>NC_037329.1:6063440-6694381 GCF_002263795.3 Bos taurus | reverse complement strand
ACATTCACTGGATCATCAAAAAAGCAAGAGAGTTCCAGAAAAACATCTATTTCTGCTTTACTGACTATGCCAAAGCCTTTGACTGTGTGGATCACAATAATCTGTGGAAAATTCTGAAAGAGATGGGAATACCAGACCACCTGACCTGCCTCTTAAGAAACCTACATGCAGGTCAGGAAGCAACATTTAGAACTGGACATGGAACAACAGACTGGTTCCAAATAGGAAAAGGAGTATGTCAAGGCTGTATATTGTCACCCTGCTTATCTAACTTCTATGCAGAGTACATCATGAGAAACGTGGGCTGGAAGAAGCACAAGCTGGAATCAAGATTGCCAAGAGAAATATCAATAACCTCAGATATGCAGATGACACCACCCTTATGGCAGAAAGTGAAGAGGAATTAAAAGGCCTCTTGATGAAAGTGAAAGAGGAGAGTGAAAAAGTTGGCTTAAAGCTCAACATTCAGAAAACGAAGATCACGGCATTCGGTCCCATCACTTGATGGGAAATAGATAAGGAAACAGTGGAAACAGTGTCAGACTTTATTTTGGGGGGCTCCAAAATCATGGCAGATGGTGATTGCAGCCATGAAATTAAAAGACGCTTACTCCTTGGAGGAAAGTTATGACCAACCTAGATAATATATTGAAAAGCAGAGACATTACTTTGCCAACAAAGGTCCGTCTAGTCAAGGCTATGCTTTTTCCATTGGTCATGTATGGATGTGAAAGTTGGACTATAAAGAGAGCTGAGTGCCAAAGAATTGATGCTTTTGAACTGTGGTGTTGGAGGAGACTCGTGAGAGTCCCTTGGACTGCAAGGAAATCCAAGCAGTCCATCCTAAAGGAGATCAGTCCTGGGTGTTCATTGGAAGGACTGATGCTGAAGTTGAAACTCCAATACTTTGGCCGCCTGATGCGAAGAGCTGACTCATTTGAAAAGCCCCTGATGCTGGAAAAGATTGAGGGCAGGAGGAGAAGGGGATGACAGAGGATGAGATGGTTGGATGGCATCACCGACTCGATGGACATGGGTTTGGGTGGACTCTGCAAGTTGGTGATGGACAGGGAGGCCTGGCGTGCTGCGGTTCATGGGATTGCAAAGAGTCGGACACGACTGAGCAACTGAACTGAACTGAACTACACTATTCCATGTGTCTAGATATTTTGTGTATATTATAATGACTGCTAGTGATTCACAGAAATAAAATCTTAAATCAACTAGTCCTGACCTACAATTTAAAGTATTTTCAGTTCAGTTCAGTTCAGTCACTCAGTCGTGTCCGACTCTTTGTGACCCCATGAATCGCAGCAAGCCAGGCCTCCCTGTCCATCACCAACTCCCGGCGTTCACTGAGACTCACATCCATCGAGTCAGTGATGCCATCCAACCATCTCATCCTCTGTTGTCCCCTTCTCCTCCTGCCCCCAATCCCTCCCAGCATCAGAATCTTTTCCAATGAGTCATATTTTTTTTGCAATTAAAATGATTCTGCTACACGTAATCTCTCTACACATAGCTTATTACTTCATTTTAAAATTATATCTTAATCAGAACATTGGTGTGTCAATAATGTTTAACAGTTGCCCTCTGTGCAGATGGAAGAGGGAAGGAGGTGGAGTAGAGAAGCCTCCATTTGTCTTATTTGCCAATTTAAGTGGTGCACATATTCCAACTATGGCCAATTTCAAACTCCATTGGGCAAAAACTGAAACACATGTCAGAGCAAGAGCAATAATAAACACCAAGTAAAATTTAAGAGGTAACAATAACCTAATGAATTGAACATCAGCCAAAAAATCCCCATGCCTTTTTAATATTTTCTAATTCTGATATAGTTGATTTACAATATTATATAAGTTGCAGGTGTACAACATAGTGATTCACAAATTTTAAAGATTATACACCATTTATAGTTATTATAGAACATTGGCTATATTTCCTGTACTGTATAGTACATCTTTGTAGTGACCCTTTAATTTTTTAAATGAAAATTTATCTATAGGAAGAGTGGTGATTGAAACCAGCTTAAACTGGCTGATGGGTAAATTTTTAGGACTTTTTTAAGCTGGTTATTAAACATGACCATTATTTTAAATTAATTTGCATAAATCTACAGTTAAATAAGGAGAAGGCAATAGTACCCCACTCCAGTACTCTTGCTTGGAAAATCCCATGGATGGAGGAGCCTGGTAGGCTGCAGTCCATAGGGTCCCTAAGTCGGACATGACTGAGTGACTTCACTTTCACCTTTCGCTTTCATGCATTGGAGAAGGAAATGGCAACCCACTCCAGTGTTCTTGCCTGGAGGATCCCAGGGATGGGGGAGCCTGGTGGGCTGCCGTCTATGGGGTCACACAGAGTCGGACATGACTGAAGTGACTTAGCAACAGTTAAATAAGTTCTATTTTAAACAAAGGCAATAGATAGTGAAAGCTCATCGTATCCTAATTTTTTTTAACTCTATTTTACTATTATCTATACCCTTTAGCTTTTTACATCTACAGGGTACAACTGCATATTTCTTTCCAACTCTGCATTCATGCTGGTCATTAGGAACAAGGTATTAATAAGATTTTTTTAATTTAGTATTTTAAATATTGAATTTAAGAATTTAAAGAATTGTCAATAGAGATACAGATTTTATTATTTTCCAGTGGAATGAGAAAGTGATTATGTAGATAAGAAAGTAAGAAGATGGCAGGTGACTTTCTAGTCTAACAGGACAGACTCAGAGTTGGGTCTTTGAGGAATAACATATTAGAAGAATCTGGAGAAGGAAATGGCAATCCACTCCAGTACTATTGCCTGGAAAATCCCATGGACAAAGGAGCCTGGTAGGCTACAGTCCACGGGGTCGCAAAGAGTCGGACACGACTGAGCGACTTCACTTAGTTACTCACTTACCTATAGTAGAATAGTAATAAGAAATGAGAAATGAAGTATGACCGTATGATGTGTTCAGAATGTAGAATCTGGTTGTTAAACTGGAAGAAAGCTAACTTGGATGCAAAGGTGTTTATAGGTAACAGAGTTTTAAATCATCTATGGTGCCGACAGCAGCAAGATGGGAAGGCCTGTGATTCTCAGACTGTGCCCTGTGATGCCATGGGGTGTCTGTGAACCCAAAGGACACCATGGGATATTCTAAATTTTGAGGGAAACACAGTGATACTGACATCTGTTGGACATGGCTTGAACTGGTTGCTCAAGGTATTCTCAGTTTCAACATTAGATTGTACTACATTTATTTTGACGATGATGTCATATCTTTGCAAAGATAACTGGTGGTTTCTGAGATGAAAAAAAAAAAAAAAACCTCATGAAAATCACTGAGGAACAGAAACGAGGGTGGTGATGTTCAATCTTATTCCAAGATTTGAGAAGTTATACAGTGCCCAGCAGTCATACACACCCTATTAATGACTGTGGTTACTTAAGAATAAAATGTAAATGTTATTTTCCATTTCAACTTTATGTGTACTATTTTTTCAAGTAGCTACTAAGTTGTTCAAATGCAAATATTTCTTAAGTTTTTGGACCTCATTACTTAGTAAAAAGAATTACTCGGAATTTTTTTTGCTCATTTGTTTTTTGGCTTGTTCTCAGCTTTGGGGATCAGAGAAGGAAATGGCAACCCACTCCAGTGTTCTTGCCTGGAGAATCCCAGGGATGGGGGAGCCTGGTGGGCTGCTGTCTCTGGGGTCGCACAGAGTCGGACACAACTGAAGCGACTTAGCAGCAGCTTTGGGGACCATGGAAAAGTTATGGGGACATTTAGAGTACTCTGAACTGAAAAAGTATGGGAATGTCTGGAGGGGGCCTCAAACTCATAAAGAAGGAGTGAGTGGGATTCTGGGTGCAGAGCTCCTCAAAACATAGCCATATTAAGTTCAGGAAGGAAATACTGTATTAAACATATAAAAAGGTATTAAAGGTCAGAAGTAAGGTGCAGAAATGAGAATAATAAGTGATAAGCTATGCAGTGCTACTTGTAAAAGCAAAGGAATGGAAATAACCACAGAGTCCTGAAATAGAAGGATGACTGAATCACCTAAGGGACAACACATGATGGGGTTCGTACTGGGCAGCCGTGGGCGGAAACAAGCATGCACTGCTTTACACTATTGTGAAATCATCTCCAGGATATAATGTTAGATAAGAACGTCAAAGTGCAGGAACGTATGTACAGTGTGCTACAGTTTATCTAGAAGAAGGGAAGAAAATATGAATATGTACATAAACATTTTGTTTATAAGTGAAATTTAAGTTCAATTAAAAAAAAAAAAAACTCGTATTAGACTTCACGCTCCCTTTAGGTTATGGAAAGCCTGAAAGAAAATCACTCTTCCATTTGCAATAACAAAAAATGAATGATCTGCAAAATCACAGCTTTCCTTGAACACATTGGAGAACTAAGCTCACAGGGTAACAAACCAGGCTGAAGCAAAGGAAAGTCAGGAGCCCTCGGTGAGAGTCAGGACATAGGCATTTCTTCCTGGGTCAGACTCCCCCAGATGCCAGACAAGCCAAGAAGAAAAGCTCAGCTAATGTTTTCAATGAATTGCTGAAAAGTGTGAGGATACAATGTCTGGGTGGCCATAGATACGAGGGAAATTCACAACCGCTGGTGCTCACAAGTAAGATCTGAGCAACACTTCTTTAAGGCGCAGGCCTGAGGAAGGGACAAACTCTTTGCAAGGCACAGACAAAGCTCAAAAAGAAACCTATAACTTGTCTTATCTTTAATAAAGAAATCAAAATAATTGTTTTTAAAACACTGTCCAACAAAGAAAATTCCAGACACAGATTACTTTGCTGGGAAATTTTACCTAACATTAAGAGAAGAAATAATAATATTTATATAAACTATTCCAAAATGCAATTAGGAAGGAACACTTCCCAACTGATTTCTGAAGTCATCATTACCCTGATGCCAAAATCAAAAGGAAAAAAAAAATGCATTGCAACAAAATAAAGCTGCAGACCCACAGCTCTCACGAACCTAGATGTAAAACTCTTCAAGAAAATATTAGCAAATTGGATACAAAAAAATATTAAAACGTAATTCATCATAACCAACTGGAGTTTATCCCAGGAATAAGATTGGTTCAACATTTAGAAAGCAGTCAAGCTAATTCCTCATACCAACAGACTAGACAGTGTCAGGAAGCTTAGGCAGAATGAAATTCAGAAGAAAGATTATGTTTGTTGCCCCAAAGAGTCCAGCAATAAGCTCTGTAACCCAGAAATTCCTATAAATATTTCAGAGAAGGGACAACTTGTCATACTGGATAAGCTAAAGGTCTATATGATTGCTTCCTAGTTTAACTACAGTTGATTCTCCTCAAGAAAAATTAGGCTAGGGGATTATAATACTATTTCCACACCAAGTCACTCAGTTATGTCCAACTCTTTGCAACCCCATGGACTGTAGCCCACCAGGCTCCTCTGTCCATGGCATTTCCCAGGTAAGAATACTGGAGTGGGTTGCCATTTCCTCCTCTAGGGGATCTTCCCAACTTGGGGATCAAAGCCATGACTCCTGCACTGGCAGGCAGATTCTTTATCACTGAGCCATGTGAAAAGCCCCAAACATTTCCAAACGTCATCTCTAATCCTCAGGGTTGGAGGGGAACTTCAATAATTAGTTTTGGGGATAACCAAACAGCTATATGCAAAAGAATGAAACCGGATTACTTTCTCACACAACACACAACGACAAACTCAAAATGAATTAAAGACTTCAATGCAGGACATGAAACCTTAAAACTCTGAGAAGAACACACAGGCACTGTGTTCTTTGACATCAATCTTGGCAGTATTGTTTTTTTGGATCTGTCTCCTCAGGCAAGGGGAACAAAAGCATAAATAAGTAAGACTGCATCAGACTAAAGAGGTTTTGCACAGTGAAGAAAACTCAACAAAACAACGGCCTGCTTAATGAATGGGAAAAAATGCTTGCAAATGATATATACAATAAGGCATTATAGCCTATATATACATACATATAAACTCATACAACTACAAAAAAAAAAAAAGTAGGCGGAGGACCTGAAAAAACATTTTTCAAAAAAAGAGAAATAGATGGCCAACTAACACATGGAAAGATGCTCAGCATCACTAATTACAGAAATCAAACTCTTGTCCCCTGCAGTGGAACGTTGAAGTCTTAACAACTGGGCCACTGGGAAGTCACAATTTCCAAGTTTCTGTTTTCTGTTTTTTTAACAAATAGTCTCCCAAGAGTTCTAACTGCCCAACATCGATCCTCCTCTCTCATTTCCTCCCTCTTCCCCTGCCCTATACGTATATTCTCTCTTCTACAAAAGCCATCCATGCCCCTTTTTTCAAGAAGCCTCAGTCACACAAACTTATATTGATAACATTAGACCAGCAGTAGGTCTGGTTTTAGTCATCCAGAATTTAATCTCAGCCTTCCTTGGACACTCAACATCCACCATAAAATCAAGAGGTACAGACACATACTCAAATCCTGTTTTGTTTTATCTCACTCAGTTCAGTTCAGTCGCTCAGTCATGTTCGACTCTTTGCGACACCATGAACCGCAGCACGCCAGGCCTCCCTGTCCATCACCAACTCCCGGAGTTCGCTCAGACTCATTTCCATTGAGTCAGTGATGCCATCCAGCCATCTCATCCTCTGTCGTCTACCGGGGTCCAGCCCTGGTTGGATCCAGGGATTCCCTCGGGAGGATGGCGTCGGCAAAAGAATAGATAAAGAGATAAGGAAAGAATTTTGCAGTTAAGAAAATAGAGGAGAGAAAAGAGGCTGATATTCTTTGGTTTACGCAGAAAGCCAATAAAGCCCCAGCACAGGACTTACTCTGCTCACGTAGGCCGCAGGCGCCCTCTCAAATCGCAGAAGGTGCCCCACCTTAGGCACCTTCTCGAGTGGGTCTTAGAAGCCCAGGCAGGAAAGTGAACGCAGAGAGCCCCTGCGCTCCATGGAATCAGCCTGAATAGGAAAAGGAAAGAGAAAGAACGACATGGGGAGACCAAGCTTCGGTGAGCAAGGCCCGCACTTCATTTTCCAAAGTAGTTTTTATACCTTAAGTTGTGCATAGAGGATAATGGAGGAAGGGGTAGAGTCATGCAAGGTCAGCAGTCCTTTATCCTTATCAAAGCCAGGCTTTCTTTCTGCAAACTTATCATATGCAAAAGTTTTAGGTGATTTACATCATCTTCTGGCCAGGAGGCCCGTTAACATTTTATGACCCTTTCTTCAGAAAACTTATTTTTCTCTAAAGGTGATTATTCTAAAGTCAGGTGCCACCCTCCGAAAGCATTAGATAAAATAGCATTCCTTTAGGGCAAAAGTGTGGTGGGCTATAACAAGAAAAGAATTAACTCAAGGGTCCAAGGTTACAAACATTAAAGCTACTACTTACATGTCTATACACCAACTATATTAATCAATACACTCCCAGGGACACAGTAGGTAAGGGATATGGAAACTTGGCAGCAAGCATTAGCTCAACAAGGAAATCCTCTACTAGTTATATTTTAACAATTTTAACTCCCTGAGAAGCTCTGCATTGTTAGAATATCTTAAGCTTTCCCTGCCTCTCGTGGTTGGGAGGCTGTGAATATGAACAAACCTGTCAGGCAAGCTAGAAAGTCATCAGAGGGGTTTGAATTGAAACACTCCTATTATGCCCAGAATACTTATTAACTGGAGTTTTAAGTTGATTTTCTTACAGAGAAAGTTGGTCGGGGATAGCCCCTCATTAATGTCAGAAGAGTTGGTGAAAGTTGTAAAATAGTAAAACAGATTCTGGTTTTGGGGTAGACACTCAGGCAGGCCCAGAGGGGCACCCCTCGAGTTCTGGCTCGCCTTGCCCACCAGAACTCTCCCACATGGCCTTGTCATGGGTGGGGACTCCTGTGCTGGCTCCCGGCAGTCGTCCCCTTCTCCTCCTGCCCCCAATCCCTCCCAGCACCAGGGTCTTTTCCAATGAGTCAGCTCTTCGCATCAGGTGGCCAAAGAATTGGAGTTTCAGCTTTAGCATCAGTCCTTCAAATGAACACCCAGGACTGATCTCCTTTAGGATGGACTGGTTGGATCTCCTTGCAGCCCAAGGGACTCTCAAGAGTCTTCTCCAACACCACAGTTCAAAAGCATCAATTCTTCGGCGCTCAGCTTTCTTTATAGTCCAACTCTCACATCCATACATGACCACTGGAAAAACCATAGCCTTGAATAGATGGACCTTGGTTGGCAAAGTAATGTCTCTGCTTTTTAATATGCTGTCTAGGTTGGTCTCACTAGGGCAAGCCAATAACCACTGCACTGCAATACTTTTAACACCAGAACACCAGGCAAATACATGCAGGGAAACTGAACAAACTTGCTTGTTTACACTGTGATAGCACAAGTAGTATTTCCCTGGCTAGTGCTTCACAAAACATAGTAATAAGATACACAAAGTCACGCTGTTACCATAAACAGACTTTGGTTAACAGCTTTGTAAATCTGTATGAGTGCTAACGATCAGAACTGGAGTAAAAATACCCAGCTATGAAAAATCCTGCATTACAATGAGGGCATTTTACAAAGAAAAACATTATCTAAATATATATATATATATATATATATATATATATATATATATATTTATCACTGAGACATTTTAACTTTAGTTGTTTTTGTTGATTCACTCAGGCGGACTCGTTTCAACAAGTTGTAAAAGCATCCAAATGCAAATTTGGCAACAGTAAAGGCCTAATCACTATTTGCAGCTCTTTAGACATCAAACATTCATAACTATTTTATTTAACTGACTCAGGTCATTCACTGCAATCTAATGCACAGAGATGGCTATGCTTAATTTTGCCTCTTCAATTATGTAGACCAAAACTTTTTAAAAATGCCCTTTGTTGTTCAGTCGCTAAGTCGTGTCCAACTCTTTGCAACCCCCTGAACTGACCCTTGCCAGGCTTCCTTGTCCTTCACTATCTCCCTGAGTTTGCTCAAACCCATGTCCATTGAGTCTGTGATGCCATCCAACCACCTCATCCTCTGTCGCTCTCTTCTCCTCCTGCCCTCCATCTTTTCTGGCATCAGCATCTTTCCCAATGAGTCACAGTCTTTGGGAAAGTAGGTGGACTCCCGCACCTGTGTGCAGAAGCTCTGGAAGTAGCATTTTGATCAACCTTCGACACAGCTGTCAAGCATGTAAAGATACCCCAGGCATGGGCAGCATAGAAAGCATTTAGCACTGGCGCCATTCACAAGCCCCACTGAGCACTACTTTGTAAGGCAGACCCACCAACAATGAAGTCTTCAAATCTGGTTGGTTTAAGAGCAAGTTTGAGACTATGATGTGGTGTTTGAGGTACCTAGGGTGAAAAATTTAAAGAGACACTCACTTGCAGGGCCCTGAGAATGACGGCCTCTTTAAAGTCTACACCCAAGGTCCTCATTTACTTCATCCTAGTCTCTATCCTGCAGAAAAGCCCCAAAGTGACGTTGTCTGTAGGAGTCAGGAGCACCTGATCTCCACATTCCATGGCTGATGTGAAACTTCAGAACCAACCTTATGTCAGGTAGTAAAGTTTACTCATCCCCAGCCCAGTGCATGGAGGCTCAGCTATTTCCCTTGAGGGATCAACAGCAACCTGATACACTCACTTCTTTATTAGGACTAAGTCCCTGAGTCTTGTCAATGCCTGTGTTATAAAGGGCTAGTGGTGGTGGTGGTTATAGTTGCTAAAGCATGTCTGACTCCTATGATCCCGGGGCTTGTAGCCCACCAGGCTCCTCTGTCCATAGGATTTCCCAGGTGAGAATACTGGAGTGGATCACCATTTCCTTCTCCAGGGGATCTTCCCAACCCCAGGGATTGAACCTGCATCTGCTGCATTGGCAGTCAGATGCTTTACCACTGAGCCACCAGGGAAGCTCCCTTTCCTAGAGGCTGCCTACAAACACTAGTCCAGTATCTCAGGCCATCATCTTCTGACATGATTCCTGAGGCAAGTCACGAGCTCAGATTGCATCATTTCTACCTTGATTTCACCTCCGTGTGAT
Source organism: Bos taurus (assembly GCF_002263795.3). Classification (NCBI taxonomy): domain Eukaryota; kingdom Metazoa; phylum Chordata; class Mammalia; order Artiodactyla; family Bovidae; genus Bos; species Bos taurus. Next base: position 6,684,325 of record NC_037329.1, on the reverse strand, counting down.
TTGTCTTAGAGTCCATCCGTATTCCCACCCTACTATGTTGAGGTCCTTTAATGGACCGGAACCTGGTGGTCTGGAGTCAACCGATAAGAAAGTAAAGGAGAGAGAAAGAGGCTGATATTCCTTGGTTTACAAGAAAGCCAATAAAGCCCCTGCACAGGACTTGCTCTGTTCACAGAGGCCTCAGGCGCCCTCTCGATGGGGAGAAAGTGCCTTCTCGAGAGGGTCTTAGAAGCCCGGACTGGAAAGTGAACTCAGAGAGCCTCTGTGCTCCAAAGAAATAGCCTGAGAAAGAGAGAGAGAAAGCAAGACACGGGGACCAAAGCTCTGATGGAGCAAAGGTGTTTTAATCAACATGCTGTGGGCATATATACTGTAGTTATCCTCAGCAAAGATAAAGATTAAAATTCCAGACTTACAAAACATAGGCGATCCATATTAAAGAGAGAAAGAGTTGTAAATAATCACTTTTACCATATGGTTCATAAAAAGGAAGAGGGTACTTATAACCGTATAGAAAAACTAATGAAGGAAATGCCTGGATTCCTCAGCCCCGGAGAGGCTTGCCTCTCCACTTAATTCCTGAATATTCGGGAATTAATAAGGAACAGAGAATTCCTGACAGATCCAAAACAGCACACAGGAAGCCTCCTGTTGAATGCTTCCTGACACTACTGGATTCCAGGGCCCCTCATCTGCCCCCAGAGACTGCCTTTTGACCTGCTAGTCCAGGCTTCTTGGCATCTGTGGGTCAGTCTGTCTCCTTTCGACCAACTCCCAGTTATTTCTGCCCCCATCAGCATTAACAGAACCAATCAAAATATTGTGACAACCAAAAGTTCCTCCACATATTTTGTAAAGAAGTGGCTGGGGCAGTAGTAGCCCTGCTGAGAACCACTGGAAATAGATAAAAGGGTATATCTTCAATGAGAAACAGGTCAAGCATTTCAGAGCCTCGTTCCATTCCATTGATTCATAAATTTGTTTGTGTTAAAATCATCAAGGGTAACTTCTGATTTATCTATTTAACACATGCTTAGATACTGCTTAGTATATGCCTGAAACTGTTAAAAAAAAAAAAAAAATACTCTACAACTATTAGCTCATTTAATCCCCACAACAGCCATCTGAGGTAGGCACCATTATTACTCCCATTTTACAGGTCAGGAAACTGGGACTTGAGAGTTTTAATGACGTACCCAAAGTTTCACATCTAATATATGTAGAGGCTAAAATTCAAACCCAGACATTCTGGTCATAGGATATATGGTAAGCACTTTGCTCTGCAAGAGACAATCATGTCCCATCCACAAAGAGTTGATTTAGTAAATCTGGGGAAAGGATTGAGAAATCTATATGTAACTGAACAAGACTTTCAGGTGGTTTTATACAGTAAGAAGGCCACCCATCTACTAACTGATATTTGGGAACTACAGCATTACTCCACACCTCATTTGAGAGAGACAGGACAACAAGAACTTGCATGGCTAGAAACAAATCTGTGTTAGATTAAACTGAGGAAAAACAGTGTTTGGGATATTATTTATTCAAAACCTTGAAAGCCAATCTAATAATACACATCACTTTTACAAAATGGTCAACATTGAACTGTGTTATTAAAGCAAATGAAATATATTAAGAATGTAGCATCAGAGGAAGAGTATGCTGCTGCTGCTGCTAAGTCACTTCTGCTGCTGCTGCTGCTGCTAAGTCGCTTCAGTTGTGTCCGACTCTGTGCGACCCCATAGACAGCAGCCCACCAGGCTCCCCCGTCCCTGGGATTCTCCAGGCAAGAACACTGGAGTGGGTTGCCATTTCCTTCTCCAATGCATGAAAGTGAAAAGTGAAAGTGAAGTTGCTCAGTCGTGTCCGACTCTTAGCAACCCCATGGACTGCAGCCCACCAGGCTCCTCCGTCCATGGGATTTTCCTGGCAAGAGTACTGGAGTGGGTTGCCATTGCCTTCTCCGAGGAAGAGTATAAATAGCATTAATAAATATGAATTATCCTATGAAGCAGGATATATAGCAGCAATGGACTTAAGTGAAAGACACATGAAAGAAGGAAGAACATTCTAGCTATTTGTATCCTAGGCTCCAGACAGACAGCCCTGAACCAGTCAGGCAAGACAAATGATACCAAGTAACCCTAAAATATTACTTCAAGCAACACAGGAGCTACAGCAACTGAGGGGAAAGATAATAGCAATTAAATAAACATGAAGAAAACAAGATAAAATGTGAAAGAACGTTGAAAATAGTGTGTCACCTTGCCAATATGATTACCACTGTACAATTTAGTATTACATTATCTTGGGGTGGCCTCAGAAAAAAAATAGAAACATCAGAACCAAAGCAGACCCATAAGCAACAACTCTCTCAACACCACCCCTCCCACAAAGAGGGATGAAAAACCATAGATCCATCAGCAGTGTTTCTGGCTACTCACTCCAGAAACAACTTGAAAAGTGTTAGTTGCTCAGTTGTGTCCCACTCTTTGCAACCCCATGGACTGTATCCTGCCAGGCTTCTCTGTCCATGGGATTCTCCAGGCAAGAACACTGGAGTGGGTTGCCTTGCCCTTCTCCAGGGGATCTTCCCCACCCAGAGATGTAACCTGGATCTCCCGCATTGCAGGTGAATTCTTTACTGTCCGAGCCACAGGAAAGCCCCTAGAAACAACTGTAGGTCAGGGTCAGTTCAAATGTTAATCAGAGCTCCCACTCTGCCAGATTCTACCATAGGAGGTGAGTTACAGAGAAGACTAATACCCTGGGAAGTTCATTCTCTAAAACTTTACAGATAAGTGCTCCATCACCCCCAAATACTAATTAAGATGACATCGTTAGTATGTCAGGAGAAGCCCCAGATAAATTGTAGTGAACCCTATAGGTTTGGGGAAATGGAGCCAGACAGTGGGTTAAGAGAATCAAATTTTAGATTTTAATTAATATACAATTTGGCAGTAATGTTTAAAAAATTATTATAGGTGAATAAGACTTCAAAACTGAATGTACTTTGCCAAAATTTTAGCATATTTCAAAATTTGTTTTCAGAGCCTTGTATTGCAAACCAAGGCAAATAAGATCTACTTTCATCAAAACTTCGCCAACTTGCTATACTTCCTCAAGTTTTGTCTTTCACTGTGCTCTTTCATATTCTGAACAAGGTGACACTTTAGGACCCTCTTTCTCCGTGCAAAACAAGACTCATTGCATTACTTTGCATGCTGTCTTATTACCTCCCTTTACGTGTCTTAGTGAAGTTGTTCAGTCGTATCCAACTCTTTGCAACCCCATAGACTGTAGCCTACCAGGCTCCTCTGTCCATGGGATTTTCCAGTGCTGGAGTGGATTGCCATTTCCTTCTCCAGGGGATCTTCCCAACCCAGGGCTCGAATCTGAGTCTCCCACATTGTAGACAGACGCTTTACCATCTGAGCCACCAGGGAAGTCCTTACGTGGTCTTGCTGCTGCTGCTAAGTCGCTTAGCCCCATATTAATTATAACTTTCAACCAATTTAATAACTTCTGTTTCATAGGGGAAGCTGGAGGTAGATTATTGAGAACTGTTACATGCAAGCATTTCAGCAGATGAATAAAACTCATAAGTTCACATAACACAACTGCCTACAGCCACACACATTCCTTTCGCACCTTCTGAAAGTGGCAAAAATAAATACATACATTAACACGACTCAAAAGGATAGCCATTCTATCACATATAAAAGCAAAAATATATGAACTTAAAATTATGCTTTTATTAATCAATGTTTTAGAATTTAATTTTTTAAAAATCTAGTTACCAAATGATTAATCAGGATTTTTAATTTAATATTATATCAGGGTTTTAAGGATTTTTGAAGTATATTTAAACTTACATAGTACAAAACATAATTTCTGTGGATGTAAAAAGTTTGTCTTAATAACTTTAGTGAACATAAATTAACATTTTTCATAAACGTAAATATTTTCTAGCAATACTATTAGCTTATTTAATGAGTAAATCAATATAAGTAGTTTAAGAAGTTCAGACTAGCTGATCTCTTCCTGAGAAAACAAATCTAATGCCTTTTTAAACATGTTTGTATTTATTTTACTTAACATTGCTAAATCAGAGAAAAGATACAAATGCCGTTTTATTCTTAAACCAAAATTATTAATCCAAGCTGATTTTTCAAAGACTCACCTTAATTATATACACTTGGATTCTTCAAATGTTTCTAAGCTAGTAATTTTTTTTAAGCTTAGCACACCGAAAGCTTTAGAAATTCTTTTTCTTTTTAATTTGGGGGATTTGTGCAAGTGCATATGTTTGTCTATAGACCAATTAGATCAAAGTTCCTTTAATTTAAGAGGCTTTAGAATGGAATTTTTCAATACCCTACAGAAGAGCAAAACATTCTACATTTACTCAGCAAAATATAAAGGCTGTTATAAATTATGGACACAGACATATAGAGAACTTACAGCTTCAGTTTTACAAACTGAACCCCAGGGTGAAACTAAACAGAGAAACACAAAAATTCACCAGTTTAGATATCAAAAAGCTGTTCATCCGAGTTGGTGCACAAAATCCTTACTTAGTTTGAGCTCACAAGGACAAATGAAAAGACTAAAAACCTAGATTCTTTGTTTTCTCACTTCTAATAGAGACTAGATCTCCATCAACCAAAAATTATCACCAAATGTGCATATGTGTGATCAGTCACTTGAGCCATGTCTGACTCTTTTCGACCCTATGAACTGTAGCCCATCAGACTCCTCTGTCCATGGGATTTTCCAGGCAAGAATACTGGAGTGGGTTGCCATGCCCTCCTCCAGGGGATCTTCCTGATCCAGGGATCAAACTCCAATCTCCTGCATTGCAGGCAGGTGCTTCACCGCTGAGCCACTGATGAAGGCCTGTCTTCAAATGGTTAGGCTATGAAACCAAATTCCCAATCATTGTTAGCAATATGGACTAACTTAGCTAAGCATAAATTAGAAACAAAACCAAAATTTTAAAAAATCAGTAAAAAGACAAAACAGACAGTAATCTTAATTCTATAAGCGCTTTGGATGTACTCTAAGAGCCAATAAAAGATATTCTTGGGTTTAAACAACTCATGAGGTACACTTCCTTAGCCATAAAGTTTGACTCCATCACACGGGTTCACTTGGGCATCTTCATGAAAACTTAAGATATCCTATGCTAAAGTATACTTTTCAAAAACAGAAAATCATTTTTCCTGTACAAATATAAAATGAACATTTGTCAAAGTTTTATTCAACTCATTAATTAATGAGGGAATAAATAAGATTCTAAAACCAGTTCAAAGAGTTTATGAGAAAGTAGACATATATTGATGCTTTTGAACTGTGGTGTTGGAGAAGACTCTTGAGAGTCCCTTGGACTGCAAGGAGATCCAACCAGTCAGTCCTAAAGGAAACCAGTCCTGAATATCCATTGGAAGGACTGATGCTGAGGCCAAAACTCCAACACTTTGGCCATCTAATGTGAAGAACTGACTCATTGGAAAAGACCCTGATTCTGGGAAAGATTGAAGGCAGGAGGAGAAGGGCACAACAGAGGATGAGATGGTTGGATGGCATCACTGACTAGATGGACATGAGTTTGAATAAGCTCTGGGAGTTGGTGATGGACAGGGAAGCGTGGTGTGCTGCAGTCCATGGTGTTGCAAAGAGTTGGACACGATTGAGTGACTGAACTGACTGAGACATATATTAATTTTAAAAATTAGGATAGGATTGCAGAGTTAGATGCAAAACTGATTAATATCTTGCAGAATACTAAATCACAGTTTGTGGGGTTATCTGGTCTAATAGGTAGAAATTATTTTCATATCTACCAAAAATCTACCAGTTACATCCCTCCACCCCTAACAGAATATAAATGAGCCCAGTAAATAAAAAAGTCAAACCTAGAAAAGCTACAAAAGTACACTTTGGTAATCTCTTGCCTATTTCCAGGTTTGGGATAATTTTTCTCATAGGAGTGAGATATTGCAAATATTGCATGGGACATATATAAAGTTTCATTCATTTATCTGAAATTCATATTTAACAGGGAATCCTGTATTTATCTTTTAACCCTAACAACTAACTAACATTAACTTTATCAAGTCTGTACAGGGTCATTACCAACAGTATATCTCTTAAATCTGTGTCTGGCTTCCATATTTTTGCCTGCTGCTGCTGCTGCTGCTGCTAAGTCGCTTCAGTCGTGTCCGACTCTGTGCAACCCCATAGACAGCAGCCCACCAGGCTCCCCATCCCTGGGATTCTCCAGGCAAGAACACTGGAGTGGGTTGCCATTTCCTTCTCCAATGCATGAAAGTGAAAAGTGAAAGGGAAGTCGCTCAGTCGTGTCTGACTCTAAGCAACCCTATTGACTGTAGCCTACCAGACTCCTCCATCCATGGGATTTTCCAGGCAAGAGTACTGGAGTGGGGTGCCATTGCCTTCTCCGATATTTTTGCCTAGATAATGGATCATCGAAAAAGCGAGAGAGTTCCAGAAAAACATCTATTTCTGCTTTACTGACTATGCCAAAGCCTTTGACTGTATGGATCACAATAAACTGTGGAAAATTCTGAAAGAGATGGGAATACCAGACCACCTGACCTGCCTCTTGAGAAACCTATATGCACGTCAGGAAGCAACAGTTAGAACTGGATGTGGAACAACAGACTGGTTCCAAATAGGAAAAGAAGTGTGTCAGGGCTGTATATTGTCACCCTGCTTATTTAATTTCTATGCAGAATACATCATGAGAAACACTGGGCTGGAAGAAGCACAAGCTGGAATCAAGATTGCCAGGAGAAATATCAATAACCTCAGATATGCAGATGACACCACCCTTATGGCAGAAAGTGAAGAGGAACTCAAAAGCCTCTTGATGAAAGTGAAAGAGGAGAGTGAAAAAGTTGGCTTAAAGCTTAACATTCAGAAAACTAAGATCATGGCATCTGGTCCCATCACTTCATGGGAAATAGATGGGGAAACAGTGGAAACAGTGTCAGACTTTATTTTTGGGCCTCCAAAAATCACTGCAGATGGTGATTGCAGCCATGAAATTAAAAGACGCTTACTCCTTGGAAGGAAAGTTATGACCAACCTAGATAGCATATTCAAAAGCCGAGACATTACTTTTCCAACAAAGGTCCGTCTAGTAAAGGCTATGGTTTTTCCAGTGGTCATGTATGGATGTGAGAGTTGGACTGTGAAGAAAGCTGAGCGCCGAAGAATTGATGCTTTTGAACTGCGGTGTTGGAGAAGACTCTTCAGAGTCCCTTGGACTGCAAGGAGATCCAACCAGTCCATTCTGAAGGAGATCAGCCCTGGGTGTTCTTTGGAAGGACTGGTGCTGAGGCTGAAACTCCAGTACTTTGGCTACATCATGCAAAGAGTTGACTCATTGGAAAGGACTCTGATGCTGGGAGGGATTGGGGGCAGGAGGAAGAGGGGACGACAGAGGATGAGATGGCTGGATGGCATCACCGACTCGATGGACGTGAGTCTGAGTGAACTCCGGGAGATGGTGATGGACAGGGAGGCCTGGCGTGCTGCGATTCAATGGGGTCGCAAAGAGTCGGACGCGACTGAGCGACTGAACTGAACGGAATAAATATTAAGTGGTGTTTCTACTGAGCGTCTATTCTTTATATTCACCACTAGGGGGCGCATATAACTTACAGTCTACTAGATGCCACAGGGTAAAGAGCGTTTCAACATCCCATACGCTAGGGTCGGTTCAGGACCCTAATCACTTGTGCGCACGCGCGCAAGTACTCCTAGCGCAGATCCGGCCTGCGCAGGCGTTCCAGTGAGCACGCATACGCCATTGATAGGACTCACCGGAAATTGAAAGAGAGGGGCTGGGGCCGCTGGGAGCGCAGAGCGGCTGTGGACGCGGAACTGCAAGAGTGCCGCCTGGCCTCGCTCCTTCCGTGTTTGCTTCTCTGCGGAGATGCCCAGCCGGGGTGAGCGACCCGAGGACGGCGCTGGGCCCGTCCCTGCTGAGAGCTCGACCCTGCACAAGGAAGAGCTCAGCAGCAAGGTGAGTACGGGAAGAGGTAACATGGCCCTCGGGCTGCTCACCACCGGAGACGAGTCTCAGTGGCCCCGTGGGCTAGTCTCCACTTTGCCCTGCTGCGACAGATACAGTTAAAGGGACACCTTGAAACTTGCCCCGAGATTAGACCCAGACGGTAGTAAGGCGGAAGTTTAGTTGGTTTTTTTTTTATCAATTTTTAACAAATTTTTAAAAGTATCCTACAGTAAAATTTGGCTCTTTTTCGTTTTCTCTATATTTAACACGTGTATAAATTTGTGTGACCACCACCACAATTGGAATATAGACAAGTTCCACGACCGTAAAAGACTCCCTTTATAGCCATGCTCTCCCCCGCCCAGAAGCTCTGGCCATCCCTGATCTGCTGTACATCAGGACAGTTTTATCCTTCCCAGCACATCATGTAGATAAAATCACAGCTTATGCCTCTCTCAGCTTAATGTCTTTGAAAATCATGTTTGGATTTTTTTCTATGTACACTTAGTTAAAACTTTTAGAAATTACCTCTCACCCTAGATCTGCTGCCAGTAGTCTCAGAAAATGTCACCACCATCCATGCAGTTGTCCATGCCAGTAACCTGGGAGCCCATCTTTGCATCCATCACGAAGTTCTATCAGTTTCACTTTTGAGGCCCCTTTGTAAGGTGTCCGTTTATCACTGTGTACACTTTTAACCATCTTAAACCCGCCTCTTGCATCTGCCATAGCTGCTGCTGCTAAGTTGCTTCAGTCGTGTCCAACCCTGTGCGACCCCATAGACGGCAGCCCACCAGGCTCCCCCGTCCCTGGGTCCAGGCAAGAACACTGGAGTGGATTGCCATTTCTTTCTCCAGTGCATAAAAGTGAAAAGTGAAAGTGAAGTCGCTCAGTCGTGTCCGACTCTTAGCAACACCATGGACTGCAGCCTACCAGGCTCCTCCGTCCATGGGAGTTTCCAGGCAAGAGTACTGGGGTGGGTTGCCATTGCCTTCCTGCAAAAGTTTCCTAACTGGTCTCTCCTTATCCATTGTTACCTTTTTCCCGTCTGTCCTTCATTTAGCTGGAGCTATGCTCCTAAAACAGAGAAGGCAATGGCACCCCACTCCAGTACTCTTGCCTGGAAAATCCCATGGACGGAGGAGCCTGGTAGGCTGCAGTCCATGGGGTCGCTAAGAGCTGGACAGGACTGAACAACTTCACTTTCACTTTTCACCTTCATGCGTTGGAGAAGGAAATGGCAACCCACTCCAGTGTTCTTGCCTGGAGAATCCCAGGAATGGGGAGCCTGGTGGGCTGCTGTCTATGGGGTCGCACAGAGTCGGACACAACTGAAGCAACTTAACAGCAGTAGCAGCAGCATGCTCCTAAAAATGTTTATTTCATGGTTGCTTTTCTGCTCCTCCCCCCACAAAAGGAAGCCAATGTAACGCCATAAAAAGAAAAAAAAAATTTTTAGTATTTGAAATGAGGATGGCTATAATCTTTCAGGTAATAGATGTCTGTGATAATACTTTGGTTCTGTCCCAAACTGACACTGGCATCTTGGGCACATCTCTGATTCCTCTGTTACAGTTTCCTTGTCTGAAGTACTAAAGTATACCATTCCTAAAATGAATGGGAAAGTGCTATTCAAATATAAGCCTTAAAAGGAAGTTGTACAAATTCAGTCTTGGAATTCAACCCAATCTCTGTAATCAGTCACTACAGTGATTGGCAGCTGGAAAGCAGAAGGGTACACATCTGTGGGGAATGAAATTTCAAACTGCACACAGCCTGCTCTGATGACTACCTAGCATGCCACTTACACTGATGTAGGACAGAGCCCCCAGGCGTCAGAGGTTACACAGTAACGCTGTTCAGAGGCTCTAGTGACACTGTGTGATCAGTCATGTTTGCAGTATCACTATCATTACTGAAAAGAGTTTGAAAGAAATTTAGTTTCCATTTAGTTGAGCCCTCTTCTACTTAAAAAAGGTGAGACCTAGTTCAAGAGTGCCAGCCCTGTGCTAGCTTTTGAGATACAAAGAGGAATAAAGCAAAGATGGAACAGTGATGAGTCATACTACTCCTGGTGGCTCAGACCATTAAAGAGTCTGTCCCTGGGTGGGGAAGATCCCCTGGAGAATGGAATGGCAACCCACTCCAGTAGTCTTGCTTGGAGAATCCCACTGACAGGCGGTCAAAAAGAGTCAGACAAGACTGAACGACTAATACTTACTTACCCTGCATGTAGGATACTTAACTACTACTTGCTTAGTCTGTCTCGCTATACCATTTAGTATGTAAATCATGAAAAGCATAGGCATTGGGCGAGGGAAAGGTCACCCACTCATTACATTTGTGGTTTTTTTTTTTGTTTGTTTTAATTTAAGATACAATTTAAATCATTGAAAAATTGGTATTACTTTAAGGTCTTGGTGAATTTTTTTTTTTTGACATATTCTCTGTTTTAAATAAAAGATATAAACTTTATTTAGTAATGTAGTTCTTGCCTGAATGTGAGTGTTGGTTGCCAGCCCCCTGTCTGGGTATAAGGGGCTGTCTAATACTTTGTCTAATCACTGTCTTTTCCCCTCAGCTTCTTGCCACCTGCATGCCCACACAGACGGCTGTTATAAAAAGTCTGTATATTCCCAAATTGCCCATTTGGACAATCAATACTTAGAGCCCCTTATCCTCTCTTTAAAGGGCTCCTATTGAGCATACTTCGGTAATCTCTGATTTAATAACTTTTCTTTATTTCAATAGATTAAAGAACAAAAAGTTGTTGTGGATGAACTTTCTAACCTGAAGAAGAACAGGGTGAGTTATTAGCGTTACTCTAAGTACTATGTGGGAGGATTTGATATCAACTGTATAAATCTATGTATTAATCATAGTTGCTAGTAATCTTTCCCCAACATATGCAATTGACATTACCTGTGAATCAAATGATACTAATTGTACTGTTATCCTGGAGCTGTAGTCAATAATGGTATTTATTTTGTACTTGAATTTGGTGTATTCTCTTGACATAAGTAAACTTTGAATCTATTGAGAAGAAGCTATACAGGTGAACGTGGATTTTTTTGTTTGCTTATTTTTTAAAAAAGATAAATGCTACCGCTTCCTCTCCCTACCTCCTCAGGTTTTTACTCCAAGCTTCCAAATGGAGTGGTTATTTAACTCCATTTTTATTAATGTATTCGTAGATAATCAAGCTTCTGCTTAGTGTGTCATTATACTGCCAAACATTGTATTTTAAAGTTAAGAAATGATTTGAGCCCTTTAAAGCTTTTAAAGATTACTGGATAACAGACAGGTTAGACAGTTCTCATATGTGGAGTAATAGCAGTTAAGGTACAGTTGATAACAAACTTTTTATCAGGCAAATTGGCAAAATTTATCAAAGTCTTAAAGCTGTGTAATATTTTGATCCAGCAAATCCAGTTTGATTTCTATTTATAGGAATTAATACATTAGGAAAATATGGAGTGCACAGAAATTTAGTTACAAAGACATTCATCACAAGTTTGATTATAGTGATAAGTTGGCAACAGCAACATCTAAATGACCAGATACTGAAGAAAAATGGTATTAAGTATATTCAGAAAAAAAAAGTTTTACCTCAGTGTTAATGGTAGCAGTTTCTAGATAGTTGGATAATGGGTGAGTTCTTTGTTTATCTTTATTCGCCAAGGTATTGTTCTGAACATGTTACTAAAGTTCAATAGTAAGCAGTAATAGGGTTCAGAGTTTTGACATCTACCTTTTAGATCAAATCATGATATTAGCCTAAATTATGTTTTGCAGAAAGTGTATAGGCAGCAACAGAACAGCAACATATTCTTTCTTGCAGACCGAACAGAAATGCTTTCTGAAAGCAAAAGTAAGTTTTTTCGGTACATTATACAGAAACAAAAAAATTCTTTTGTGGGCTTTCTGTGGAAATTCATGATGGTGCCTAAATTATACTGTCTACAGCTGAATGTATAAATATATATATCTAAAGATTGGATGGTGGTATACCAGTTAATAAAATTAGTGGAATGGTTTGGTTTTCTTCAAGTTAGCCTTCCAATGGTGAGTTAACAGTAACAATAAAATCAAATTTAAGAACTGTAAGAAGTGTTAGAAAGCCACAATAATTAATGTAAGTTTTGGAATTTTAGACAGATATAGGTATGAAATAATGTTTTACCAATTTCTGCCTTTTTTATTTTGAGTGAATCACTTTGAGCCTGCCAGGTCTTAGGGTATTTAAATAAAATGATATGAATATAAACTGTGCATAGCCCAATGCCTGGGTCAGAATAAGCATTTATCAACAGAAACTAGATCCCTAAATAATAAACATTCTTCATCAGAAGTCTGTTGTAAATTATTATTTAAACTAGCACAGTACATATGTGGTTCAATCTTGGAAAAATAGCTTGTTTTGCCTTTTGAATTACTAGGTAAAGCTTCAAGAATTTTTATTCTTTAATGTGTCTTCTTCCGTCTCCCACAGATACATTGGATGAGCTGAGGAAAGAATATCAAGAAATAGAAAACTCAGAGAAGACCAAAATCAAGAAATAGCCAACTTGATTTTACATAGCAATGTGTGGCATTTGTTGTGCAGTAAGCTTTTCTGTTGAGCATTTTAGCAGAGATTTGAAAGAGGATTTACTGTGTAATCTTAAACGACGGGGGCCCGATAGTAGTAAACAGTTGTTAAGGTCTACTGTTAACTACCAGTGTTTATTCTCTGGCCATGTCCTTCACTTAAGAGGTCTGTTGACTGCCCAGCCTGTGGAAGATGAAAGAGGCAATGTATTCCTGTGGAATGGAGAAGTCTTTAGTGGGATCAAGGTTGAAGCCGAAGAGAATGATACTCAAATCATGTTTCATTATCTTTCCTCTTGTAAGAATGAATCTGATATTTTGTCGCTCTTCTCAGAAGTCCAAGGTCCTTGGTCTTTTATATATTATCAAGCATCTAGCCATTCTTTGTGGTTTGGTCGGGACTTTTTTGGTCGTCGTAGCTTGCTTTGGCATTTTAGTAACTTGGGCAAGAGTTTCTGCCTCTCTTCAGTTGGCACCCAAGCATCTGGAGTGGCTGATCAATGGCAGGAAGTTCCAGCATCTGGAATTTTCAGAATTGATCTCAAGTCTGCTTCCATTTCCCAATCTGTCGTTTTAAAGTTGTATCCTTGGAAATACAGTTCGGGGGGGGATGATATCAGAGAATGTGTTCATAATAGCCTGACTGAGATTTCAGCAGACTTGCCAACATTAGTCTTGGTGGCAGCAAATGAAGCCAAACTGTATCTTAAAGACCCTGTTGTCCCTTTAAATATGGCGTTGCCACAAGCTGCATTTGAGACCCATTGCAGCAGCATTTCCAGGAGTCCACTCACAAGAGAGACCCTTCGGGTCTTTCTTACAGATGGACACACGAAGGAAGTGGTTCAGCAGTTCATTGGTGTCCTGAGCACCGCGGTCAAGAGACGTGTCTTGTGTTTACCTAGGGATGAAAACCTGGCACCAAGCAAAGTTTTGAAAACTAGTAACGGGAAAGCAAATGTTGCAGTTCTGTTTTCTGGAGGGATTGATTCCATGGTCATCGCAGCCCTTGCTGACCATCATATTCCTTTAGATGAACCAATCGATCTTCTTAATGTGGCTTTCATGACTAAAGAAAAGACTATACCAGTTAATTTTAACAAAAAAGGGAGAAAACAGGCAAATCATTGTGAAATGCCCTCTGAAGAATTCTCCAAACGTGCTGCTGCTACTGCTGCTGCCAGCCCTGGTGAACAGTTGAGTGTGCCAGATCGAGTCACAGGAAGGGCGGGCCTGAAGGAACTGCAAGCTGCCAACCCTTCGCGGATTTGGAATTTTGTTGAAATTAATGTTTCTCTAGAAGAACTGCAAAGATTAAGAAGAACTCGAATATCGCACTTAATCCAGCCCTTGGATACAGTCCTGGATGATAGCATTGGCTGTGCAGTCTGGTTTGCTTCCCGAGGAGCTGGCTGGTTAGTGACCCAGGATGGAGCACAGCCGTATCAGAGCAGTGCAAAGGTATGACACGGCTGCTCAGGCTTTCTGAGACCTAATTTTGACCCTTAAAGCTTTTAACCCAAGTTGCAAGAATATAGCATCTTTTAATTGCATTTGAACTACGACACAAAGTATGTGACTTTGTAAAAATTGGGCATATTTTACTATCTTATGACTTTGCCTTGTGGATTTTTTCTGAAAATGTTATCTTTGGGGTTATTATTTTTTTAAGCTTTTATTTTCCTTACTGCATGGTAGGTAATGTTCTTACATAGATTTCTTTCAACCTTTGTAGGTAGTTCTTACTGGAATTGGTGCAGATGAGCAGCTTGCAGGTTATTCTCGTCATCGGGTCCGCTTCCTGGCACATGGGCTGGAAGGACTGAATAAGGAAATTGAAATGGAACTGGGTCGAATTTCTTCTAGAAATCTCGGTCGTGATGATAGAGTTATCAGTGATCATGGAAAAGAAGCAAGGTAATTCTTGTTGTCTGTTGTAGGGTTGTTCGATAATTTTGTAAAAAGCAGTAGACTGAACCTAAAAAGGAGACTTTTAGGTTCCTTTTTCTTTGGATACTTGTTCCAGTGAGTTACAGTAGCAGCAGTATCTTGGCTTTGTATTAGAGTTAGTCAGAAGCAGTGCTGGAGAGGAACCAGAGGAACAGTTTTTCCAGAACTCATTCTCCAAGAAATGGCTTTACAATAATTTTCAAAGGTGATACAATGACATGATTAAAGCCTACAGTGAAAGACTGTAAAACTTGAGGTAGTGAAATACTGAGGGGAGGTATTTCAAGGGCTCTGTTTTTCAAATGTTTGCTTTCTTCCCAAGCTTCCTCCTCCAGTGTTACAGAGCCTGACTTTGTAGACATTTCTTGTACGTATAGGCATACTTGGAAATCCTGCATTGTCAGTTCCAGACCACTGCAACAGAGCAAGTCAAATGAATTTTTTGGTTTTCCAGTGCATACGGAAACTATCTTTATACTATGCTATAGTATATTGAGTATGCAGTAGCATACTTTATGTTTGCTGTATTTAGACATAAATATGCATTTATGTATTTAGTATTTATGTATCTAGTATTTAAAATATGTATTTATGTATTTGGTATTTAAAATATGTATTTATGTATTTAGAATAAATAAACCTACATTTGTCTAAATTTTTATATATATACCTTAATTCAAAAATACAAAACAAAAAGCAATCTCAGTGATAACATCAAAGATCATTTATGTTATCACATATCACCATAACAGATATAATTGTTCTTGTTTTTGTTGTTGTTTAGTTGCTAAGTCATGTCCAACTCTTTCTGCAACCCCATAGTCACTCGCCAGGCTCCTCTGTCAGTGGGATTTCTCAGGCAACAATAATGGAGTGGGTTGCCACCATTTCTTCTCCAGGGATCTTCCCGACCCAGGGATTGAACCCAAGTCTCCTGTACTGGCAGGCAGATTCTTTACCACTGAGCTACAAGGGAAGCCCAACAGATATAACAAGAAAAATTTAAAATCGGGAAGCATTTCCAAAAACGTCACACAGAAACACGAAGTGAGCGAATGCTGTTGGAAAAATGGCACCACTGATGGACTTGGCTCGTCACAGGGTTGCCACGAACTTTTAGTTTGTTAAGAAAAAAAAAAGCAGTCTCAGTGAAGCACAATAAAACAAGATCCATACTGATTTAAACGGTGGTTCCAGTACTGGATCCCCTCTATCATAGGTGTTTTGAACACAATTTAGTCATAAACATTCCAAGTTCTCTTAATAGTTTCAGAGATCAAGGCACTTACATGTGTATATCCTTTTTTAATATTAGGGGTTTGTGTTTACCTACAACATATTTCTGATGATAGTATACAAATGCTTGAATACAACTTTTTGAAGCATTAAGGAAAAAGATGTGTCGTTTAATTATAAAAAGCAGAAGTTTGTTCATTTATTAAGTGGTAGTTTTATTGCAGGGGTACAAGCATGCAAGGAGTCCAAATGAGCTTTGTGGGAGTTGGAACATCATAATATACCAGCTCTGAGATGTCATTGTTTCTTGTCTCTACTTTGTTATTCCTATGTTGCCAGTTCTGACATGTAAAATTAACATAATTTTCAAAATTTTATCATAAAGAAGTAACACCACAGTATAAAGTGTGTAAAATGTTTTCCTTTTGACGTGTATCTGTATATGAGAGATAAAAAAATTCAACCCATTTCAGCTAAGTTAGAGAAAAGGAAATTTATTTTATTCAGTAAAAGCAGTTAATTCTAAAGGGACCCCCCTCCATATGATACCCATGGGTAAAAATGGATATGAAGAATGTTTAAAACAGCTAATGCAGAATTTGTAATTGAATGAATACCACTGTAGTGGCTAGATCTAAACCAGTTTATTATGGATTTTGGCAAGAGTATTAACCATACTCTATTAATTAGTTTCTCATTCAAATTTGCTTTCACAATTCTTTTTTTTTTTTACCTTATTTATTTATTTTTTAATTAATTTTATTTTATTTTTAAACCTTACATAATTGTATTAGTTTTGCCAAATATCAAAATGAATCCACCAGAGGTATACATGTGTTCCCCATCCTGAACCCTCCTCCCTCCTCCCTCCCCATACCATCCCTCTGGGTCGTCCCAGTGCACCAGCCCCAAGCATCCAGCATCGTACATTGAACCTGGACTGGCATCTCGTTTCATACATGACATTTCACATGTTTCAATGCCATTCTCCCAAATCTTCCCACCCTCTCCCTCTCCCACAGAGTCCATAAGCCTGTTCTATACATCAGTGTCTCTTTTGCTGTCTCGTATACAGGGTTATCGTTACCATCTTTCTAAATTCCATATATATGCGTTAGTATACTGTATTGGTGTTTTTCCTTCTGGCTTACTTCACTCTGTATAATAGGCTCCAGTTTCATCCACCTCATTAGAACTGATTCAAATGTATTCTTTTTAATGGCTGAGTAATACTCCATTGTGTATATGTACCACAGCTTTCTTATCCATTCATCTGCTGATGGACATCTAGGTTGCTTCCATGTCCTGGCTATTATAAACAGTGCTGCGATGAACATTGGGGTACACGTGTCTCTTTCCCTTCTGGTTTCCTCAGTGTGTATGCCCAGCAGTGGGATTGCTGGACCAGAAAGCAGGAATAGAAGGAACATACCTCAACATAATAAAAGCTATATATGACAAACCCACAGCAAACATTATCCTCAATGGTGAAAAATTGAAAGCATTTCCTCTAAAGTCAGGAACAAAACAAGGGTGCCGACTTTCACCATTACTATTCAACATAGTTTTGGAAGTTTTGGCCACAGCAATCAGAGCAGAAAAAGAAATAAAAGGAATCCAAATTGGAAAAGAAGAAGTAAAACTCTCACTATTTGCAGATGACATGATCCTCTACATAGAAAACCCTAAAGACTCCACCAGAAAATTACTAGAACTAATCAATGATTATAGTAAAGTTGCAGGATATAAAATCAACACACAGAAATCCCTTGCATTCCTATACACTAATAATGAGAAAACAGAAAGAGAAATTAAGGAAACAATTCCATTCACCATTGCAACGAAAAGAATAAAATACTTAGGAATATATCTACCTAAAGAAACTAAAGACCTATATATAGAAAACTATAAAACACTGGTGAAAGAAATCAAAGAGGACACTAATAGATGGAGAAATATACCATGTTCATGGATTGGAAGAATCACAATTCATTTTTATAAAATATTCCGTTTAAAGAATGCCTTTACCCTTTCCGATCTCTCTGCTTAAGCTAAAGTAAAATGTAAAACACTAGTGTAATTGCGGATGGGGGAGGGATTAGAGTATTTTAAACAAACCAAAAAAGAACAGAATTTGTTAGGAAATTAGGGGAGCCTAAAGAGCAGAGAGTTGTATTCCTTAAGTTCAGTTTCTTTACACATGTAAAGAGGAGACACAGGTTGAATCATTAACTCAAGACCGTGCTTGTTTTCAAGGCATTCCTGAAGATACCTTATGAAACAATTTGAAATTATTTCTTGACATCATAGGCTTAATTTGTTTATTTATTGAGGGAAAATTTTTTTACATTTTAGGATGTGTATTAAAATTAGACAAGTGTTGTGAAATAATTTTTAATGTGATTAAATTTTAGCTGTAAAAATGTATAAGTAACTAGAATATTTTTAATTTAGAAAAATTGTGCCCTCAGTAATTAAATTATACCTTAAATTTTAACATATTGAATAAAATACAAACACAATAATCACAAGAGATAACTTTTTTTAATAGTGGTTATACTTTTTATTTTAGATTTCCTTTCCTGGATGAAAATGTTGTCTCCTTTCTAAATTCCCTACCAGTCTGGGAAAAGGCAAACTTGACTTTACCCCGTGGAATTGGTGAAAAACTAATTTTGCGTCTTGCAGCAGTGGAACTCGGTCTAACAGCCTCTGCTCTTCTGCCAAAGCGGGCCTTGCAATTTGGATCCAGAATTGCAAAAATGGAAAAGAATAATGAAAAGGCGTCTGATAAATGTGGAAGGCTCCAAATCATCTCCTTAGAAAACCTTTCTGTTGAAAACTAGATGTTTCATAGTGTAACAACATTTACTGAATGGTGGTTTTTTAAAAAAATAAAATACTCTGCTGCTTTATTATTGTATAATGTGGTTTTAAAGTTCATTACATGTATTTTTATATAACTTTGTAGTGCAACCAATTTAATCAAATTGATACTCTAGAGAAAGAGATTACACTTGAAAGAACAACCTGGATATTTTAAACTGTGATATTAATATTGTTTTGAACTCTTAGATGGTTATGTCCCACCAGCAACACTGAAAAAAGGGCAGCTTTTATGGACTGTCTTCATGGTAGCTACATCCAGAAATACTAGTAACTCAATTTGTTATCATTATTATTTAACAGACGAGAGAACTAAGGTTTTGGGGGTTCACACTCCTGATTGATGTGTGGTACATGTCTTTGAAAAGACAGCTCACTGCCCTGCTCCGAGAACTTTTGAAGACTATTTTGAATATTCTCCTGTCCCACAAATCTCTAACGTCCCTCTATTTTCCCATTGTCAGCTCGTGACCTGATTTTCACAGAGAAATCAAAATCAAGCCAAGGACTACTTGGTTTTCCGACACCCAAAGTCCTAACTTACCTGTGCGTGCACCCATCCTTTCTCCTTTCTTGCTATTAGAAAGAGAAATGTATTTAAAATGTTCCAGTATATACCAATTTAAAATGCATATTCCTGGTCCCTCATCTTCCATCTCTTGCCTCCCATTCACCTTCCCCCTTTCAACCTTTTCACCTATTTACTGAAGTTCACTCCAATCAGACATCCACCCACAGTATTCATTCGTGACCATGATACCAAGGTCACATTTGGCATCCATCCCCGTTTAGGGCTGACACCCTTTCTAGGTCTGGACATAACTGTGGTTCTCCTAAGTGTAGTGGGAAAGAAAGGATACTAGCAGGCGTATATCAGGGCTTTCCAGCTGGCTCTAGTAAAGAACCTGCCTGCCAATTCAGGAGACGTAAGAGACGTGAGTTTGATCCCTGTCAGGGAGATCCCCTGGAGGAAGGCATGGCAACCCACTCCAGTATTCTTGCCTGGAGAATCCCATGCACAGAGGAGCCTGGTGGGCTACAGTCCAGAGAGTCACACAGTTGGACACAACTGAAGCAACTTACCACAAGCATGTGTCCAAATTTTCACACGCCCTGAATTTATTTCCCGTCAAATGCAGTGTTCAAACCAGATTTAGGTATTACCTGAATAGCTTTCAACTGGATGACTTCGTGGTCCTGAGCATTAAATTGATGCTCCTAATGGGAGTAGATAAACTTGAGGTTTGCCCTGCACCCCAGAGTTGAATGTAATGATTTTTATAACAATATAGTTCAATACTAAAGACATGCCAGGCAGTAGTCTGAATTTTATGTGTATTTAATCAACTGAATCTCTAAAGGGAATCTCTGGTTCACTTGTTCTAGCAGGATACTCTGTGTGCATGTTTTTTGTGGGGTTTTTTTGTGGTTTTTGTTCTGTCCCCAGAGGGCCTGATTTTTTACAACTTTTTTGATACTTAATCCCATAAACTGGAATGAAATTCCGTTAATCCTTCAAACAAAGCAAAAGACTTTTCCCAAGATCCCAAGTAAAACAAACCATCTGGGTACCTGAACAAAACCTTTTAGGTAGAGAAATTTACATTACTCATACTTCATAAGTGCAAACATGCAACTCCTAAAGAAGACAGTGATTTGACATTCCTTGCCCTGGGAAAGCAATAACAAATTTACTAATACTACCACCACAGCAGCTAAAATAATGACATGGTTGGACTAAGAGAAATTCTACCTTCAAACAGTTAACCAAAACCCTGCTGCTGCTGCTGCTAAGTCACTTCAGTCGTGTCCGACTCTGTGCAACCCCATAGATGGCAGCCCACCAGGCTCCGCCATCCCTGGGATTCTCCAGGCAAGAACACTGGAGTGGATTGCCATTTCCTTCTCCGATGCACGCATGTGTGCTACATCGCTTCGTGTCCGACTCTGTGCAACCCCACAGACAGCAGCCCACCAGGCTCCTCCATCTATGGGACCCCAGGCAAGAACACTGGAGTGGGTTGCCATTTCCTTCTCCCACCAAAACCCCCTCTGTTGCTAAATTCAGTGAAAAGCTTGGGTTCTCATCTCCCTTGACCTAGAGCAGCATCCGGTGAAGTTGGCCAGTCTCTTCTCTTGGCTTGTATGACCAGACTTGGCTTTCTGCTCTCCTGGCTGCTCGCTGTTGGTATTCTTTCCTGCCTCCACCCTCTCCACGTGACCTTTAAATAATTAAATCCCTCAGGTCTCCATCCTGGGTTCTCAAGTCTCTATTCTCTTTCATGGCGATTCCAGCCATTTCCCTGGCTTCATTTACCCTAAGCCAGCCCAAGTGTATTCATCTAACCCAAGCTGCTGCTTTTAACTCAGATCTTTGAGCTTCCCCGGTGGCTCAGAAGTTAAAGTCTCTGCCCGCAAAGCGGGAGACCTGGGTTTAATCCCTGGGTCAGGAAGATCCTCTGGAGAAGGAAATGGCAACCCACTCCAGTATTCTTCCCTGGAGAATCCCATGGATAGAGGAGCCTGGTGGGCTGCAGTCCAGGGGGTCGCAAAGAGTCGGACACAACTGAGCGACTCCAATTTTGCATCTAAGGCACATCTGACATCTCTGCTTGGTTCTCTCATGGGTAAAACTGAACTCTTAATCTTGCCCTGATCCTGCATGTCTGACAAACAGTTGTCGCTACACGACCACCTTCTTTTTAAACTCTCCCACTACTCGATCTGTTACCAATCGTCTCTCCTTACTCCTCAAACGCCCCTACTCAAGCCTGTACCTACCCTCTACTGCCACAAATCGAGCCCAGACTCTTGGGATAAAGTTCAAAATCTTTAAATAGCCTGTGTAGTCTAGCCCTCATCATATTTTTGTGTCCACATCTTTCATGTTGTCCATACAGAGTTTTGTTCCATTGCTCAAAAGTTCAACTTTTTTCTCAGCTCAGTTGCTCGTCACCTATTGTTTCCTATCCTCGGAAATCTACTTCTGAACTCTCTGCGTGGATAGATCTTTATCAGGCTCAGCTTAAAAGATCACTTCCTCGGGGCAGCCTTTCCCAGCCCTGGTCTTAGCATTCCTTCACGTGCTATTATTACACCATACACTTATGGCATTGTTTAAATACAGCTGTATGCTTACTGGAGGAACTAACCTTGGGGCTTTACGTCTGCCTTTTCCAGGGTCTCCAGTGCCTAGCTCATAACCAGCGTTCTATAAGTGTTCATTGAAGGAAAGAGTGATGGTAGAGGAGGCATTCCATTTCAGGACTACCTCAGAGCCTGGCACCTTGCCAACGCCACCTCTGCTTCTGTGCTTCCTCGGAGACAAATTGTCAAAGTAAGAAACGATAGAGATGGTGGCTCACCTGGTGAAGAATCCACCTACAATGCAGGAGACCCAGGTTAGATTCCTAGGTCGGGAAAATCCCCTGGAAAAGGAATAGGCTACCCACTCCAGTATTCTTGGGCTTCCCTGGTGGCTCAGATGGTAAAGGATCTACCTGCAATGAGGAAGACCTGGGTTCAATCCCTGGGTTGGGAATATCCCCTGGAGGAGAGCATGGCAACCCACTCCACTATTCTTGCCTAGAGAATTCCATGGACAGAGGAGCCTTACAGGCTACAGTCCATGGAGTCACAAAGAGTCAGAGATGACTCAGTAACTGAACTGAACTGGACTTGGGCTGAGTGTTGTGTGCTTAGCTGCTCAGTCGTGTCCGACTCTTTGCAACCCCATGGACTGCAGCATGCCAGGCTTCCCTGTCCATCACCAACTCCTGGAACTTGCTCAAACTCATGTCCAATCCAAATTGGTGATGCCATCCAACCATCTCATCCTCTGTCATCCCCTTCTCCTCCTCCCTTCAATCTTTCCCAGCATCAGGGTATTTTCAAATGAGTCAGCTCTTCGCATCAGGTGGCCAAATTATTGGAGATTCAGCTTCAGCATCAGTCCTCTCAATGAATATTCAGGACTGATTTCCTTTAGGATTGACTGGTTGGATCTCCTTGCAATCCAAGGGACTCTCCAACACCACAGTTAAAAAGCATCAATTCTTTGGTGCTCAGCTTTCTTTATGGTGCAACTCTCACATCCATACATGACTACTAGAAAAATCATAGCTTTGACTAGATGGATCTTTGTTGGCAAAGTAATGTCTCTGCTTTTTAATATGGTGTCTAGGTTTGTCATATTAAAAAGCAGAGACATTACTTGGCCAACAAAGATCCATCTAGTCAAAGCTGTGATTTTTCTAGTAGTCATGTATGGATGTGAGCAGCAGCAGCAGTAGGTTTGTCATAGCTTTATTCCAAGGAGCAAGCATCTTTTAATTTCATGGCTGCAGTCACCATCTGCAGTGATTTTGGAGCCCAAGAAAATAAAGTCTCTTACTGTATCCCCATATATTTGCCATGAACTGATGGGACCAGATGCCATGATCTTCATTTTTTGAATGTTGAGTTTTAAGCCAACTTTCTCACTCTCCTCTTTCACTTTCATCAAGAGGTTCTCTAGTTCCTCTTCACTTTCTGCCATAAGGGTGGTGTCATCTGCGTATCTGAGGTTATTGATATTTTTCCCAGCAATCTTGATTCCAGCTTGTGCTTCATCCAGCCCAGCATTTCACATGATGTACTCTGCATAGAAGTTAAATAAACAGGGTGAAAATATACAGCCTTGATGTACTCCTTTCCCGATTTGGAACCAGTCTGTTGTTCCATGTCTGGTTCTAACTATTGCTTCTTGACCTGCATACAGATTTCTCAGGAGGCAGGTAAGGTGGTCTGGTATTCCCAACTCTCTAAGAACTGTCCACAGTTTGTTGTGATCCACACAAAGTCTTTGGCATAGTCAATAAAGCAGATGTTTTTTTTCTGGAACTCTCTTGCTTTTTCTATGACCCTACGGATGTTGGCAATTTGATCTCTGGTTCCTCTGCCTTTTCTAAATCCAGCTTGAACATTTGGAAGCTCACAGTTCACATACTGGTGAAGCCTCACTTGGAGAATTTTGAGCATTACTTTGCTAGCGTGTGAGATGAGTGCAATTGTGCAGTAGTTTGAACAATCTCTGGCATTGCCTTTCTTTGGGATTATAATGAAAACTGATCTTTTCCAGGCCTGTGGCCGCTGCTGAGTTTTCCAAATTTGCTGGCATATTGAGTGCAGCACTTTCACAGCATCATCTTTCAGGATTTGAAATAGCTCAACTGGAATTCCATCATCTCCACTAGCTTTGTTCTTAGTGATGCTTCCTAAGGCCCACTTGACTTCCTAAGCCCAAGTCCACATTGAGTTGTAAAGGGGTGGTGCGAGGGGTGGTGGTGAGGGACGAATCTTAGCCGGGATGGGCGCCTGCGGCCTCTGGGCGAGGCCCCTCTCACGGGTGTATAGGAGCGCCCTCTCGCGGAGGCGCCGGGCCAGCGGCCCCAAGCCCGAGGACTAACGGCTGCTGCCCGCGCGGGTGGCAGGACCGCAGGCGAGGCCGAGGGCTCCCAGGACCCCGCGGGGGAAGCGGGCCTCCCAGGCCTCTGCTCAGGAGAGTCCCGCCCAGTCCTCCCCTCGCCCTCGGTCACTCGGGATTCCAGACGGTGAATTCGGGTCCAGGCTAGAGACCCTTGGAGAAGACTACTGTCCCTGACCCCGGGAGTACTCTGGGAGCCGGTGTGGATGACGTTTCCTTTTCCTAGATAAACTGTCATCTCAGAGCAGGTTTCTTCCTTTGCCCTGTCCTTTCCCTTTCCCATGTCTGTGTGGGCACAGGGCTTGGACCTGACGATGGACTTGAGGAATCAGTTTGTTCTGATTCTGAAGGTGTGAAACCTCCGGCGCATCCTCTATTCTAGCCTGGTTTCTGCCTCTGTGGAGTTGGGCTCCCAACGCCTGTCGCGGAACTGGGTTCACCAAGTATCCTGCCAGAACCAGCAGCATCTGACTTTTTCAGAAATGGAAATCCTCTGGCCCCACTCCTACCCCACTCAGAATCTCTAGAGTAGGATCCAGCAGTCTGCCGGAACAAGCCCCGGCTGATTTCAACACAGCCTAGATTTTGAGAATCGTTGTACAGAGGGGCCAGTTAAATGAAAAAAATTGTGTATAAAGAGCTGGGTAAATAGATGCTCAGTAAACAGTAGTTAGGTTATTATTCCAGAAATAGAGAGGCACTGCATAGAATCCCTGGAGAAGGCAACGGCACCCCACTCCAGTACTCTTGCCTGGAAAATCCCATGGACGGAGGAGCCTGGTGGGCTGCAGTCCATGGGGTCGCTAAGAGTCGGACACGACTGAGCGACTTCACTTTGACTTTTCACTTTCATGCATTGGAGAAGGAAATGGCAACCCACTCCAGTGTTCTTGCCTGGAGAATCCCAGGGACGGGGGAGCCTGGTGGGCTGCCGTCTCTGGGGTCGCAGAGTCGGACACGACTGAAGCGACTTAGCAGCAGCAGCAGCAGCATAGAATCCCATTTCTATTGAACAGAGATACAACGTTAAGGAAGTATTTCTTGCCTTCGCTTTTTTTTTTTTAAAGCAAGTGTTTGTTTTCTTGCTTTAAGAAAATAAAACAAAAACCCTGAAAAAATTGACCTTGTGAAAATGCCTCTACAACAACAACAAAAGAATAGGTATGCAGCAGTATCTTCTTATATATAAACGTGTTTCTTTTCGATATACTTCTTCGTATCTTTTTACCTCTTTTGAAAAGCATATTATGATTAATGTTAAAAGTTCTACAAGTTTAACTCAGATTTCAACTTTCTTATGCTGCAATTAGTTTAAGCCTGAAAAATATATTAGAACTACCATGAAAGTGTTAGTTGCTCAATCGTGTCTGACTCTGTGACCACATGGACTGTCTACCAGCAGGCTCCTCTGTCCATGAAACTCTCCAGACAAGAGTACTGGAGTGGGTTGCCATTCCCTTCTCCAGGGGATCTTCCTGACCCAGGGATCAAAGCCAGGTCTCCCACACTGCAGGCAAATTCTTTACTGTCTAAGCCACCAGGGAAGCCCATAGAACAACTATATCATCCAGTAATTCCACTTACGTGTATTTATTCAATGAAAATGAAAACACTAACTCCAAAAGATATATAGACCTCCATATTTATTACAGCATTATTTACAACAGCCAAGATATAAAAACAACCTATTGATAGATTAATGGATAAAGAAAGTGGAGCATTTATTTACACATACACAATGAAATATTGTTTAGCCATAAAAAAGAATGAAATCTTGCCATTTGTGGCAACACAGATGGCCCTTCAAGGCATTACTAAGTGAAATAAGTCTGACAGAGAAAGACAAATACTATATAATCTTGCTTAATGTGGAATCTCAAAACAAACAAAAAACAAACTGTAGCATAGATACAGAGAACAGTTTGGTGGTTGCCAGAGGCAGAGGGTGAGGTGGGCAAAATGGGTGAAGGGAGTCAAAAGGTACAAACCTCAGTTATAAAATAAATAAGTCATGGGGAAGTAATGTATAGCGTGGCAACGATAGTTAATAACACCAGGACTTCCCTGGTGGCACAGTGGATAAGAATCCACCTGCCAATGTAGGAGACACAGGTTCAGTGCCTTGTCTGGGAAGATTCCACATGCAACTGAGTCCCTGTGCCACAAATGCTGAACCCACACTCTAGGGCTGGTGATCTGCAACGTCTGAAGCCCGTGCACCTAGAGCCTGTGCTCTGCAACAAGAGAAGCCACCACAACTGAGAAGCCCGTATATTGCAACAAAGATTAGCCCCCACTTGTCACAACTAGAGGAAGCCCTTGCAGCAACAAAGACCCAAAGCAGCCAAAAATAAACAAATGTTTATAGTTAATAATAACATATTGCATATCTGAATATTGCTAAGAGTAAATCTTAAAAGTTCCCATAAGAAAAAAAATTCTGTAACTATGTATGGTAACAGATGTTAACTTGATTTTTTTGTGGTGATCATTTCAAAATATATACAAGTATTAAATTACTATGTTGTACACCTGAAACTAACATAATGTATGTCAATTATGTAATGGTTGACCATGAAACAATTAACCATAAAGATGAAAGGCATAGATTTATTTCTTGAGAAATTCAGCTTCATTGCCATGATAAATTTTATTGCTTGTCTTTTCTTTTTCATTTCATTGCAGAAACTTCAAAAAGGACACACTAGAATTAATTAGAAATGTTAAGATTGCCCAAAAAAGGAGCACCTAGATTTGATCAAAATCAAGATGAAGAAACTTACCTGGAAAATTTAGCTGTCCAGAGAAATGCTTCTGCTTTTTTTGAAAAATATGATCGGAGTGAAGTACAAGAGTTACTAACTACTGCACTAGTTAGCTGGTTGTCTGCCAAAGAAGATGTTCGCTCTCAACTAGACATGCCGTGTGGAATTATGAGTCAAATGAATAACGTAGGCTTCTCCACTGCAATCCTACTAACTCCTGTGGACCCTACTGCCCTCTTAGACTATAGAGAAGTCCATCAGATCATAAGAGAATTGGCTGTTGGAATTTATTGCTTAAATCAAATTCCTTCAATCAGTTTAGAAGCTAATTATGATCAGAGTTCTTCTTGTCAATTACCCCCAGCTTATTTTGATACCAGAATTGGGCAAATTCTGATCAATATTGACTACATGTTGAAAGCACTATGGCATGGAATATATATGCCCAAAGAAAAACGAGCTAGATTTTCTGAATTGTGGCGTACCATCATGGACATTAATCCAGATGGGAAGCCTCAAACAAACAGAGATATATTTGCAGAATTTAGTTCAGCAGGTAAGAGAATTTAACATGTTTTATTTTTATTAGAATCCTCTTTTAGAAATTAAAAGTAATTTATATGTGATTTGGTTTTATTTTAGCCATATTTCTTAAAAGATTTTTTTTTAATTCCAAAGAATCTATCTTTTCAATAATTAACCTTTTTTTTTTCAATGTCACCTTTTGAATCTTGGTTAGAACCCGAACCACAGAAGTGTTTGTTTGCTTTTTACTACATCTGTGGCTAGACTGCTGTGAAGTTCAAATGTATGTGAATAAGATTTACTTGATCACAACAAGGCAGCCTGACTCACCTGCTGTGGGTTGGGTATCCAGGTGTTTTTCAGGTTCTGAAGCTTTTTGTGTGCCAGCAAGCAGTACCATCTCTTGGAGATGGTACCTCTATGTCCGGTAATAGAGTCATTTGTCTGGTAATCTGACTATGTCTGGTAATCTGACTCATTTCCATGCAAGGTCATCAACTTCTGTTCAGAGGAGAGTCCAAGAGTAGTGAGTTTATGCAGAAATTCTCCTCCTCTGGGGGAGAATTAGTCTGTGATGTTGCTGGAATCAGCACGAATGCCACTGGATAAGTGCTTATATCCTCTGCTCCTAGGACTGAAGGGTCACTGGCTACTAAAAAATCATAGCCATAACTGGAACCTAAAAATCTCTTCTTGTTGTTCAGATCTTGGGATGATTAGGGTGAAGTAATGCGAAAGACTGCCAATAATAGCTAGTAAATTCCATTAATTTCTGCATTCCCTTGACTGGTCTGGTAGTTCTCTCTTAAAGGGTACTGATATTTTAACATCCTATAGATACATTGTTGATGAGAATATGGCATGGTCAAAATCTTAAAAACTTTTGTTAGCATTCACCCAGAAGTTCTATCATTTCTGGTAGTTTAGGACCTTCAAGGCTAGTTCAGGTCACATAAAATATAACTAAACTAGGATATAATTTTAGTAGTCAATGACTCTTCTATCCTGGAAATTGTCTAGTGATCTACTAACTAGTCACTGGAAGGCTATAAGGAGCATGGCACAAGTCAGATGATGTTTCTGCCTGCTTGCATTGACCAAGACATGTCTGGAAAACTAGGTTTCATGATTTGCTCTCCTTGATCGAGATGGTGACAGGAGCTCTGTGAAGATCTGAGCTCCATGGAGGGTATGAAGGATCAGCAGGAGTGGATGGCAGCTTTTGACAATGTTAGAGCTTTGACAATCCCGACAAAAATTGGGTTTTTGCCTTTTTTCTGTTTTCACAAAAATCATTTTGAGGCCCTCGTTGGAGAAGAGGTGGGACTAAAGAACCAGCATTGCAAGCTGGCATGTGTCAAGCAAAGCACAGGCCGGACATGACAGATTAACTGTTAAAGAAACAATGGCCCCTCTTTAGATTCTAGGTAGAAACTAGGTAGGTACCCAGGTGGAAACTTCCAGTACAGAAGTCAAATTCTGGAGCGTGATGAGAGTTAGAGGCGCACATGGAGGATTCAGCCATTCATATGTAAAAGTCCCAAGAGCCTCTGGGCCATCTCGTGAGAGCGTCAGTCGTAGGAAGAGACATCAGCAGGGCAGGAGGGAGCACATGCCCTGTTTTATATCTAAGGACAGAGGGCTCCCGCCTAGTCGATGATAAAATCAACTATATCAAGCAACTTCGCAGCCCAGCTTCTGGTCTATTGAATCCAGCTGTCGGTCACATCTGAGGCCACTCTCTATGAGGACTCCCTCACAGGGGTGCTCCTGGTTGAGGGGATCAGAGCCACATGGAAACATCCTAATCAAGTTGTGGGTGGAGCTGGGGAGCACCCAGAGACTGAAGTTGTCTGTCTTCCATTGTCTACATTTTCAGGGATGATATTCAGAATTAATCATAAGCACTGGCCAGCTAGAACGGGCATCAGTAATAATGCTGAAACAAGATCTTAGAGGCCTCCCGCTTGCCATATGTACCCTTTGCTGGATCATGAAGCTTTCTAGACTGTCCCCCGGGAGGGTGGCATTCAAAGAGCTCAGGGCTAGAGCAATTCAGTTTACCAAACAATATCAAAGGTTTCAGTATTTTAACAATGTAGCCATATTGGTATATAGCTAAATATCAGTCCTGGATATTTCTACTTAATTCTTCTTTCCTGGATGAGAATTCATGCCTTGACTATTATGATCCTCCCTTTAAACTATCTCAAAATCATCCACTTTGGTTCATCTCAGCTACAGCACCCTGATACAAAACATCCTTTTCTCTAGCCTGACATACTGCAACCGCCTTCTGACTGCTCTCTCTGCTTATGATCCCTTTTCACTGAAAATGAATGAGGCTAGAAATTGTGCAAATCCTGTCACTCTACAACCATGTGCCTTGGGAGAAATACTGTGTTACACCAAAGCACTTTGTAATATTGGCTGCCGCGCAGTCAAAGAAGTGCCTCTTATGTGGATAGAGATTTTCTTCTCCCTCACACTGTTCAGGAGTCTGCTGAAGACCTGGCAGCATCAGCATGCCCCAGGCACTGTAAGGACAGTATAGTGCAAACGATGGTAAAGGACGCAGACACCAGAGTGCTGGCGCAGTCTGCAGGGGGAAACCTCAGTGAGACAGCACGGATTGGTACAGGTTCCCATCAGCCACCACAGCAGGAGCATCCCGTGAAATCCTACAGGGCCAAGCATCAGATTGCGGGAAAGGCACCTGGACCCTTAGGAGAGGGAGCTTTTATGCTGCATGCTTAAGGATGTACAGGGTCAGGTACCAGCATACCAGTGCAAAGTGGACTAGCCTAGGTTGCCCCCCAAATTAGGGTCTGAAATGAGGACTTAAGTCAGGGCAGTTTATGGAAAATGACTCCAAGGGACAGGAAATGCATAGAAAAGGAGGAATCATCAACCCAAGGATACGCTGCTGAACTTTCACCACTTAGATAAGTAGTTACGGTTTGGCTGGGACCCTGTGGAGTCACACAGAATATACTTCAGGATTGTCAGCCTGAGGGATGGAGGAGGGGAACATGTATTCCCTGGCTCCTCTCCTGCATTGGTTAAAGATTACGTGGGAGTTAACTCTGTGTGCAGATTTGTTCATCCATCAGAGTGGCTGACTGGATTCCATCAGGAGTCCAACACAGCAGTGAAGAGAAACCCCAGGGCAAAAGTAAGGGCCAGATGGCGCATCTGAGGCAAGGTGTGGTCAGGTTATGTCTGTGTGGAGCTGGTCCATGCAATAAGAGCCAGAGTGAAATATAGATTGCCAGGGAACGCAAGGTGTCTGATATAGAGTGTGACTCATGGCAATTTGGCTTTAGCCCCATGCTCCCAGTTTAGTTCTGGTAGTTGCTGCTATATAGCGGCAAGAGGCTGGGAAGACTTGCTATTTCATCTTTCATGGTTGGAGAAAGAGCACCTCCTCTCTTGACTGTGAGTCTGGGTTCAAACCTTGCAACTGACCATGTGATTGTCTTAAAAACTGTGCTAAAATGGATTTCCAAGGAACTCTGCAGGAAGCCAACAATATTGGGGGGAAGGAAGACTTTTGTGAATCAATGAGGACAAGACCAAGTTCAGCTCTGCACAGCACAAAACCACCAGGAAACACCACCCTTAGGAAAACAGTAGCAACAGTAGTGGAGAATGCAGCACACCAAAAATCTGGTCCTACTCTCCAGTTTGCTGAGAAAGATACTAATTAGGGCAGGTCCCTTGATCTGAGGACCTTATTTAATACCCAAAGCTGGTAGAGTGAAATGGTTATTTTTTTATTCCTTGACCTTTGTCTGGAATGCTCTATCCCTCACCCCACTCCCCACTCTTCTGCATTCCTTCCCAGGTTATTGCTACTCATTTTTGAGTGCTTGATTCAGACACCATCTCCTCTGTGCACATTGTACCACTTTTTATTGGAACTGTTGGCTTCATCTCTGTCTTCCTTAATAGATCTGTGCTTGAGAACTTGAGAGCACAGAAATGTGTCTTTTTTTGTCTTTAAATTCTCATTACACCTGCAGTGCTTTGTTGTTATTTAGTCACTAAGTTGTGTCCAACTCTTCAACCCCATGGACCCGCCAGGCTCCTCTGCCATGGAATTTTCCAAGATCTTCCTGACACAGGGATCGAGCCTGAGTCTCCTGCATTGGCAGGCGGATTCTTATCCACCAAGCCACTGAGCCACCAGGAAGCCCCCTACAGTGCTTCAGTTCAGCTCAGTTCAGTCGCTCAGTCGTGTCCGGCTCTTTGCGATCCCATGGACTATATAGTCCATGAAATTTTCTAGGCCAGAATACTGGAGTGGGTAGCCTTTCCCTTCTCCAGGGGATCTTCCCAACCCAGAGATCGAACTCAGGTCTCCTGCATTGCAGGTAGACTCTTTACCAGTTGAGCCACAAGGGAAGCCCTTTTAGTTTGAGGAACTCATGGATAAATAGTGCTTTTAACTATGATAAGGAATGAAAGAAAAGCAAATTTGGGGGAGAGGAAAAATGGATTTTGTTTGGGAGTGCCTCTAGGACATTCAAGTAAAGATATTTATTCATTTTAGTTCAGTCTCTCCGTCATGTCTGACTCTTTGAGACTCCATGGATTGCAGCACGCCAGGCCTCCCTGTCCGTCACCAACTCCCAGAGTCCACCCAAACCCATGTCCGTTGAGTTGGTGATGCCATCCAACCATCTCATCCTCTGTCATCCCCTTCTGCTCCTGCCTTCAATCTTTCCCAGCATCAGGGTCTTTTCCAACGAGTCAGCTCTTCACATCAGGTGGCCAAAGTATTGGAGTTTCAGCTTCAGCATCAGTCCTTCCGATGAATATTCAGGACTGATTTCCTTTAGTAAATCGCTGGGGGGCCTCTCCCCAGATGCCATTATCTTTCTGACTGGTCTGTTTCCTTCTGTCTCCTGCTTTGAGGGGGCAGTGAGTCTGGTGTCCAAGAAGTGGAAGGGGCTGTGGAGCTCTTCATTCCCTCTTCTTCCAATATCTCCGCCTTTCTGCCTCTCTGGGGTGAGAACTGACTCGCTGCATTTTGACTCCCATCCACCCAAGCCACAAAGTTTTAGAGGAATCAGCAATGCTCTAGCTTGTATTTAGATCTATTTTAACTGTCAGAAACACTTCAGTTTCTTCTTCATCTCAATAATTTATCTTAGTCTTTTGCAAAAGGGATATGAATCATAGTGGTCATCTTAAAAATCCAAGCCTATTCTCGCTTTTTAAATATGTAGATTTGAGGAAGAAGAAAAGGAAAAAGAAAGTGGGGAGGCACACTGATGTATTATTTACATTGTAAGGCACGTATGTTACACACAAGCACCATATTTTCTACCAAGTGATATTTTATGATTCTAAGCCATTGTCTCAAGCCTATTTTAAAGTTGCTTTAAAAAAGACAACTTTAAGACAAATTGTCTTAAAAAAGACAATTTGACAACAAGAAAATGACAATTTCATTATAAATGGAAAGAAAATGTAATAAATTTGTCATTTATAGTATAGAATAAAACTAAGTTTTAATTCTTGTTTCATTATGATTAGTTAGTAGGAAAGTTATTTATTGTATATATTTAGCTTCTGTTATCAGCAAGGAGAAGAAATGTGTATTATAGGAACTGAATAAACAAATATACTTTATGCCCAAGTAAGAAGCGGAGTCTTTGCTTAAAGGAAGATCACATTTCTCTTTTGTTCTTCCATATTTTCTTTGATTAAACATGAGACATGTTATTATCTTTCCATGGTGTTGTATTATTCCTTCAAAGAGAATGAAAATCAATTCTTTTTAATTTCACCAGCTTCTCTCTTTCTTTACTCTGCTTAGTTATCATGTATCTGTCTGCTTTTCTTCTTTGACAGTTTCAGTGGTATTTCATTATTCCTTTGCTGTCATTTTGGTAGAATTTTGAGGTGAAACTGTATTCAATCTATTTATCCAGAAGCCAAGTATGAAAATTTCACAATCTTAAATTTTTCTTTTTTACTGTGAAGGTTTGATTGATATTACAAAGGATCCAGACTTTGATGGAATCTATAATGAAGACATGAATGAAGATCCAACATATAATCCCAATAGCCCTGAAGAAAAAGCTGTATTTATGAAATATGCAGAATATATCCTACTAAAGATGACATTCAGCACCACACAAGTTCAACAGTGTGAAAATGTTTTTATATTTGAAACAGCCTACTGGCTTACTAATGCTATAAAATGTAATCAGGATAATCTTGATATTTGTACCTACCAGAGATTACATCAAAGATTATATCTTCAAAAAAAGATTATTCAAAAACACTTGGAGAAGAAAAAAGAAATCAGGAAAGGGATAGGATACCTAAAATTAATATGTTTTCTGACTCCATTTCTACTGAGCTTAAAAAAGAAGATGAAAGTTCCATATTTAAGTGGTCTGCTTCAGCCTTTTTCAGGTAAGAATACTGCCCAAATTATATTTAAAATGTAGATATATATTGAATTTATGTTTAAACTCAATTCTGTTTATAGTATGTGGATCCAAGCATATAACCAAGCTATAGCATGTTAAAAATGAAAAACATGTTAAGGTTTGACAGAACACAACAAAATTCTGTAAAGCAATTACAAAAAAGCAATCTGCAATTCCTTCAGTTAAAATATAAATAAATACAAAACAAAATGTGATGTCTCCAAAATAATTAAAAATGCCTGGTGTATTCACATAGTACAAGGCAAGGTACATATCTTTATCAAGTACGAGGATGATTGAAAAACAAAATGATTTCTGAGATATGTTATGTCCGTGACAGTATGACGCTATATCATAGTTCATGCACAGGAGAAATTCAGTGCACTTCTGCTCAACATCCCTATTGTGTTTTTCAGGAAAATTAGAAATTGATCCAGATTAATATGGGGCAGTAAAAGATCATGAATGGTCTTACATTTCTGAAAAAAAAGATGAAAATATATTAAAAGCTTTAGTAATTGGTCCGATAACAAAAGAGTAGACGGAGCTGAAATAGGGTCATGTTTATACGGAATTTGACAGGAATACAGAGAAAACTCTTCCTCCCACCCAGATTAGCACACAAATTGCATGTTTTTGTTGGTGGTTAAACATATAGGCTTATTTATAGCAGGTTTTCTATTCAGATGGCAGATTTTCAGTAGAAATTTTGCAAATCATTTAATAAAATTTGTGTCATGAGAATTATGATAGTGAAGCTTGTAATCCATACCTGTAAACTATTTAAAAATGAACTCATGACAATCTTGTCCAGGGATGCGGGTGGGGGCAGTGTCTCGTGTATGGAACTAATGTGCTCTTAGAGGATGTTAGCTGTACCTGTAATGACTTACTACTTAAATTATTGGAAACAAATATGACTAAATGTTAATAATTAATTTCCATGTGGTGAGATTTGGGTGTTACATTTTTCTTTGTAATTTTCTGGACCTTTTGCATTCCTTATAATATATACCTTATATTGATGAAACTATATTCTGCTCACAAGTCAAAATACTGAATAAACTAATCCTTACCAGGATTTTAGAAAATTATTTTTAAAAATAAATGTTATATGTGTAGCTTTCTAGAAAAATGAACTGATTATTTTTGTCATATGAGAGATACTCACATTTTCTTTATAATGTCTCTCTTCCTTAACTAGCTTGGGTAACTTTTGTTTATTTAACTAGAGAGTCTCCATGGCACAGAGTTTCAAATCTCTATTGATAATGGAGGTATAATATTAGTTGTGAGCTCACATATAGTAATTAATAAGTGAATTAATGTTTTGAGTATTCTTTTGAAATGTCTGTACAAGGAAACTATCAAAAATGCCCAAAACATATGATATAAATATATTTCAATATTTAAAATATACATTGAGCATATATTTTATAGACTACAATTGTGAAGATTTCCATTTCACATGGATTCTTTTCACTTTATGTAAAAATGATTTGAGACCTCCAAAATATGACTGCTTATATTCTATTGTTGAACTTTTAAACAAAATTTTGTTTTCATTTTTTTGAGATGACAAGGTCAAGACAGAGCGAGAATTGCCTCCATTTATTTATGGACGAGATTTTAAATGCCAAAATTTTCACTACAAAGAGGATCAGTATTTTCATATTCATGGAGGAATTGAATTTGACATCAGCACCCCTTCAATTGAGAATGCTTCGGAAGATTTTAAGGTTTACATTATTGTTGTTCCTGAAATTGTTCGTCATTTCACAACTCTTTCATCCTATTCTCCAACCAGAAGGAGTTTCTGTTGGTGCAGGCCCTAGGCGGCTCTCCAGATGACGACCTCCACAGCTCGCTAGTCTCTTCATACATTGCATAACATACACGAATTAAGTGCAGGTCTGTGTAAGGTCCTGTGTTAAATGTCAGAGGCACAACTATCATCCCTGCAGACTTTATAGGCCATATTTGCCCTGGAATAGTTAACCAAGTACAGAAGAAATCCCTGAACATTAACTATGTATTCTTCCATTTTTTTCTCAAGGATTAGCATTAAAATGGAGATCCTCCAGAGTTTGAGAACAATAGTTCTTCATCTGGAAAACACAATACATTTCAATTGTCTTTGCTTTTCTACCTTCTCCATATTATATTTCTTGTAAAAAAAAAATTTCCCTCTAATCCAAATTAGGGATTGTATACATTCAGTTATTATCAGGGTCTCTTGGGATATTTTATTAAAAACGTGTTCTTTACATGTATAAAATTTCATCTAAAATAAGTCTTACAATTGTTTATACTTGTTTTTTTAGTAACATAATTTATATTTTAGAATAACTTAGAAAAAATACGGGATTGTGCTGTTAATACATTTGCAGAAGACTCAGGATACAAAGAACATTACTCAATACCAGTCGTGAAATTTAATGGAAAAAGGTAAGGAACTTTTAGTAACTGCTCACAGTCTCACAACTTGTTGAAAGAAGAAAAGAGGAAACTGTCAAAATGAAAAGGCTAACTTCAAACTTCAGGATGGAGATCCCAGAACAATAACAGTCCCCGTGAATGACTGCTGCTGCTGCTGCTAAGTCACCCCAGTCATGTCCGACTCTGTGCGACCCCATAGACGGCAGCCCACCAGGCTCCCCCGTCCCTGGGATTCTCCAGGCAAGAACCCTGGAGTGGGTTGCCATTTCCTTCTCCAATGCATGAAAGTGAAAAGTGAAAGTAAAGACACTCAGTCGTGTCCGACTCTCAGCAACCCCATGGACTGCAGCCTGCCCGGCGCCTCCGTCCATGGGATTTTCCAGGCAAGAGTACTGGAGTGGGGTGCCATTGCCTTCTCCACCATGAATGACTGCAAACTCTCTTAAGTATTAAATA
Source organism: Bos taurus (assembly GCF_002263795.3). Taxonomy (NCBI): domain Eukaryota; kingdom Metazoa; phylum Chordata; class Mammalia; order Artiodactyla; family Bovidae; genus Bos; species Bos taurus. Next base: position 6,647,518 of record NC_037329.1, on the reverse strand, counting down.
CTAGATTTATGACTCCGTATACCTTGATACAGTTTCCCTGGTGGTTCAGTGGTAAAGAATCCACCTGCCAATGCAGGAAATTAGGGTTCACTCCATGGATGGAGAAGATCCCCTGGAGAAGGAAACAGCAACCTACCCCAGTATTCTTGCCTGGGAAATCCCATGGACAGAGGCACCTACAGTCCTCCGTAGCCTCATGGCTACAGTCCATGGGGTCACAAAAAGGTTGACATGACTTAGCGTCTAAATGACAATAACACCTTGATACATTCTGTGTAATAATCCTTAGACATGGTAATTCATTCTTATAATGAACACAATGGTTAAATGGGGATGGAGGTGTTTTTGTCACAGAAAATTGTAACTGTTATAAAAAAGTTTTGCCAGCATTCCCAGTCAGAAAAACTTAAAAAAAAAATTTTTTTTAACAGCTACTATGTGATCAGTTTTGAACTTGAAATTTTCTATCAGCAACTGTATAAGACACAGTGGTGGGGAGCCATAAATGAAATAGTGAACAATTTGAGGCTAAAAAGACTTCCACTGACAGATGCTCAATTACATGAACAATTTAAGAAAAAATTTGGTTTCAAGAAAGCTATGAAATGCAAGGTATTTCAGTGATTACCACATAATTTAGTATAAGAAATTATAAATAAGTAGGTATCTCAAATTTTTATCATAGGGATAAATAATGGGTTAAATGAAGTCTTTAATATACAATTAAGATTCTACATTTTAGTAGCTGAAAATTCTGAGTTATACATTTCTGGCCAAGTTACAAAACAAATTGTTTATGAATGGAATTGTGATTAATCTTAATAACGGCTAGTATTTATGGAGTGCTTATTTTGTATGCTAGGCACTGCTACAAATTCTTTCAACAAACTCTTTCTAGACACTAGACTATTGTTATCAATCCTATTTTACAAATGAGAAATTTGACATGCAGTGAGTTGAGGGTCTTTCCCAAATCACACAGCTAGTAAATTACAGAATCAGGCTTCAGTTGTGGGGACCAAATCTAAGGAACAACCCTGGCATCCTAAATCACATCTCTGCTTCAATATGCCTTGGCTTACAACTTTTGAAACTGATAAATTAAGTGGTGAGCTCACCAATTTCAAAGGACACATTGGCATTTATTTGTTTTAGTGTCCATAAATGATAAGTATTGATAAACTTAGTTTAATTTTAAAATATTGAGTAGTCAGAACAGCTAAAAATGGGACATTTTCACCTCTCCACTTTGAGACATAAAGCAAAGAAGACTACTCTTGTAGCTATATATTTCAAGTCTCTGGACTTCTAAGTTAGACTGCTCTTAAGTTAGAGAAGGAATTTGATGTCCATTTGCTTTTTAAATATTTCAGAAGGGTATTTGTCTACCTTGCATGAATTGTCTCCTAAGAAAAAAGATCTACAACTTCTCCTTTAAAAAAAGGAAGGAAAAAAAATCCCCCCAAATATTTTTGAAGTTCTCAGAGTTTCTTTATAGCCCTAACAACTTCATTGCCCAGTGAGACACTTTACACATGGATCTTGTGAAAATTCTACTGTAATAAAACACCAATCATGTGATTACATAAATATAGTTCATTGTCCTTTTTGTCCTTTCACTAAATTTTAGGTGCATTTGGAAAACACTAATTCTGACCTTCCTCATAATTTTAGAGTATCCCATTTGGTATGAAGTCTGCTGTTGAAAGAGGATTATATGCTGTTTTCCATACATTCAGCCGTAAAACCTCAAGCTCGACGATCAATATTTCGGACGAGGCAGGTTACGCTGTTTTCCATCATGCTGCTCTACATAACAGAGTCCCGATCATATGTCAGCTGTGCAATGCCAACTTCAACGTCAATCAGAGACGCTTCATTATACTCAGCCAAGGTGCCATCACGTTTTTATCTCTTGAAATGTTTTTCTTTTACTTCAGCATTACAAATGCATGTTGATTTTAACACAAGGTTAAAATTTAGTATTGGAGACGAGAGCACAGTTGTTTCGGTTTTACTTATCTCAGAGGGGCTCCTTTTAGTTTTCTAAGTATCACCTGTTGCTCTCTTACATAGTATTATTCATCTGTTTACTGTGTTTCCTTCATTGAATAGAAGCTCCGTGAGGGCAAGGATTTGGCTTACTTTGTTTGCCATGGTGCCCTAGGGCCCAGAGGAAAACCTGGCATTGGTAGATGCTTGAGAAATACTTGTTGAATGAATGGCATGATGGTGAATTCAGGGTAGTATTTGATAATCACTGACATAATTAATATACACTGATGTTCCGTAGAAATTCTGAGAAAAGGGAGATAATTAGAGATCCCGACAGAACACCCTGTTCTTATCCCAGGTTCTTAACCAGGTAATAGTTTCTTCATACTACATAAACATATGTAATAACAAAACATTCCTCTGTAACCATAATTTTAGGATTAATGACCCCTTTAAGGCTAACCTGGTTTAAACTTTAAAAAGCAAAATTTCCTGATTATTAGAATTACATACATATTTATATGTTCATTGGAATAAATTTAACCAGTATAAAAATAATACAATTGAAAATGAAAGTAGAAGCCCTCCATAACTGAAGAGGGGAAATAAGGTCTGATGCAACAATATTGGCAGTAAGAAATGGTGATTTTATATTTTAATATGTTGTCTTAAGAAGCTGTGTTAAATTTTCACACCAAAACAAAATGTGCTGCTTTAATCCTATTGACTGTTGAACGATTTCGTACTCTGTCAGTATAATTGAAATGTTTTGGCACTAAAATGCTTCTATTACTTAATTAAAATATTCAGCAGACAATGAACTTAGTTAAAATAGAGCAAAATTCAGTCAAAATGTAGTAGATGGCCTGTTATTTGAAGATGTGTTTTAAGAGTTTTTGATGTTAAAAAAAAAAAAAAAAGCTTTCATAATTAAAGTTTCTGTGTCGTATTGTGACTACATAGACTTCCATTTGCTGAGAACTGAGTAGAGCTTGAGATATGGAAAATATCTAACTACCGGCAATGTCTGTGTATTATGACCTCACCAACACAGAGCTGTCCCCTGTGAATTTGGGCCAGCCCTGTGGGAGGCAGCACTCCTGGGTCTGTCTGATGGCATACCAGGCGCATACCCACGCCTAGGTGGCTCTGCCAGAAGTTACACTCAGTCCTGTTTGATGTAATCCTGTCACCTGCATCTCAACATAGTCATTTTGTTCACCTTCATATGAGTCAGTTTTGACTAATTTGGGAAACTGTTATGTATTAATAATCATACTTCTATATGTATTCCTTTTTAAAACAGAGTCATCAAAAGTAGACATGAAAAAAGAAAGAAATGGTAAGACTTAAGTAAAATATTTCACATTTTTAAAAGTTCACTGCATATATTAAAACTTATAGTATATAATCTTCAAATTCTGTCACATGAGGATAACACAAAATTATCTTTCTGTACAATTTGAAGTGTACACTTTTTCTACCTGTGATTATGTATTCATATTTTTTCAGTTTGGGCAGTAGATCCTTTTTTAACCACGGAATTTGCAAATTATCTCTACTTATTTTTATAAAATCAGGGCCTAAAATGGGTTTTATGCCCCCAAAATGAGCAGTTAATATTATTTAGATATGTGCCACCTAGTGACAGGCACATTCTGTGCAGTCTGAGAATGCATCGTTCTTGCTGAGGGGAGACTTTAACTCAAGTGTTGTATATGCAGAAATCAGAAAAAGTTTTACAGGATATACTATATATATATATATATAAGACTATACCTTCATACTCTATATAAGATAATTCAAAGAGGGTTTATTTTTAAAGAAATCATTTGCAAAGACCTGAATTTTGTAAGGGGAAGAGTGATGGTCATTCAGTTGTGTCTGACTCTTTGCAACCCTAAGGACTGTGGCTCACCAGGCTCCTCTGTCCATTGGCTTCTCCAGGCAAGAATACTTGAGTGGGTTGCCATTTCCTTCTCCGGGGGATCTTCCCAACCCAGGGATCATGCCTGGGTCTCCTGCATTGCAGGCAGATTTCTTCTCATCTGAGCCCCCAGGGAAGCCTAGTGGAAGGGCAATAGTTATGCAAACCAGCCTCTTGCCATTGATGGAAGAACAACTAACCAGAGGTGACCAGGGGGTTAGGTATCCTGACTTCACCTTTTCCTCCTCCAGTCTCCTGCCAGGGCTCCCACGGGAAGTTACAGACAAGAAGACACAGGGCAGGGGCTGCAAAATCTGCAGAGGCCTGCAGAGTCTGAAGAGAGCAAGAAGGGTGGTAGAGGGAGGTGAGTGGCCTCGGGGGACAAAGGAAGCTTATCTACTGGCCCATCTACACTGTAGGAATTTACAGCCCAGTAAGGCTTCCCTGGTGGCTCAGATGGTAAAGAATCTGCCTGCAATGCAGAAGACCTGGGTTTGATCCCTGGGTCAGATTTCCTGGAGAAGGCAATGGCTACTGACTCCAGTATTCTTGCTTGGAGAATCCCATGGGCAGAGGAGCCTGGTGGGTTACAGCCCATGGGGCCACAAAGAATAGGACACGGCTGAGCAATGGTATACTTCTTGCATTCATGCTCTATTTTTTTCTTTTTCTTTTCTAAATATTACTTATGGCTACCTTGTATAATATTTATTTGTTTACTCTGACTCCCTGAATTGAATATAAGGTCTATAAAGGGCAAGGATTTGGTTTACTTTGCATTGGTATCCTAGAAGAAAGCCCAGCATAGTAGGTGGGCAGGAATGGTTACTGAGTGAACACATGATGGATGAAGGCAGGGAAGTATTTCACAATCACTGACATTATTCGTATAGAGTAATGTACTGTAGACGTTCAGGAAAGAGAGGAAGAGAGAAAGGTCCCAAGAAAGCATCTGTTCTTTAGACCAGAGTTCTTTCTTTACCCGAGAATTTCTTCGGACTATATAAATCCCTCCAGAATGTCCCTGATTCGAGGAGACTAGGACAGTGTATCTCAGCCTCAGTACTCCTGACGTGATGGGCTTGCCAGTTCTGTGATGTGAGGGCTGCCTGCGCACTGTAAGATGTCTAGTAGCGTCCCTGGCCTCTACCCACTAAATGCCACTAGTGACCCGCACTCCAGACGTGACGACCAAAAACACCATCAGACATTGCTTATGTCAAGGGGGGGGCACTTTATCCCACTATTATGGGGTAAAACTTTCAAGTGTGTAGGAATCACATGTATCTTGTTAAATGAAGACTGATTCAGAGGGCCTGGGTGCGAGCCAAGATCCTAAATTCCTATTAAACATACTTTAAAAGGAGTAAGAGAGGGATGTAAGAATATTATTCCTGCCCCTAGGTTTTTTGGAAGAGGATAGAGAGGAGAAGGAGAAGACCCTGTGGAGGTTTCTGCTTTTGGGTTTCTGCTCCAGTAAGCTGTGGTTCTCTGTAATCTTCCTGTCTACCACTCTAGTTTTAGGAGCAGCATTTCTGCCCTGTGACCTCACTTCTCTAATGGATCTGAGAAGAGCTGTTCATTTTTCAGCTTGTTCAAGCTTTTCTTTGCTATTAGGATGGACTGGGGAATTTTAAGCTACATGCTAGACCAGAAACTAGAAGACTAAGCAATAATTTTAAATAATTAGATTTGGCTCAGATCTTATATATTATTAAAGGCTATGATACAGTCAGCAAAAACAAGACTGGAAGCTGACTGTGGCTCAGATCATGAACTCCTCATTGCCGAATTCAGACTCAAATTGAAGAAAGTAGGCAAAACCACTAGACCATTCAGGTATGACCTAATCAAATTCCTTATGATTATACAGTGGAAATGAGAAATAGATTTAAGGGACTAGATCTGATAGAGTGCCTGATGAACTATGGACAGAAGTTCGTGACATTGTACAGGAGATTGGGATCAAGACCATCCCCATGGAAAAGAAATGCAAAAAAGCCAAATGGCTGTCTGAGAAGGCCTTACAAATAGCTGTGAAAAGAAGAGAAGCGAAAAGCAAAAGAGAAAAGGAAAGATATAAGCATCTGAATGCTTATAAGCATTATAAGCAAAGAATAGCAAGGAAAGATAAGAAAGCCTTTCTCAGTGATCAATGCAAAGAAATAGAGGAAAACAACAGAATGGGAAAGACTAGAGATCTCTTCAAGAAAATTAGAGATACCAAGGGAACATTTCATGCAAAGATGGGCTCGATAAAGGACAGAAATGGTATGGACCTAACAGAAGCAGAAGACATTAAGAAGAGGTGGCAAGAATACACAGAAAAACTACAAAAAAGATCTTCATGACCCAGATAATCACGATGGTGTGATAACTCACCTAGAGCCAGACATCCTGGAAAGTGAAATCAAGTGGGCCTTAGAAAGCATCACTACGAATAAAGCTAGTGGAGGTGATGAAATTCCAGTTGAGCTATTTCAAATCCTGGAAGATGATGCTGTGAAAGGGCTGCACTCAATATGCCAGCAAATTTGGAAAACTCAGCAGTGGCTACAGGACTGAAAAAGGTCAGTTTTCATTCCAATCCCAAAGAAAGGCAATGCCAAAGAATGCTCAAACTACCACACAATTGCACTCATCTCACACGCTAGTAAAGTAATGCTCAAAATTCTCCAAGCCAGGCTTCAGCAATACATGAACCATGAACTTCCAGATGTTCAAGCTGGTTTTAGAAAAGGCAGAGGAACCAGAGATCAAATTGCCAACATCTGCTGGATCATCAAAAAAGCAAGAGAGTTCCAGAAAAACATCTATTTCTGCTTTATTGACTATGCCAAAGCCTTTGACTGTGTGGATCACAATAAACTGTGGAAAATTCTGAAAGAGATGGGAATACCAGACCACCTGACCTGCCTCTTGAGAAACCTATATGCATGTCAGGAAGCAACGGTTAGAACTGGACATGGAACAACAGACTGGTTCCAAATAGGAAAAGGAGTATGTCAGTCTGTATATTGTCACCCTGCTTGTTTAACTTCTATGCAGAGTACATCATGAGAAACACTGGGCTGGAAGAAGCACAAGCTGGAATCAAGATTGCTGGGAGAAATATCAATAACCTCAGATATGCAGATGACACCACCCTTATAGCATAAAGTGAAGAAGAACTAAAAAGTTTCTTGATGAAAGTGAAAGAGGAGGGTGAAAAAGTTGGCTTAAAGCTCAACATTCAGGAAACGAAGATCATGGCATCTGGCCCCATCACTTCATGGGAAATAGATGGGGAAACAGTGGAAACAGTGTCAGACTTTATTTTTGGCGGGGGAGTGTGGCGGGGGGGCTCCAGAATCACTGCAGATGGTGACTGCAGCCATGAAATTAAAAGACGCTTACTCCTTGAAGGAAAGTTATGACCAACCTAGGTAGCATATTCAAAAGCAGAGACATTACTTTGCCAACAAAGGTCCATCTAGTCAAGGCTATGGTTTTTCCAGTGGTCATGTATGGATGTGAGAGTTGGACTGTGAAGAAAGCTGAGTGCTGAAGAATTGATGCTTTTGAACTGTGGTGTTGGAGAAGACTCTTGAGAGTCCCTTGGACTGCAAGGAGATCCAACCAGTCCATTCTGAAGGAGATCAGCCCTGGGATTTCTTTGGAAGGAATGATGCTAAAGCTGAAACTCCAGTACTTTGGCTACGTCATGCAAAGAGTTGACTCATTGGAAAAGACTCTGATGCTGGGAGGGATTGAGGGCAGGAGGAAGAGGGGACAACAGAGGATGAGATGGCTGGATGGCATCACCAAATCGATGGACATGAGTTTGGGTGAGCTCCGGGAGTTGGTGATGGACAGGGAGTCCTGGCGTGCTGTGATTCATAGGGTCGCAAAGAGTCGGACACAACTGAGTGACTGAACTGAACTGAACTGAACTGATGATATAGAACTTAGACTGCTAAGACAGGCAGGAAGCCATTGAAATTTTCTGAGTTGGGAGAAAAACAGTGCTTCACTGAGGAAATACCATTTTGGCTGAGGAATAAATAAGATTTAGGTAGACCCCAATCATAGAGGTATTGTTTGGGAGAAGGAAGCTTTCAGACAGCAGAAATAGCCCAGAGTGATCAATAATTCATCATCCAAATCAAGGAGTTTGAAAATGAATGGGCACTATTAATTATTATGCTGGGCAACAGGCGTAGACCAGTACTTTCCTGGGAGCCTGGAATGTGTGGTCAGTCACTGTATGTTTGAGGAGCTACAAGAATGAAGAGAGCAAGGTGTGTGTGTTGCATTTCTTTCCATCTAACTTACCTCTCTCTCTTTCTTCCCTCTTTCTTCCTTTCTTTTTCTTCTTGGAGGGGAGATGGTTCAGGTTAAGTTGGAGCTAGTGCATCCCTTTTTTGTGAATCATTATCAAGTGGCCTCAGGAAGCCACTAAAGAGTTTTAAACAAGAGGTAAAAAAGATCAGATTTACATTTTGAAAAGTGAATTGGGAAGGGCAAGAGCAAAGTGGGGATATCAGTTGAGGTTCTAAAGATACTTAGACTTGGTGATGTGCGTGTGTGCTCACTCACTCAGTCATGTCCAAGTCTTTACAACATCCTGGACTGTAGCCCACCAGGCTCCTCTGTCCATGAGATTATCCCAGCAAGAATACTGGAGTGGGTTGCCATTTCTTATTTTAGCAGATCTTCCCAACCCAGGGATTGAACCCGCATCTCCTGCATTGGCAGGCAGACGCTGAGCCTCTTGGGAATCCCCAGACTTAGTAATGAGAGCTGGTTATGAAGCTGAAATGAGAGGACTCTTCCAGGTTTCTGGTTTATAGAACTGGCTGGATGACAACATCCTGCATGAATTAGGGAGCAATGAAAGAGGATCAAGTTTGGAGGAAAAGATGGGAGGTCAGTTTTGAATATGATAAGTTTGAAGGGGGTGTAGAGATGCCTAGGGAGATAACGGATCTGGAACTTGGAGAATAAATCAGATCTATAGGCATAATCCTAGGAGTCATCAATTTATAGGTTGTAAATGAAGCCATTGAGGAGATAAAAGTCTTAAGGCTCATTTTGACATCAGGATAATGAAAAGGTCCCAAAAGAGACTGCACAATAAGTAGCCAGATAAATTGGAGAAAAATAAGAGGGTCTCATACCTCAAAAGCCAGGGGAAGAAACCATTTTAAAACTGAAGTGTTCAACTTACTGTTGAGAAGATAAGAATTGAAAAATACCCACCAGGATTTAGTGACATAGAGATCTTTTATGAGCATATATATATTTTTAATTTTAAAGAACTTTATCTTACTACAAAGCATTTGAATAAAATGGAAAATTATTTAAACAAGAAATAGTTTATAACACTGATAAGACTATTTTATATATTGACTTAAATTTTCAAATATTTAATATTTTGAGTGTTATATTTATTCTTCATAACTTATAAAGAAGTATTTATTTTTAATGGTCAGGTATCCCAAGTTAAAGAAATATAGAGTTGCCTAAATCCTTTTAGTGATCTTCTTAGAGCTTTTATATCACACAGAACTAAGCTCGGTGGTTGGGCATGATTAATAAAAAGGCACGTTTTTTAGGAATGTTAGATCTTTGAGCACTGAAGTAATTGTCTATCCATTCTAGGTCCAACACCTCTACATCTGGCAGCTCAGGCTTGCTCCTTAGAAACAACCATCTGTCTACTCTGTTTCAAAGCTGATTATACACTTTCTGAAAAAAGAGGCTGGATGCCAATTCACTTTGCTGCTTTCTATGACAATATCTGCATCATAATTGTTCTCTGCAGGAAGGATCCTAGTTTACTAGAAGCTGAGGCAACAGCTGAGTAAGTTACTAATCATTTGTAAAAATACAAATTTCTGCTTTCATGTCTTGCCCCAAGCACTGACCCTAAAAGGAACGGTTGTTATGACTGATTTCAAAGGCTATGTTGGGCTTACTCTGCTGCCTTTTCTGGTCACTCTCTTCTTCTGCCACTTATCTTTAGAATTTATAAAGATCGAACTTCTGTTAACCTATACAAGTTTTCTGGAAGAATAAGGAGTAAGTCCTAGGAACTTTTTCCTAACCTTTTCCCAAAGGGTGGTTCTACAGATTAGTTTATCAAGTTAACTACTTAGTGTCTTAGAAGAAACACGAAACAAGGGAAGGAGGAATTTGTTCTAAATTGAGCCTTATACAACCAGGAGGCCGCTCCAGGCCAAGGTGGACAGACCATGGACAAGAGGAGAAATATCTAGTGGTATCCAAGACAGGAAGACAATACAAAGAGGGAAAAACTTTGCAACAGGGCAACATCCCATGCAATGTTCTGTTTTACAACTTAGCTAGCTCGCGACCTTTAGGGTGAAGGCAAACTTCTCCTGAGGGTACTTTCTTGGCCAGTAATCTAGCTACCAGGCTATTGTTTTGATCTAGGCAGAGTTTCAGATATCTCTGAATCTTCAAACAACTTGTCCATTATTATTCATTGTAGAAACAAATCCTCCCTAGGTTGGGGCAGAGATGCGTGTGGAGAAAGCTTTCTGGAAACCAGGATCTCTGGCAAATAGACTCTGGAAAGAGCCAAGAGAAGTGGAGGTCTGAGTGCAGTTCTTAGTTCTGTCGTGCTTTGACAGTGTGTCTTTGAGCACAAGTGGGGTAAAAGACTGGAAGCACTAAAAACGTCAAACAGTTGAAAATGAGAAGTTGAAGTAAGAAGCTATCTGTGAACATAAGGAACAAGCCAAGGATTTATAGAGAGGACAGTTACCAAGGTTGAGATCTATGTGGAGCTCATGAGAAGTGTGACCATGTGTGATATGGAGACAGATCAGGAGGGTATGACGGGGACCTGCGTGATCAGGACACAGATGGTGGTTAGCATGGGTGTTGAAGTCACTGATAATAGAAAGGAGGCATGTTGGTGAGGCAGCCAATGCATGAGCTAGGATGGTGGAAGGGACCCACTGGCAGGAGGGCAGTGGCAGTGCGGACCTGGAAAGGGTAATATAATCTGATAACCTATTTTTCAAGCGAGGGAAATCAGAGCAATGGTGTTAGAAGTATTATAGAAGTAACCTTTATTCCTACCACTGAGTAGGAGAAAGAAAGGAACAGGAAGAAAACATTCTTGTTCAAATAGAAAAGGGAGAAAATGAAGAGATGTTTACTCATAAAGGACAAGTTTTCCCTGGGCCCAGGAAAAAGAGGATAGAGGAGAGGCCTGGGCCAGCTGGATATTAGTGAGTTTAAGGACAGGCAGCAAGAGAAAGGGGTTCAGAAGGCATGGTTGTAAGGACTAGAAAATTAATATTTGAGGCCATGTAATATGGTGAAAAAAGGAAAGGAGACTATGCATGAAGGCTGTGCTAATAAGCTGATTGTTGGTACTCTCATTCTTTTATGGACAATAAAGTAATGCAGTTTGCTTAAGCTCACACTGTTATTCAATAGATCTGTTAGTAAAGTTATAGTCGAGGTTGCCTTGACAAAGAGGGCCCCAAGTATCTGTATTTTAAATAAGGATAAATGTAGTTCTTTTTCGTGAAGTCTAGGCTGGCGGTCGAATGCTGGTGTAATGGGCTGGCAGTATGAGAAACCAGAGGTCCTGTTGTGGCGTCTTCGTGTGTGGTTCCCCTATTCTGGTACAGAATGACCACTTCTGCTTTCATTATTGTGCCTGCATTCTAGCCTTGAGAGAAAGAGAGAGGACAAGTAATGGCACACTCCATTTCTCTTTAAGAAATCGCCAGGTAACTTCTACTAACACCACACGGGCCAAACTCAGTCGTGTGGCCATACCTGTCCACATGGGAAGCGAGGAAACGTGGCATTGGGCTGGCCAGTCTTGTGCCCAGCCAAAAGACCTTCACTGTCTAAAAAGCAGATCCTGAGCTTTTGACAAAAAGTATTGGTTTCCGCCACACTGAGGACGCTGGCATTTGAGAAGTGGACGTGAGTTCTAAAGAGACGGGTTGACACACTGTCTGAGCCTCAGTTTCATCATTTGTAAAATGGGCTGATCATACTTGCCTTGCTCCTTCACCTTCATTCATTGACTTGTTGTGACGAATCAGTGAGATGGCATATTCTAAGACCTCTGTACAGATTATGTCAACTTCTGAACAGATTACAAGGCATGATAACTAAGTTGGGAGGGAGGGTGGGGACAACTAAGGCCAGGGAGGCAAATGTATTTACCTGTGGTATCTACAGAAGAACACTGTGGAAGGAAGAGAAGGTGATGTAGCCACCAGAGTTCCTCCAACAGCGGTTTGGATAGCTTTCCAAAAAGGGATTTCGACACTATACGTGTGCTCAGTTGTTACCAGGTTTTCCTCTGTTTTTAGGAATCAGTGTACCCCACTGCTTCTTGCTGCCACATCGGGAGCCCTGGACTCTATTCAATACCTGCTTTCTCTTGGTGCTAACTGGAGAAAAACAGATATTAAAGGAAATAACATCATTCATTTATCAGTGCTAACCTTTCACACAGAGGTGCTCAAGCATATAATAGAGTTAAATATTCCTGAACTCCCAGTTTGGAAAACATTGGTTGGTGAGTATGGAACACATACTCTCTTTATAAATAAATGTTCTTATCATTATTCAATTTAATTATTGATATGCACTCTGAAATAGAACAAATAAAGCATGCATCATATTTTGAGTTAAAACCAAAAATACAAAAATACTGAACTATTTTTGTATGTGAAAAATTAGTTTTATTTCTGAATTAAAATAAGATAACCCAGATGATAATTTATACAATTATATTTGTTTTTACTTTTTCAACTTTCTCCAAAAGAAACCATCCTCTGTTTCATCAAAAAAAAAAAAAAAGAAGAAGAAGAAGAAATAGGAAATTAAAGTTTGAGTGGAAAATACAAGATTTATTCCTCACCTCCTAATTTTATAAACAGTTTCAGCAACATCTTTCCTCATATTTTGATAATGTTGTATGAAAAAATTCTATTTGCATTCCCCCCATTCAATTTTTATTTGATCTAGCCAGAAATATTATAAAGGTAAGAATTACTGGCCAACTGAATGTACACATCTAATTTTACTCCCTCCTAAGTCCCAACTAAAATTACATGGCAATTAAATAGCAGCAAGCAAGCACTGAAGAGAAAACCAGAAGCAATAAAATGTTGAAAGCAGACAGGCAAATCCCAGGACTTAGCAGACCAGAGAAACCCATTCCAAGCCAACTGTGGGAAAGCTGAGAACATCTCAGATTTGGACTACAAATCCCCACTAGGCTGGCTGGAGAGCTTTCTGCAAAGGCTAACCTGGAAAGACCTACAGATCTAAAGAGGGAATTCTCTCTGACTAACTGGAAACTGGGAATCTGAACCAAGAGAAAAGCAAAGCAAATTTCAAAGATGATAGCAAAGGGAAGTCCCAGAATGGAAAGAGTGTACCCAGACCAGCAGGAAAATGTGGGAGGAATGACCAACAGGTACAGAGAAAACTAAGCAGATGAAATAAAATAAGGAAATTATCACCTCTAGGTGATACATAGATATATGTTTATATATATACTATCTATAGATATAGACAGAGAAATAAATGTATATATATACTATATCAGCCCAAGAGATACTGGATAGGGTTTTCAATGTTTATTTGTGTGCATATATATCACTGTATATCTTTCCTTCTCTCGTTGCTGAGGCTAAGACTTCTAAAACTATGTTGAATAGTAGTGGTGAGAGTGGGCACCCTTGTCTTATTTCTGACTTTAGAGGTAATGCTTTCAATTTTTCACCATTGAGGATAATGTTTGCTGTGACATTGTATATATGATGCATATCTATAGATAGATGTATATATCTATGCTGCTGCTGCTGCTAAGTCGCTTCAGTCGTGTCTGACTCTGTGCGACTCCATAGATGGCAGCCCACCAGGCTCCCCCATCCCTGGGATTCTCCAAGCAAGAACACTGGAGTGGGTTGCCATTTCCTTCTCCAATATATCTATAGATATGTATAGATATGTATATATAATATATATCTATCTAAATCTATATCTGGGCTTCCCTGGTGGCTCAGCTGGTAAAGAATCTGCCTGCAATGTGGGAGACCTGGGTTCAATCCCTGGGTTCAGAAGATCCCCTGGAGAAGGGAACGGCTACCCACTCCAGTATTCTGGCCTGGAGAATTCCATGGGCAGTAGAGTCCATGGGGTTGCAAAGAGTCGGACATGACTAAATGACTTTCACTTACCTTCAAATATATATCTGTATATCTATACCAGATATATAGATATGCATATATATACTATCCATAGATATGTATATAGATATTATGTATATTTATATATAAATAGTATAAATATACCCATATATATAGATAGTATGTGTATATATATATATATATGGGAGAAACTAAGAAGAGTATCTTGTTACTTTTGATAAAGGCTAACACATTTGAAATACAGTGGTAAGTTGTATCATAGAAAAGCAAGAAAATTCCAGAAAAACATCTGCTTCTGCTTCATTGACTATGCTAAAGCCTTTGACTGTGTGGATCACAAAAAACTGTGGAAGATCCTTAAAGAGATGGGAATACCAGACCACCTTACCTGCCTCCTGAGAAATCTGTATGCAGGTCAAGAAGCAACAGTTAGAACCAGACAGGAAACAATGGACTGGTTCCAAATCGGCAAAGGAGTACATCAAGGCTGTATATTGTCACCTTGCTTATTTAACTTCTATGCAGAGTACATCATGCGAAATGCTGGGCTGGATGAGGCACAGGCTGGAATCAAGATTGCCAGGAGAAATATCAATAACCTCAGAAATGCAGATGACACCACCCTTATGGCAGAAAGTGAAGAGGAACTAGAGAACCTCTTGGTGAAAGTGAAAGAGGAGAGTGAAAAAGCTGGCTTAAAGCTCAACATTCAAAAAATGAAGATCATGGCATCTGGTTCCATCATGGCATATAGATGGAAACAATGGAAACAGTGACAGACTATTTTCTTGGGCTCCAAAATCACTGCAGATGGTGACTGCAGCCATGAAATGAAAAGACACTTGCTCCTTGGAAGAAGCTATGACAAACCTAGACAGTATATTAAAAAGCAGAGACATTACTTTGCCACCAAAGATCCGTCTAGTCAAAGCTATGTTTTTTTTAGTACTCATGTATGGGTGTGAGAGTTGGACCATAAAGAAAGCTGAGTGACGAAGAATTGATGCTTTTGAACTGGGATATTGGAGAAGACTCCCGAGAGTCCCTTGAACAGCAAGGAGATCAAACCAGTCGATCCTAAAGGAAATCAGTCCTGAATATTCATTGGAAGGACCGATGCTGAAGCTGAAGCTCCAGTACTTTGGCCACGTGATTTGAAGAACTGACTCACTGAAAAAAGACCCTGATGATGGGAAAGATTGAAGGCAGGAAGAGAAGGGGATGACAGAGGATGAGATGGTTGGATGGCATCACTGACTTGATGGACAGGAGTTAAAACTTTCCAGGATTAGCTCTTGGATTGGAACCTGAATTTTAAAAGAGAATACCATGGAGTCAGCTACCTAGGTAGAAGCTGGGACTAGATTTGTTATTATGGGGGCTGGGTAAAAAGAGATGAATGAAGATATTTCTATGAGGCTTTGTTTGCACCAGATAAATTGTTTAGAGTCCTGTATATTTGTATTATTTCCCATCTGGAGTATAAGTTCATTCAAGGTTTTTAAAAGTATCTTCTTCATACTCAGGCAATGTATAAAGCTTCATATATGATTTAATGCTGGGAAAGACTGAAGGCAAATGGAGAAGGGGGTGGCAGAGGATGAGATGGTTAGATAGCTTCACTGATTCAATGGACATGAATTTGAGCAAACTCAGGGAGATTGTGGACAGAGGAGCCCGGCGTGGTACAGTCGCAATGAGTAAGACACAACTTAGCAACTGAACAAAAGCAACGGATTTTTATTGACAGTAATGTAGTTTACTTTGCTATGCTTGAAAACCTATACTCAAATTTTATTCAAGTGATTTCAGGCATAAGAGCTATAGTATTTTCCAGATGATTTTTGAACCCTGTGACTGCCCAATCTAAGTCATTCAGGCCAAAGATAAAGAATTTTAGGATATTTTATGCTAATTCTATAGATTATAAACTTTGAAGATCATGGGTGTTCAGTCTGTCTAAGCACCTCACGTGCACAGAGGGAAATTTAAAGAATGCAGTTGATGGTGATGTTGGTGATCTCAACTCATGGCTTCAGTTGGCCTATACAGAAACAGAGTCAACCGTTCTCTTACCTCTTGTGAAATTACAACGTGTATTTTTCTGTTGAATACTTATCAGAAATGTTGCAGTGCGAAAGCTATAAGCGAAGGATGATGGCCGTCATGTCCTTAGAAGTTATCTGCTTAGCACATGATGAATACTGGAAATGTATTTTGGATGCAGGTGATGTAAAATCTATCAGCTATCTTTTACTCATGCTATTTTATGCAGACATATGCCCACTAACTTTAAAACGTATTTTTAATTGTGAAGAAAACTTTTCAGTTGATCTTAAGTTTCTATTTTTCTTTTTTTCTAAGATAATTCCCTTTACCTGTAAACCTTGAATTTTATATTTCAAGTGAAAGTGGCACAGGACTAAAAACTATATAAAGCTCATTTCTCTAAAACTTTGCAAGCTTAAAAGTGATATTAAATTAATTTACCATACTACCCGTATGTTTACTTTCACTTAAAAATTATCCCTTTTCTCTATTTGTACACTTTATTTATAAAAATAGCAGTTACAGGATCAGGCCTGGGTCTGTAACTAGCTCTGAATTTAGAACTTAGACTGATTGCTTACTTTTCTGTATGCTTAATTTCCTCATTAGTAAAATAGTTGCTACCTCATAGGATTGTTTTGAGAACAGCACTACCAATTGTAACTTTCTGAAATGATGGAAATATTCTATCTACACTATCCATTATGGTAGCCATTACTCTAATGTGAATATTGGGCCCAAATGAGATGCTTCAGAAATATTGATTGATTGAATAAATGAATGAATGAAAAGGTTATAGGCAGTCCCCTAACATGTTCCTAAAAACAAGTACAAAAAGTTTTTGAATAGTGTTTTTCCTTCACACTGAACCTAAGTAACAAGCATCCAACTGAAGCCATATTTTCTATGTTCACCGTGCCCACTGACTTCTATCTTTGAACCAAGTGTTTTCATTTTTCACGGCTACTTATATAAAATATGGGTAAAATATAATAAAGTACTCAAATAATTGCATATACCACTGCCACGCAAAGTTGATGCGATAACCAAAGTGAACTCTACCATATGGTAGTGAAAATAATTTATTTTTCAATTATCTTAAGCCAAAATTCAGTGTTTCAAAGGTGGCTTAGGTTGCCAATATGAAATGTATGATTGTGTGCTGTGTGAAAATCCAATGTGTAGACAATGAGAACTGCCCATACTATAGATAAGACAGAAACATGCATTGGTGTGGTTTCAAATGATAATTTTATAAATATTTCATCAAATTATTTGCTAATTGTTTATATGGCAATGCCCATAAATATTAAGTCTATCATGATAAATTGGCTACAAATAGTTACAAACCATGCTCTTTCTTGATCTTTTCATTGTAGGCACCATTCCTGCATTAATCAATCTATTAAAAGGCTCCAAAATAAAATTACAGTGCAAAACAGTTGGGTTATTGAGTAATATCTCAACCCACCCAAGTATAGTGCATGCTTTAGTAGAGGCGGGAGCCATTCCAGCTTTGATTAACCTACTGGTTTCTGAGGAACCTGAACTACACTCTCGCTGCGCTGTCATTCTATATGACATCGCTCAACTTGAAAACAAGGATGTTGTTGCCAAACACGTAAGCTCTTTTCATAGAACATCATTTTGACTGAGTGACTCTCTCATATGGAAGCTAGAAAGATGCCCTTTTCATTCTGCAGTGGCCCTCATAAACTCCCAGGGGAGAATTCCAATCTCAGTGAGGATGCAAAGAGCAAACCAGCCACAATACCATGAGTACCAAAGTGAACAAGAGCGAGAACAAGAGCTCTGTGCCCAGAACAGGCCCAGTGAGGGCTGTGTGTCAACCCTGTCCTGAAGTCCCGCTGTTTGATTTTATTTCATTTCCCCCCACCCAGTCCTACCCTCCTTGTCTCTTGCTATGTTTTTGGCCTTATTTATTTTTGTGTGGACTACTGTTTATCTTTTATATCTCTTCACATCTTTCCTGGGCTTTTCCAACTCATTTCACTGCCCCTTGTCTCAAAAAATCTTCCCTGAGCCCTGCTGTCTCTTCTGTGCACCCTTGTTTTATAAAGGTGATTGCCTAATATAATTTTTTCACTGATAGTATCAAAATCATTTTCAGTTAAAGTTTTTCGTATACTTTGTGATATATTTTTTCTGATGAGCATTCTTTATCTGTCATAAGTTCTTTCTATTTTTTCTCTTATAATATGTTTGAACAGATCCCGTTCTAGGTCCTTTTTGATCAGTACTCAGCTTGAATGCGGAGAAGGCAATGGCACCCCACTCCAGTACTCTTGCCTGGAAAATCCCATGGATGGAGGAACCTGGTAGGCTGCAGTCCATGGGGTCGCTAGGAGTTGGACACGACTGAGCGACTTCACTTTCACTTTTCACTTTCATGCATTGGAGAAGGAGGTGGAAACCCACTCCAGTGTTCTTGCCTGGAGAATCCCAAGGACAGGGGAGCCTGGTGGGCTGCCATCTATGGGGTCGCACGGAGTCGGTCAGACACGACTGAAGTGACTTAGCAGCAGCAGCAGCAGCAGCTTGAATGAGATACGTTCTTTCTAATCTAGCTATTTGCAGGAAATGCATGTGGGAAAGAGCTCAGGTCCATATTCTAGGCTACAAGAATATGACATAGGCTGCAGGGTTGTATGCATGGGGCCTTTCAGCTTTGCTTTCCCTTAGCTGACAGCGATACAGTACCCATCATGTCGTTTCTATTTCCTCCACAGTGTAAAAATCTGTCTCTTTCTTTTTATCTCACCAATAAGTCTACTTCTTCTAAATATCTTATCAGTATAATTCTTTATTCATCCTTGCCTTCTTTAACTCTCAACACTTTATGACTAACTGGTCCAGGGAAGATCCTGTTGCCATCCTCCACGCCCATTCCTATTGTTCCAGACAGGGAATTGTGTGTGTGTGCATTTTCCTTGTCCCTTAAAGTAGAGCCATTTACTTTAGAAAACTGTGTTCTGCCAGTATTTCCTGTAGCCAGTGGCCATGGGAAATCTCTCTCATCTCTGTTGGTTCAGTTCAGTTCAGTTCAGTTCAGTCGCTCGGTCATGTCCGACTCTTTGCGACCCCATGAATCGAAGCACGCCAGGTCTCCCTGTCCATCACCAACTCCCAGAGTTCACTCAGACTCATGTCCATCGAGTCAGTGATGCCATCCAGCCATCTCATCTTCTGTCGTTCCCTTCTCCTCCTGCCCCCAATCCCTCTCAGCATCAGAGTCTTTTCCGATGAGTCAACTCTTCACATGAGGTGGCCAAAGTACTGGAGTTTCAGCTTCAGCATCATTCCCTCCAAAGAAATCCCAGGGCTGATCTCCCTCAGAATGGACTGGTTGGATCTCCTTGCAGTCCAAGGGACTCTCAAGAGTCTTCTCCAACACCACAGTTCAAAAGCATCAATTCTTCGGCGCTCTGTTGGTTACTCATAAACATTTATTATCATTTAGCATTACAGATGTCTCCTAGCTTTATTGAAGATAATGTTACACCTCTGTTTCTTGTCTTGTTTAATATTCTTTCATTATTACTGCTAGTAGGGAGAAGTGCCATCTTTACTCCACTTAAAATTAGTAAACTATATTTACATTTAAAAAGAATATTTTGTGTTATATAAATATAACTGCCAATTACCAGTGCAATGTATACAATGACAGATATTTCCAAATGGGCATTGTATTCAATTGATATTACTCAGTTGTTTCACTTTTAGACACTTAAATGTTACAGTGAACTTGCAGCCTCAAATTATTTTGGTATAAAGGAAGCTATTTGAAAATATATTTATAGGAACTCCCCTGGCTGTCCAGTGGTTAGGACTCTGTACTTCCAATGCAGGTTTGACCCCTGGTTGGGGAACAAAGATCCTACATGCTGCATGGCATGGCCAAAAATGAGAGAAAATATATTTATAGAATACTCACCTTAAAATTAAAGCTCAAGACATGCTCAAAGTTGTGACAACTGTCACTTCATGTACCATAGCAGTACACACATTTGTTTATGGGCAATTGTTCTGTCCTAAATAAGCAGATATTTATATCAAGAAAGATTATAGACTTGTGTTTCTAAATAAAGATGGCAGACCTCCTAAATAAATTTGATTATAATTAAATACTATTTTATTTTTAGAATGGAATCCCAGCTCTGATAAATCTCTTAAACTTAGACATAGAAAGCGTGCTAGTAAATGTGATGAACTGTGTGCGGGTCTTATGTATGGGAAACAAAAATAACCAAAGAGCAGTGAGAGACCATAAAGGCATCCCATACCTTATTTCATTTCTGAGTTCTGACTCAGGTAAGTCTCTATTTCTATATATTTTAAAGTGACCAGAAATATTAAGTGAAGCAAATAAAGGTTTGAACTTGTCATTGATGAGTAGATGTCCTGGATTTAACTTAGGATGGATCTAGACATGTGTAATATAACTTAACTTCTGAAACACTTAAATTTAAACCACTGGATTTATAAAAGGAATTGATTCTCAAAGCCATTAAGTATAAAAATGTTGAACTAGACATTTAAAAAAATGGAAACATTGGCACAAGTAATAAAAATAATGTAGTTAATATGCCCAGGGATGCCAGTAGACGTCTCCTTAGATGAATAAGACACATTTTGATCATTGGAAGCTATTTTTCAGGTTACATAAGGACTTTAGATTTGTTGTGAGATATTGGATATCAAAATTCAAGATAAGGAGGTAATTAGGCTAATTGTCAGACTCTGAAGTGCATATAAATACCAAGAACACCAGAAGCTATGAGGCAGTTTCTGCAGCTACTGCAAATGGTCTCTTAGACTCTGTCAGAATTTTCTCATCCCAATGAGCATACACGTAACAGTGTGAACTTCAAGTCTGTGGTTTTCCCCCACATATGGGGAGATAAAAATTGGGAGAAAGCAGGAGGAATAAAAAATTGGGGAAAAGCTTGTATGTTTTCCTTCCTGCTCAGTTTATCATCTTTTTTTCTATTCTAGCTCTCTAAGAATGAATACAGAATAACTATGTTGGCTATAATGTAAGACAAGGTTATGGATAAGGGGTTTGTTGCAGAAGGTTTTCTTTTACTTTAGTACTTCAAATTAAGCAATTATCATCTAAGAACTTCTTTCATGTAGTGAAATCATTTGAAAGTTCTTTTCCTTTGTTACAAATTCATAAAGTCATTTGGAATATATTCACCTGTCTCCCCATTCTGCCTAATTCTCTGAATCTATTTCTGTGTATTGGGTAGGTTGGAGAAGTGGCCTCATGTAGGAGATGTCCTATGGAGTCCAGCCTCAGGCTACCCTCTGGCCATCAGACCTAGATGCTCAATACAGCCCTTATGTGGGCTGTATGCCCCCTCCTGTTGTAGTGGGGCCAGCTACTCTAGGCACACTGGTAGGCATGGCTGGCCTCTGGTCTCGTTGGCTGAGAGGCCTTGCCTTGTGTAGTTGCTATGGGCAACTGGTGGGCAGGGCAGATTCTGATGGGTAGCTAGTTGCGAGGCCTGTCATTAACTGGTACAGGCAAGCTGGTGGAAGGGGAGGGGCAGGCCCCTAGCACTGATAGGCTGCTGCTGCTGCTAAGTCACTTCAGTTGTGTCTGCCTCTGTGCGACCCCATAGAGGGCAGCCCACCAGGCTACCCCGTCCCTGGGATTCTCCAGGCAAGAACACTGGAGTGGGTTGCCATTTCCTTCTCCAATGCATGAAAGTGAAAAGTGAAAGGGAAGTCGCTCAGTCGTATCTGACTCTTAGCGACCCCATGGACTGCAGCCTACCAGGCTCCTCCATCCATGGGATTTTCCAGGCAAGAGTACTGGAGTGGGGTGCCATTGCCTTCTCCAACTGATGGGCTAGAAGGAGGATTCCAAAATGTGCCCGCCGGCATCAGCACAGTGGAGGGAGATCACAGAACTAGCTGTCTCTGTGTCTCATTCCCCTGTGGAGTGCCAGCTGCCTCCTGCTTCCCCTGGAGGCTCTCCAAGATGAGCAAGTAGGTCTGACCCAGGCACCTTTCACACTGCTGCCTCTCTGCACTGGGCCTCCGAGCGTGTGAGATTTTGCATGCACCCTTTAAGACAGTTTCAGTTTCCTACAGACACATGAAAAGATGTTCAACATAACTAACCATCAGGGAAACGTGAATCAAAACCACAGTGAGGTGTCACTTCACATCTGTCCAAAGGGCTGTCATTGTAAAGACAGCAAATAACAAGCGTTGGCAAGGGTGTGGAGAAAAAAGAACGCTGGTGCACTGTTGGAGGGAATGTAAATTGGTACAGCCAACATGGAATAGAACTAACAAATGATCCAGCAAATCCACTTTTAGGTATTTGCACAAGGAAAACTTAAAGGCTAATTTATAGAGATCAAAGCACCCTTATGTTCCATGTGGCTCAGCTGGTAAAGAATCCGCCTGCAATGCGGGAGGCCTGGGTTTGATCCCTGGGTTGAGAAGATCCCCTGGAGAAGGGAAAGGCTACCCACTCCAGTATTCTGGCCTGGAGAATTCCATGGAGTGTAGAGTCCATGGGGTCATAAAGAGTCAAACAGGACTGAGCGGCTTTCACTTTCATGTTCCATGCAGCATTAGTTACAATAATGAAGATATTGAAGCAACCTAAGTGGCTATTGACAGGTGAATGAATAAAGAAGATGTAGTATATTTACACAGTGGAATAGTCACAGCCACAGAAAGAATGAAAGCTTGCCATTGGCAACAATATGGATGGAACTAGAGGGTATTATGCTAAGTGACATAAGTCAGACAAAGAAATACTGTATTCACTTATATGTGAAGTCTAAAACTGAAAACAAATGAACAAACAAAACAAAAAGTAGATACAGAGAAAAGAGTGTACTTTTTCTCTTGTAGATACAGAGAAAAAAACTGTTATTGCCACAGGCAAAGGGGTTTGGGAGTTGTGTAAAGTAAGTGAAAGGGATTAAGAGGTACAAATTTCCAGTTATAAAATAAGTCATGAGGCTGTAATATACAGCACAAGGAATGTGGTCAATAATATTGAAATTACTTTGTATGGGAATAGACAGTTACTTTTTGAGGTGGTAGTTTCCTGTACATCTGAAACGAACATAATATTGTATGTCAACTATACTTCAATTTAAAAAAGAGAAAAGGGGGAAAAATGAAAATGAATCTACCATGAATGTATTCAGTTATTCCAATAATTCCTAGGACTCTATGCTAAGGGGAAAAATATACAGACAGGAAGGAAATGTGCCAAGATTTTTCCTAAGCATTGTTTAAAACAGTGAAGAGTTAGAAACAACCCATTATTTTTAAACATGTAAATGTTTAAGGAAATGTGAGACATGCATTAATGGAATATTTAGGAGACACTGATGTTCATAAGGAATGGGAGAAATTTTTTTTTACTGGTAAATTAAAATGCAGGATACTGTGTTTATGTACAACTGTGTTAAGTACAACACTATCCAAAGTTATCTATGGCTTCCCTGGTGGCTAAGATGGTAAAGAATCCACCAGCAATGCAGGAGACATGGGTTCGATCCCTGGGTTGGGAAGATCCCCTGGAGGTGGGCATGGCAACCCACTCCAGTCTTCTTGCCAGGAGAATCTCCATGGACAGAGGAGCCTGGTGGGCTGCAGTCCATAAAGTCACAAAAGAGTCGGACACAACTGAGTGACTAAGCACAACGTTATCTATATTTATATAATATATATTATATATTTACAAAAATAGTGGATGATATTACATGGAATGTTTGTGCTTGGGTGGTAAAGTCTGAAGAGTTTTATTTCTTTTTTTCTTTATTTTCTAAATTTTCTAGACTCTATAAACTTGACTTTTAAATATGGAAAACTAGTGATATGCTGCATGCTTATATTCCTACTTTTTAAAAGATTTATTTAACTGGTTCTTGAATTCATTTGAAGATGTGTTGACAGCTGTATCTTCTGTTACAATTGCTGAGGTTGCTCGTGACAATAAAGAAGTTCAGGATGCTATGGCTCTGGAAGGAGCCATTCCTCCTCTGGTGGCTCTGTTTAAAGGAAAGCAGCTTAGTGTCCAAGTGAAGGGTGCAATGGCTGTGGAAGCACTGGCAAGTTACAACCCTGCTATCCAGAGAGCGTTTCTAGAAAAATCATTGAGTAAATATCTTTTAAAACTTCTCAAGGTAGGAATTTTATTACTTTTCATTTTTCTTAAAGTATCCAATATTGAATTTAAATTAAGTGAAAAGAAAACTAAAGCCAATTCTAGAATAAACGTTTTATTAAACACACATTCCTGTGGTATTCAGTAAATCCTCATTGACTGAATGGAATATTTTTTTTATAGGCGTTTCAAATAGATGTTAAGGAACAAGGAGCTGTAGCACTTTGGGCCTTGGCAGGACAAACACTGAAACAACAAAAGTATATGGCAGAACAGATTGGATACAACTTTATCATAAATATGCTTTTGTCACCATCAGCTAAAATGCAGTATGTTGGTAAGTTATGTTCTGTGCATAAATCTACACAATACAGAACAGGACTTTGGAGGGTTAGACATGTTTCTTGCTTTTCTTTGTCAGGAGGTGAAGCCGTCATAGCTTTAAGTAAGGACAGCAAGATCCACCAGAATCAAATATGTGAAGGGAATGGGATCGCACCACTGGTCCGCTTACTAAGGATTAGTAAAATAGCCGATGGCACGCTGCTGAGCGTCATCAAAGCAGTGGGGTCCATCTGTATTGGTTTGTAAATTTATTCTCAGTTCTAAAAATATTAGTAAGGTACTACTCTTCCTCTCTATCCCTACTGTTGCAGCCCTTAACCATATCTAATCTGTTATTATAATATTTTTATTTCTCAAAGACCTTAATGAGTAGAGCTGATGTAATTAAGCATAGTGTATCAGTCTTGCTTTGAATTCTGATTAGAATGAGAAATGAGGACCATGAGCCTTGGCTCTTTTGACTTAAAGCAATCTCTTATTTTTAAGTTTAACAGAAAAATTTTTCTTATTTTGAATCTTAGGAACTATATGTTTTCGAAGATATAGAAGTGTTTCTAATGTTGCGGCACATTTTTCTATTCCATTCTCTTTGCATAGAAATTCTTTGTTTATGTAGTGGCCACCAGGTCTTGCTGTTCCTTTCTTTGCAAAGGAATCAACCTTTCCATAAATACACATACTTCTTCATTAATTAGGCCTTTAATATATCCCAGCAATGTTTTATAGTTTCCAATGTACAATTCTTGCACAATATTTGGCCAATTTTATCTTAGGTATTTCATATAATATGCATGCAACACTCCCTACCTCAGTGCCTGGTGCACCCGGCACTCAATACTTGTGTGTTGAATGAAGAATATTCATGTAATTATTGCTTGTGTGCATCCCCTGGTGGCCAATGGAAAAGGGGAGTAGGAAACGATGAAAGAAAAGTGTTCTCTGCTGCTCCTATTCTCTCAGTTCAGTTCAGTCGCTCAGTCGTGTCTGACTCTTCGAGACCCCATGAATCGCAGTATGCCAGGCTTCCCTGTCCATCACCAACTCTCGGAGTTCACTCAGACTCACGTCCATCGAGTCAGTGATGCCATCCAGCCATCTCATCCTCTGTCATCCCCTTCTCCTCTTGCCCCCAATCCCTCCCAGCATCAGAGTCTTTTCCAATGAGTCAACTCTTCACATGAGGTGGCCAAAGTACTGGAGTTTCAGCTTCAGCATCATTCCCTCCAAAGAAATCCCAGGGCTAATCTCCTTCAGAATGGACTGGTTGGATCTCCTTGCAGTCCAAGGGACTCTCAAGAGTCTTCTCCAACACCACAGTTCAAAAGCATCAATTCTTCGGCGCTCAGCTTTCTTCACAGTCCAACTCTCACATCCATACATGACCACAGGAAAAACCATAGCCTTGACTAGACGGACCTTTGTTGGCAAAGTAATGTCTCTGCTTTTGAATATACTATCTAGGTTGGTCATCACTTTCCTTCCAAGGAGTAAGCAAACAAAAGTGTTTTCTGCTGTTCCTATTCCCTGCTCCTATTCCCTATTCCCTTAGTTGCTTCAAACTTCAAGCACCGGGTAATAGTAAGTAGGTGCTTTCTCTTCATTGTTCCTAAAGGGGCCCAATCTTGTACTTATATTTAAGTATGTAAACCCACTGTATTTGTAGTGTGGCATTTATTGGTAAAAGAACAAATTTTAAATTGTTCGTTCATGTCCACTAGAAAGATGATTTGAGTCTCTTAATTGAGATTAGAGCTGCAAATTAAAGTAGTATGCTTAGAAGAAGTAAGATTATCTTTTTAGTATGAGTATTTAAGGAATCCAGAAATTTTAACCAGGTGATTACTCAAGTTATTTTTATAAAAACAAACTTTTAATGGAAAACAGTAGCAGCTATAAGCTGAAGTACCTTGCACATAATTATTTTTTTAAATAAATGATAGCTATTACATTATTATTCCCTGATAGTCCAGCACTTCTAATTTCTTAGTTTTGTGACTATTAGAAAACTGTTCTAACCGTAAATTTTCCAGGATTATTCACTTTGCCTTTTAAAAAGTTAATTAAGGTAAAACAGTGTCAATAAAGCATTTCCTTTTGTAATTTACCAACCATATTATGCTAGGACACATTGAGAACCAAACAGATTGAGCTATGTTTGACTGTAACATTTCCAAGATGGAAAAAACGTTATCTCATTGAGATGTGGGTTCTTACAGGTGTCGCTCATACAAGCAATCCCATTAGTCAACAATTTGTTGTAGATGAAAATGCCTTTCCAGTACTTATTCAACTACTGAGAAGTCACCCTTCTCCTAATATTAAGGTATATACAAGACTTTTGTGTGATATGGTAAAAATTAACATAAATGACTTTTTAAAGAATAATTTTTATCTTTAGGCAAGCTAAGAAGTATAATAAAAATATCTAACCTTTTAAAGCAAAATCCTAATTTTTTTAAATTTATTTTTTCATTGAAGGATAATTGCTTTACAGAATTGTGTTTTTTCTGACAAACACAAAATCACAAAATCCCAGAAGTTTTAAAGAAAACCGTTGCCATAGGAAGAGGTTTTGTGGATTCTTTGATACTTCAAAAGAAAAAAAAAAAAACCTGAATTCTGGGGAATTGGGTTAATTTTCCTATCTAGATTTTAAGACTAGAATGCCAAAAACAAAAATATGAAGGAAATTAAAACCCCTTTTTAAAGTGAAAAAAATTGCTACAAAGATAGTAGCAAAGATATTACTAAATTTTATTAAAATGTGGTTTCTTCAGATTTAACAAGAGAGCCTTAGTCTTCTGTCCTTACTTATCAAAGAAGTTTTATTCCTCAGATATTTGATTATTCATAGAATTTCTTCCCTTCTTCCTCAGATACTGGTTGCTAAACCTGGGTGGGGATAAGGAGGATGTGTGATTTATGTAGTAAAATTTCTCAAATATAAATGAATCCTGTCCGTGTTTACACCATCAGAACAGCCCTACCTTCCATCAAGCAACCTGTGTTGGCTGGCAGCAATACTTTTCTCAAGGGTGGACACTGCTAGGAGTTACTACGAGTTGCTGCAGAGTCATTCATTCTTCTATTTACTTCTAGTTAAATGCCTTTAGTAAAATGACATTCACATGTATTAAAATCCTTTACCAAGGTTTTAGAAATTCAGGACATCTATACTTGGCCACACAAACTATAATGACAAAAATTTATTTTCTCTTTAAAATTTGGTAAGGGCTCTGCTGGAAATCAGAAAATAAATATAACATATGAAGAAAATATATAAGTAAATATAGCATGATTTCTTTTAAGGAAGGCGTTTGTTATTTTGCTATCAGAAAAGATGTTATACGTTATCTGGCTTTTCTTGCCATGAAAGAGATTATGTCATTACAGATGTTGATTAGGGAAACAAAGAGGCACATGCTAGCACTTTTTGGCTTGAATTATATATAAAAACTGCACTGAATTTCCGGAGAAGGCAATGGCAACCACTCCAGTACTCCTGCCTGGAAAATCCCATGGATGGAGGAGCCTGGAAGGCTGCAGTCCATGGGGTCGCAAAGAGTCGGGCACGACTGAGCGACTTCACTTTCACTTTTCACTTTCATGCATTGGAGAAGGAAGTGGCAACCCACTCCAGTGTTCTTGCCTGGAGAATCCCAGGGACGGGGGAGCCTGGTGGGCTGCGGTCTATGGGGTCGCACAGAGTCGGACACGACTGGAGCGACTTAGCAGCAGCAGCAGCAGCACTGACTTTCAAAGTACAAATACATTTCTCAAGACTAAGGAAAATGACATATAGAATACATTTTTTTATTTAAAAATGTACATTTTCATGGCAAAACAGTTTACTTCAGTTGTGTCTATATTTAAGCATATATTTTCAATGAGTTGTTAAACTTATTAAAACAGAACATAAATATTTAACATTTTAAAACTTTTCCTCAAGTAAGATTGTATAGTAAATATTTTGCAATAATAATCATGCTTTTCGAATTCACAATGCTTTGTATAGAAATCCATGGTGTAGTACTTAAAAATTTGTCTACTGAGCCCAGTAATACCAAGGTTCATTAACAGTCTCCTTAAAGGGCTTCAGAATGTGCCTTAAACAACTCCAGAACCAGAAGAAGAAAACTTCCTCTGGATTATTCCCCAATGCTTTGCTTCAGTTGAAAGCATTCCATTAGAGCATTATATCTCAATGGTCAGTAGCTAACAAGCACCATGCTAGGAAATTAAAAAAAAAAAAAAAGTTTTTTTTTTTTTTTTAATGTAGAAGGAATGCAGCTATGCACTTATGATAAATTTCTTCACACGCACTGCAAGCCCTGGTTACCTCCCCATGTGCCCTCACACGGACCTTTGTGGTTGCACAGTACACAGAAAGATTGTTTTCTCAGCTGTTAAAAATTATGAGGGGGATTTTTCCAGAAGTTGTAATTGCCACTCTCTAAATACTAGTCAGAGAAATGGAATTAATGGTATTCTATGGTATCTTTGAGTTGGTATATCCTATATAAATATCTGAATGATGAAATGTGTCATTTGATAAACCATGAGTGAAAAATATGTTTCTGAAAATTACATATGTAGGTTGAAGTGGCATTTTCCTTGGCATGCATTGTCCTAAGGAATGATCTCCTACAGAAGGAATTACAAGAAAATGAAGGATTTGATTATGCTGATGTCCTTTATCTTCTTCACTCAGAAGATAAGGTAGTAACTTTATGAAATGTTAGAGCTCATTTAGAAGAAAATGATTTTTAGACTACATCCTTAAAATTTCATTTTTTCATACAATATTCAAATGTATTATTTTAAAACTGTAAAATATCTTTGGTCGGTTGTTAGTTTGTAATGATGTAATAGTATTGTTCCATATTTTTCATAGTTGTCGTATTTCATCTTTGAAATGTAGCCGTTTTAATGCTTGGTGACAAGCCAAAAAACAAATCTCTTCTGTCCTGGATGCATCAGATTTCAACTTAATTTTATGACCTTTCAATCTTCAGTCATCTTCTTCTTACCCAGTATTCTAGAGTGGTGGTTCGCAAACTACTTGTGATAAAGGAATAGCTTTTTCCCCAGCAATCTGTTATGAGGAGATAATTTTAAAGCAACCAAGCTGTAAAATTTGAAATAATTTTAGACTTTCCATGAATCTGCAAAAATAGTACAGAGTGTTCTGAAAGTACACAGCTTTCTTGGCTGTCAATCAGGAAATTAACATTGACACAATACTACTAGCTAATCTGCAGGCTTCATTTAACTTTTGCCAGTTTCTCACCAATGTCCTTTTCCTATTCCAAAATCCAATGCAGGATCCCATATGGCATCTAGTTATCATGTCTCTTTAGTGTCCTTTAATCTGTAACACTCAAGTCCTTTGCCTTTCATGACTGATATTTTTGATGAGTCCAGGCCAGTTGTTTTCTAGAATGTCCCTCAATTTGAGTTATCTGCTGTTTCTCATGGTTAAACTGAGGTCATGCATTTTGGTCGAGAACACCATAGTCTTCACTCACTTTCCCAGTGCATCACTGCAGGGAGTACACGATGTCTTATAACTGGCCGCGTTAACTTTGGGTGCCTGGTTAAAGTGGTGTCTCCATATTTCTCCCTTTAGTTACTGTTCTTCCCTTTGTAATGAACAAGTATTTGGAGGTGAGTGTCTCTGAGACTATGCAAATACTGTGTTACGCATTGTACTTTTGCTCACTGGTTTCAGGATCCATTGATGCAATAATAATTAGTGTGATATGTCTAATGGTGATTTAAAATTTTTTCCCTTTATTATTAACTGGTATTTAACTGTAAGGAAGAGCTGTTTCTTTTAAGTATTCTCAGTTTGTATAATCCTTTTGTCAACTATTTTGTGAACTATCACTGGTCCATGGGCCACACTAACCCTAGAGAAATAGAGAAACTCCCAAACTATTGCTATTCTACAGTGCATTGGGCAGTAAGGAAAGAACATTGCCAATTATGTCTCAGCTCAGGGAGATGTTGAGGAAGAAAGGGGAGTGGTAAAGGGGAGAAATGAAGTCATTGCATTATTTTTTTTAAACAGAATTTTACTCTACTGTAGTACACAAAAAGATGAGCAGGGCTGCTGTAATATGGGCAATAATAGGGTAGGAATCATCTGACTTTCTAAACCACGTGTGCGCCCTCTACTCTGTTCCATCTGCGTGCTACTCTCATTAACGCGCTCCTCAGGGACACCAGGTTCTCCCTTTCCCTCTGCCCATTCTACTTTCCATCATTCTACAACCCCTCCCGGGCTGTCACCACTTGCGCCACTCTCTGGACCCTTCCCTTTCATACCTAATACCTTTCTTCTTGCCTGTGATCAGGGGACTCCTTTGTAAGTTGTTGTTCATTTGCTAAATCATGTTGGACTCTTTGCAACCCCACAAATTGCAGCACGCCAGGCTTCCCTGTCCTTCACTATCTCCATGAGTTTGCTCAAATTCATGTCCATTGAGTTGATGATGCCATCCAACCATCTCATCCTCTGTCGCACACTTCTCCTCCTGCCCTCAATCTTTCCCAGCATCAGGGTCTTTTCCAATGAGCTGGCTCTTCTTGTCAGGTGGCTAAAGTATTGGAGCTACTTTGTATCAGAGTACTTGGTGAGTACATACTTTTTATTATGGAAAAATTCAAACAAATAGAATGACAAAGTAGCATACTCACATATTCCCATGACCTGTCTTCAGCAGTTATTTCATTTATATATTCCCTCACTATCCATATATTACTTTTGAAGCAAATCTCAGGCATCATATACTTTTATCTGTGAATATTTCATAGGTACCTATAGCATTTTAATATGATTAACAGTGACAAGAAAACTCACTAAGATTAATGTTCTCTCACACTGAAAATAATGGTTTTCTCTCTATCACAGTGTTCAAATAAAATATTAAAAATAAGATTTAGTGATAAGATTCTATCTTTTGGGTCTTTCTAGAAGATCAACCATACTTGTAAATCTTTGGCAAATGGACTGCCAAAGGGAAAACTGACTTTTGCTCTGTGCCCAGTCCCAGAATGTTAAAATTCGACTTTTAAAAAGGAAATCATTTTTTATTCTCCCTTAGACTGCAGCAGAATTTTATAAGTAAATTTAAGAAATGAGCGGTATCATCTCAGAATGCATAAAATTCAATATATATCATGCTATACAAGAGAAATTTTAATTTTTTATCAATTGTATTTTGAAATGTTGAAATAAAAATATGATTTAAAAAGTTGAAGGTTAATACAATTATGGAGATTCTTATTACCATTTAGGTATTCATTTATATAATCAGTAATCTAACATTCCATTTAAAAATTAAAAATTTTTTTCTCTTCTCTTTTCCCTGATTACCACTACCTAATTCTCTGTTTTATCTGTTCAATAACACTCTGGGGCAACTCTACTACCTGTTTTCCCTAATAATGTCTTATTTTACTCCCAGAGATAAGAATGAAATGTATCCTAATATGCAAGAATTCAAAACCTATTGCCTTGAGTAACATGATAAATGAAGTAAACTAAAGATAATGCATCTCTCCTGTTTCCAGGATATTTGTTTACGAGCAGGCTATGCATTAACCCTTTTTGCCTTCAATAATCGCTTTCAACAATACTTAATATTGGAAAATGGAAAAATGAGCATATCAATTTTTGAACCTTTCCTTGAATCAACAATTGAAACTGAGAAGGCAATGGCAGCATTTCAGGTATAAATTTGAGGGTTAAAATTTCAAATCAATGTATCTTTCTAGTGAAAACTGAAAAGTTAGAAAAAACATTGGATCTGGAAAATATTAACTGATTTTGTAAAATTCACAGTATTTTTTACACCTCCCCCTTCCACCTCATAAGCATTCCATTATTTATGAGGAGTCCTTCATTTATGTAGAGTTTTACAAGGTTAGGTGCTGCCCTGGTGGCTCAGTGGTAAAGAATCCACCTGCTAATGCAGGAGATGCAAGTTTGATCCCTGGCTCAGGAAGATCCCCTTGAGGAGGAAAAGGCGACCCACTCCAGTGTTCTCGCCTGGAGAATCCCATGGACAGAGGAGCCTGGTGGGCTACAGTCCACGGGGTCACAAAAGAATTGGACATGACTTAGTGACTAAACAATATGATGTGGGTTTTATTGTTTGTTTTTTACAAATTAATAGGCGGTTTTGCCTCATCTGATGCTTAAAACAACCCCATCAGGTTGACAGGCAGGTAGTATTATTTTCATCACCCCTATTTTATCAGGCAGGAGGTAGAGAAACAAGTTTTCTAACTGCGGATCTCTAGCTGATCACCTGATTCTTCAACCACGTAGACAACCATATGTCTCTGGCTTCTTCTTGATCTTATTCTCTCCTCTTTGTCTATCTCATGACCTTTAGGAGAAGTGTTTTCTGTGAACCCATACTTTACAGATGCAAACGTTGCAAACATTGTGGAAAGAAGATGGAAGGATAATATGGCCTACGATGGTTACTCAGTAATCAGATAGGGAAACACACTCTGGGTCCTCGCCGCACAGCTTGCTTTTCTTCTACTGGATCATACCAAATTGACCCTCTTACTTTCCTGAGAAGCATCCCCTCAGAAATAAAAGGTTAACTACAGAAGCGGAGTACAAAATGTTCAATGAGTCTCTGCTTTTTTTATTTTTAGATTATTGTATTAGCTAAAGTCATTATAGATGTGGACCACATTACTTTGACTGCAAGAGGTGTTACTATTTTAGTTGACAGTCTATATTCAGCTGATTCCACTACTATTGTCTTGACAGGTAAGAAATAACTAGAAGTCAATCATATCCACATAAAACTATTTTCAAAAAAGGTGTTTTTTTTTTTTTTGGTAATCTGAGGAGTAATAAAATAAGCCTGATACTCTGTCAAATGGTTTTAAGAATGAATTCATGTAAGTCTACGTGGAACTCCAGAGTTAAGTCTACATGGAATGAAATGAAGTCTATTCTGCACCCCAATTAGAGCCTTTCTGATTTCCTAATTACTTTTTTAAACCTATAATTAATTTTTTCAGAATGTAAAATGAGAATTCAACTATGAACTACCAACCACAAAATTTATACACTAATTTGTAGTCATACTGGCAGACTTATGCTGATAACCTCTGTTTGTTTCCTTTTGACTAAATGTGCATATCTGGCCAATGTCTGAGTTCTCTATGTTGCTATGCGATGTAGCAGAGCAAAATGGTCTAGCAGCACTCTTGACACAGTTAGTGGTAATTGTTTGACTGTATCTATCCAGATCTAACTCTCCAGATGATAAATATCTTAGTTTGCTTGATCTATCACGCTCAATTCAACATAAAACAGTATCAAAATGACAGCCATATGGACAGACAGCTACCAAAAAATAAAGTATTTGTTTTTTAACTGAAAGGGATTATTGAACACACCAAAAAAAAAATTTCACTTGCTGCCACAAAGTTACATTTGTATGGTGTAAGGTAAATTCAAGCAAACAAAAATTAGCCAGAAAAAAATACATGTTTAATATAAGCTATTAAATATATTTTATCTAAATGACATTCATAGTCATAGTAATTCTATGACTCTGAAAAACAATTGTAGTGGGTTTAAATTTTACCTCATAAACTCCTTTGTGCAAGAAATGACGTATTATTTTAGCTTTCAAATATTAATTTTCCGAGGCTGGTAGATGTTGAATCTCAAAAATTATTTGGCTTTCTCTGCACTCCATCACTGGAGTCATATGCACCTCCAGAGTCATATGCATGTCTTGGATTTCTCAAGCAAAGCCAGGTATTTAGATTTCAGGGATAAAGTGAAATAAGTGATATGCTCAAGTCCAGGTTGGTATGGTTTCCAGAAGAGGCTCCAAAAGCACAGAAATTTTACATAAGCTGATATTTCTGTTGCCAGCAGTTCAGTTTTTCCTATGTGTACCATTTAGCCATTCTTCACAAAAAGTCCTGCTCTCTGTTTTAGTCTTAGATTTTCTGCCCTTACCCATTTCTTACTCCCTAAATTTAAAGACACTTTTTCCCTTCCTCCCCTTCTATAAACTCAGGCTTTAGAAAATATAAGCCTGAAAGTAAGGTTATCGTTAGATAATTTTTGGTTTAGACCATACCACCCAACTCATCCTGAGGCCATAAATACAGAAGTCTTTCTGGCTTTTTAATGGAGGCTGGAAAAAACAAAAGGAGAACAAAAACTCAGTGAATACCTCAATAAAGTATCCACCCACAAATGTAAAAATAGATTTATTGTGTTACACTTATTCCAACACAGCAACAATACTGTGAAAGAATATCACATGAAATCTCTAAAAATAAAACACAAATTGTAATGAAACAATTTTAAGTTGGTAGCTGCACCTTTATTTAATTACTGCTGCTGCTGCTGCTAAGTCACTTCAGTCGTGTCCAACTCTGTGCGACCCGATAGACGGCAGCCCACCAGGCTCCCCCGTCCCTGGGATTCTCCAGGCAAGAACACCGGAGTGGGTTGCCATTTCCTTCTCCAACGCATGAAAGTGAAAAGTGAAAGTGAAGTCGCTCAGTCGTGCCCGACTCTTAGGGACCGCATGGACTGAAGCCTACCAGGCTCCTCCGTCCAAGGGATTTTCCAGCCAAGAGCACTGGAGTGGGGTGCCATTGCCTTCTCTGTGTTATTTAATTACTAGATCACTTTATTACTTCAATCTCAAAACACTGCTTTTATGGGAAGAACTTCAATGATCTTAAATGTCAATAAGCGATATATTGCTTGATTTTACAAATATAATTAAGCTCTTAACTCAAAACCATTTGAATTGCAAAAAGGACATTAAATTTTCTTACATAGTTCAAACATTATGTTCATAATCATTAAAAAACATAAAACCTCAAAATAAAATATATTCTGAAGCCAAGAGGAAGACAACCTCTGATTTTTCAAAATTCTTCACACTTAAATGAACCTATTTAACTTTTACTGTTAGTGACAGAAAACCAAACCATAATTTTGGGAAAAGTTTATATTTAACACACACATATTTTTCCTCAGCAGTTCTTCATTAATAGAGATGTGACTCAAAAGCTTTTTAATACTTTCATATATGCAAATGAATGAAGGCACAGTATATTGGTTTATATCAATTAAATGACACATGCCTTTTTTCTTGTTTAATTTATAGGGAACTTAATAGCTACCTTGGCTCATTCTAGAGCTGGTATTCCAGAAGCATTTACCACATTAGGGACAATCCAACAGCTCTGCTATCATTTGTACTCGGGACAAGAAGAGGTATGAAAAAGCAATTCTAAAACAGAATATCCTAAAAATAATTTGCCTCTGTCTCACTTCTGTGGGCCAATTTCTCCACAGGTTGAGTGTTATGTAATATTAACAGTTCATATTACTAACTCAAAATTTTATGAGTTTTCTAGTCCTACCTTTGCCATTCACAATTCTGGTTCCCACAAAATATGCACATTGGTTTTAACTTCAGGCTTTAAGGTTCAGTCCACGAATAAGTACATGGATGATACAAAAATACTTATTTATAAAATGTTTTATAATTAAAGTCACTCAGTCATTTCTGTGATTATTTGTAATGATGAAAGTGGAATCCATTGGAACGTTTTCCTTACCTGCCCAACAGTTAAGAGTGAGGGTGTGTGAAGCCCAGTTGGCTATGATAGTGTTGCTTCTGTTTCTTTTGCTTTTCCTGGAAGGGCTAAGGCAGTATTCCTCCATAAGGCTGTATAACCTGGAGGACTCGTTACACCATAGACTGCTGGCCTCCGTTCCCAAAGTTTCTGATCTGGTGTAGAATTAGCATTATGGTGTAGAATTAGCATTATAGTTTGCATTTCTAACGTGTTCCCAGAAGCTGAGGCTGCTGCTCCAGAAGCACTGTGCAAGCCATGGAAGATTTGGGGGCATAGACAGAAGTCGTATGTCAACGTAAAGACCAATATGTCAGCCTTCTGGTACCCTGCATGGGTTTGGTTTACATTCATTTTTTCAACGTTTTTTATGCCACCACGAAGAGATTTTCCTAAGAACTTCCCAGGGGTGTACTTTATTATATGAACAACCTAATTACTTCAGAGTGAAATGCAGAGAGTATTTCCTTCAAAGGAAGGATTACTTTTCCTGGAGTCCCATGGCCTGGAACTTGTGCTTGTTTCTTTCAGTGGATAACTGAGTTGCTTCCTTCCTTGGGTGGCTTATTTTTAACTTACTCTTATGCTCTGGTTTCTTACCTAGTTTCCTATATTATAATCATCTGTGCAGTTTTGAAAAGTCCCAATATTCAGTTCCCTGCACTCCAAAATAATTAAATCAGTTTCTAGGGGGTGGAATACGGACAAGATTTTCATAGCTATCCAGGTGATTCCAATTCACAGTGAACACGGAGACCTACTATCTTAGTTCAAACGCAAAGGTTCTTACTTGCCCTAGAATCACCTGTGGCACTTAACACCAGATTCTACTGAGAGAGATTGTATTTAGTTGACGGGCTTTAAAAAAAACAAAAAAAAACTACCGGTGATTCCAAAATGCAGCCAGGACTGAGAACAACTACTCGAAATCAATGACAACTCACAGCCCTCCCGAAAAATACGGCTATGCCTCTGTCTATAAATTGCCATCAGCTGACATACGTATTTGCTGTATGATATCTACAGAGATTTCCTATGAAATATTTAATGAGCACACTGGGTTAGATACTTTAAGAACAAAGCTCAATGTTTAAGGGGAAATTGTTTTTTCTTCGCTTAGGTTCGCATGGCTTGCTCCAGTGCTCTTGGTTACTTAACTTACAATGCAAATGCTTTCCGACTCTTATTAAAGGAATGCAGGAATAAGCCTAATCAGTTCCTTCGTATAACAAATAATATCAGCAGAGATGCAAGTATAAACCCAGCATTTTTAAAGGAATTTAAAATGCAACAAAAAGTGGGACTTCCTTCCCTAAGGTATTATTCCTATATTTGAAGTGGCAGTAGTGAAATTACTGAGACGAATTTTTAAGGAAGTTTAAGAAAGATCAAACAAAGGGAACTATCCTTGATATGAATCTATGTACTGTGTAACGAAGGAAAGACTTCATTCTAAATGTCCATTGCCAAAGCCTCTTTTTAATTCCAACTTAGCAACAGAATTTAGAGTGCAGACAAGAATACAACTCATCTTGGGGGTCCTGTCTGGTCAGGGTTATTCATCCCCCTTTTCAGAAGTTTTTGGAAGATTAGTTGCCTCCAAGTTCAATTTGGGCTTCCCTGGTGGCTCAAAGGAGTAAAGAATCTGCCCGCAATGCAGGAGACTGGGGTTCAATCCCTGGGTCAAGAAGATCCCCTGGAGAAGGGGATAGCTACCAACTCCAGTATTCTTGCCTGGAGAATTCCATGGACAGAGGAGCCTGGCGGGGTGATTCAGGAAGTCATTCTTTGGTAGGTTTGGGGTATATCAGAGAGCTCTGAGGCAACCAGGAATGCCACTATGACCTTGGCATCAAATGGGGCTTTTACACATGATTCAAAGCTATGCCAAATTCACAGGGTATAAACAGGGCTAAATCAGACCCAGTGGCTAAAGTTATGGCAAAGTTTGCCAGGCATTTATTCAGAGGATTTTGCTTCAGTGTTGCAGTTCTACCATGAACTTAAGTTTCTGTAAAAAGAAAGGAGAGGAGAATCTCCTTACAATGGGCATATTTTCTCTTCTTCTGTAATTACAGCTGAATTAAGTCTCTGCAAATAGTGCTATTTACACATAGGAAACAGAACTACTCAAGATATATATTAACTCTATGATAATAGAAGTGTATCATGGTTCTATAAATCAGTTTTAAGTACAGAGAAAAATGAGTATATCTTCAGTCACTTTAATTTGAATGAAAAACTGAATACCCAAAACTGATTATCTAATTTTATATAATCCAGGGAAAACTAAATTACAATTGCTTTAAATTTCTGGGTTTAAAATTTTTAATTTAAAAAATGTTTAAAATAATATTTACTTATTCAAAAAATTAATATACTTTAAATAATGGAAGTATTATTTTACGAAATCACTCTCACAGCTAGCCCATATGGCAACTTTTGGGGAATCAGAATAAGATACTCCTTCCTCGGTGCACTTTACTGCCATCTACAATTACTGTGAGGTTTTGTACGGCATCCCCTGGAGTTGTGAACTCTCAATTTTCAGGATTATAAACAATAACAAGTGATCAGCAAACTGATGGGAATGACTACCAAGTGAGGTAGAAGTGGTAAACAAATAACAATTACTCCCATAACTAATAATTCTATGCAGTCTCCTTACAGTATTTATATAGATTGACTATTCCCTTTAATTTTCATAACAATCCTACAAAGGAATTTTATTTAAATGAAACTATGGGGAATGTGCTAAAAGATTATTAATTCCCACAAAATATTCCTTGATACCACTATTGGAAACATAAAGTAGATTGATTTTGGTTGGGGTCATGGCAGCATTGTTTTGGAGTATATACCACTTCTCTCTTCCCACACCCTCATTCAGCCCCAAGAATGGCAGATTAGAAGTTTTTGGATGTGTAAATTTTGAAGTATGTAGACAAACAAAATCTTACTGTTAACTGACCCTACGTGAAAATAATCTGAGCCTAAAGTACCAGCCAGTTTCATGTTACCCTACAGCCATGAAGTTGGCATATTGAACAGACTGGGGTCTGTCTTATTAAAGTTGACAAAAGCAAATGTTCCTTCCTCATCAAATTAACCAGGAACACATCCGTCATAAGAAGTTTTAATATTTAATATTTAAAATTACATTTTATTATCAGGCAAATTTTGTAACACCATATTTATGTTACATGTACAGGATAATGATTAAAATACTTCTATTAAAGCTACATCATATCAACTTAGGTATCGCTTATTATTCTTTAGCTTGAAATACTTCATTAGTATCACATTACTTTGAAAATAAAGTTTAAATTTTCTCTTATTCATGGTACACAAAATGACTGATCTTTATTCTCCAATCTTACCTCCCATCATGTCTCCAGATAACTTTAATTCTGATCACACTAGACTAAGTACTTAGTGCCCTTCGAACGTGCCATGCTGTTTTATAGTATTGTAATTTTTCATATTCTGTTCCCCATATCTGGAATACACTCCCCTAACTCATCTATTTAAAGACCTATTTTATTCAAAACCTAGCTGAAGTGTCTCTTCTTCCATGAAACTTTTCCTATTCACTTCAAGCATACTGAATCTTCCACGTTTTGGGTGGTAAGTGAATAAATGACTGATGGACTATAAAATACTTACAGGTAACATGCATAGTTAGTACAGGTAACACGTATAAATTAGACCCCTAGGCACTGAATATGGTACCTGGGTATACTAAGTTTTTATATATTTCTAGTTTTTGTGATAAAAGTGTTTTCCTTTCAGTCTGGAGAAAAATGGAGGACCATCCATAATTCCTGTCTTTAAGAAAGGTAATTGATTTTTTCTTTTATCTCTAAGATACTTTCAATTCAGACCTTTTATAATTGTTTTATTTCTAAGAATTCAAAATGCTGAGGCTACCAAAAAATGTTTCCCGGTAAACTTCTACTTTTCTAGTTTTACATACCTAAAATATCTTCCCATTTACAAGCCCGTGCTGTGTTAATCATTCCTTTTAAGGCTTCCCCACTTAAAGCATTTGACAGAAATCCCTTTCTTACTTTGCTTTTTCTCACAAGCCATGCATAGAAATGTCATTATTGAAAAACATATGACTTTCATTACGATCTTGCTATTACTCCGTTTCATGTACCACTTGCCTATAAGTTCTTACAGCAGAGATGACATTCTTTCCGTTGATATTATGTTGTTTTATAGACTTGATAGGTAAGTTTATAGAGTTGATGGCTGAGTGGCTGAGGCCTGTGAGATCAGAATCCAGATCTTACCATGTTAGTGTCCAATTCCTACTAGACAAGTAATAGGGAAAATAAATTACGTACTGACTTGATGTACATGCTTCGTGCCTGATCATGTGTGCTTAGTGTAGGACCCAAAATCAGTCCAGTTGGTATATTACCTCACTGTAAAAGCAAAGACAGAACTTTCTGAAATCAAGATCACTTTGTTGGAGTCACAAATGGAAAGACAGAGAATAGGAAAAGAAAAGGACAGGGAAGAACTTCATTTATCAGGGAGTATCTGAGGGAAGGTAGGTATGTGTGAGAAGCTATATTTTTGAATATCATCGGTAGTAGAATGGTTTCTGTATGGTCTGGTTTTTGGATAGCTTCTTTAGTGTAAGAGTAATTTACCTAGAAGGATAAAGCTGGTTCGATTATTCCTTCATTTTAAAATTGACTTCTGAATAATATGTATACCAGTAATGGTCTGCAAAGTGCAGACCAGGTTTGTGATAACATAAGACAAAAAGGAAAAAGGACAACTAGGTGTCTAATAAAATTAATTTCATTCAAGTAAAGTCCTCCATTTTAAGATAATGGCTTTTACACCTTCTTTTGACATGAAAATATCCCTTCTTTTCCAAAATGATGTTTAAAGTAGCTGGCATTTGTTCTTTCATTAGTGCCAACTTGGCATGATAAAAAGTTTGCAACATATATTGATCTCCACAGATTTTTGCATTCCAGCATCTTAAGTCTGGAAGCTACTGATCTGTTCTCTTAGTATGTTTCAGCGATGTGAAGAATTAGAAATATATAGAATTAAAAGCAATGAGACTATTCCTAGGGCTCTTAGGCTTAAGAGACACTTAATTATGGCTCTTTCCTTTTTAGGGAAAGAGCACCGAAGAAAATTAAAACCCAAAATTCAACCAAGAGATTCTTTGACTTTTATACCTCCTGTAACTAACTTCATGGGACTCTTCAAAACAACAAAAAAGACTACTGTTTCTCATAATATTTTTTCCTTTTCATCTGCAATTTCATCAGATATCATAACGGTATCAAGACCAAGAATAGTGCTTTTGAACCAACTTGGGAAACATGTACAGAAAGCTAATCCAGAGCCTGGAGAAGGCTAATAAAAGCATTTTAGTGTGAAAGGATTCCCGAGCAATCTTGTAAAATTTTTCATTTTCAATT
Organism: Bos taurus; assembly: GCF_002263795.3. Lineage (NCBI taxonomy): Eukaryota > Metazoa > Chordata > Mammalia > Artiodactyla > Bovidae > Bos > Bos taurus. The sequence goes on along the minus strand of NC_037329.1, from coordinate 6,605,722 downwards.
ATGCTAAAATATACATAACTGAATCATCTTTTTGAATGCAAATTCTTGATACTGATGTTTAACAAAATTTCCTTAGCATGTCTACTGGAATTTAACATCAGGTCTGATATATGGCTTCAAAAATTAAGTAGCATTTTCTAAAATAGAATGCCTGCACCTAAAACCATTAAGCAGCTGACACAAGTGACACAATTAGTGTATATAGAAAGATTTTTTTAATTGGTATGCTGGGCTAAAAAGGTCTGATTCAGAGTAGCCTACATGTTAACACTCATTGTGCTACCATAAGATATTTAATGATAGATACCACAGATGCATGAGCCTTCTAAAAATCTGAAATGTATACATTTAAAAATACTTCATTGAAAAAAATCTGAAATCACTTCCTATCAAGCATAAAAGTATGGCTAAAAATTGTGGCCACCATTTTTGACCAGACTCCACACCTACAGAGTATCCTTGGTTTGCAGCTGGAACAGATGATATTCTCTGTGGCTCAGAATCACAGGATGTCTTTGCCCAAAGACTACTGTTTCCAGTGGGTGCAAGCTTTGATGTATGTCCGCTTCTCATATTTTACAGCAGCAAACAGATTTGACATAAAAGCTAACTGGGTTTCAGTGAGTCCTTTAAAGAGTACTCCTTTTTCTTCGTCCACTTTGCTCAGTTGTCTCTCTGGTCTATCTGGTCTGCACTAGAACATATATGTTAATCAGCAGTTATTTTCTCCAACACGCCTTCACGTAACGATGGTGATGGTGATTGTGACAGCGGCTACAGGTACTTAGGGCTTTCTATGTGTCACAGTCCAAAGCCGGTGCTTTTAACCACTGTACAGTAAGAGACTTCCTTAATCTCCAATTCAATTCTAAATTATCTCAACAGTCCAGAGTCACAACTTCCTGGTGGAGAGACTAAAATACAGGAATTCCAGGGAAAAATCTGGGGAGAATTTTATACTAGAAAGGGATAAATAATTCAAATGATAAAAACCAGTATCATTTATTCAGCATTGTTAAGAATTCACATCAACGAAACATTAAGCCTCTGTAGACTTTTAAAAGAAAAAAGCCTTTAGGAGCAAATTTTGAACTTTGTTGCTAGATTCAGGTGGGTTCAAAGTTGAGGATCATTATTGCATTCAATAACATAGGTATTTTCTGAGTATCTTGGCCTAGACAGACCATCCTAAGTTAAGCTAAGCTAAGTCGCTTCAGTCGTGTCTGACTCTGTGCAACCCCATAGACTGCAGCCCACCAGGCTCTGCTGTCCCTGGGATTCTCCAGGCAAGAATACTGGAGTGGGTTGCCATTTCCTTCTCCAATGAATAAAAGAGAAAAGTGAAAGTGAAGTCGCTCGGTCATGTCCGACTCTTAGCTACCCCATGGACTGCAGCCTACCAGGCTCCTCCATTCATGGATTTTCTAGGCAAGAGTACTGGAGTGGGGTGCCATTGCCTTCTCTGAGACAGACCATCCTACCATGCTTAAAACTTTACAGTATTTCTCTTTAAGTACAGGGCAAAAATAAAGATTATTTTTATTACCTTGCATTTTCTTTTTATTTTTAAAAATTATATGTAAAATGAGAAAGGCCTCAATTCATCAAATCACCTGCCTCTTAACCTGTGCATGCACACTAAGTCGCTTCAGTTGTGTCTGACTCTTTGTGACCCTATGGACTTTTAACAACTTGATCTAGTTATGGATGGTGTAACATAAATCTCTACTAGCAAAACCTCTCAAAGGACACTGAACAGTTGGAGGCATCATCCTTAAATTCAAAGGACAGTACATTCAGTTCCTTTAATCTGGGCAGAAAAGTCATGAACTGTTATGATATCTGCAGTAAAAGTTCAGATTCAAAGGACATTATCAAAAAACCAAAAAAACAAACCTTTTTCATCTCATGTATTTTCACTGATTAAATATACTTTCTAAAATAATGAATGTCAATATATGTGGCCAACTAAAAAGTACAATACACCCTTGAGGTATTACTTGCATGTCATATTTTTTAAAATCTCAGATGGATCTTAAGAAATGTATAGAAATCCCATTTGCTCCAGAGAAGATACCTAATAATATATATTTTTTATAATTATTAACTTACATTTTATTAGAGAAAGTCTCCTTTTGTTTTGTCCTAGAATTCTGAGTTGACATGACTTTGACCTGGCTACCATTCAAAAATTGCTGTCTCACTAGAAAAGTCAGGGTAATGTTTCCATAGGAACTTATATTATTCTGATATGAGAGAGGTGGGAAAAGATCTATGCCTGTGTTAACATGGGGCCATGATTTAGCAGAATTGCTACATTTTTTCCAAGATTTTTCTTTTCACCTGCCAATATCAGTATATTATTTTCCTCACAAGGTGTTTTATTTTGGTTTTTGATAATTAAATAGAAAAACCCTTATACTCTCTTGTAAGACTATTATTGTCTCTCAGAAGAGCAGGTTAAACATCAAACATAAGAAAAGTAATAACAAAGAAAGTCTTGATGAACAGTTAATATTATATATTTTATATACAAAAAAATAAAAACCTTTAGGGACTTTTTTTTTTAAGCAAAAATCAAATCTTCATTTTTAATCTTGGCACTTTTATAGCAGCTTCTCCAACTTCTTTTGATATATCTACTCCAAGAGGACATCTGCATCAAAACCAGACAAATCACATTATTTCAAATATTTGCTTACTGATCTGTCACTAGTTCTGCAAACTATTTGTTTAGAATTCTGACAAAAAATATATGTATCTAGTGTATAACTATCATATGTGATGGTGGTTCTTGAATACATATAGAGTAGGACCTCAAACTAGCAAAACAGGTAAAGAAAGACTAGAAATCTAAATTTGGCAATTTTTTAAAACCTCTTTCATTATTCTAAAAGAAAAAAAAAGTGAACAAACAAAAGAAATCTCTTTGAGGTATAACTGACATGTTAAAAACTATGCATATTTAATGTACACAATTTAGTGAGTTTGGGGTTGAGATGTTTTTGAAAGAGTTCTATTGCTCTCAAATACTGTAAATAAGTTAAAGTTGAAACAAAAAAATTACAAAAAATGCTTTATGCTCTACAAAGCTAAAAGGCTAAAAAGTTTACCATACAGCTAAACTATCCATTCCTACTTGAGAAATTCACTAGGTTTCCACCAGCTCTTCTCTGAGGTTTCAAAAGCAGGCTCGCTCCTTTCTACATTCCTTTGTCACTGGTGACAGGAGAGGCCTTAGATCCTACCCTTGGCCTCTGTTCTTCCTCAGTAAATAACTCTGGCCTCAGATTTCTGCTTTTTTATGTGTTTAGCATGTTGCCCTATGCTAGGCTTCAGCTGGAGCCCAATCTAAAAGCCATCATCTCCAGCCTCAACACTGCCACGAGAAGGCTGTGCTGGGTCAGATGGTGGATTCCACCTGAGGCCAGGCTGGCAACAACTAAAGGGGTTCTTTTTGTCACTACTAACTAAAATTTGTCCACTGATGATCAGCTTTAATAGTCTATGGTTCACGTGGCTGATAGTTATGTACTAAAATGCTGAAAAGTTTTAAAACAGCAGATGAAACAATACTGAAAATAGAATTATGTTAGATTATGAAATATAATCATGCTTTACTATTTTTACTATTCCAGAATTAACTTAGACCAGAATTTGATAACAAATTGAAAAACTGTGCTACTCCTAGGAACTTCAATTTGGGAGGGGAAATCCAAGGACTGCAGAAAATAAACTATCTTTTGGCACTTTCTCAGCATCCTGTGGAGCTGTATACTCACAACCCCATCTCACACTTGAATCCTTTTTGCACATTTCTGTTATTTTCAGCATGGCAATTGGTGCTGAGATGGTTCTGATGCTGCAGAAGTCCAGGTCACGGACATGGTTTCCGTTCTGGTCCCAAACGAGAGAATTCATCATCCTTACCTATTCCGTGTTTCTAATCTATAATTGGCCAACATTTGTATAATTTATTGCTATAACAAAAATATTTCCTGTAAGTTATCTACCAACTAGGTTAGAAGAAAAAAAATTAACGTGATCCTTCTTCAAGTACCACCAGTATGTCAATGAAAACCTTAACTGTAAAAGCAAAATCCAGGCTTTGACTTTTACGGTACAGCCTGCAGAGAGATTATGAATGGTACCACGTACTTTGGTTCGTAGCGGATGCCTTCTGTGTTGTGTAAAATGCCCAAGCCAGCACGTAGTCTTTCAACACCATTCCTAAATAAGAACCATTAAAAATAAAATAACTAGCTGAAGATGTAAAGGAAGAAACTTTAGCAGGATGAAATAGCAAGTAATATCTGCATAATTCTGAGTGAGCCACAAACGCGCTGCGGCTTACCATGCAATCATAACGCCGTTGTCAGTGCAGAGTCTGGGGGGCGGGCACAGCAAAGTGCACTGTGTTGCATTGGTCACAATTTCCAGGGCTTTTCGGATATATAAGTTACTTGCGACGCCTCCAGATACAACCTGAAAAAGTTCAGAAGACCAAAGAGAACAAATAGCACATATGAATATGAGGTAAGCTGTGAGGTAAACCTGGGGAAAATACCAGGATTATACAATAAGACCATATCACATTTTGGTAGGTGGGTAAATGATTAAGTAGTATATCTATATAATAAACATTTGGGAAAGAAAAAAAAACAACTTCAATATTACCATATGATCACTATCATTTTTGTACATTTTATTCTAACCCTTTCCTCACAGTACAATCATTATACAGTATTTTAGACCCTGTAGTTTTTGCTTATAAGCATTTTTTAAATTTTACTACATAATTCTTAAACTATTACCTTTATATTCCATTTTGTGAACCTACTGTTTAAATATTTTCCCACTTTACAATTTTCAAAAGGATGAAGTTTAAGATACAGTTACACAGGAAATTTATCAAGCCTTTTAAGCACATTTAAAGGGATTTCATCAAAGGAACATACATTTGAAGGAAACAGTCCATTTTTCTAGACAGTGATAGCAGTTACACTGCATTTTGTTTCATACTGTAAACCCTCTTTTAAATTCAGTAAGATGCAGCCTTGAACATTTTTGCCACACAGGCTGTACAGATGTCCTATAAAAGTGCCACACCTGTACAAGAAATGGCTGTTAGTTTTCATTCTACATAATCTCTTACTGTCAGGGACAACTTATGGCATAAAGATCTTTTCATCCTACACTTATGGTCAATTAAGCTCTGGAAAGCAAAGGAACGTACTGTAAAGGATTACTGCTATTCTATGACAAGACTCACCAGTACTGCGTTACTCTGATGTAAGAAGCCTCTCTGCTTGCAGAACAGAAGAGCACGATGTGTTCTTTTTGCAATGTGGCAGGCCACGGTGTGCTGGACCGCAGCAGCAATGTCCGCAGCTGAAGACAGGACCTGCCCCTGCTCGATACCTGCGGGAATGAGCGGGTATTTTCAGGTACCGTCCAGTGTTACTTATCTGTCCAACTTTACTAATTACAAATATACCTTCCTCTTTTTCCTTTTGCATTATCATCTTATCAATAACGTGTTGAAGTCCAGAAAAAGAAAAATCACAATTTTTAGCACGTTGCATGGGAGGCTGGAAATCAAAATGCAATCTATTTCCCTGTTTGGCCAAATGTTCTATAGCCTTCCCGCCACTCATGGTGGAGCACTCTGGATGTTTTATTAAGGAAAGTCTTCTTGCTACCTACCAAAAACAAAATAAAAAATTTTGTAACATCATGAAACTGTACACTTTGAAACCAAGATACAAAGGAAATGATTTTTACCCTGGATGAGTAAGACATGCTATACTTCTACAACTAAGGACTATACCTGGTGGTCGGTCAAGACAGACATCTTGCTCCTTCTGACAAGTGCTCAATAGTGGCCAATCACTGCCTTCCTATCTACTTTTGCTCTTTTATTGGGGATGGAAAATAGGTTTGAAAATGACAATGACTGCTCAATTATAAACTTCAGAATAAGAACCTGCCCTATTTCTTTTGAATTTCAGCTTGATATAAGCGGGTTTTTTACATAAGGAAGTCATTTTAAGAATGCTAAAACAAAGGAAAATAAATCTGCTCGTCAGTGGTATCAGCAATGATAACATTTAATAATGAAACATTGTGCATCTCTAATGTCCTTATGTCATTTTATATATCCTCTTGTTCAGTTTTAAAAGGTACATTACACTTCACAAAGCACTTTCTTTCACATGTTATTTGACTAAAAACATAAATGTAATACATGCAAACTATTAGAACCTTTATATACTGATGTAAACCTCATATCATCTTATTCAGAGTGGGTAAGAAGGAATCTTTCATAAAATTATGCACTACTTACTTTTTGTTTTGCTCACATAATATTTTCAGTTTAATATGATATTATCCAGAAATATTTAGATGAATAGTGAAATTACTATTTAGCTGAAACAGACACCTAACAAAAAAGAATGGAGATATTAATTCTTAAATAATTACCTTGTCAAGCATGTCACCTGGTGCTATGTCCAAAGACTTCCCAAGAAGAAGAAAATCTGAAACTCCTCTAACTAATGCCAAAAGACAATGACCTCCAGAAATCAAAAGAACTAAAAACGGAAATTCTACCTTATTTGTTAACCTAATAGTGAGTGCATGAGCCTCCATGTGATGAATGGGAATGAAGGGCTTTTTAAACTGGTCTACCAGTTGTAAGCTAAACGATAAACCTACGCCCAAGCTTAAAGCAAGTCCTGGCTTTATGGTGGTTGCAACTGCTGAGAGTTCACTTGGAGAGACTTCACTGGCAGAGAGAGCTTCTTGTACTATGCGTTGAATATTTTCTCTATGAAGCTGTTGAGCTACTGGAGGAATAATCCCACCTGTTCTGAAAGACATAAAAAAAAAAAACCCAACTTTTGTAAGTTTAAGATTGTAAAAATAGAGGAAGAAAAAGTATGTATTATGGCTGAAGGCATGTTTTCAAATTCTCATTATATAACTAAAAACATCAGTAAGTCAAGTATTTTCTAATTATGTGTGCCTTATAATATGTAGTACATTATAAGAACTCAACATGCAATGATTAAGGATGTAATTTACTGTTGCTGACTTTGCAAAATTATATACAACTCCCACACATTTATTTCTTGATAAAAGAAATCACCAAAATAATTCTGAGAAGCATTCTAAGGAAGATGTCTTGAATAAGGAAAGGACAGGATAAAATTGGGTTTTAGGAAAGGAAATCAGGATTTTGGGGAAAGGAATCAATATGCAGGCAGGGAGATTTTTAAAGAGGTTATTGCAAAAGTATTTGTGTAAGGTTATTACATCTTAAACTGAGTGATCATGAGAATGGAAAGGGACCAAGAACCAAAAACTGTAATAATTTTAACTGGATATCAGGGGAAGGGGGAACCAAGCCATCAAAGATAAATCCTGAGCTGGAATGACTGGGAGAAAAGAAATCCTAACAGAAACACGAAGACAGTTTTGTGGTGAAGACGAGTTTATTTTTAAACACACTGCACTTCAGGTCATGGTAGGACAGTAGACAGCTTGCAATCCTGAAATAAATTCTGGGATCCAATCTTAATCCAAGAATCCAATTTTGATTTTTGGTCCATGTAGGACAAGCAGAGGAAGATCACTCCAAATGTCAAGAGTAAAGAATTAGAAGGCAAAGGTTGTTAGCAAAACAACGGCCAGCATGTGACTGATCAGAGGGCAGAGCAAAAATGTAGAGGGTCTGCAAGATATACCTCTACTCTCAAAAAAGAAATTCAAATATTTGACGATTTGATGTTGTAAGATCTGCAGGTTCTATACAAATGGCATTCAATTATTTAATAGTTAAAATATGTATGTGTCAGTCAATGAGAGCGCTATTTAAGAGGAATTACCTTATTTCAACACATTCATATTGTAATACAATTTTCCTTAATTCTCTAAAGCTACTTTTTCTTCTATATTCCTCAATTCTGTTAATGGCATCAATAACCTCCAAACTGCTTAGGTTTCAAGGCTCATCTTTTATCTCCTTCCTTTCCCTCACTTTCCACATTTAATTAATTTAATAAGTATTGATGAGGTCAGGCTGTTTGATTGTCACCAGCAATTTCAAAAAGCTCTCATTAAGTCACTCTGTTCAAAGCCTTCTAACTATACTTCTCCAGATACTTTCTCTGATCCTTGGAGTTGTACTATACTGTGTTGCCAGAAAAAAAGCAGTGATGACTGAATTTGGGAGACTTTAAATCCAAATCCTCTCCCTTCTATGTATTTCTTCCTTCCCCCACTTGTCTACACTTCCCTTCTTTCTGTGCCTCTTCTTTGTATTCTAAGGATTATGCTAAGCATCAGAGATGAAAGAGATGAAAAACACAATGGCTTTATTCTCAAACAATTAACAATGATTGCTACAAGTCAATTAATAATCAAATAATTTTTAGACAGTATGGAAATGGATGATTAAGGAACAAAGCTCCTAAAGATGCATGGAAACCATTTAGCCTCAAGGCTGGAGTCAGGAGTTCAGACAAGAGACAGTAAGGGTTTTGAATTAAGTCAGAGAAAAGGGAGAGGAAAGTTTCCATATTTGGAAGGTAGATTTACCATGACCGATGACTGATTTGGGTACAGAGTGGTGAGGGAGAAGTCAAGACTGTCCTCCAGGTCTCTGGCTTGGAAGAAAGGAACTCCTCTCCTGAGCAGACCTATATTACTTCACTTTACATGCTGTTTTACAACAACCTGTTTGCCTCTTTGTCTTCTTCACTAATATATAACAGAAAGAGTAGTATTGTTACCAGTAATAGATGGGGTTTTTGCAGCCCTTCCTATTTGACAAGAACTACATCATATACTTTAAAAGAATTCACATTTAATCTTCACAACAATATTATGAGCTAGGAGCCATTATTATCCCCATTTCACAGATAGGGATACTGAGTCACATAAAATGGTGCAAGGTCTCCAAGCTAGTCAGTGGCTGAATCAGAATCTAAACCCTTTTATATGGTAAGTTGCTCAGAGGAAAAAAATCATATATTTGTACCCACAGTGCCTCAGAGGCTACCTTGCAATTATAGGTGTTCAATACATGCTGAGATGAGCTGGTATCCAACAGCTTGTATAGTATTCTCACGTGACTTTCACCCTAGCTAAACTGAAAGGTTTATTTTTGTCCAGCACTTTCTCACCTCTTTCCTTTGCCAATGACACTATCTCAGTCTACAAGTCTTTCATCTCCATTCATTAAAGGCCTATCTGTCTCTCAAGGCCGCTGACCCATGCAACATGTCAAGTGTTGTGCCGGCCACTAGGTACAGTGTAGTGATTAATACAGACACAGCCTCCATCACCTTGGAGCTTAGAGTCTATTTGGAGGAAACACTAAATAAGTAAACATAAAAATTATGAAAAGAACTACTAAGAAAATAAGCAGGATATGATGATATAGAATAAACTGGGTGGGAGTACCTAATTCAGATAAAGTGGTCAGGGTAGGCTTTTCTGTGCAGTTAACATTCCTTTGTTCAGATAACCCCAAAGTAGTAAAAGGATTGTGAAACTGAGGTATGGTAATAAGTTATTGTCTGTACTACTTCTGTGATACTTACTTTATGCTGCCTTGCACTCCTAACTTTCCTTGTAGGTCTATATATCATGTCTCAAAGAGTAGGTTAAGCTTCTTGGAGGTAAGGACTTGCTAGTATGTCACTGCGCCTTATTAAGGCCCACTGCAGCCCCTTTGATGTAATATGTAACCATTAGAGGCCTACTCTGCCTCTTCAAGTATACTATTTCTAATTATAATATTCTGTTGTTATAAGTATCATGCAACCCACAATTCCATAAGGCAGGTGTTATCTTTCCTATTTTATGGATGTGAAAACAGAATCAGAAGCAACCTAGATGTCCATAGACTGATGAAGGGATAAAGAAGTTGTGGTATACACACACACACACACACGCACACATGCACACACACATACATATGCAATGGAATATTACTCAGTCATAAAAAGGAATGAATCTGAGTCAGTTCTAGTGAGGTGGATGAACCTAAAGCCTGTAAAACAGTCAGAAAGAGAAAAACAAATATTTATATAAACACATATATACAGAACCTAGAAAAATGGTACTGATGAACCTATTCACAGGGCAGGAATAGAGACACAGGCATAGAGAATAGACTTGTGAACACAGCAGGGGAAGGAGAGAGTGAGACAAATTGAGAGAATAACACTGAAACATACACATTACCATGTGTAAAACAGATAGCTAGGAAGAAGCTGCTGTATATAACACACGGAGCTCAACCTGCTGCTCTGTGACAACCTAAAGGCATGGGATAGGGGCAGGGGTGGGAGGGAGGTTCAAGGGAGAGGGGACATATGTATACTCATGGTTGATTCTATATGTATACTCATGGTTGATTCGTGGTGTTGTATAGCAGACAAGAACACAACATTGTAAAGCAATTATCCTCCAATTAAAAATAAATTAAAAAAAAAAAAAAAAAGAGATTCAGAGAGGATAAGGAACTTCCCAAAGTCAGAGCCAATACTGACTGCTACTTCATGATTCAAATACTAGTTTATGGTCTCAAAACGCCAGCCTTTTTCACTACTCAGACATTGGAAATCAATGGCTTGAAGGTGTAGTTGTACTGCACAGTATTTTAATACGTTGGAGTTACCTACTAATTTTTAAAATTTGGGAGATATTACCATAACATTCCGGATTTCCATTCTCTTGAAAATTCTTATGATCAAATAATACAAGGCCTACATTCCTGTATGGCAACAATTGGCTGGAGTGGAGCAGTGACCTCCTATAGTTATTTTCTACATTATTCCCAGCCCACTTATTTATGCAATCTGCCTGGTGGCCCTCTGGAAATAGCTGAGGTTATAAACCTGGCACCATTCTATGTTTTAATACAATGGTATATTATTAAGTATCGACATGACATATATATATATATATATATTTATATTTGTAATAGGATTTTCTTTTTCAGTGATTAACACAGGCTGTAGGTCAGGTCATACTTTCCTAGGACTTCAGTGGAGACCACGAAACATACAGCTGGACAAAAGGAAATGGCATTGCTGAAGGGAATTCATGGCTAAACACCAAAGTTTGTTTGTTTTTGGCAACAGGATTAGCTAAGGTCGGGAAGTTACTGTGGAGGTCCTTAAAAGCCAGGTTGAAAGGTGTAAGGTTTTATACATCAGTTATTAAGACTTGCACAAAAGAAGAAATTAGATTCTAAAATTTGCCTTTTATATGTAATACATTAAGATTTTATTTCATTTTATTTTTCAAAAAAAGTGGAAACTACCAAGATAATGCCTACTCACTTTAAATGAACTTCAGTTTGGGAATGTATTGCTTCTCCCAAAACATTTCCAGCTTCATCCACTACAGCAGCTGCTGTATCATCACAACTGGTTTCAATTCCCAATACTAGTTTATGAAGGAATAGTTTTCCAGGATGAAAATGAAAACTTCCTAAAAATGCATAAATTTTCCTTCTTGATGGTTTAAAAAAGACTCCTGCTGTCTTATTCAATATTAGCATATTTACTGTATGGGTAATTCCTAGAACAGAAAGAAACAAACTATTATTTGGAACTGACATTTGCCACTAGCCCATTCAGTAAAGCAAAATTCCTGAAAACTTGGTTTATTTTTCAATATATAGTTTTATAAAAATTTAGGAAAGTTTTGTTAAAAGTTAGCACAATATTTTAAAGTTATTTAAAATAATTATGAATTAAAGTAATGCTCTTTTAAGGGGAACATTAGATAGACATAAAATTATATATAAAATTTCTGTATTACTAATACTTGTATGTTCTTAGCAAACGATTATTCTTTATAAAAGAGCTAATATTACAGTACAGTAGTTACATAGTCCCTTGAAAAGTGCTATTTATTTTTTTATAGCCAAAATTAAGACAAGTTGTTGTTTTAAAAAGTCAACACAATAAAGGCAAAGCAAAACTAATGAAAACTAATGCATTCCATTTCCCGGAAACATCTTTCAAAAGAAAAATTTAATCATGTGGTTGAAAACCAAGAGTTCGCATTAAATACACAGTAAGATTCAGGCGTGTAAGTTTACACACAGGCGTTCTCATAAAGCTCATCTTAAAAGAACACATCAGCTAAAACGACCATAACCTAATACCTATTTTATCTATTAATTACAATTTTTCTAATTAAATCTCCACTTTTGCCACAGGTTTATCCTACTGGTGTGTATGCTCAGTTGTCTCTTTGCGACCCTATGGGCTGTAGCCTTCCAGGCTCCTCTCTGTCCATGGGATTTTTCAGATAAGAATACTGGAGTGGGTTGCCATTTCCCCCTCCAGGGGATCTTTCCCACCCAGGGATGCTTTATTACTGAGCCACCAATAGAGATCTCCCCAAATCCTCTTGTCTCCAATAACAGCTGTCCATCATTAAAGCACTTTGTTTTTTTCACACTGCCAAGTATCTAATCTCATGTCGCCCAAATCACCTTGTTCTAGAACCTTCTAGAAATTTAGTAGATTCTTTCTCTATCACACTAGTGGACAGAATGCGGCGGTGGGGGCGGGGGGGGAGCGGGAAGAGCGAATATTGGAAGTTTATTGTTCCACAGGGGCAGAGGGGCGTCCAGGGATTGGAGATGAGCGACGTAATCACAGAGGACAGCTGCAGAGGATGCAGTCCCAACAGACGCGCCATGAAAAATTAGATTTATAGTCACTAAATCCAGCCAAGGAAGCTTGTGCGAAGCCCTTCTCGTTGGAGCCAAGCCGGATCCCAAGTGAACCTGGTCTGTCTTGGGACTTGGCCAGCGCTGGTCTCTGCTCTAAGGCGGCGAGGGATTCTAACTGGAACCGCTATTCTAGCCGCGCGAAAGCAACAGAGAGAAGAGGGCTGAGCTATCTCACCCACCTTACTCGTCAACGTTAGTAGATAGTACTCATCTCCTTTCCGTGCAAAGCCGATTGAATGCCCTTTCCCAGGCGCAGGAAAGCCTGAACTTGCCACCCCGGAAGTGATGTCATCAACATGGGGCCAGCGTCCCGTCGCCAGGATCAGCAGCTGTTTCCCCGAGGGCGTCACTCAGAATAAATACAATCGCAAAGGCTGTCTTTTCCCTAGATGCTCTGCGTGCGCTCAAGCAATTCTCCCAGACCTGTAGGTGTAGTCTGCAAGGTCACACGGCTACTGACTGATACAGCGGAGACAGATTCGACTACGAGAGCACAGATTCGACTACGTAGCATTTAGTTCCGAACACTACGTACGCTACAGTAAAAGAAAAAAAAAATTTTTGCCTTAGGCTGGAATTTGGACGCCACTGTGAGAAAAGTATGGTCTTTGCTTACTCTGGAGGCAGTCTTCACCATAGTATGTACTCCTATTCTTTAACCTCCTTCAGTCTTTTTTTGTTTTTATTCGTAAGTGAACTTATTACCATTTGAATAGCTTTGTCCGAATCTATTCTTTCTTCTTCCCCGCAAGGCGTTAAGATCTTACCGCAAGGTCTTTATAAATTCAAGGCTGGACAAGGCCGGCTCATGTTTATGCCTTTCTTGGTGTGAAGGTCTTGGTATGAGGTAGGGAAAGTCACAGCTATGGTCTAGTGGCAGATATGTAATTCATAATCACCAGGTATGAAATTTATGATTATCAGCACTACTAAGAATTTTTAAGGTAGAACTTAATGTTTATAAAAAATTTCATTTATGTATGAAATAATGCACATAATTAACAATAAAGTGGAGTTTACTGTGCGCTAGGCACTGTTGCAGATTCAATCTTCGTAACAACCCCATGAGGTAGTTACTGCCCTCATTTTACATATGAGACAACTGGACAACAGAGTTTGGGTGATTTGCAGGTTACACAGCTAGTAAATGCAGAACTAGGATTAGAAGTCAGGCCAGCTGCCCTGGAGCCTGTTCTCTTAACTGATAGAATATTAAATAGCTCATATTTTCCCTAAGATGTGTTGTTGACCCAAAAAGAGGAAAAAAGAAAAATTAAGACCTAAAGGTTAAGAATAATTAGTCATCCTGATTGCATATGATAGGCCAGGAATTACTTTCTCTTATACACTGGGATCTATTCTGAACATAAAGTCGTTCACATCTGGTATTTTCTTGCAGCTTGAATTACATTATCCCAATGCTCTCCTGTGTTGTCAGAATTATCCCTGCTGTGTTTGGTTGTATCAATAGATACCTTATTTGGGCACTCCTTATCTGGGTACCCTTGGCTGCTGTCGAGTCTGAATGCTGCATTAGGTGAAAGAGCAGAACTTAAGGATGTTAGGAAGGAATTTGGGACTTCCCTGGTGGCTCAGTGGCTCTTCATCTCAATGCAAGAGATGCAGGTTCAATCCCTGGGTTGGGAAGATACCCTGGAGAAGGAAATGGCTATCCACTCCAGTATTGTCTGGAAAACCCCATGGAGAGAGGAGCCTGGTAGGTCGCAGAGTTGGACATGACTTAGAGACTGAACAACAGAAACGATATGGGTAGTGGAAAGAATGGCACTTACACCAGTCCTAGATATTTGGCAAGGGAAGGTATAATTCTTCCACATTCTTTATTATACTGGAGAAGTTATTGGGGGAAAGATGTATGCTCTCTGGGGCTTGTCTGGGCTTTTATGCAGATCACATCATATGGTTTGAATGCCACTCTCATGGGCATTCTCAAGAAAACATGGCCTAACCACTGTAACTGCAACATGAATTGAGAGTTTGGAATTATAAGTATGTTCACATTCTCTGCTATTGCTTAGCTTTCCACTTGTAAACTTTAGAGGAAAACTTTATATAGAAGAATCTTTATCCTAATTATGTCATAACTAAATTGGATTTTCACATATCACATCTTTATTGGATTCTTTCCTTTTTCTAGGCAGTTTACTAGTTGTTAGGGATAAAAGATAAAATATCCATTTTCTATTTTCAAGGAATGGAGTCTAATAATGTGTGCATGCTCAGTTGTGTCCGTCTCTGAGACCCATGGACTGTAGCCTGCAAGGCCTCCTCTGTCCATGGAATTTTCCAGGTGAGAATACTGGAGTGGGTTGCCATTTCGTACTCTAGCACATCTTCCAACCCAGGGATTGAACTGGCATCTCCTGCATTGGCAGGTAGATTCTTTACCACTGAGCTACCAGGGAAGCCCCATGAGTCTGATAATAGGCAATTACAATTCAGCATTATGGAAAATGTGCATTAAGAGAGGAGTCACTTGGGGAAGGGGACAGCTTGCCACAGATTTATCCACAGTTTAGCAGGACCATAGTGTGCTTACTGGGTTTCAACATCTGATTTTCTTTTAGGATTGAAATCAGTTTATCAGGTCTAGAAGTGATTGGACTCTGGAGTGCTGAGTCACAATTTGCTAATAAACTGCTATGTAAAAACCATAGTACTAATGTATTAAGAGAAATGATGAAGGGTCTAGGATAGTTGAGCCTGCTGATCCTCACCTTTTCTGTGCTGATCAAATTACAATGAAAGCCAGATCCAAATTATAACCAGATTGTTTGGCATAATGGAATGGAAGCAATAGAAATGAGTTTGGTGCTTTTAATGGCTAATATTTCAGGCTTGATGCACCCCTTTCCACTTGAGTCACAGAGCTCTCTTGTTTTTCATAGGTTGAATTGTGCTAAAAAAAAAAAGTCATTTGCCTTTCTCTTAAGTTTCTTTGCTAACAAATATCTTTTTTGATGTGGAACATTCTTTCATCACAGCTTTCCTGGTGGCTCAGACAGGAGACGTAAGAGACACAGGTTCCATCTCTGGGTTCAGAAGATTCCCTGGAGAAGGGCATGGCTACCCACTCCAGTATTCTTGCCTGGAGAAACCCATGGACTGAGGAGCCTGGCAGGCTGTAGGAGGTCTGTAGCAAAGAGTCAGACACAATTGAGCAACTAACACTTGACTTTACATTCTTTAATTAATGGTAATACCATTCATCAGGCAGGTCTCATCTTTGGAACATGTTTTATTTCATTTGCTGAACCATGATGCTTGTATCACAAATTTACTGTTTTTTAAAAAAATCATGTTAAATGTTAGGAAAATCACCATTTTAACCATTTTTAGGCGTACAGTTCAGTGGCATTAAATACATTCACATCGTTGTGCAACCATCGCTACCATCCATCTCCAAAATTCATCTTCCCCAGCTGAAACTATCCATTTAACACTTAATTCCTCATTTCCTTTTCTTCCCATCCCCTGGCGACCACCATTCTGTCTGTCTTTATGACTTTGACCACTCTAGGTACCTCATACTCTAGGTGACACAGTACTTGTCCTTCTGTAACTGGCTTATTTTACTTAGCATTAATGTCGTTTCATCCAGTGTTGTAGCATATGTGAGAATTTCCTTTTAAAGCTCAATAATATTCCATTGTGTATATAAACCGTTTTGTTGACACATTCATCTGTCAATGGACAGACACTTTAGCTACTTACACCTTGTGACTTGTGAATAGTGCTCCTATAAACATGAGTTGTACAACTATCTTTTCACATCTCTGCTTTCACTTCTTTGGAGTATATACCCCAAAGTGGAATTGCTGGATCATATGGTAATTGTTTAACTTTTTGAGAAACTAACATACTCAGATGATCTTATTTTTCAAGTGTGTGGAGTCTGTTTTTGGTAGTAGATGGAGAGGGTGAATCTCTTTGTTGCTCCCCTAAACTCCCTGGGACCATTAAGTGCCATGATAGAAGCACGAGTTTGGTAACTCCAAGGAGGGACACATTTCAAAGCAGGATCACTGTATCAGGTTTTCATGTAGTAGCTGGTATACTGGTATTTTCCTGGGCAATAGCCAATGAATCATCTGGCTCTTCTGTTCTTTTAGAAAACTATAAAATGAATAAAATGATGCATGCTTATCTTCTTTATAATATGGTCAAAGTAACACATATTTTCCAAAATCTGTAACTTTTTAAAAAAGTGTCAAAAAGTCTGTAACTACCTGATGTGAAATACCAACTCACTGGAAAAGACCACGATGCTGGCAAAGATTGAGGGTAAGAGAAGGGAGTGGCAGAGGATGAGATGGTTGGATGTCATCACCAACTCAGTGGACATGAGTGTGAGCAAACTCTGCAGATAGTGAAGGACAGGGAAGCCTGGAGTGCTGCAGTTCATGCGGTCACAGAGTTGGACAAGACTAAGTGACTGAACAACATAATTGGAAATCCAGAAAATTTATATATTGTAAAACTCCTTTCATATTGTAAAGAGTTTATTCTAAGCATTAATGATGTTCTTTCAATTCTTGAATTTGAGAATTATTTTTATTCATGTAATTATGCAGTTAAAGGTCACAGTAACAAAACTAGCTTATGTGCTAATTTGAGATTACATAGATCTTTAGAGCTACAGGTTGAGTCACTTTCATAAGCATTAGTTGTTTTATTAAAGGCTTGAATGAGTCAAAAAATAGAATAATTATACTATTCTGAACATAAAATACAAATATATTATTAGCTATTTTAAATTATGAAATATTTTAATTATGAAAGTGTCAAAAATAATATAATCAACTTCTGTGAACCAAACACCCAATTTAAGAGCTAAAGTGTCACCCTTCAGTTAAGCTGTGTACTGTATACCCCAATATTCAGTATTCTAAGTTTGATGTTTATAATTCTTATGTATTCATTCACTTGTAGCTAAACAAAAACTTTAAAAAAGTATTTATTTTTGGCTGTGCTGGTCTCCGTTGCTGCACGGGCTTTTCCTAGTTGTGGTGCACAGACTTCTCATGATGGCTTTTCTTGTTGTGGAGCAAGTTTAGTTGCTCGGTCGCATGTAGGATCTTACCAGATCAAGGATCGAACCTGTGTCTTCTGCATTGGCAGGTGGATTCTTTACCAACGAGTCACCAGGGAAGCCCTAAACAAAAACTTTTAAACTCCCCATAACAAACTATCTGCTGAATCATTTTTAACTGGAACTATAATTATGGAGTAAAATAAAAATCTGAGACATCTCACTACTTTTTGACATCAAGCAAAATGAAGGTGTTTATCCTTGCTATGCTCTTACCTACTTCTCGGCCCAGTGCTATTCAAAAATTACTTTTTTTTTTTTTAACCTAGACCTATCTTCCCAGTACTGAACTTGTTTACACTTCCAACATCAATATGTAATATCCATGTAACTGTTTTGGGAATTACACTTTTCTGTCCTGTTAGAAAGAATATTAAACTGCATTGGTCTATACTGGGTTCCTGCATTTGTCTTTTGCATGAGGATATTTTGGAGTCATATTTACTAGTGATATATATTAATAAAGGGCTTCCCTGGTGGTTCAGTGGTAAAGACCTGCCTGCCAATGCAGGAGACACAGGTTTGATCCCTGGGTCAGGAAGATTCCCTGGAGGAGGAAAGGGCAACCCACTCCAGTATTCTTGCTTGGGAAATTCCATGGACAGAGGAGCCTGTCAGGCTATAGTCCACGGGGCTGCAAAGAGTAGGACATGACTGAGCGTGCGCACGCACACACACAGATTAATACAGGAGACATGAAAAATACATTGCATGAGAAGATTCAACATCAGCTAGACAAGATGAATCAACAGGTTAAAATCCAATAACATGGGGATCTACAGGAATATAGATAAATCCATTAAGTAAGTACATGAAGGGAAAACCATCACTGAACAGCACTGCATGTTGGGACTGGAGATTTTAGTGACCATAAAGTGAATCAGTGATATGTGGCTCTCAAAACAGCTAAAATAATATGCTTCATTAAAAATAAAAAGTATCCAAAAAAAAAAATAAATAAAAAGTATCCAGAGCAAGGGAAGTGGTACTGTTGGAGTGACATCATATCTGTAGTTACCTTAGTGCGATATATAATAAACTGCAACTTAGAGCAGAATTATCAGGACAGTGGGAGAAATTTGAAACCGTATCATAATGGACAATGGTGAGAGCTCTGGTAGTATTTATTCAGTGCTGTTGATAACAGTTTAAAAGTTAAATAGCTGAAAAGTTATGTAGAATAAGCATTAAATTTTGGCTAAAACAGGTTATAAATTCCATTACAAAAATGCAGCCTTGTATTTTTGTAAGTCCTCCTTTATTAGTGCTAACACAGGACTGAACAGAGGCGTGGTGGGGTTCAATTACATAGCCTCTAAGGTCTTTTCCAACTCTTGGCATCATATAGTTTTATAAGGCTAATTCATACAGATATTAGTTAAGGAGACAGCTATGCCCCTCAAGATCTTTCTAGTTTAACAGACTATAGTGACATAAACCTAACAAATACCATTCTATGCTTAAAAACAAAAATGAAAAATGGGGCAAGTGAAAAGAATACAGGGGTTAACTTTGGACGTTCCAGTGGGAACTCCCATTGGTCAAAGCTGGAGGACAACTTGAGCAACAAATTAATAGTGTTATAATGGATTATAAACAAAGAATAAAACATCCATGAGCTCATAATATAAATGACTGAATAAATGGGAGAGAAGGGAAAAATCTTCCTTACAAAAGAATTCCAGTAAATACATGTAGAAGGAATGAGGGAAATAAAACACCACCATTGGAACTCCAAAGTAATAACTGATGCAGTAAAGAGTCACCAATGCATGCTAAAATTAGTAGCATTTCTGAACTCAGACCTATTTAGAAATTGGTATTATGTGTCCTGACTTGAAATTAGGAGCAATTATAGCATAGCAATTGATTTTACTCCAAATAATAGTCATTATAGATTTTGTTTAAAAAAGTTTTATCTTACACTAAACTGTACAAATTTGTGAAATTAGGAAGTTTTCTTATTTACCATTCAACCACTCACCTAGGTGTTAAGGCTAAAAAACTATGAGTTATTTTAGTTCCCTTCCCCCTACTTACTTTCACTGTATGAGTGTTTTGTGGATTTGTACTTGCAAAGTATATCCCGTATTTTACCACTTCTCACCACTGCATCAGCTAATTCCCTAGTCTAAGCTACCTCTTGCCTGTAGTAGCTTCTCAACTGTTCTTCCTGCTTCCCATTCCCTTATAGTTTATTTCCAATATTAGCCAGTGAGCTTCGCAGACGCACAAGCAAACCACCACAAAAACCCCAGATCCCTTTACTCTCCTGTGCAAAACGCTCTCATGGCTTTGTCAGGCTTAGAATAAAATTTGCTCTTTACCTTGGTCGACCCCTACCTACTTCTCTGAACTCATCTGCTACCATTCTTATCCTTGTTGCTTATTACTCCTTTCCAGGCACAGTGACTGTCCTTCAAACATACCACCTCCTTCCTGCCCCAGAGCCTTAGTACCTGCCATCACCAGTACTGGAAAGCCTCTTTCCCCAGATCTTTGTATTGCTTGCTCCTTTACATCAGGAAAGTCTCTGTCTAAGTATCACATTAGTTAGGATCTTTATGGAAGACTTTTCTGAGGCAGGCTCCCCTGCCTTTTACTGGTTTATTCCTCCCCGCCCCCCCGCCCCATGACATTTATCACTATGTAAAATAATACGTATTTGTTTACTCATCTGTTCTCCAACTTGAATGTAAGCACATAGGGGAAAGGACCTGGTTTGTCTTGCTACAAACTGTACCCACAATACCTAAAATAGTTCCTACAATGGAGTGGGCCTTCAAATATCTATTGAATAAATATCTTTTAACACACTGAAGGGCTAAAGTAGAGGAAAGAGCAGAAGGCCTGTATTAGAGGCAGAATTCTGTCTCTGAAGTCTGTGGAAAAAAATTTTAAGCCTTTTGAGATAAACTTTAAAATGAAGAAAAATGAAAGAATACTTTTTAGCTGCCTTAATTTTACAAGGGCTTCCCTGGTGGCTCAGATGGTAAAGAATCTGCCTGCAATGTGGGATACCCAGGTTCAATCCCTGGATTGGGAACATTCCCTGGAGAAGGGAATGGCTACCCACTCCAGTATTCTTGCCTGGAGAATCCCATGGACAGAGGAACCTGATGGGCTATAGTCCATGGGGTCGCAAAAAGTCAGAGACCACTGAACCACTAACACTTTGACTTTTGCAAATTCAGTTGCTTAAAACAAAAAATTTAAGCATAACTTAATGACTGAATTTAGAAAGCTTTTGCAATAACCTTACACCAAAGAAAAATTTTATTTAAGTATAGATTACTGGTTATTTAAAAATACAAACATACAAAGGCATTATCATACAACTGATTTCTAAACTCAATACTTTTAAAATACAAAACAATGATCATTACCCTAAGAGTCAGTTTGAAACAAACTGACTTTTGAGTTGGTTTTATAATTCTTTTTACTCACTCTTGCTTACAAACGTTACTAGGTTTTTCGGTTTCATTCCATATCAGAACTTTTTTCTGACATGTTTACTTCTCAAAGTAGTATATAGTTATTTCTTGGAATTAATGTTAGCAACTATAGAAAGCTTCTCTATGTGACAAAAATTCAATATGGTTGCTGCTTTGGAAATTTGAGTTATCTACACTAAGACTCACATATTGAAAGGTAAAATACGAATGGGTAAATGATGGGGGTTGAGAGCAGAAGGACTAAGAAAAGATGATGTTATCTTTTACTGCAGACCTGCTAAAAGAAGACTCCGTTATTTACTTTGATACTATTACTAGAGAAGCAGTTTCTGCCAGGTCACAGGTGGGCTAGGTAGTTGTCCATTTTAATTTTCTTTACTAAAGAATGGCAGACGGCAACAATTAAATTGCTCCACCAAATAAGCAGAGACTTTAAGTTACCATATACTTTAATTATGAAAAATAAATTATTTTCTTAATTGGTTTAGTAGCCTTGTATATGGAAAGGCAGCAAAACCCACTCTATTCCAAAATTAGAAGGCCAGCTCAGAGGCTGCTTCTAAGATGCCTGACTATCTTCTATCATCAATCAGTCATGAAAGTGGACTTTCATGAACTCAGTAATAAATGTAAAAATAAACTCATTTATCAAACAATGTGGAGCCTGCAAAACCAAAAAAGTTCATAAGGTAGGAATTGGTTTGTATAAAACAAATATATATATCCTCTTATATAACACAAGAGGAATATGTATGGTAATAAAAACGATTTATAATAAACTTGTAAAGAAATGATTCTGGTTTACATGTAAGTCGGCTTAAACTGACTATGACTGAATGATTGAAAATTTTCTTCTCCCAACATAATGCCCATTCATTATAAGCTAAGCCAGACTTAGTTTCTTATAAATCTCTACTTCTTGGATTTATCTACTACACCCTTACTTTACAGACATTTAACTTATAAGCTGGGCCTGCCCAGCCTGCCCATAAAGCCTCTCTTCAGAAAGATACCAGATGCATTAAACAGAGACATCTTCCTATAAGAATCTGCATTTCAAAACAGCCTATGAAGAACTAGCAACTGGCCTTCCAATGTAGCTACCTCTCATTTCACATTATGCAGTTTACTAACCACTCCTTCCTTACAGAAAACTCAGGAGCTGTAAAACTTCCTGTTCCATTTCAAAACATTTCAATACTTATTAATTCCAAAGATCCGAACACCATGTAGCTGTGGCATTTTGGGAATTAGCACACTCAGGAGAGAAGCTGTGTTTAGGATGAAGTGAGTTGTATCATACTTCGTATAGAAACTTGCCAGAAAATATCTGTAGAAACAAAAGTAAGAATATATATATATAAAATATCTAAAAGTGAAATTGCTTAGAAATCTTTAAATATTTAAAGGTGGGAAAAAGGCCACTGAAACATAAATACCTAAAAGCAGAACCATTTTTTTTGAGCACTAGAACAAGAGCAAACATTTTAGTTTGGGGGCCTAAATTAACTTTAATTGAGACTGAAACATTGGTTGAATAGAGGCATATATGCACATTTTGCATTTTTGCAATTGTGTAAAATGTATTTAATGGAAGACAGTTACTACTTAGCATCCTTTAAAGCAGAATGCTTTCAAACTAGGGTTCGTATGCTTCTTGAAACTTTAGGTATAGTTTTGTATTAATGTGTATATATCTAAAGAGAAGATCCAGATTCAGAGCATCCATCATATTCTCAAATGGTTTATTGTGACCCACCAAAAGGTTAAAAGCCACTGCTGTAAAGTTGTGAAAAACAGGGTGTTAGTGCATTAGTACAATTTGTAATAGCATCTGCGGAAGCAAACAAATACTTGATTGCCCTTTTGATGTTCTTTTTTCCATACTGTAGTTGAACAGGGATATAACCAGTATAATTGGCAACTTGAAAGATATTACTGTAAGATTCCAGCTGTTTTTCTATAATTGAACATCTGAGTGTATATATTCAGGATATCCAATATCTGAGAATTTGTTTTAAGAAGCCTAAGCCACCTTTAAGACTATAAATCATCAATTCAGAATGCCCAAGTTTGACCCAAGGGTACATCAGGATGAAGACACATCAAGAAGCCACCAAAAGAGTATCCTAATATAAAGAGGATGTAAAGACTGTAAACAATAAAGCATTGTACTGTACTTGATACAGAAGGCTAACTAGTTATACTCAAGATTTTTAACTATACAGAAGCTAGGCACACATAAGCCCCACATTATTCAATGGTCAGCCGTATTATAATGCAATCTTCAACATGTTATAGATGAGGATACTGAGACTTTCAAGAATATGGCTGAAAGTCAGATAGCTAGAGGGTAGTAGAGCTAAAATACAAATTTAGGGCTCTCTGAATAGCCATTATTCTTGTTATTGCATTGGACTTCCCTGATGGCTCAGACGGTAAAGCATCTGCCTATTGTGCGAGAGAACCCGCTTCAATCCCTGGGTTGGGAAGATCTCCTGGAGAAGGAAATGGCAACCCACTCCAGCACTCTTGCCTGGAGAATCCCATGGACGGAGGAGCCTGGTAGGCTACAGTCCATGGGGTCACAAAGAGTCAGAAACGACTGAGCAACTTCACTGTCACTTTGTTAGATCATACATATTTTTCTTTTGATATTATGTCAGGCTAAAATAATTAAAAACTTAAAAAATTTCCTCTTATGTGGAACGAAATCTACATAAGGAAAAAGAAATCTACCACTTTATGATTACTTCATTCTCTTCATTTGAAAATGCCTTCCCTATCTTAAACATCAATGTAACACCTAACCTACCTTAAGTTCCATTTTAAGGGATTCTAATGCCTCGACTCAATAGACATGAGTTTGAGTAAACTCCAGGAGATGGTGAGGGAGAAGCCTGATGTGCTGCGGTCATGGGGTTGTGAAGTGCTGGACGCAATTTGGCAACTGACCAACAACAACGCCTCTAAGAAGTCTTTCCAGTTACTGCAGACCACACTGATTCTATAATGGATATATAATTATATATATTCTTTGTGACTGGGTGAGTGATTGGGATATATGTTAAATATCCATTGTATGAAAGCATCTGAGTGTAGAATTCAAAGCACTCTATGCACTTATAAATTCTTTGCAGAAATAAAATAATAGAGAAATAATATAAAGTGGCATAAATTAAGGGATGTATAACTACTACTGCTGCTGCTAAGTCACTTCAGTTGTGTCCGACTCTGTGCGACCCAATGGACGGCAGCCCACCAGGCTCCCCTGTCCCTGGGATTCTCCAGGCAAGAACACTGGAGTGGGTTGCCATTTCCTTCTCCAATGCATGAAAGTGAAAAGTGAAAGTGAAGTCGCTAAGTCGTGTCTGACTCTTTGCGACCCCATGGATTGCAGCCTATCAGGCTCCTCTGTCCGTGGGATTTTCCAGGCAAGAGTACTGCAGCAGGGTGCCACTGCCTTCTCTGATAACTACTACTACTACAGAAGTTCAAAGCAGAGCATTTCACTGAAGGTTGGTTGCTAAGGAAAAGACTTCACTGAGATGGTCACTATTTAAATCTTGAAAGAAAAACAAGACAGATAAATTAAGAAAGGAGAAAGCATTTCAGGTGGAAAAAATGACTTGAACTAAGGCATAGAAATAGGATTATACATAACATATTTAAGAAACACTGCTTAGAAGAGTGTGGCTAGTGGGAGTTGGGTTAAGGTAAAATATTCACATAAAGGAAAAATAAAGTAGGAACCATTTTGTGGAGGATCCTGAATATCAGATATTAGGAGGAAATCAGATACCAGATATAAGGTTAGATGCTTTACAGATAGATCTTATCTCATTCATTTTTTATATCATCAGATTTGAGTTAGGTACCATTGGCTAGAATTTTATTTATGAACCAACCAAGCAGGCTGAGTGACAGCTACATGATTCAACCCAGGTCTGTCCCATAATGAAAGCCTAACTTGTTTTCTCTAAACCATACTGTCTCTCCCAGGGAGTTGGAGCATTCAAATGCAGCAGGTAGTCAGTGAAATTCATCTGAAATCATCTAAATCTTTGTTCAGGGAGATTGATTTGATAGTGGACAACAGAACAAGATTATGTGTTTAGTTTTCTTGCAAGCAGCTTAAGAAAGTGAACTAGAATATATCTGACTTGTACATTCTAGACTGTCTTGGCATACTGAGGAACATGTAATGTTGTCTCCATATGTTTGACTGAAGTGAAAACTGGTTTTAACTGTTAAATTTTGCCTGTATTTTATATTCTCTATGAAGTAACAATTTATAAACAAAACAATCTGTTTCTACTTCAAATTTAATCTAATAAAAGAATGGCTTCATCTCATCAAGACCTCCTCACACCTAAAATTTCCACCACTTACAGAATTATTGGAGAAATTGTGAAAAACTTCCGTGAAGATGTAAACTGTACTCCATAGTCCAGTTGTTCCCAATGAGTTAGGAGCCTTGCTTTACCCTGGTCAGGAGTTTCAAAAGGTGTTCCTTTTACTGCATGCAAAAATACATACATCCCCTGAAAAACAAGCAAGGGGGTATATAGTTAATATCAAATACAAAATGAGTATTTGTCATTAAGCATTAAGATAGTTCCAGACTGTGTCAGACTGCATGATAAACTTAATAGCTCATGTTTTAAGATTTCATATTATTGTGAAAGATTGTGGCCAGTTTCTTCATAGTAAAACTAAACTTCTGTGGGCTTATATGGAAATATTATTTGGTGAAAACCACTATAAAGTCCACCAAAAATAACCTGTTTTCATCTCTTATTAAACTGAAAATAAATGAAAAGTACCATTAGGGTAGCTTTGCATCATTACATTTAGATTTTCTAATACATTTCCTATTAGGAAATAGGATTACCTTATCTCCAGTGTGTAAGAAAGTTTAGAGTGTTATATTAGTAAGTCTGATGATATTTATGTAATGATAAAAACATATAAATTGGCAAATATTATAATCTGTATAGGGGAAAATTGTTTGAAAATATTTAACATTAGTCTTTGTCTCAATAGTTCTTTGTCAAGATGTCTGAATAAAGATGGTTTGATGTACTAGGTATAATGTTTAACACAATCTGCTTTTAAAATCACCACTGTAAGTCAATAGTGTGTTTTTAGAAGGTAGTTTTTAAAAATAAAAGTAAAAAAAATTACTAAGAGCCATTCTGGCCAGTGATACGTTTAAGTATCTAATTTTGTGGTTAATTAGGAAAAAAAACAATGTATGCTAGATTTGGTTTCTTGGAGATAACCACTTAGATTTATAGGTAACAGGATTACCATCTAAGGCACTGTAAACAGAATAAAGCATATATATTATTGTGGAACAGTTTTACCCAATGAAGTTTTACCCCATGATGTGATATTTTTTTTTTAACTTCAACTTTTAATAAATATATGGAAAAAATAGAAAACTTAGTGATTTGAAATTTTACATTATAGCTTAAGACAGCCCTTCTTTAAAGCTTAGTCTACCTACTTCCTAGTTATTCCATTAGGCAGTTTAAAAGTTGTTTACCTGCAATAACACATAAGCAACAGAAGCATGGATTCATGTTCAACTGGATGTAAATCTACAAATGTTTAATAAGTGGCTAAGCAGAATACATCATGAGAAACGCTGAGCTGGAAGAAACACGAGCTGGAATCAAGATTGCCGGGAGAAATATCAATAACCTTAGATATGCAGATGACACCACCCTTATGGCAGAAAGTGAAGAGGAACTAAAAACCCTCTTGATGAAAGTGAAAGTAGAGAGTGAAAAAGTTGGCTTAAAGCTCAACATTCAGAAAATGAAGATCATGGCATCTGGTCCCATCATGGGAAATAGATGGGGAAACAATGGCAACAGTGTCAGACTTTATTTTTGGGGGGTCTAAAATCACTGCAGATGGTGATTGCAGCCATTAAAAGACACTTACTCCTTGGAAGGAAAGTTATGACCAACCTAGATAGCATATTAAAAAGCAGAGACATTACTTTGCCAACAAAGGTCCGTCTAGTCAAGGCTATGGTTTTTCCAGTAGTCATGTATGGATTTGAGAGTTGGACTGTGAAGAAAGCTGAGCACTGAAGAATTGATGCTTTTGAACTGTGGTGTTAGAGAAGACTCTTGAGAGTCCCTTGGACTTCAAGGAGATCCAACCAGTCCATTCTAAAGGAGATCAGTCCTGGGTGTTCTTTGGAAGGAATGATGCTAAAGCTGAAACTGTAGCACTTTGGCCACCTCATGCGAAGAGTTGACTCACTGGAAAAGACTCTGATGCTGGGAGGGATTGGGGGCAGGAGGACAGGAGGAAAAGGGGACGACAGAGGATGAGATGGCTGGATGGCTCACTGACTCGATGGATGTGAGTTTGAGTGAACTCCGGGAGTTGGTGATGGACAGGGAGGGCTGATGTGCTGCAATTCATGGGGTCGCAAAGAGTTGGACGCAACTGAGCAACTGAACTGAATATGTACAGAACACAGGACCTGTATACATATATGAAACTTGAACAAAACATGTGCAACCCCTTGAGAAAGTTCAATCTTCTGAGATATAAGGAAAAGATATGCATAAACAACTACAATGTAGGACAGAAATTTCTGTCAAAGGCATAATGAAATACAGGAAATGCAAAGCAAAAGCCTTGATGGTACCTTGTCAACTACCTTATTCTTGAAGGTTCAGCTCAATGATAATTCCTTAGTGAAGCGCTTCACATTAGCATTAATTAACCTCTTCCCTATGTGCATATATGGAATTTTATTGAAAATAGTTAAAAAAAGAAAAGAAAATAGTTTTATTATAGCACAATACATTGTATTGAAGTTATTTATATAATGTTTGTTTTCCCATTAGCCTGAATACCCCAGGAACAGGGACTCATACAAAGCAACTATTAGATACTAAGCCAAGATGACATTAAACCAAGGAATGTTTATTCTGTAAGCACAAGGAAATCACTTTCACATTGGTTTTAAAAGAGTATAAAACGGAAATTCTGTGCTTTCAAATTCTCAGGGGAATGTGACCCCCAAAAGTTAAAAATCTCTGCTTTAGACCATATATGTATTAGACGTTATTGAAGAGAAAAAATAATTCTATCATTATGTCCTTCAAACCACATGCACTCACCAGGGTCTAGAAGATAATTCAAAGCTTATTTTATGTATTCTTTTTAATGAAAAAAATCGTATCTAACCATTTATCTTTTACTCCATTATTTTTATTAAGTTTTTCTATAAAATTTTAGTGATGATTTATGCCCACATTAAAAGAATTAGGGAAATAAGTATGTAGCTCATGATTAGCCCTTAACAAATATTTACTGACTCAAAGTGAAGAGTTTTCTTTCATTTTAAAAGCCAGGGTAAGAACTTTGTGAAGTATTAAAACTTGTAAGACTGAACTGTAGCTCTGAGTAAAACAACTGCTGTAGGTTTCTAGTATATAGTTTATAAAGACAGAGGCCATGTTTTTTCTAACCATGGATAACAATTAGGTCTACTTTTCCATATTAAAAAGCGTGCAGTACATATTTCACACTTTTAATTGGTTTAATGTAGGTTAACATCAAAAGAAATTTACATTTGGCATCATGTAATTGCTACATTTATGGCTGGTTAGTCAGGTTTTTAGTATAGAGGACTAAGAAGTTGGAAGTTTACTTCCCTACATGTTCTCAATTACTCGTCCTTTGTCCATGGCCATATACTGTGTCTCAGTCTCAGTCAACTAACTTGAAAACATGAAGTGGGCAGATGACTTCTAAAGTTCATTTAATGCATGTGCCACTGGAGAAGGGAAAATTATGTGAGAACATACATAATTTATTCAGCAACATTTAAATAGGTCTTTAGAGATATAAAAGTTAAAAAATAGAAAAGAGATAAATTGCTAATTATAAAAGTATGATAAACACATGACAAAAGAATGCAGCATGGGAATTTTGTAGCTTCCTAGAAAGGGTGATACTTGAGAAGTTTCCCTGGACAAGCAGGAATCACCCAGGCAGAGCAGGAAGGAGAGAGGGGTATTAAAATAGTGGAAGAAGAGCCTAAGTCAAAGCAGAAAGGTGAGAGATGATTTTCATTATTGTGAGACCATAGTTGTGTTTGGAGATGTGTTAATATTGGGTCTCTTTCTTGCCTCTGTACTATTTTCAACTAGTTTTGTATGTCACACAAAGAACTTGGCATTTTACTATGAATGCAATAGAATCATTGAAAGACTTAAGAGTGTGTTTTGAACAAACATGAATTTTAAAAATATCACTCTGCCAAACTTGAATGAAGGAAAGTAGAGTAGAGGAGCATCAAGGAGACCAAGTAGGAGTAATCTACTTGAGCGTAAAAAAGGGCATGAATTACAGCAGTGTCAGTAAGGATCAAGCTGAAGACAGTAAACCAGGACACGGCTTTGACTAAATGGCTGTGGAATATAAAGAAAAAAGTTACCCTAAGACTAGTGTGACCATATGTACTAGTTTGCATGGGTAGTCCTGATTTATACTTATTCTCTTAAGGTTGTTATTACTAGAGCTCTCTTTTACCCTCAAAACAGTCTTGGTTTGGATGATATATTATATTTATTAATCACTTTACCTTGACATTCAGCTATGTGGCTTGGCTTGCTGTGGAGATAGTGGTGCCTTTAGATTAGGAACAAAGTCCAGGAACAGATTGTGGTGGGTGGCAAGGAATATATCAGGAGTGAGTGTAATTTATACTTGTTTGGTTTTAAGGTGCAAGGTGATCTGGCAGTATTAACATGGTCATCATCATTTAACAGGTAGAAACTGAAAATACAGATAGATGAAGTAACCTAGGTAGAATACATATCATAAGAAGGGATAAAGAAGAAAACCTTGGTAATAGCAATACTTGAGAGCAAAAGAGAAGACTGTAAGAGGAAGTAGTAAAGGAAAGATCCAAAATATATCCAGGAAAAAGCAGTCCCAAGGAAGCCAAAGGAAAAGGGATATGATTAGCATCAAATATTTCAGAGATCACTATTTAAAAATAGAGTTAAACATTCCTTTCAAAGTCTATCATATAAAATAAACTAATTGGACATTCATTTATTTCTACATCATCATCTTTGTCCTTCTCCAGTCAACTTCAAGGCTTCCCAGGTGGGTCAGTGGTAAAGAATCCACCTGCCAATGCAGGAGATGCAGGTTCCATCCCTGGATCAGGAAGATCCCCTTGAGGAGGAAATGGCAACCCACTCCAGTGTTCTTGCCTGGAAAATCCCATGGACAGAGGAGCCTGGTAGGCTACAGACCACCAAGTCACAAGAACTGGACATGAATGAGCACGCACAGCCAATTTCATATACTTTCCAGAAGACTTAAAATAAATCATATTAATTTTTTAAAAATCTATTTATCCTACACTTTTCTGTTTTAATGTTCTAAGTTTCTCATTTTGGATATATCTTTAAACAAATACAGAGTTAATCTGGATTCAATTAAAAGTCTCAAATAACTAGAATTCTCCCCTTTCATTCTACATTAATAGTTTGTTAAAGACAAAAAAAGTCACCCTCAGGTTTTTTGTTTATTTAAATAGGCAATTTCCAGAGTATTTGGTCTAACCTCTGGTACTTTGTAGAGCTATCACATAATAACAAAAGAGCAATAGTTAACAGAAGAAGGTAAGGCATCATAAGTTTTTGAATCATTTAAGACAGATTAAACTCAAAATTTCTACACTGAAACAGAAAAGTATATTTATACAATTTAGAAAGACTTAACCAGGATTTAAGCCAAAGATGTTCATTAGATTCTAGTTAACCAAAAAACATAATTACTTCTGATGCATTCTGGTTAATCAATATATTATAGTAGTCTGAGTTAAAGCATCTTGTAATTTTTGCTAAAATTACTTTTTTCAGATTCTATAAAACCAACAGGAAGAAAAAAAAAGGTCTTACTTATAAAAAGGGTCCAATGTTTAAATATAAAGTGATAGAAAAATATAATCTTATTCGAGATAAGAATTCTTCAAAACTGTCAGAGATACAAAAAAATCACTGAACTATACACTTTAACTGGGTGAATTTTATATAACTCAAATTGTTTAAAAACTAAGTCATGTGTTTTTCTTTTTATATAAAACTTTAAGCTTCTTTCTTAAAAAGTTGTTTAAATACACCATCTTAACCATTTTTAAGTGTACAGTTCTAGGGTATTAAGTACATTCACAATGTTATGCAACCATTACAATCATCCATCTCCAGAACTTTTCATCTTACAAAACATTACCCATTGAACAGTAACTCCCCATTTTTTCCTCGCCCAGTCTCTGAAAAATCATTAAACCTTAAGGTTTTAAGTGTTTAGCATAAGGTGAAATTCTTACCAGATTATGTATAACATTTGTTAAGGTCCAAGCAACAGGAACACTGAAGAAGGGAATACTGAGTAAAACAATGTGAAGCAAGCCAACTCCCAATGCATATGTCAGCCACATACCACGGCTGTTCATTACACGGGTATTTGGATTCACCTCGCTGTGGGCAACGCCAACATTCATGTTTGCGCTGTAGAAAAGCAATGAAATGAATCAACACTGATGTAACTGGAAACCCAAATATTCCTAATTCTGACATGACAAAGTAAGTGTGCTACTGGGATTACTGCCCCCCCCCCCCCACCTCCGCCGCCTCATCGCTCTGAAATCGAACAGACCCTCCAATATATGCTACTTCCATATGCCCAGGAGGTCAATAGTTCTTCTTCACATCCGACTCTAAGGTAAGACAGACAAGACTTATTTTTATGCTTCTTGTTGAAAATAAACAGTTAAAATTCCTTTCCTAAAGCTTGTCTTCAAGCATGTTGGTTTTACTAAATGAAACAATGGGCAGGAAAACTCAAAGAGAAAACCTACATTTTCTTATATAATGAGAGCAAAGTGAAAACTCAGGAAGTAAGTTTACCAACAGAATAAACTAATATACAAAAAAACAAAGTTAACCTAAACCAGTCTGTTCTGAGTAGCCAGACTCTTACACCTAACAATGTATCCATAGAGTGGTCAGAGTTCAAATCACTCCTTCAGGAACACCGAAAATGAGAGGAACATAAAGAGGTGGAAAATTTACATGGTCAAAGGATAAGGTTTCTTTCTCAATCTTGTGATACAATTAAGGTTAAAACAAGGAGTCTTTCTTCTGCACATTGTAATTCTAGTCACCGTCCCTAAAATACTGTTTTTTTCTCTTTCCTTCCTCCCTCTCCCCTTTTTTTCTGAGATTGGGGGGGGGGGGGGGGCGGGCGTGCTACAGTGTATTGGGAACAGCTGAATTAAAAATACACAAACCCTTTCCATTACAGAGTTAGCACTGAGAGAGGAATTTCTCCTAACTCCATCCAACAAGTATTTCCAGAGTACAATGGCCCTCTCCCTCTAAAAATCTATAGGCTTACGGTGATGAAAGTTACACTAAAATCAAGTCAGTCTCAAAATTAAACGTGTAAATGTCTTCCAGTCTAAATATCCACCGTACATAATATATAATTTTTATACGCCATAAATTGTACTTAGAACGTGCCACCACACAGGGTGCTTTTCCCACTTTCGACAGATATTTTTTAATGCTCGAAAGACCTTAAAAATCTACATCTGAGGCGGAAGGCAAAGACTGATCCTACCGCAGGACGGAAAACCTTTCCAGGGAGTCTGCCGCGCCACTTAAGGACTGGCAAACAATGACTTCACAGAGCAAAGAACCCTCTCGGCGCTGCCCTCGCGGATGCAGGGAACCCAGCGACCACCCGCTACACAGCCAAGGGCAGGCAGCCTTCCCCAGCGGCCGGAGCTCCCGGGTAGTGGAAGCTCAGCAAAAGCCGCTGTGCTATCGACAAACCGCCCCGACTCCCGACTCTTTCTTCTCGGAGCTGCACATCCCGTCAGGGCCGGGACGCGACGACGAGGATTTGGGGAGCAAGTCGTGGGGGCCACTTGGCCCGCATCGCCAGACAGGGCGCCACGGATGAAGCCAAACTCCACCTTTCCCCTCAAGCCGAGGGCCTGCTGGCAGCTCCCCACGGCACAGGCAGCATCACAGCCCCTGCGGCCGTTTGTGGCCACTCACCCGCCGCCCCACTCCCGGCGGCCGGACAGAAGCAGTACCAGTGCCGCGGAGGCGAAGGCGGCGTGTCCTCAGGCCGGAGGCAAGTGGTCAGCCTCAGTGCCGCGCAGCGCGGCGCGGCTGGCGGAAGCGTTCCTTGCGGAAAGCGCTGCCCGCGGATTGGCTGAGAGCGGCGCCAATCCCACGTTCGCCGGACTGGGCGGGACTGAGGGCGGTGCGCTCCGTGTCTGCCCCGCCCCGCGCGCGCGGTGGGTGAGTCGGGACTCAGCGAGGCCGGGCCTGGGCTCCCGTCCGAACGCTGGCCGGTCCGCTAGTGGATTGTAATTGCCCACTTCGCGCGAGCAAGCAGGTAGTGTCGTGTGGCCAACGGGCATTCATTGTTACATTGTCGTAGGCTCGAGAGCGTCCTCCTTTGACCTCGTCCTGGTCTGGCGCGAGTACAGGGGGCCGGCAGGGGCGCCCCTCCCCCTCTCCACGCGCGGAGCGGGAAGCGGGCGCAGCGGCGCTAGCGGGCGCGCACACGCGGGTAGCGGCCTCCCACCAGCTGCGGGCCTCCTTGGTGTCTGAGCTTTCTTGACTAAACGGTGTCTCAGCCCACTCCTCAGATCCTTTTGAGTGCAGGTCTTAAAGTTTGCCAGGCAGAATTTTACCTCCGGACAGCCATAATTCAGCCTGGCTTTGAGTGTGAGGGTAGGTTTCATAATATTGTATGTAGTAGCATCATGCAAGTGGGGCAAGCAAACTTTAAGGTTGACTATGATTTTTACTTATGTCATTCTGGATCTCTCTACACGCAGAAGACGGGTACTTGTTTGCTGAGGAAATAATGGGTTCCAAGAGTTTATTTATTTTGCCGCTCCCCGTGGGTTGCAGGGAGGCTTGTGGAGACCTTGGTTCCCAACGAGGGATTGAACCCGGGCCTTGGTAGCGAAGTGAAATCCTAACCACTGGACCGCCTGGTGGTCTCTGATCTTATTCAAGATAAGAGAGGAAAAAAATCAGATTATTTGTAGTTATCTTTGAAGTTGAATTTTATTACTTTGGCAATACACAGAGTTTATTTGTAATGCTGAAATAACTTTAAGTGGGCATTTCAAAATTGGTGTAAGAGAAGGTGGACTATATATATGCGTGGTTGCTCAGTTGTCAAGTCATGTCCAACCTTCTGTGACCCCGTGGACTGTAACCTGCCAGGCTCCTCTGTCCGTGGCGTTTTCCAGGCAATACTGGAGTGGGTTGCCATTTCATTTTCCAGAGCATCTTCCCTAGCCAGGAATTGAACCCTCATCTCCTGTGTCTCTTGCTTTGGCCTGCAGATTCTTTACCACTGAGCTATGTGGGAAACCCTATATACATATGGGTTTATTATATGTATGTATAATAGCATTTCTATTGGCCCTATGAAACCAGTTGTTTTTTTCCTTTTAATTATTTCATTTATTCTCCCTAAAGTTTATCTATGACTTCTCTGATCTTTGCTTCTTTTTTAGATACATTGTTATGCTTAATTGATTTTCCTGATTATCAGCCCTCTTTTGGGAATGCTTGATTTACCCCTCAGCAAATATGGAAGACTGATTTCTGGCATTCTTAGACAATCTGTGCTGTGATTCGTAAGCCTGATATCCCTTTTCAAAAGATTCCGATTGGTACACATCGGTGCTTGTTCCAAAAGTTATGTTGCTGCTGCTAAGTCGCTTCAGTCGTGTCCGACTCTGCGTGACCCCATAGACGGCAGCCCACCAGGCTCCCCCCTCCCTGGGATTCTCCAGGCAAGAACACTGGAATGGGTTGCCATTTCCTTCTCCAATGCATGAAAGTGAAAAGAGAAAGTGAAGTCGCTCAGTCATGTCCGACTCTTAGCGACCCCATGGACTGCAGCCTACCAGGCTCCTCCATCCGTGGGATTTTCCAGGCAAGAGTACTGGAGTGGAGTGCCATTGCCTGGGATATAAAATTAATATACAATCTCTGTTCTCAAAGAGCTTTCAGTCGGGAAGGGACAGAAATAGAATACTTAGAATAATCTGTGATGAGTTTGGGGTTAGAAATAAGGGAAAAGTGCTCTCGGAGTACAGAGGAAGGAGGGTATAATTTGTTGGGGCAAGGATTGGAGCTGATAAGAAAGGCTTCCTGGAGGAGGTTGTACTTGAACTAAATCTAGAAGTATAGTTAGAAGTCATTAGTAGAGAAAGGGAACCTTATGTTCTGAGGAAGGAATCAGGGCTGCTACATTAAGAGAGACGAATGGTATATAGTGTGACTGGTCTAGTGTGTTATTTGGAGAAGAGTAGGTTGAGATTAGAGAGATAGAGGTCCAATTGTTAAGGAGTTTGGATTTAACCTAATAGTTGAAAATCTTTATAAAATTTTAAGTAGGATAGCAACATGATTAAATTATATAAAGAACAGTGTAGGTGGTTGAGATCCCAGGAAAATCTCAATTACCTGGTTATGGCAGTAGTTCAGGGGAAAATTGTTAAGAGGCTGAACAGAGGTAGTACCATAGCTTTAGACAGGAAAGAACTGGTTTGAGAGAGATTTAAACAGTAGGATAGATAGGACTGGGTGGCAGGATGTAGAGGGTGAGGAGAACTTCAGGGATGACTCAAGGTTTCTAATTTTGCTTTGTGAGAATGGATGAACATAGCCTTTGGAGTCAAGCATGCCAAGATATGCAGGTGTGCCTCTGTCACTTAATAGCTGTGTGATCTTGGAACAAGTTATCAAGCTCTTAAATCTTGTTTGTGATAGAGGAATGACAGTATACATAAACTTGTGAGGATTAATTTTGTATGTATTAATATATAAAGTAGCTTATGTAAGCTTTTTTTTTATTATCAAATAAATTCAAGAAGAAGGTTAGAGAAAGATCTGAGATCCCCTTGGGTCATGTTAAGTTTAGGGTGCCTCCCTGTCATCTAAATGATGATATTTAGAAAGTAGTTGGAAATAAGGCCCTGGATTCTAGAAAAAAAGCCTGGTTAGGAGGTACAAGTGGTGTGTAGGGGATAATATGGAGGCCAATTAGAATACATAAAGGAAGGGAGGTCACTCTTCCTAATGTTTACCTTTGCAAGAGGTAAGTGCTGATAAAATTATTTTTTGTGTCCCGCTTTATTAATTTGTGAAGTACTCTGATTACTTTTTTGTTGCATCCGGAAATAATAATTCCCTGCATTCAGACATTGTTCAGATAAAGACACAGGTGTGTTAAGTGAGCCAAGTTCTTTCAGAATGTAGGGTGAGCAAAGGGTCATTCGTGGCTCAGTGATCATAAAGGACCAGGTTATAAATGATACTGAAATTGGGTCTAGAATGGTAGATAGTTTTGCATTAGGAGACTGTGAAGGTGCAAATAGGGTGGTTGCTGGCAAACCAAGATTGACATTTTTGACTGCTGTCAGTAAGAACAATGTGCTAATAAGATACATAACAAAGTTAAGTGGGAGATGTGAAGGGGGAATAAGAAGAGAAGTTCTCTTTTATAAATACCTATTTTGAGGTATCAGTGATGCTGATTGTAAGAAGTGCTTGTCTTGAGAGAGATCACTGTTGGGATGTAGATTTAGATGTGATTCTATACCTGAAGCTTTGGGTTTTAAGGTAGATAAGAAGAGTGTGGAGGGATTATGGAATGCCCATTTTCTGGGAGGAGAGTGAGGAAAATATGAAGAGATTCAAGAGGTATAGGTAGATGATATAATTCTTGAGAATTAAACAGTATCATCGATGTCACATGCTTCAGGGATGTCAAGGAACATGAGTTCTGAGAAAGGGGTTTGATGACGTAAGAGCTCATTGGTGAGCTTGAGAACAGAATCCTATCAGTGGTTGTATACCCTGTTTTGCAAGGTTTTAGAAGTGAGTCTGTGATAGAGAATTGGTGACAGTGAATATAGGTTACTTATTTAAGTTTGGCTTCATAAAGAAAGAAGATAATCATAGAGGTAATAGGGTTGAGGGAAGAATTTTTGGTTTGTTTTTGCTTTCAAGGCCAGAATGACTAGAGGTGTGGTGGGACTGAAGAAACTAGGTGAAATTGTTAGCTTAGAAGAAAGAGACATTAGTCTGAGACTGAGGGAAGAAGAGTGTGTAAACATTTTAAAAAACCAAAGAACACTGTGGTGAGAAGGTAAAGTGTGTGAAAATAGAGATCATGCTGTGGTCTGCCTTGATCTCAGTAGGTAGAAGAGGAGGAAGGTTGGGGTGAATTTAGGGATTGGGGAGCAGGAAATAGATTTTGAAAGAGAAGTTAGAATTAGATGAAGATGATGAGATGAATAAAAAGATTCTGCAGAAAGGGAAGGTTGAGGTGAGGCTAAGTTAATACCCCAAAAGTGTTTTTCTTACATCCTTGAGACTTTCAAACTGAGGAAGCAGACTTCTTAAACCCAAGCCTCATCTGATTTCAAGCTGTGGATTAGCTCCTGTTGGGGTAGTTAGAGGTCTGCTGCGTGTGTTTAGGTAGGGGTGGGGGTGGGATTCATTTATTAGTTTGGAGGAATTCAATTTAGTCCAAAGATCCTGGGATCTTTTAGCATGTATATGCCAAGCACTATAATAAGTTGTATGAAAGTGAAAGTCGCACAGTCGTGTCCTACTTTTGCGATTCCATGGACTGTAGCCTGCCAACACTTAGGTCCATGGAATTCTTCAGGCAACAGTACTGGAATGGGTTGCCATTTCCTTCTCTAGGGGATCTTCCTGACCCAAGGATCAAACCGGGGTCTCCTGCATTGCAGGCAGATTTTTTACCAAGTGAGCCACTAGGGAAGCCCAATGAGTTATATACCTTATTTTTTTTTACTTCGCAGGAGGAGAAGGGGACGACAGGGTTGGATGGCATCACCAACTCAATGGATATGAGTTTGAGTAAACTCTGGGAGTTGGTGATGGACAGGGAGGCCTGGCGTGCTGCAGACCATGGGGTCGCAAAGAGTCGGACATGACTGAGCAACTGAACTGAACTGACTTCTCACCACAGCCATATGATACCATTATTATCTCTAGTTTGTAGATTAGATGATTAAATTTTAGAGTTTAATTTTCTCAACATTTATATAATTATTAGTGTAAAGGCTAAGCTAGAACCAAAGCAGTGTGATTTCAGAACTTGATCTTGTAATCACTACTCTCACCAGGACTGTGCAATAGAACACTAATACAAGCCATATATGGGCTTCCTGGTAGCTCAACTGGTAGAGTTGACCTGCAATGCAGGAGACCCCGGTTCGATTCCTGTGTCAGGAAGATCCCCTGGAGAAGGGATAGGCCACCCATTCCAGTATTCATGGGCTTCTCTGGTGTGGCTCAGATGGTAAGGAATCCACCTGCAGTGTGGGAGACCTGGGTTCAATCCCTGGGTTGGAAAGATCACCTGGAGGGGAGGACATGGCAACCCACTCCAGTATTCTTGCCTGGAGAATCACCATGGTCAGAGGAGCCTGGGGGGCTACAGTCCATGGGATTGCGTATATGTATGCACACGCACTTTTAAATTTTATGGTAAATCACATTAAAAGGGGAAAAAATTAAGGGAAATTAATTTTAAAAAATATTATATATAATCCAGTATATTCAGAATATCATTTAATTTTAATCAATGTAAAAAATTAAATTTATTTACGTATTTTATACCAAGTTTGACATCCAGAGTGCATTAGCACATCGCAATTGGAGTAGCCCTGTTTCATGTGTGAGCCGTCACAGTGGCTGGTGATGACCGTGTGTGTGCTAGTTGCTAATAGTACCATGTAGTTCTGTACCTTTAGACCTGAGGCCAGTCTGAAGCATTAATTTGTGTGACTGTTATGGCAATGGAGCAGCTGACCGTGTGCTGTTTTCCTGACTGACTGGGAAGGCCTCCCGCCCAGTGAGAGCCACAAAGAAACACTGAAAGGTGGTTGTTGACAGCTACTCTCCTAAGACTGGGCTACCCCCAAATTACATACATAGTGTAATTAGAAGTTAATTGTTAGAAAAAGATTTTCAGTGTTTCTGTATATAATGATCATGGTAATGAGAATACTGTATATTTTATATGGCTTTATCATTTACATAACATTTTGTGTGTATTTTCTTATATGATTCTCACAACAGACTAGTGAGGGATTATCCTCATTTATACAAGTAATAAGTTGATTTTGCAGAGGGATTTAAGTAATGGCACTCCAGGGACAGAAAATGAAGAGGAACTAAAAAGCCTCTTGATGAGGGTGAAATAGAGGAATGAAAAAGCTGACTTAAAACTCAACATTCCAAAAACTAAGACCATGGCTTCTGGTCCCATCACTTCATGGCAAATAGAAGTGGAAAATGTGGAAGCAGTGACAGATTTTCTTTTCTTGGGCTCCAAAATCACTGCAGATGGTGACTGCAGCCATGAAATTAAAAGATGCTTGCTTCTTGGAAGGAAAACAATGACAAACCTAGACAGCATATTAAAAATCAGATACATCACAGGTCCATATAGTCAAAGCTGTGGTTTTTCCAGAAGTCACATACAGATGTGAGATTTGGACCATAAAGAAAGCTGAATGCTGAAGAATTGATGCTTTTGAGCTGTGGTGTTGGAGAAGACTCTTGAGAGTCCCTTGGACTGCAAGGAGATCAAACCAGTCAATCCTAAAGGAAATCCACCCTTTAGAATATTCATTGGAAGGGCTGATGCTGAAGCTCCAGTACTTTGGGCACCTGATGCGGAGAGCCTACTCATTGAAAAGACGCTGATGCTGGTAAAGATTGAGGGCAGGAGACAAAGAGGGTGGCAGAAAATGAGGTGGTTGGGTGGCATCACTGACTCAATGGATATGAGTTCCAGCAAGCTCTGGGAGGTATGAAGGACGGGGAAGCCTGGGGCACTGCAGTCCATGAAGTCACAAAGAGTTGGATACATCTTAGCGACTGAACAACAGCATACAAGTGATAAGTTGATTTTACAGAGGGATTTAAGTAAACTTCAGTTTATGTGACTAAAGATGAACACCCAAACCTGTTTTTTTAGACTCTGGTCTGGCGTATTTCTCCATCGTGCTAATCAGCTTTGCCTTGTGCAAAGCAAAATGTAGTTATGAATTGTGAACAGTTAACACCATTCAGAAGTCAGTATATTGACTGCTTCCCAGAAATGCATCTCTCAAAATTCTGTGTAATCTTAGTGGCTATATTCCATTTCTTGCTCAATTACTTATTCTTAAACTTTATGTCACTCTGCTTGTTTACATCTAAGTTGCCTGAGAAAGAATCCTAAATAGAAACCTTTTAATTTTGTTTGTCTTTGGTATCGTTGTTTTGTTTGGACCTAGATTCCATAGGATCATACCATCATGTGTGCATGTAACAAGTCGTGGTAAATTAAGGGTGTACTTTGGGTTCTCCCCTCCCCCGTTTTATTGTCAGATAAAATCATAACTCTACAGGAACTTGTATGTTGTCAAGCTAGTATTTTTTAATTTATTGAAATGTTTTCTGAAGTTAGGCATTAAAGTAGATGCAAACCCCTCTCCCTGCAGATTTTGTATATATGACTTCCATAGGAGGTTTTTTGTTTCTTTGCAAAAGTTTCATGACAAAGAGTTTCATGGCTTAAACAATTACTGGTAGAGAGATTCGGATGTACAAGTTGGATCGGCAGGTAAAGGACCTTGAATGCCAGCACATGGATTTGAGCTTTATCTTATTTTGGCTTTGGGGAGCCACACGATTAGAAAGATGTTGTAGGCTGAGTAGTGTACAGGATGGTAATCTGATGTGATATGTCGGAGATGTGACTAGTTTAGATTAGGGGTAATTCTATAGTCTAAATTTCCTAACCCTAAAAGAGCTCAGTAATTAAAAGAGAAAATTGTAATTCATTGAAATGTATCGATGACTAATGATGTTCAAGAGCCACTGCCATTAAGGCACATGACTGACATTATCTGCTTATCAGTTGACAGCACCATCTGGTCATTCCTAGCCAGGCAGGTCATATATTACACTTATTGCACAATTGTTCTTACCATTCTTCAATTAGTAACTAGTGTGACTTACCAAATAATATATCTGTGCCTTAGACTTAACAATATGCAGATGATAATGGCATTGATTTTAAAGGATATTCATAAGAAATAAGCAATTTAATACTGTATGTGCTTAACAGTAGAGCCTGACATACAATGAGACTCGTAACCAAACTGCTATCAGTTCTGTTAGGAATGTTTAACAATTTTTATTTTTACATCTTATGGTTTATTTTCTAGCTACTGTGCTGAAAGCTAGAATGAAACAGTTGTCCGCAGCAACAGTTCGCCTACTTTCAAGCTCTCAAGTAATCACTTCCGTGGTCAGTGTTGTAAAAGAGCTCATTGAAAACTCCTTGGATGCCCGTGCCACAAGCATAGATGTTAAACTGGTGAGTGTTCTTGAGATGCTGCCAACTACCTTTAAAACAAAAAGGAGTTGGACAGATGTTTTCTCCTTACAACTATTACCTTTTTTTTCTTTATATACCAGTAAATTATTTTTAGAACATTAAATCTTTTGTCTTATTTAAGAGTAAATCCTTAAAAATGCATTTTAGTTTAAATCAATATACAGTAACACTAAAGGAAGTCATAAAGGAAAACTTACTCTTGAGGACTCTTTCACATAAATGAACTTAATTTGTCCATATTTTCTGCTATTACTTACCCTTGGTTATATGTGCTTATTTGTTTTATATATTCTCATTTGTATTTTGTTTTTTCTACTTAATCCTCTTTCAGAACTTTGTTGTTTCATAGTTTTCACATTTTTAAATTTAAGTGCTACATATTAAATCATTTGAGTTAATATGACTTATGACACTTACTATGATTTATTGCAATGAGTCTGAACCTCTACCACCTCTATTATAAATTACTAGCTCATGGAGGTAAGGTCTATATTTTTTTGTGTTGTCTATACCTGTTCAGTATCTGGTACATAAATGGTAAATAAATTTGTTTGAGTGAATGTAAGAATGCATTTTTTTTGTAATCTCCTGATCATCAGATATTTATATTATTTCTGGTATTATGGCATTAGCAAGAATACTGATATGAATATCTTTGTAGGAAAGAGACCTTCCCTTTTCATATACATGTACATATATTATATATATGTTATCCCTTTTTATCTTTATAAAAACTATAAATTAGCTACCACTACCCGTTTTACAAATAACAAAGGTTCTAAGAACTTTCCCAAAGTCATGTAAGTATGGTAGTAAGTAGTAGAGCTGAGATTATATTCCAGATCTTTATGACTCTAAAACCTTTCAAGATTTTTCGTCAATGCTAGTGGTTCTCACAACACTTGGGTGCATCAGTAATTTTAGTGAGTTTGTTAAAACAGTTATTGGGCCCTAGAATTTCATATTCTAGGTAGGGCCCCAAATTTGTGTTTCTAAAAAGTTTCTGGTTGATAATGAGAAGCATTGTTCTATCCTATGTCAAACTTGTACTTTGATTTTAAATGATACAGTAAAAGCTTTATAAATATGAAAAAATTAAAATGAAAGACAGTTCCTTTTTCTTAAACATTTTATACAGTTCAGTCTGATTAGAATACAGTTGATAATACTTAAATAGGATTAGATAATTATAACTGACAAATTTAACATAAGAATCTTAAGCAGGCAAACATAAATCTTATTCTGAAAGGTCTTGGAAGAAAAATATAGTTTTAAAAAATAATTTTACAGAGCCAGCAGAAGTCCTCTTTAAAAAGGAAATTAGAGTACACATTTTTACCTGGTTATATATTTAAGTCTCTTGACATTTATCAGTTTCTGGTTTGTAGAATTTTAAAACAGCTCTTTTGCTCTATATAATAAGATCTGTTTTATTATAGTTTCATATAGTAATAATTGTCCTGGGTATGAATATTTTCATAATTAGTAAATTAAATGTGTTGACATTATTTCAGACATTTAAACAGATGTTTGTATTATTTTACTCAGGTCCCTTGAGTTTTTACTTGTATTTAAAGACTGGCATTTCTATAGTTAATTATTTTTCTATGAAACAAAGTAGACAAGCTATCTCCAGAATCATAATGTTAGATTAAGAGAGAGATAAGAAACTAAATCTTAGGTGACTCTCCCCAGCACCTTGTATTTCTAATTTATCTAAAAAAGAATGACACAGTATCATATAATTTTAGGTTATTAAAAAGGTACTGTAGTATTTTTAAATAACAGTCATTATAATTGTAGGAAGATTTTTTTTTCCCTATATAACTTGCATTTATGGCCATACACATAAAACTCTGTGAAGTAAAGCTTATGATAGAAGTTTGCTACCAAATTTAAAATGTGTACTCATAGAAAGTGTGATGACCATAGGAATTTATGCTTTGTATTTGCAATATATGCATATTTTTAGTATTAAATTACCCATATTAAGCTATGATTTGTTTTTCCTCCTCCATTTTCAAATTAAAAACTCACTGAAATTGCTAATTAGGCGTATTTTCTGAGCAGTCTGTTAGGTGACTATTTGCAGAAAGAAATTCAGAAAGTCATAATTAACAGATTTTTATTTATTTATGACTACAATAAGTAGTTCAAGAGAGAAAGTAGTAAAAATCAGATTGAATGTTGATAATTGCTGGGCTCTTGGTGGGTAGAACTGGGTGTTGTTTTGATGGTGATGGTGTTCTGTTTTATTTGGGAGATTATATATACACAAAGCACCCTTCAGCCTTGTCATGGTGAAGGGACTTGCGTAACTCAGTGAAGCTATGAGCCATGCCATGCAGGACCACCCCGGACAGATGGATGATAGGCAGAGTACTTCATGCAAAATGCTGAGCTGGATGACTCACAAGCAGGAATCAAGATTGCTGGGAGAAATACCAGCAACCTCAGATATGTAGATGAT
The DNA here is from genome assembly GCF_002263795.3 of Bos taurus. Lineage (NCBI taxonomy): Eukaryota > Metazoa > Chordata > Mammalia > Artiodactyla > Bovidae > Bos > Bos taurus. The sequence continues at coordinate 6,561,383 of NC_037329.1, read as the reverse complement.
ACCACTCTAATGCAGAAAGTGAAGAGAAACAGAAGGACCTCTTGATGGGGGTGAAAGAGGAAAGTGAAAAAGCTGGCTTGAAACTCAGCATTCAGAAAACTAAGATCTTGGCATCCGGTCCCATCACTTCATGGCAAATAGAAGGGGGAAAAAGTAGAAGCAGTGACAGATTTTCTTTGCTTGGGCTCCAAAATCACTGCAGATGGTGACTGCAGCCATGAAATTAAAAGACACTTGCTCTTTGGAAGAAATGTTGTGACACACCTAGACAGTATATTAAAAAACGGAGACATCACTTTGCCAACAAATGTCCATATAGTCAAGGCTTTGGTTTTTCCAGTGGTCATTTGTGGATGTGAGAGTTGGACCATAAAGAAGACTGAGTGCTGAATCATTGATTATTTTGAAGTGTGGTGTTGGAGAAGACTCTTCAGAGTCCCTGGGACTGCAAGGAAATCAAACCAGTCAATCCTGAAGGAAATCATCCCTGAGTATTCATCGGAAGGACTGATGCTGAAGCTCTAGTTCTTTGATTACCTGATGGGAAGAACCATGTCATTGGAAAAGGTCCTGATGCCGGGGAAGATTGAGGGCAGGAGGAGAAGGGGGCAGCAGAGGATGAGATGGTTAGATAGCATCACCAATTCAGTAGATGTGAATTTGAGCAAACTCCAGGAGATAGAGGACAACAGAGAGCCTGGTAGCTGCAGTCCGTGGGGTTGCAAAGAGTTGGATACGACTTAGTGACTGAACAACTGCAACAATATATTAAAAGGTCTATATAACTTTGGAGAATATTTCTGGGGAAGTTTAAACATAAATTTAAATGTAAATGCCTATTATATGGAAACAATTCAAGGGAACCGTGAAGATCATACTGATATTATTTTACACTGAATCTGAGTCCAAGGAAAACAAGGAACTTGCCCATTGTACCATGAGTAGGAATTGGTAGAGTTAAGAATTTAAACTCTTTAACTTCCTTAATGTTAAGTTTACATGCTCTGCTGTGCTGTGCTTAGTTGCTCAGTCATGTCCAACTCTTTGCAACCCCATGGGCTGTAGCCCGCCAGGCTCCTTGACCATGGTAATTCTCCAGGCAGGAATACTGGAGTGGGTTGCCATGCCCTCTTCCAGGGGATCATCCCAACCCAGGGATTGACCCCAGGTCTCCCGCATTGCAGCTGGATTCTTTACCATCTGAGCCACTAGGAAAGCACAAGAATAATGGAGCGAGTAGCCTATCCTTTCTCTGGGGTTTCTTACTGACTCAGGAATCGAACCACGGTCTCCTGCATTGCAGGCAGATTCTTTACCAACTGAACTACCAGGGAAGTCCTAAGTTTCCATAAGAGATAGATAAATAACAGAACTGTTTCATTTGTGTTACCTTCTGTCTAAATGTGATAATAGTTTATTGTCTTTATATACTAAAAGTATTGTTGAACTTTTCATAGGAAAACTATGGATTTGATAAAATTGAGGTGCGAGACAATGGTGAAGGTATCAAGGCTATTGATGCACCTGTAATGGCAGTAAAGTACTACACCTCCAAAATAAGTAGTCATGAAGACCTTGAAAATTTGACAACGTATGGTTTTCGTGGAGAAGCCTTGGGGTCAATTTGTTGTATAGCCGAGGTAAGGTAATTTGTATTGATCATTTTAGCAGTTTCATAATAACATGGTATTAGAATTAAGAGAAAACTCACCCAGAATTTGGCAGTTTTTTTTTTAACTGTGTAAAATACATGTAACATTTACCATTTTATTGTGTAAAATAGACATCAAATCTACCAGTTTAGTCATTTTTAAGTTTACAGTTCTGTGACGTTAAATGCATTGGCTCTGTTGTGTAGGCATCACCACTGTCCATCTCTGGGACTTTTTCATCATCCCAAACTGAAGCTGTACCCATTAAACAATAAGCCCCTATTCTCCTTTCCTCTGTCCACTGGTCACCAATATTCTACTTTCTGTCTCTATGAGTTTGACTGTTTAGGTGTGTCTTATACTTGGAATCATACAATATTTATCTTTTGTGTCTGGTTTATTTCACTTAGCATAATGTCTTTAAGGTTCATACATGTTATAATGTGTATTAGAATTTCATTCTTGTTAAGGGTGAATGATACTCCATTGTATGTATAAACCATATTTTATTTATTCATTCATCTATCAAGAGACATTTGGGTTGTTTCCAGTGTTTGACTCTTGTGAAGATTGGTGTACAAATGTCTGAGTCCTTGCTTTCACTTTTTTGGGTATATACCCTGAAGTGGAATCGCTGGGTCAAATGGTTCAGTAATCCCCCCTTATCCCTGGTTTTGCTTTCTGTGGTTTCAGTTACCGCAGTCAACCACTGTCAGAAAATATTAAGTGGAAAAATTCCAGGAATAATTCATAAGTTGTGTGCCATTCTGAGTAGCATGATGAAATATGGTGTGGTTCTGCTCTGTCCTGCCTAGGATGTGAATTGTCTGTCTTACGTATCCACACTGCACACAGTACAGCCTTTTAGTCGCTTTCTAGCTGGGTGAGTTATCAGATCTGTCAAGGTATCATAGTGCTTGTTTTCAAAGGAGCCCTTATTTTACTTAATAATGGCCCCAAAGTACAAGAGTAGTGATGCCAGCAATTAAGATATTCTCTTACTGTGCCTGATTTATTAATTGAACTTTATCTTAGATATGTGTATTTAGAAAAAAACATAGTGTATGTAAGGTTTGATACTATCTGCAGTTTCAGGCCTCCACTGGGGATTTAGCAACGTGCCTCCTGTCGGTAAGGGGGACTACTGTAATTAATTTTTTGAGGAATGGCAAAGAGTGTTTTTCAGTGGTTTTATATATATATATATATATGAGAGGGAAAAAATGGTTTGATCATCTAATGGCTTGGAAAAGTATTAAAGTTATACAGGTACCTATAAGCATTTCTCAGAGCCTTTACAGTACTAAAGTGCATTGTGAATCTCTGAGGTTGGTGGTTTACAATAGGGACATTTCCTGCACACTTGGCTATGAAACCCATTTATTGAGATAGCTATCACTGTTAATTCTGTTCTGCTGTGGAACACACTCTGGAAATACTACGCTGGTCAACACAGATAATTGGACTGTGCTCTAGAGGTATGTAGAGAAGGAAATGGCAACTCACTCCAGTATTCTTGCCTGGAGAGTCCCATGGACAGAGGAGCCTGGTGGGCTACAGTCCATGGGGGTCACAAGGAGTCAGACACGACTGAGCAAACACTCAGTCACTCACTAGAGATGTGCAATGGCTTGGGCTAAACCCTAGTTAGAATTTTCCTCTCCTGACTGCTGGATGTTTTCAGTGTATATAAACCCTTCGTTCAGTTGATGTCTGACCCACCGCGTTGCATAGTATCAATTCTGTGTCACTGCCTCTTCCCTAGATCTCACAACTGGTTTTTGGCAAAGCCCATCTGGAACCTTATCTTGAGAGAGTCAGTTCCTAGGCAGGTTGATAAGGAGTCTAGGGGTTCCCAAGGAGAGAGGGATCTGGAATTCTCAAGGAGGAAGAAAGGACAAACTTTTTTTCTTTCTCCATATTCCTTAGGATTATATAACAATAATGTATCTTGCCTAAGGATAGTCTCTGGATTAAACCTTCTGTTATCTTAAAATGTAAATTATGGGAGTAGGTCTGGTGAGGTCTTTACAACCTCCAGACATTCTTTGGATGCATTGGAAAGTATATAACTTCATTGTTAACACTAGCAAGTGGGTACTCTTTCTGCCGCCTTCTGATGCCTATGTCAGAAGCTTTCTCTATCTCCTTTATACTTTAATAAAACTTTATTACACAAAAGCTCTGAGCTGTCAAGCCTCGTCTCTGGCCCCGGATTGAATTCTTCTCCTCTGGGGGCCAAGAATCCCGGAGTCTTCGTGTGATTCAATAACAACCTTTCAATCTCTCCATCTCCATGTATATCAGTTGTGTTTGATCACTAGTTGCTTTGTGCTGTACTGCTCTCTTCTGTGTTCGGGTCTGTTTTACAGTGTGATTGTGTGCCAAGGTGACTGTTTTACATGGTAATTGTGAGGGTCTCCTTAGCTACCTGCTTTTGCCTGGTGGCCATGTATCCTTTCATTTGTGCTGACTGCTGTTTGGGTGAGCATGCTCAGGTGCAGTGAAATGATGGGACTTGTCTCAGAAAAGTGGCAAAGATATGAGATATTGCTGTTTCATTGTCTATTTAGTGATCTAGTCTCCCCAACAGTGACCCCTTCTCCAGGCTTCTCTGTCTTCCCTCAGCCCTTCCCATAGAGTGTCTGCATAAAGTAGGTTTTCTCCACTTTTGGTGGAAAGGTCCCATCTAGGTATTCACTCTTTAACTTCAGGGCTCTGTAAGCTGATGCCTAAGAAAGAAAAAAAAATTGTGGGTTGTGGAGGACAGGAGTTTAAAGGGTGAAGTTATGCTGTTCTAGCTCAGAGGACCTTGCTTATTAGAATCCAGATGTTCAGACATCACTAAAGGAGAAAAGACCTTGTCATTCCTTAAGTGTATACTGTGTAAAAATCTTTATCCAAAATCTTGCACACCCTGTGCTTTCTCTTTCTCAGCACTTGTTTTATTTAGAGTTTGCTGAGTCTTCAAAATTTACTGGCCATTGCCCAATTTTATCACTGTAGACTATACATTTGGAATCTATAGTCCTGAAATCTTGTAGAAAGAGTCTTTTTTTTTTTTTTTAATTGGGGTGTGATTTGTACCAGAGAGGCTTTGAAGCTCCCAGTACTAAATACTGCTGTTTGAGTTCTCAGGGCTGTTTTAAAAATTGTAGTATTTGTTTGAGAGTAAAGTATTTGATTTTCTAACTGTGTTGTCCAAATTTGGCAAATAGTTGTTAAGCTTTATTTTGACAGGTATTGTTAAATAATATATTGTTCAGCCTTTTTGTATCTTCTATAAGATGTGTATATTGGCCTTTCAGAACTGAAGTTGGTCATTATCAACTTTGTCTGCTAGGTGGCAGTACTATACTTAGTCTTTTAAAATACACTGTACATAAGTCATAATTTATCCAAATCTTCACTGTAGTTACAATTTTTGATGGCAGTTTGGCAAGTCTTTATCCAGTGGTACTCAGTGTTGTTTTTTCATTTGATTACTTAAGCCCACTTAGTATCCAAATTTATCATTTGATCTCTTGATTCATTTTTGAAGTATTTGAATGTCTTGAGTATAAATACTTAAAATAATTTTGTTCATCAAAATTACAAAAGGAGTAGAAGAATTGTCAAATTATCACAGTGATAGAAAACTATAAGCTTTAAAACATTATGTTCAATTTACATATTTTAGAGTCCAAAGTTTATCTTAGAAAATATTCCAGTATTTTATGGAATATTGTTAAGTCTTATAAGTCTTTGGGAAAATCACACATAGATGTGTGTGCGTGTGTGTGTAAATTTTTATGTATGTATACCTCAGATCAAGATTTAGACCATTATCAGCACCCCTGAAGGCCTCTCTCATTCCTGCTTCCAGCTAGTATGCCTCAAAAGGTAGTGGCTCTTCTGATCTGTATCACAGAGATTAGTCATACCTGTACTTGAACTTGATCTAAATGGACTCTTACAGTATATACTCTTTGGTCACAAATGTTTTGATGATTTAGATTCTTTCTGATACAAAGGATTCCGGTATTAGTAGTGGACCCTTACCCACCGTATACAGGGCAACCTTGTAAAGGCCCTGTTCTGATTCAGAAACAACTCTGCCATGCTGTTTCTGCTCCAGAGTGCCCCCTGGGGCCTGCCAAGGCCTGCTGTGACTGTGGCACAGCCCCACTTCTCTTTCTGTCTTGCCCCCACAAATGATCGTCTCTGGAGCACTCCCCAGTGCTAGTCTCCATCTTAGTCTTTTATGGTTTAGTCTCCCTATATTTTTGATAAGAAAATGAGGTTTTCTGAAGCCAAATGCCAGGTTTTCTTTTCTTTTTTAAAAATTTATTTTAATTGGAAGCTAATTACTTCACAATATTGTAATGGTTTTTGCCAAACCTTGACATGAATCAGCCATGGGTGTACATGTGTTCCCCATCCTGAACCCCCCTCCCACCTCCCTCCCCATCCCATCCCTCAGGGTTATCCCAGTGCACCAGCCCTGAGCACCCTGTCTCATGCATCGAACCTGGACTGGCGATCTATTTCACATATGATAATATACATGTTTCAACGCTACCCTCTCAAATCATCCCACCCTCGCCTTCTCCCACAGAGTCCAAAAGTCTGTTCTTTACATCTGTGTCTCTTCTGCTGTCTCACATATAGGGTCATCGTTACCATCTTTCTAAATTCCACATATATGCGTTAGTATACTGTAATGGTGTTTTTCTTTCTGACTTACTTTACTCTGTATAATAGGCTCGTTTCATTCACTTCAGTAGAACTGATTCAAATGCATTCTTTTTAATAATGCCAGGTTTTCTTAACCCAACTTCAAAACAGTCTAATAATAATTCAGTTAAAGTTTATTTATCTACTGTATGTGAGTGGTTTAGTTCAGAGGAACTGTGCACAGTGAAGTAAATGGAATATGAAAATTGTGATCTCTTTAGAGACACATAATGTATCCATGGCAAAGCCAAAAATTCATTTATAATTTCACACCTCTCAGTACTGGGTTTTCCACAGTACCTCATGCTGCTTTCTTACTAGCATGATTAAAAAGGTATTAGTAAGTTTAAAAATGCCTCATATTAAAATAATGAATATACTCAGGTCCATAGTGCTCAATAGAGATTTTATCAAGGAGTAGTCAAGTTGAAATGTATATCGGAGGCTTCTGAATACTATTTCAGAAACATAGTAATATATAGTTCTTAAAGTCAATTATATTTTAAAATTAAAACATTATTTAGGAAGACAAACTAATGAGTGCTTTTCTGGGGAAAAATATTACTTTTTAAACAATACACTTCACCATTCAGAAAGAATTGAAGTTGCAAGTATAGAAGTTACATGTTTATTTTAAAGGCTCCAGTTTATTTTGAAAATTTTTGGATAGAGATTGTGATTACATAATAAAAATTAGTGATTTGGTTATTCTATTGGCCAAACTAACTGATGTAGATAGATTTAAAGTCATACAGATGTAAATCATCTCTGACTAGGTAAATTGATAATAGATAATTGGGATATAGTTTTGTCACACAGCCATCACTCAAAACTCCAACTGTTTAAATTATCTTGTGTTAGATTATTTTAAAGTTAATCATAATTTTAGTTATAAAAAGAAAAATTAAGTAGACTTTCAGCAAAATTGGCTGTCGAAATTTAAAATATATCTAATTCTGTTTTTTTAATTTATGCATTTTAAAAGAATAAGCAGTTTTCCTAATTTTTCAGTTATAAAATGACTTCCAATCAGTCCAAAACAGTAAAAAATAAATTTTTATAACAGAGTGGTATTTAAAACTGGAATTACCTGTTTCCATAATCTGATGAATGTATCAGTGACTGAAACAAAGTGATTCATGTGTTTTTTTTTTTAATTATATCATTAAGCATAACATCTCTGAAATTTATTATTGTTGTGGAACAGTAATTTTGGAATATTCATCAGTCTTCAGTGTTACATTCCTGGTACGTATTACTAAACATACTAACTAAAATGAGCTGCTGCTACTGCTGCTAAGTCGCTTCAGTCGTGTCCGACTCTTAGCGACCCCATGGACTGCAGCCCACCAGGCTCCTCCATCCATGGGATTTTCCAGGCAAGAGTACTGGAGTGGGGTGCCATTGCCTTCTCCGAGATGGAAGTTGGGATGCCCTTATTTGTGGTCCCACAGAGCTGTGGAAGAAGAGAGGGAAGCCTCTAGCTTCGTTCTGATGTTTCCTGCTCCCTGTGACACAGTGCAGGATGCCTCCTGTGTCCCTGAGAGCCATTGTGGTAAGCCTTTAATTAGAATAGGCACAGAATTTTTTAAGCAGTTGGTATATCATGTTTCGTAAATGCAACTTTCTCACTGATAATAAAACTGTGGAAAGGGGAAAAGCCAAGGCCAGGATCTCCCTGTTGCTAGTGTCCCACAGTGGAGTATTTGGGGGAAGTCATAACGTACAGCTGTAGGCAGACAGGCAGGCATACTCACACTGAGGAAGAAAAGACAGGTCAGTGATCCATGTGCGGTTCACATTTCAGCTGAATCATGAGGACCAATTATCTTACTTTTCAGATTTTGTTTTTGTGCCAAAGTAAAGTATTTGTCCAAAAGTCAGCAGAAGCAGAACAAAACCAAAAAACCTCCACAAAACTTTAGTTATCTTAAATGAAATTTTGTCAGGAGAGGATTTTTTTTTCTCATGAATTTAAAGATATATACTAAGCTTTTAATTTACTTACTTTCTGAAACATTGAGAAAAATAGTACTTATCTAAAGCTTAAATGCTTTTATGCAATTTTAACTTTGTAATAGTATTATAATTTGTTGAAATTCATTAACTAGATCAGAGAGTCAGTTTTTAACAATTGATAATTAATATAACCTCTAAGGACTTCTAAAACTTCTTTTAAAGTAAACTCATTTTAAAATTCTTTAAAATAAATTTATTTTTTCTCTTGAGAACACCACTGGAGTCATTCACTGCCACAATTCCTCAATGACTCGAGTCAGAAGCACCAGTAATAATTTGTAATATTAAAGATGCTTCTGATGGTGGAGTTATTACCAATTCAAATGTGCTAGCTGCTGCACAGCTAACAGCAGCTAACACATTCTGAACCTGTGCCTGGTCCAAAAAAAGGTTTCCTGTCCAGGACACAGGATCATATGATGAAATGAACTCTTGAAATACAATTCCTTCTTCTGAGGAACACACTGTGTTTTATGAATTTGTGAAACTGTGTGTGTGTGTTATCCTTCACTGTCTTTTGCAGGGAATTACAAAGGATTTCCTATCTAAATAAATTTCCATAGTACCATAAACAATTCAGTTTTTAAAATTTTAACACTGGAAGACGACATTATGTTCTTTTTTTTTTTTTCTTTTTTTAAACTTCTTTAACATAAATGTTGCATTATGACCACTAAGGTTCTATTTTGCTTTTTAGCACTTCTGTTTATTCATCTAGGCTGGAGTTTGTTTACTATTCCCTAATGGTTTAAGGCTAAATCTGTAAAATGCTTTGAAGTAGTTAAAGCAAAAACCCGTGTAACCTTATAAAGTATTAGCATCATCTTCATCTTATCATCACCCTTCTCCTAAGATGATAGTGTAATCATTTATTCAGGACCATCTAGCAAGCCACTGGCAGAGTTAGCACTAGAACTCAGAGTTCCAGGGCTGCCTTTACTCAGTGACACCAGCTTACGTCAAGTGGCTAGCTCTTTGGAGAATAGAAATAGAATTCAGTTGACCTTGGCATTTTGCAGCAGTGTTTGGTTAAATGTAGAATTATTTTAAGAGGGACAATCATAAAGTGATTAAATTAGAAATAGGAAAGAAAATCTCTAGGAATTTCTGTACTCTTTGTTTTTAACAAACTTTACTAGAGGGAATCTGGAGAAGGCAATGGCACCCCACTCTTGCCTGGAAAATCCCATGGACGGAGGGCCTTGCGGGCTGTAGTCCATGGGGTCGCTAAGAGTTGGACACGACTGAGGGACTTCACTTCACTAGAGGGAATCACAATTAGACACTATAGAGTTGGGATGCAGCTGGGAAGATTGAGATTGGTTATCAGGAAAACTTTTTTAAAATACAACTTTTGAACCATGAAGTGTATTATTGGAAATAGAAGAATCACTGGTGAGTATACAGAGGCTCACAACTTTGTTTCAGGCACAACTTTTTTTTGGTAGCAAGATTGTTGTTGTTTATTTTATTTATCTGTTTTTAATTTTTGACTGCACTGGGTCTTCCTGGCTGTGAACAGGCTTTCTCTAGTCGTGACGAGTGGGTGCTCCTCTCTTACTGCAGTGCTCAGTTTTCTCATCGTGGTGGCTTCCGTTGTCGCAGAGCACCAGCTCTGGGGTGCATGGGCTTCAGTAGCTGCAGCTCACGGGCTTGAGAGCTCAGGCTCATAGTTGTGCTTCACGGTCTTAGTTGCCCCACAGCATGTGGAATCTTCCTGGACCAGGGATCAAACCCTGTATCCCCTGCATTGGCAGGTGAATTCGTAACCACTTGACCCCCAGGGAAGTCCTCGGGTACAACTTTTGCGGGGGTGGGGGAACATTTATGACAGAAATAGCAGCCTGCAGCAATGAGCCTCTAATAATGATTTTATGGACATCACCCTTGGAGAAAATCTAACAGACTCTGCTAGTATGCTAGTACTGTGAGCTAGAGAAGCCATATATTTATATGCCATATAAATATATATTGATATTGAAGATATATAAAAATATATTTATATGCCATGTATATATATATATATATATATATATATACATACACACATATATATTTGTGGTGACTGGTGTTGCCTTCGTGGTACCCACATGTTCCACAGAGCCATCTGGCCTACCATAAATCAGGGCATGGTTAGGACTTGGTGACAGAATCATCACATGTAGACCCAACTGGACCTAGATGAATTCCAGTAGTGGTGCTGAATCTTTGTGGCTTCTTTCTAAATTATATAGATGTATTTTAAGATAGTCAGCTCTGCTTAGTCCAAGGATGACTGAGAAAGATTGCTCCCAATTTTGGGTGGTCATTGCTCACTCAAAATGTGAGAAGGCTTTTTTGAAACCACCCTGCTTTTTTGCCAGCATTCCCACTCACCAACTATGGTGTTTTCTCATAATGGAATGTTTTACCATTGTTACAGCATGTGTTCTTCTAGTAATCTCACAAAAGTTGGTAAGTAGAAAGCTGAGGGTGAGGATGGCTCAGAAGAGTTCAGACATTCTTAAATTTATATTTCTATGACTGTAATATCTTAGGAAATATTTTCATGCTGAATGGAATCCTTTTTTATATGTTTTAATTCTAGTTTTTTAAATAATAAAATGTTTCCATTTAAACAGTGAGTTTAAAGTTTGGGTTTAAGAAATATTGCTGATAAATCAACATATATGTTTGATTAATTGATTTTTATTCTTTTGAACCATTAACTTGAAATACAGAAGTGCAATTTTATACTCAACATAAAGGAAGGAGTGAATGGTCACTTTACAAAAGAATTTTTCACTTTGCCAGCAACTTTGTGGGAATTGTCCGTTGAAAAGCAAGCTTCCCTAATGCAATTGAAGTATTTGATTTTACAGATGTTAAGTCATTTAATACATACAGTACAAATAGCCATTCAAGTTTATTGATGTGTGTGTATGTTTTAAGGTAATATATTTGGAATAAAAATCAGTAATTTGCAACATGAAAAATGTAAGCTAGCCTATTGTTTATTAGTGTATCACTATGGAATATTTCAAAGAGAAGTGGTTGTAAGAACTTACTAAGTCAAACTTTTTTCAGTTGAGAGAATATACATTTATTATTTTAAACCTCATTTTATAATGAGCCCACTGCAGTATATAAAATCATAATTTTATTTGAGTTTTTCTTATTCTAGGTTTCAATTACAACAAAGACAGCTGCTGATAACTTTAGTACCCAGTATGTTTTAGATGGTGGTGGTCACATAATTTCTCAAAAACCTTCACATCTTGGTCAAGGTAAGACAGAAGCTTTGTAGCATTCTTTGCTTTTCTTTCTTATTTTTTTAAAAAAATTGTTTTCTCTTTAAATTCAAAGGTATTGCTTTGTGTTTGATTCTCATAAAGTCTGGTTAACTTCTAATTGAACATTTAGCCTTATTCTAGCTGCTGACTTTTTTAAATACATAGAGTTCTCAAGAGGAACTGTGTGAAAGACTTTGAGCAACAACATGAATTGGTTATTCTATAAAAATTGTCAGAGCAGTTGTTTTACTTGGTCATTAGTGTCTTCTTTATATGAAGGATAATATATTTTTTGAAATGACTAAAATATTATTGATTTACTAATCCATGGCAGTAAACATTATTGATTTAGTAATGTATGGCAGTTAACCATACTAAGCAAGATATTATTAAATAAATAATTAAAAAATTTTTTTTTTATGGGAAACTTCAAATATATGTACAAAAGGAATAAGTACCCATCTCTCGGTTTCAGTAATTATCAACTTATTGCTAATGTTTCACATATTATTTGAAGCAAATAAATACATTATACTTGCTATTTGTAGTTTAGTTCTTTAGTATTTTATACACTTACACAGTGTTAGTACATTTTAATTGACATCTTTTTAAGTCCCTCCCCTAAAGAATCCACCTGCCAGTGGAGAAAACATGATTCAATCCCTGGTTCGAAAAGTTCCCCTGGAGGAGGAAATGGCAGCCCACTCCACTATTCTTGCCTGGAAATCCCATGGACAGAGGAGCCTGGCGGGCTACAGGCCATGGGTTTGCAAAAGAGTAAGACATGACTTAGGGACTGAACAGCTACCTATTTACATCTAGAGAAAAATATCTCTTCAGGTGTGAGTTTCACATATCTACTTTAATCTTTTGCTATTAAATTCTGGTAATGGGATGTATAAAGTTGAGAGAATATTAAAGATACAGCCTGTTTAGAGTCATTCCCAAAAGAATTATGAGATCTGGAAAAGGACTTGCGTTGTTGAGTATTTTGTTAGTTGTCCTTCTGATTTGTGTTGTAAATTCATTTTTAAGTTTTTGGTCCCTCATTGTAATTTATCAAAGCACGGTATTTTTTTCTGTGGTTTCTTCCCTCCAATTTTAATGTTAAATTATTGGATGTATTTTTTCAAATGATTTCTTTCTTCATTGAAATTTATTTTCTTGTATCATAATACTGATACCAAATTTTCTCATTCTTTCTCTTATTTTATAAATCTTTATTTATACTTTTGATCATTAAAAATTAATATTTTTTCATCTACATAAAGGAAAGAGTTAATATGAACCCTTAAGAAAACACACTTTTCCCCCTCATTTATTTGGTAAATAAAAATGAGCTCAAGTCTAATAGCAGTTTAATTTGATGTATTATATTGTGCATGCTTTAATTAAAAGTAATAGATTGTGATTCTTTTCTTTTTTATGTGCTGAAAATAAAGACAAAGACAAGGCATTTTTTAATATGGTCCCTATCCAGAAATGCTCTTACCCCAGTTCTTAGGAGTTCAAGTTAAACCACTAGGAGATATTTGAGTGGCTATCCTGTGGAGGACTTTGAAGTAATCTAGTCACCTTATAAAACTTAAATGTATTTATTTTTATCTTAGTAGTAGCCAGTCTAATCTGGATGGCCAGTGCCTCTGCATCACTCATACTTCTCATGCTTTTCTATATTCATTTCCATGGGAACTATGAAATAACAGTCCTTAAATATGGAATCCTTCTGATCTTTGCCCATTTGCTGATTCATTTTTTTTCTTGGTGACCTAAGCCTTCTGTACTTCTAGTGAGACCATGTAGGCATATTAAGAAATTTCTCCAGTCAGTAAGTGAACCGTATTTTCTTAGCATATTCCTTTTATCTTAAGAAACTACTTACTTAGAAGGTCAGTGGTTGTGTCAGTAGTTAGTGTCTTTCATAACTCACTTCCCCCCACCAATTGCCTAGATAAACAACACAAAATCAAACCCCTAGTTTGTTGTTGCTCCAGGTAAGCGTATTATAGAAACCCACAAGCACTTTCGAAAGCCCTTCACACTTATATTGCCTTAGTGCTGATAGTTTCTGAGTGATTAAATCACAGACTCACATTTCACCACCAGCTGTCATTCAGCTTCCATTTAAATATTTTCTGTGTAAGATAAAACTACAGTACAACCATCCTAATTAATACCTGTGCATTTAGGGTTCTTGCAGATTAATTTCTTCTGTGGTGTGAATGTCCTTGCTTAGCAGTTACTCCTCATATCATCTGATAGAATGGTGATACCTGTAGATAACCTAACTGTAGATGGAGGGACAGCTCATAGCAACATCTTTCTTAGGCATTTTAAAATTCATTACCCCTTTAAAACATATTTTTAAATGTTTCAGAATTGTTTACTAGAGGTCCCAGTTCTGATTTTTCCAGATATAGGTATTTATTTTATGGATTAATTTAATCATTTAAAATAATTTGTGTGTTTAATGGAATATCATTTTAAATTGCCCTTACCTTCTGTTCACTTCTGTTTTAAGACATTTAAAAAATTAACAAGAAATGTAAAAATAAGTTTCTAGCTTTTAAATTATTTTACCAAGAACTCTGACTAAATGACTTGTTTTGATATCTTTTTTCTGTCATCAATTCTATTTCCTTTACCCTAGATAATCAGCATTAAGCTTTCTAAATTGATTTACCATCCTAGACAAATTGTTTTAACACCTCTTAGTAATTCTGCCTTAGGAATTTCTCAGATATCAAAATTAGTATATTTAAAGTACTCTGATCAGGGTATATCTTTTCCCTACCCCTTTTTTAGAGTAGAGCATCATGTTCTTTGTAAATGCTTGGTATGTGTGATTGTGTATGTATTGAAAAAATTTTTTTTTCTTCTTGAGAATAGAACTTTATTCATTGAATAAGAAAGCATTGATATATTCAAGCAACCATACCTCTTTACATTAGGAATATAAATAGCTGCCTTATGGCATAACATAGGGTCATGTAAAAATATAACAGGGAGCATATTACAGGACTGCAGTTTAATTCTGGTGTTTATAGAATGTGCTAAAGTTAGAGAGCTGAGCAGTTCTCTTGTAAAATATGATAGTATACTAGGGCCTCCTCCCTATTGGCCAATATTGCTTGGTATTTTTTTAAGGATATACATTTCATTTGGAATCAGCAAAGTTTTCCATCATTAAGTTTTGTTCAAATATATGTGTATAATTCTTGGCTTATTGGTAACTCTCAATTTGTTGAGAGAAAATGTTTTTAGCTGGTGAAGCAATAAACCATCAGTTAATGTACGGATTAGGTACAGTGTGGTCTTCAATGCATAACATATATTTAAAAGCCAACATACATCTTTTTCATTTCATAAATATATATTTGCTCTGATTTCTGCCTACCTTCCTTACCACTGTCTGTCCACAGCTACGGTATACGTCATTATATTTGTACAGGCTAATGGAGACCACAGGTGAGTGAACAGAATTCACAGACTAGTGAAGAATACAGATGAGTAAAGAGGTAATGACAGCTATCTAGAGGACGGAAAGCAAATTTTTCAGAAAACATAATATTTCAGTTTGAAGATGGTAAGAAAAGGAGGGAATATAACTTTTCAATAAGAGAAGAATGGATGTAGAAATTGTCAGGAGACGACTGCTCTCTGTGTAATGACAGGGGGAAGCACATGATTTAAAAAGTTGTATTTTTTAAAATTCACTGGAAAGCTGTGTCACAAAGAAGTTAAATGAACCAAGTTCAAGATGCACCTTTGTGCCTTCCTAGACACACTTAGGCACAAAGAGACTGGTGGCTGCTTGTGTCCCTGAGAGCATTAACTGAGCCTGGAGGTGTAGGCAGGCAATGGAGCAAGCCTGCTATATGGGATTGTTCATGGCCCTAAGAGAAACCAGCTGAACTTTATTAGTTGCATACGAGCTGACATGACAGATTGGAGGATAGGATTGATCCTCAAATACTGGTTCACCTGAGAAGCCAAATCTTATCAGGACTCTTGCTGAGTAAGCAGTGATGAAGAAAGTTAGGACTGAGCTAGAGAGAGGAGAAGGCAATGGCACCCCACTCCAGTACTCTTGCCTGGAAAATCCCATGGATGGAGGAGCCTGGTAGGCTGCAGTCCATGGGGTCGCTAAGAGTCAGACATGTCTGATCGACTTCACTTTCACTTTTCACTTTTCATGCATTGGAGAAGGAAATGGCAACCCACTCCAGTGTTCTTGCCTGGAGAATCCCAGGGACCGGGGAGCCTGGTGGGCTGCCGTCTGTGGGGTCACACAGAGTTGGACACGACTGAAGTGACTTAGCAGCAAAGAGAGAAGTATCTTAAAGTCTTACAGTGTTTAAATCCCAAAGCCTTGCCATAGGAAGACACCTGATTCCATCTTCAAGACATTTGAAACCAGAAGTGAACTGGAACTAAAGGGCTACTCAGCTCCAACCCAAATGAACTCCTTTTGTATTAAAGAGAGCTACTCTTCACTCTAGCTGTTTGACAGAGAAAATGAATTTACCTTCACTGGGGAAAATATCTATTTCAGTATCTATTGTTCCTTTATGCATCATGTCTCGTAAAAATAAAAATATTGAGAGACTTGAAAAAAGGAAAATGGATTCATAGTTAAGAGAAAAAGTAGTTGATATAAACAAACTTGCATATGTTTGAATTAGGAAACAAGAACTTTCATGTTAAAGGATTTAGAGAAAAAGATAGTCAAAATTGATAAGACGGTGGAAAATTTGAGCAGAGAAATAGAATTCTGAGGAAGAACCTAATGAAAATTCTAGAACTTAAAAAGACATTTCTCCAGAGAAGACATACAGATGGCTAACAAACACATGAAAAGATGCTCAACATCACTCATTATCAGAGAAATGCAAATCAAAACCACTATGAGGTACCATTTCACGCCAGTCAGAATGGCTGCGATCCAAAAGTCTACAAGCAATAAATGCTGCAGAGGACGTGGAGAAAAGGGAACCCTCTTACACTGTTGGTGGGAATGCAAACTAGTACAGCCACTGTGGAGAACAGTGTGGAGATTCCTTAAAAAACTGGAAAGAGAACTGCCTTATGATCCAGCAATCCCACTGCTGGGCATACACACTGAGGAAACCAGAAGGGAAAGAGACACATGTACCCCAATGTTCATTGCAGCACTGTTTATAATAGCCAGGACATGGAAGCAACCTAGATGTCCATCAGCAGATGAATGGATAAGAAAGCTGTGGTACATATACACAATGGAGTATTACTCAGCCATTAAAAAGAATACATTTGAATCAGTTCTAATGAGGTGGATGAAACTGGAGCCTATTATACAGAGTGAAGTAAGCCAGAAAGAAAAACACCAATACAGTATACTAACGCATATATATGGAATTTAGAAAGATGGTAACAATAACCCTGTATACGAGACAGCAAAAGAGACACTGATGTATAGAACAGTCTTTTGGACTCTGTGGGAGAGGGTGGGATGATTTGGGAGAATGGCATTGAAATACATATAATATCATATATGGAACGAGACGCCAGTCCAGGTTCGGTGCACGATACTGGATGCTTGGGGCTAGTGCACTGGGACGACCCAGAGGGATGGTATGGGGAGGGAGGAGGGAGGAGGGTTCAGGATGGGAAACACATGTATACCTGTGGCGGATTCATTTCGATATTTGGCAAAACCAATACAATATTGTAAAGTTTAAAAATAAAATAAAATTAAAAAAATAAAAATAATACAATAAGTAAAGCTGAAAAACCAATAAGGTAGATTAAACTGGTGTACTGAGAATGACATAGCAGAGTTCTGTGAGAATGTTTGGAGACAGTGGATGCAGGAGATGAAGTTAGAAAATGGTAGCTTGGATATTAGGTTATGTTATGTTACGGTGAGGAGTTTTTACCCCTTCTTGTAACCAGTGTTGGGCCACTGAAACTTTTTAGGTAGAGGATGGATATCATGCCATTTACAAAATAAACCAGCAGGACATTATAACTCCTACCATAATTTATGTCTTACTGTAAGAGATGTTATCTTGAACTAAGGTTTGAGGAGAAGGAAAGGACATGACATAAATTTGAGAGATCTTTTGGGCATAGAATGGCTAGGCCTAGGTGACTTAGGCAATATTGGTAGTAAGAGATGGGGGAAAGACTCAGTTCAATATAGAGTACCTGTTTCTGGAAACTGTTTGATGTCAATGTTATATGAGAACGGGAGGATAAATGTAGTATCAGACTCCAGGAGAAAGATCTAGGCATGGTGATTTGAAGTATCTTTGTAGTAATTTTGTATCCAGGTAATAATTTTGAATAAGTACCTATATATAAGTTGAGTATTGTAGGTCTCAGACATGTATATCTTATTTATAAGATGCACATTTTGACATCTCAGAAAACAGGTTGTGGCTTATAATTAATGGCCTCCCTAATTACTTTGTCAACAAAGGTCCTTCTAGTCAAGGCTATGGTTTTTCCAGTAGTCATATATGGATGTGACAGTTGGACTATAAAGAAAGCTGAGCACCAAAGAATTGATGTTTTTGAACTGTGGTGTTGGAGAAGACTCTTGAGAGTCCCTTGGACTTCGAGGAGATCCAACCAGTCCATCCTAAAGGAGATCAGTCCTGAGTGTTCATTGGAAGGACTGATGCTGAAGCTGAAACTCCAGTACTTTGGCTACCTGATGAGAAGAGCTGACTCATTTGAAAAGACCCTGATGCTGGGGAAGATTGACGGCAGGAGAAGGGGACGACAGAGGATGAGATGGTTGGATGGCATCACCAACTTGATGGAAATGAGTCTGGGTGAACTCCGGGAGTTGGTAACGGACAGGGAGCCCTGGCATGCTGTGGTTCATGGGGTCGCAAAGAGTTGGACACGACTGAGCAACTGAACTGAACTGAACTGAATCCCTTTTGGATAAGCAGTTGTGTGTATTGTTTGTAATTTGTGTATTGATAGCAGGGATAAACAACAATTTTACATTTTCCTCCAAAGCAAGTGTTTTATGAGACCTAAAAAGGGAAAATAGCCACAAGTGAAAAAGCTGTGTTAAATAGAAAGGGATTGCCATCACAGGCCCAGCATTGAAATTCAATACACCCGAGGAAATTGCCTTATCTGTCAGGCTCTTTAAAAGAAATTTCAGAGCAATGAAAGGCTGGTGTGACTAGTTCTGTTGCCTGGGATGGTTATTTGGGCATCGTAGCATAGTTTAATTGGCATATTGTTTTTTTATTTTTTAGAGGGTCATAAAAGTGTATTTCTTACAGCTTTGCTGAAAGGAATTATTGGCATATGAGTGGCATTTAAAGCTGTGGGAGTGGAGGAAGTATCTAGGGAGAACGCAGAGTGAGATGAGGAGGCATAAGAGGTCTCAGAATACGGTGTGAGGCGAATTTTGGTGTGAGTGTGTGACCTCTCTTTAGCAATGGAGACAGAGTGCCTACCTTTTCTGATTGCTGGGTGCGTGCACGCCTTATTCTCCGTCAGCTTTACCTAGGAATTTAGCAGTGGTATTTTTACTTCCCTAAGGCAGGGAATAGCAGCACCACAGTGTTACTAGTGAGGAGTGCTGTGGTGTTCCAAGGACTTCTGTTCTGTGTGTGAAAGTGACTTGGATTTAGGCCAAGAAAATACCCTGGAGGGAGGCCAGAAAAGAAAACCCCACTTTAAAGTGTTTGTACAGTCATCCCTCAGTATTCACAGAGGATTGGTTACAGGGCACCTTACAGATACCAAAATTGTCAGATGCTCAAGTCTCTTATGTAAAATGGTGTAGTCGTTGGCATATAACCTACACGCATCCTCCCATACATTTTAAATCATCTCTAAATTATTTATAATACCTAATACAGTGTAAAAGCTATGTAAATAGTTGCCATTGGTTGCAGCAAATTCAAGTTTCGCTTTTTGGAACTTTATGAAATTTTTTTCCCAACTATTTCGGCTCAGTAGTTGGTTGAATCTACAGATGTGGAACCCACTGATAAGGGAGACTGACTGTGATATGCTAATGATGCACCTGATCAAGAGAAAAGCAGAAGAACATCAAGTGTGAGCCAAGTAGAAATATGGATTTTCTTTGGTCCTATTCCACAAAGATCTTTTTCTCTTAACCTTGTTTTTTTATTATTATTTTTTCTTTTAGTAAATTCCCTTTCAAAAACTATAAAAATACCATGTGTAATTCTTTTAACTGCAGAAACAATTTAAACAAATACAAAGTTTATTCTTACTACCTTGTTTATTTTCTTTCTTCAGTGCATTCATTCATTCATGCATTCTTTTGTTGTTCATTCAAAATTTTTAAATAAATTTTGTTTATTTATTTAGCAATTCAGTGTTTGACTTGCTAGAGAAATAATGGCAAACGTGGCAGACCCTAACCCTAACTTGTTCTCATGCTACTTGCATTCTAAAAGAAGAGGCAGACACATGTTTTTTCAAATATTGATAATCTCTAGGAAGAGAGAAAACATGATTGAACTTTGGGAGCAGCAACCTTTGATAGGGCATTTAGGAGTGGATTCTCTAAGGGGTGTTACTTAGATTGAGATCTGAAGCTTGATAGAGGAGTTACAATGCAAAGGGTAGGGGAAAGAACACATGTCCACAAGCCTTGAGGTGGAAAGAAGTCTGATGTGCTGAAGTAATGGAAGGAAGGACATTTGGAGGAAAGGAGATAGCCATGCTGCTAAGTTGTTTCAGTCGAGTCCGACTCCGTGCGACCCCATAGACGGCAGGCCGCCCCGTCCCTGGGATTCTCCAGGCAAGAACACTGGAGTAGGTTGCCATTTCCTTCTCCAATGCGTGAAAAGTGAAAAGTGAAAAGTGAAAAGTGAAAGTGAAGTCGCTCAGTTGCGACCCCATGGACTGCAGCCCACCAGGCTCCTCCATCCATGGGATTCTCCAGGCAAGAGCACTGGAGTGGGGTGCCATTGCCTTCCATAGTGAAAGTTAAATAAGATCATGTAAGCTTTTATCTTTTTTATTCCTAACCCTTTTCTCCAGTTTTTACCCAGTATCATTAAGAGTTTTTTCTTTTAAAACATTGAGTTCCAAGCTATAGTTCGGATTTCCCCTATGTTGTATCACTTACATTTTAAGAATGTTTATTAGTGTTTATTTAACAGTTATATTTCAAATGCCAACCACATTGCCATCTTCTGTCTGATGATTTTTTGCTCATAAAGTTTTTTTCTTCTCTTATCATGTAATTCTTTGGTTTTTATGTAATTGCCATTTGGTTAGTGTTTATCCTCCACTGTTTTCATCAAATACACTTGGGTAATATACTTTCAGATCTCTGCAGGTACAGAACAGTCTATGTTTTGCCCATTATGTATATCATATTTATCTTGAGTGGGTATACATTTCTTATTTACCCCTCAGTAGTTTGAGATTGTCTGTCTTCTAGTATTATAGATAGCAAACTTAATGTTATTCTTTCCTAATAAAGAACTTGTTCTTTCTGAAGTTTTTGTAAAGTTTTTCATTCTCCTTAAAATTTAGGACCTCCAGTGGAATGTGGTGTCTTTTAGATTTTTTAAATTCCTATTCGTAATGGTTTTAAGCTCTTGAAATCTGCACTCAAACCTTTAACTCAAGAAAAATTTCTTCTATTTATTTAAATACATCTGCATTTGTTTCTTTTCCTTTTCCTGGAATTCCTGATTTTAAGCTAGGCTTTCTAAGTCTTATATTTCCTTCATGATTGCCATTTGTGTTTTTGCCATTTGTTATGAGAAGTAGATCGGAGAAGGCAATGGCACCCCACTGCAGTACTCTTGGCTGGAAAATCCATGGACGGAGGAGGCTGTTAGGCTGCAATCCATGGGGTTGCTAAGAGTCGGACACGACTGAGCGACTTCACTTTCACTTTTCACTTTCTTGCATTGGAGAAGGAAATGGCAACCCACTCGAGTGTTCTTGCCTGGAGAATCCCAGGGACGGGGAGCCTGGTGGGCTGCCGTCTATGGGGTCGCACAGAGTCGGACACGACTGAAGTGACTTAGCATAGCATAGCATGAGAAGTAGGTCACAGTAGGTCAGTTGCTGCACCTTTGCAGCAACTTTCAGGTGTTTTGATTCTGATTCACAGTAAGAAGTACATTTTACATAGCAACCTAGTTTATACAAATCCAATCAAAACAAAAAATATACTTATTATGGGTGATGTACTTTGTTATCATTTAGTCTATTTGTATTTTAGTATTTTTTTATTTTTAATGCTAGTTGCTGTATACTGAATCACTGATTGTCAGCCAATGATGGTCCCCCCCCCGCCCCCCCAGGAACATATGACAGTGTCTGGAGGCATTTTTGATAGTCACACTGGGTTGGCTGCTGGCTGCATCTAGTAGGTAGAGGCCGGGGATCCCGGTACACGTCTTGAAATGCACTGGACAGCCCCCACAATAAACGTCAGCAGTGCCAAGTTTGAGAAACCATCTACTACATTGACTCTTTGGCTTTTCAGTGCTCTGTATCTCAGCCCTACTGTACATTCATTAGAATGACAGGAGGAGATTGACTCATTAAATCTGGATTAGCTGGTGACTGGTCGTTGAAGTTGCCTAGTATTTGAAAAAATAGTAACTTAAGGTATATGGCCCTGAAAAAGCATCTAGTACTAATTTCATGGGTTTTTTCCCAACAAAAGCTAATTATTAACTTGATGTTTAACTGGTATGATTTTTATACCTTTATTCGAGTTTTTCCTTTTTTTATTGAAATATTGTTGATTTATAATAGTTTCAGATGTACAGTGTAGTGATTAAATGATTTTATAGATTATACTTCATTTAAAGTTATTATAAAAAATACTGATTACATTCCCAGTGCTGTACAATATATTCTTGTAGTTTATTTCTTTTATACAAAGCAGCTTGTAACTCTTATTCCTCTACTCCTATCTTGCCCCTCACCCAGTTAGTAACCGATATTTTGTTCTACATCTGTGAATCTTTCTTTATTGTATTCATTCGTTGTGTTTTAGATTCAACATATAAGTGAAATCATACAATATTTGTCTTTCTCTGGTTTATTTCACTAAACCTAGTACCCTCTAGGTCCATACATGTTGTTGCAAATGGCAGAATTTCATTCTTTTTTTGGCTGAGTAGTATTCTGTTATATATATACACTAGATCTTTTTTATGGGCTTCCCTTGTGGCTCAGCTTGTAAAGAATCTGCCTGCAATGTGGGAGACCTGGGTTCAATCCCTGGGTTGGGGAGATCCCCTGCAGAAGGGAATGGCTACCCACTCCAGTATTCTGGCATAGAGAATTCCATGGACTGTATAGTCTATGGGGTCCCAAAGAGTCAGACACGGTTAAGCGACTTTCACTTCACATCTTTTTTATACATACATCTGTGGTTGGATGCTTAGGTTGCTTCCATATTTTGGCAATTGTAAATAACGCTGCTGTGATTATTGGGGGGTGCATATGTCTTTTAGACTTAGTGTTATCTTTTTCTTTCAGATATATACTCAGGAGTGAAATTGCAGGATCATAATGCAGTTCTAGTTTTAGCTGATGAATTTCTATACTGTTTTCCATAGTGTATTGTCATAGTGTATTTCCATAGTCAGTTGGCGGCACCAGTTGACATTTCTGCCAACAGTGTGTTAGATTTCACATCTCTTCACATCCTCGCCAGTTTGTTGTTTGCAGTCATATGATAGCCATTCTTAAGTTGAGAACTCGTGTTTTCATTTGTGTTTCTCTAATGATTAAGAACAGTTGAGCATCTTTTCATGTGCCTCATAGCCATCTGTATATTTTCTTTGAGAAAATGTCTATTTGCGTCTCTGGCTCACTTTTTAACCAGGTGAGTTGTTTTTGATATTCAGTTGTGTGAGCTGTTTCTGTATTTTTGATATTAATCCCTTATTATTGTTGTTATTTCAGATATTTTCTCCTATTTTTCTCCCATTTTGTTCTATTAATGATTTCCTTTGCCTTGCAAAATATTTTAAGTCTCATTTATTTTTGCTTTTATTTCCTTTGCCTTAGATACTCTAAAAAACATATTGCTATGATTTATCTTAGAGTGTTAGGCCCATAATTTCTAGATGTTTTGCGGTTTCCAGTCTTATATTTAGATCTTTAATCCATTCGAGGTTATTTTTGTAAATGGTGTGAGAAAATGCTCTAATTTCATTCTTTTACATGTAGCTGTTCAGCTTTCTCAGTACCACTTACTGAAGAGACTGTCCTTTCCCCATTGCATATTCTTGCCTTCTTTGTCATTAATTGGCCATAACTATCTGAATTTATTTCTGGGTTCTATTCTGTTTAACTAATCTATGCGCCTGTTTTTTTGTGCCAGTACTGTACATACATGTGCTTCCCTGACGTCTCAGTGGTAAAGAATCTGCCTGCCAGCGCAGGAGACGTCGTTTCAGTCCCTGGGTTGGGAAGATCCCCTAGAGAAGGAAATGGCAACCCGGAGTGTTATTGCCTGGGATATCCCATGGACTGAGGAGCCTGGTGGGCTACAGCCTTATGGGGTTGTAAAAGACGTGTCTCAGTGACTAGACAACAATTATACATACTGTTTCGTGTCAGTACCATACATACTATTACTGAAGATTTGTAGTACAGTCTGAAGTCAGAGAGTATGATACCTCCAGCTTTGTTCTTTTTTCTCAAGATTGCTTTGATCCTTTAGGAGCTTTCATGGTTTCATATCAATTCTAGGATTAGTTGTAGTAGTTCTGTGAAAAATGTCATGGGCTATTTTGACAGAAATGGCATTAAAGTGTGTAGATTGCTTTGGGTAGGATGTACATTTTAACAATGCTATTTTTTCAAGCCGTGGATACAATATATCTTTCCATTTCTTTGTACCTTTAACTTCCTTCACTGTTTTGTATTAATAGTTTTAGAATATAGATCTTTCACCTCATTGGTTAAGTTTATTCCTAGGTATTTTTAAAATTTTATTTACTTTTTATTGGAGGGATAGTTGCTTTACAGTGTGATGTTGGTTTCTGTCATGCACCAACATGAATCAGCCATAGGCATACATATGTCCCTTCCTTCTTGAACTTCCCTCCTACCTGCTACCCTATCTTATCTGTCTAGGTTGTCACAGAGCACCAGGTTGAGCTCCCTGTGTTATATAGCAACTTCCCATTAGCTATCTGTTTTACGTATGGTAATGTATATATTTCAAGGCTACTCTCTCAATTTATCCGACATTTTCCTTCCTCCGTTGTGTCCAGAAGTCTGTTTCTATGTCTGAGTCTCTATTCCTGCCCTGCAAATAGGTTCATTACTACCATTTTTATAGGTTTCATATATACGTGTTAATATACAGTATTTGTTTTTCTTTTTTTTTTCTTTTTTTTTTTTCTTTAATAGAAAATTATTTAATTAGTATACATGTGTTCCCCATCCTGAACCCTCCTTCCTCCTCCCTCTCCACACCATACCTCTGGGTCGTCCCAGTGCACCAGCCCCAAGCATCCAGCATCGTGCATTGAACCTGGACTGGCATCTTGTTACATACATGACATTTCACATGTTTCAATGCCATTCTCCCAAATCTTCCCACCCTCTCCCTCTCCCACAGAGTCCATAAGACTGTTCTATACATCAGTGTCTCTTTTGCTGTCTCGTATATAGGGTTATCGTTACCATCTTTCTAAATTCCATATATATGCGTTAGTATACTGTATTGGTGTTTTTCCTTCTGGCTTACTTCACTCTGTATAACCTGCTGTAGGTTCATCTGCCTTACTAGAACTGACTCAAATTCATTCCTTTTTATGTCTGAAAATAATATTCCATTGTATATATGCACCACAGCTTATTTATTGCTTCCATGTCCTGGCTGTTGTAAATAGTGCTGCAGTGTACGTTGGGGTACATGTATCTTTTTCAACTATGGTTTTCTAAGGATATACGTGTTCAAGCTGGTTTTACAAAAGGCAGAGGAACCACAGATCAAATTGCCAACATCCGCTGGATCATTGAAAAAGCAACAGAGTACCAGAAAAACATCTATTTCTGCTTTATTGACTATGCCAAAGCCTTTGACTGTGTGGATCACAATAAACTGTCGAAAATTCTGAAAGAGATGGGAATACCAGACCACCTGACCTGCCTCTTGAGAAACCTATATGCAGGTCAGGAAGCAACAGTTAGAAGTGGACATGGAACAACAGACTGGTTCCAAATAGGAAAAGGAGTACATCAAGGCTGTATATTGTCACCCTGCTTATTTAATTTATATGCAGAGTACATCATGAGAAATGCTGGGCTGGAGGCAGCACAAGCTGGAATCAAGACTGCTGGGAGAAATATCAATAACCTCAGATACGCAGATGACACCGTCCTTATGGCAGAAAGTGAAGAGGAACTCAAAAGCCTCTTGATGAAAGTGAAAGAGGAGAGTGAAAAAGTTGGCTTAAAGCTCAACATTCAGAAAACGAAGATGGAATCCGGTCCCATCACTTCATGGGAAATAGATGGGGAAACAGTGGAAACAGTGTCAGACTTTATTTTTTTGGTGCTCCAAAATCACTGCAGATGGTGACTGCAGCCATGAAATTAAAAGATGCTTACTCCTTGGAAGAAAAGTTACGACCAACCTAGATAGCATATTGAAAAGCAGAGACGTTACATTGCCAACAAAGGTCCGTCTAGTCAAGGCTATGGTTTTTCCAGTGGTCATGTACGGATGTGAGAGTTGGACTGTGAAGAAAGCTGAGCGACGAAGAATTGATGCTTTTGAACTGTGGTGTTGGAGAAGACTCTTGAGAGTCCCTTGAACTGCAAAGAGATCCAACCAGTCCATTCTGAAGGAGATCAGCCCTGGGATTTCTTTGGAAGGAATGATGCTAAAGCTGAAACTCCAGTACTTTGGCCACCTCATGCGAAGAGTTGACTCATTGGAAAAGACTCTGATGCTGGGAGGGATTGGGGGCAGGAGGAGAAGGGGACAACAGAGGATCAGATGGCTGGATGGCATCACTGACTCAATGGATGTGAGTTTGAGTGAATTCCAGGGGTTGGTGATGGACAGGGAGGCCTGGTGTGCTGCGATTCATGGGGTCACAAAGAGTCGGACACGACTGAGCGACTGAACTGAACTGAACTGAAGGATATATGCCCAGTAGTGGAATTCCTGGGTCATACTGTAGTTCTATTCCTTATTTCTAGTAATTTTTTTAACGTTTAAATATATATGTTTTATTGAAGTAGAGTTGACTTACCATGTTTCAGGTGCCCAGCAAGGTGATTTGATTATAAATAAAAGCAACATTATTTTTGAAATTATTTCCTATCATAGGTTATTATAAGATATTGACTATAGTTCCTATGGTATACACTAAACCTTTGTTACTTGTTGCATATCTACTTATTAATTAGAAATCTAGCATTCTATTCATACTAAGTCAAACCAGTGGATTCAAAATGTCATTTTTTTTAAGTAAGCCAAAAATTTTAAGTTTTCTAAAATACATATTATGCATATTTGTATTTATACAAAAGTTTTTCTACTATACTTGATAAATGCTTGAGAAAGAATATTAAAAAAAGAGAGAAATTGGAGAAATTTTTCCAATTGGAGAAACTGGAGAACATAAACTAAATGAAATGG
Organism: Bos taurus; assembly: GCF_002263795.3. Taxonomy (NCBI): domain Eukaryota; kingdom Metazoa; phylum Chordata; class Mammalia; order Artiodactyla; family Bovidae; genus Bos; species Bos taurus. The sequence goes on along the minus strand of NC_037329.1, from coordinate 6,534,087 downwards.
GAGCACTGAATATGAAATAGAAAAAGTGAAAAAAACTAGTAAAAGTAAAAGACAAGCATAGAATCCAGTTGTTTTTAAACATGACTGCTCATTAGAAACGTATCTGGAACTCTGGAGAAAATAGCAATACCTGAGCATTTGTATTTTTCAAAAACTTTCAAGATACTTCGGATGTGCATCTCGATTTTAAAAAGCAATTGCAGGTTTTTCTATTAGATTCTAGTTTTGGTGATATAGAGTTCTATTACTTTTCTGTTGACCAGTCATGATATAATGGTATTAAGTGAATAACAGTTACATAATCACAGTAGTAAAAGATGTTTATCAGCTTTCACAATCAATATCCAGAGAAAAAATAAAAGATAATTACAATTGCATGCCATAATGGGAACATGATAAACTTAACAATATAAATTAATTAGATAGAATTTGGAGGGGTTAAGCAGAGTGATGTGGTGAGTAGAAATCCATACATACACATGTTTTCATCTACCCAGCCAGTCTGTGTCTTTTGGTAGGTGTGTTTAGTCTATTTACATTTAAGGTAATGATTGATATGTATGGTCCTGTTACCATTTTCTTAATTGTTTTAGGTTTATTTTCTGTAGGGTCTTTCCTTCTCTTGTGTTTCCTGCCTAGAGAAGTTCCTTTAGCATTTGTTGTAAAGCTGGTTTGGTGGTGCTAAATTCTCTTAACTTTTGCTTGTCTGGAAAGCTTTTGATTTTTCCATCAAATCTGAAGGAGAGTCTTGCTGGGTAGAGTATTGTTTGTTGTAGCTTCTTCCCTTTCATCACTTTAAATATATCATGCCATTCCCTTCTGGCTTGTAGAGTTTCTGTTGAGAAATCAACTGATAGCCTGATGGGAGTTGCCTTGTATGTTATTTGTCATTTTTCCCTTGTCACTTTTAATGTTTTATCTCTGTCTTTAATTTATGTCAGTTTGATTACTATGTTCCTCCTTGGGTTTATCCTTCCTGGGACTCTCTGTGTTTCCTGGACTTGGTTGACTAAGTTTTCAGCTATCATCTCTTCAAATGTTTTCTCGGGTCATTTTTCTCTCTTCTCCTTCTGGGACCCATATAATGTGAATGTTGGTGCATTTTATGTTGTCCCAGAAATCTCTTAGGCTGTCTTCATTTCTTTTCATTCTTTTTTCTATATTCTGTTCTGTGGCAGTGATTTCCACCATTCTGTCCCCCAGGTCTTTTATGCATTCTTCTGCCTCCATTATTCTGCTATTGATTCCTTTTAGTGTATTATTCATCTCTGTTCTTTAGTTCTTCTAGGTGTTTGGTAACACTTATTGCAACTTCCACCTCATGCGAAGAGTTGACTCATTGGAAAAGACTCTGATGCTGGGAGGGATTGGGGGCAGGAGGAGAAGGGGACGACAGAGGATGAGATGGGTGGATGGCATCACCGCCTTGATGGATGTGAGTCTGAGTGAACTCTGGGAGTTGGTGATGGACAGGGAGGCCTCGCGTGATGCGATTCATGGGGTCACAAAGAGTCGGACATGACTGAGCGACTGAACTGAACTGATTGCAACTTCTCAGTCTTTGCCTCCATTCTTTTCCTGAGATCTTGGGTCATCTTCACTGTGGTTATTCTGAATTCTTTTTCTGGAAGGTTGCCTATCTCCACTTCATCTAGTTGTTTCTATGGGGTTTTATTGTATCCCTTATCTGGGGCATAACTTCCTGCTTTTTCATTGTGATTAACTTGCTGTGATAATGGTTTTTGTGTTAGCCTCTGTGACACTGCTTCTTGCTGCTTCTGTCTGCCCTCTGATGGCTAAGGCTAAGGGGCTTGTGTAAGCTTCTTGATGGGAGGAACTGGTGATGGGAAGAATTGGGTCTTGCTCTGGTGGGCAGGGCCTTGCTCAGTAGAGCTTTAATGCAGTTAACCTGCAGATGGGCGGAATTTCGCTCCCTCCCTGGTACTTGTTTGCCCTAGTCAACCTAGCCCTGGGGTCTGCAGGCTCTGTGGTAGGGTTAATGGCAAACTCCAAAAGGTTCTTACAAGGGGGCCTTTCCAGTGCCCCGTCCCTGTGGTGAGCCCCTGCCGACCCGTGCCTCCATAGGAGGCCTCCAGTGCCATCAGGTTGTCTTGGTTCAGTTTCCTGTGGGGTCAGTGCCCCTGTCCTCTGGGTATTTATTGGTGCATGCAAAATTTTGTTTGTGCCCCCCCAAGACAGGAGTCTCTGTTTTCTCCAGTCCTCTGGAAGTCCTATCATCAAATCCCCTGGCTCTCAAGGTCAGATTCCCTGGGAATTCCCAGTCCCTTTGTCAGATCTCCGGGCTGGGAAATCTGACGTGGGGTCCAGAACGTTCACAACAGTGTGAGAACTTCTTCACTATTACTGTTTTCCAGTCTGTGGGTCACCCACCTGGCCGGTATGGGATTTGATGTTATTGTGATTGCATCCTTCCTACTATCTTGCTGTGGCTTCTTCTTTGTCTTTGGACTTAGGCTGTCTTTTTTTGGTGGGTTCCAGCATCCTCCTGTTGATAGTTGTTCAATAGCTAGTTGAATTTTGGTGCTCTCACAGGAGGAGATGAGCTCATGTTCTTCTACTCCGCCATCTTGAACCAGAAACCACTCCTTGGTATTTTTGATGCAATTTTAAATAGGATTGTTTTCTTATTTTCTTTTTCTGATAGTTAATTATTAGTTATTAGTTGTTTCATTATTATCAACACATTTCTGTATATTAATCTTGTATCCTTCAAGTTTAATGTATTCATCTATTAGTCCTGGTAGTTTTTTAGTGGAGATGTTAGGGTTTTCTATGTATAATATCAGGTCATCTTATTGTTGTTTGATTGCTGTGGTTAGCACTTCCAATACTATGTTAAATAGAAATGGCAAGATTTGGAATCTTTGTGTTATTCTTTTGAGCATGGTATTAGCTGTGGATTTCTCATCAGTGGTCTTTATTATTTTAATATAACTTCCCTCTATACCAGCTTTGGAGAGTTTTTATCATGAATGGTTGTTCAGTTTTGTCCAAATGCTTTTTCTGTGTCTGTTGTCATGTGATTTTTATCCTTTTGTTAATGTGGTATATATCACATAGATTGATTTACAGGTGTCAAACCATCCTTACATCCCTGGAATAAATCCCACTTCATCATGGTGTATTATCCTTTTTCATATACTGTTGAATTTGGTTTGCTAATGTTTTGTTGAGGACTTTTATATCTATATTCATCAGAGATATTAGCTTATAATTTTATTTTTATAGTATCTGGTTAACAGAGGCCTTATAAAATGAATTTGGGAGTGTTCCCTCCTCTTCAGTTTTTTGGAATAGTTTGAGAGGATAGGTATTATTTCTTCTTTATATGTTTGGTAGAATTCGCCTGTGAGGTTCTTTGGTCCTGGAAATTTTTGCTTGGAAGTTTTTTTTATTGTAAATTCAGTTTCATTACTAGTGATCAGTCTGTTTAGATTGTCTGTTTTTTCCTGGTTCAGTTTTGGAAGATTATATGTTTCTAGAAATTTATCCTTGTAGGATGTCTGATTTGTTGATATATAACTGTTTACAATATTTTCTTATTGTGTGGCTTTTTTTTTTTTTGGTATCTCTATTGTCTTGTGTGTGTGTGTGTGTTTTATCTCTGTTTCTCTTCTTTCATTTTCTAAGTTTATTTATTTAAAATCTCTTTTTATTGATGAACCTGGCTGAAGACTTATCAATTTTGTCTGTGTTTTTAAGAAAACAATTTTCTGTTTCATTGATCTTTTTATTGTTTTCTTGGATTCTTTATTTCCTCTCTGAGTGTTATTATTGCATTCCTTCTGCTGATTTGGGTTTTGATTGTTCTTCTTTTTTCTAATTCGTTAGATGGTCGTTTGGATTGTTTATTTGAGATTTTTTAATTTCTTGAGATAGTCCTGTATCTGTGTAAACTTCTGTTTTTAAACTGCTTTTGAAAAAAAAAAAATAAACTGCTTTTGCTGTATTGGGTAGATTTTGGAGAATTTTTTTTTTTTTTTTTTTCATTTGTCTCAAGGTATTTTCTGATTGCCTTTTTAGTTTCTTCATTGATCTGTTGGTTTTTTCGTAACATGTGGTTTAGTCTTCATGTGGTTTGCGTTTTTCCCATTTTCTTTCTATAATGGATTTCTAGTTTCATATTGTTGTTGTCAGGAAAAATGTTTGATATAATTTCTGTTCTCTTAAATTTTTTTCTTATTTCTTTCTCTTAAATCTTTGAGTTATTTCAGCATACAGTTTTTAAGAAGCTTATCAATATTGGTGAATTTTTGTATAGCCATTTTAATATTCAAGATGGGAGAAGAAAAGCAACATTTTCAGCATATTATGCTGTATTGTTTCACAAAAGATAAAACATAGCTGAAATGCAAAAAAAGATTTCTGCAGCGTATGGAAAGGTGTTGTGACTGATTAAACATGTCAAAAGTGGTTTGTAAAGTTTTGTGCTGGAGATTTCTCACTGAACAATGTTCCACAGTTGGCTAGGCCAGTTGAAGTTGGCAGCAATCAAATTGAGACATTAACTGAGAACAGTCAATGTTATTCAATGCAGGAGACAGCCATCATACAAAGAATATCCAAATCAACATTGAATATCATTTGTACCAGCTTGTCATATTGATGTTTGCATTCCAAAGCAAAAAAAAATCTTCTTGACCGTATTTCTACATGTGAAAATGTTCCGTTTTTAAAACGATTTATGACAGATGATGAAAAGTGGATTATGGTACAGTAATGTGGAACAGAAGAGAACATGGGGCAAGTGAAATGAACCACCACCAACCACACCAAAGGCCAGTCTTCAGCCAAAGAATATGTTGTGTATAAAGTGACCACAATCAGTCAACAAGGAATGCATAGTCTTCCATCAGAATAACACAGATCAGATCAGATCAGTTGCTCATTCGTGTCTGACTCTTTGCGACCCCATGAATCACAGCACGCCAGGCCTCCCTGTCCATCACCAACTCCCAGAGTTCACTGAGACTCACGTCCATCGAGTCAGTGATGCCATCCAGCCATCTCATCCTCCTTCGTCCCCTTCTCCTCCTGCCCCCAATCCCTCCCAGCATCAGAGTCTTTTCCAATGAATCAACTCTTCGCATGAGGTGGCCCAAGTATTGGAGTTTCAGCTTTAGCATCATTCCTTCCAAAGGAATCCCAGGGCTGATCTCCTTCAGAATGGACTGGTTGGATCTCCTTGCAGTCCAAGGGACTCTCAAGAGTCTTCTCCAACACCACAGTTCAAAAGCATCAATTCTTTGGCGCTCAGCCTTCTTCACTGTCCAGCTCTCACATCCATACATGACCACAGGAAAAATCATAGCCTTGACTAGACGAACCTTTGTTGGCAAAGTAACGTCTCTGCTTTTGAATATGCTATCTAGGTTGGTCATAACTTTCCTTCCAAGGAGTAAGCGTCTTTTAATTTCATGGCTGCAGTCACCATCTGCAGTGATTTTGGAGCCCAGAAAAATAAAGTCTGACACTGTTTCGACTGTTTCCCCATCTATTTCCCATGAAGTGGTGGGACCAGATGCCATAATCTTCGTTTTCTGAATGTTGAGCTTTAAGCCAACTTTTTCACTCTCCTCTTTCACTTTCATCAAGAGGCTTTTGAGTTCCTCTTCACTTTCTGCCATAAGGGTGGTGTCATCTGCATATCTGAGGTTATTGATATTTCTCCCAGCAGTCTTGATTCCAGCTTGTGTTTCTTCCAGTCCAGCGTTTTTCATGATGTACTTTGCATATAAGTTAAATAAACAGGGTGACAGTATACAGCTTTGACGAACTCCTTTTCCTATTTGGAACCAGTCTGTTGTTCCATGTCTAGTTCTAACTGTTGCTTCCTGACCTGCATACAGATTTCTCAAGAGACAGATCAGGTGGTCTGGTATTCCCATCTCTTTCAGAATTTTCGACAGTTTATTGTGATCCACACAGTCAAAGGCTTTGGCATAGTCAATAAAGCAGAAATAGATGTTTTTCTGGAACTCTCTTGCTTTTTCCATGATCCAGCGGATGTTGGCTATTTGATCTCTGGTTCCTCTGCCTTTTCTAAAACCAGCTTGAGCATCAGGAAGTTCACGGTTCACATATTGCTGAAGCCTGGCTTGGAGAATTTTGAGCACAAGACCATGTTTATTTGATCACCAGGCAAAACTGTTACAGCTTGGCTGAGGAGTTCTGATTCATCTCCCACATTTAGCAGACGTTGCAGCTTCAGGTTTCCATTTGTTTTGGCCTTACAAATTCTCTTAATGGAAAAAATTTCAGTTCACTGGAAGACTGTAAAAGGCACTTGAAACAGTTCTTTGTTCAAAAGATAAGTTTAGGGAAGATGAAATTATGAAGTTGCCTGAAAAATGGCAGAAGGTAGGAGAAGGCAATGGCACCCCACTCTAGTACTCTTGCCTGGAAAATCCTATGGACGGAGGAGCCTGGTAGGCTGCAGTCCATGGAGTCATGAAGAGTCAGACATGACTGAGCGACTTCACTTTCAGTTTTCACTTTCATGCCTTGGAGAAGGACATGGCAACCCACTCCAGTGTTCTTGCCTGGAGAATCCCAGGGACGGGGCAGCCTGGTGGGCTGCCGTCTATGGGGTCGCACAGAGTCAGACATGACTGAAGCGACTTAGCAGCAGCAGCAGCAGCAGCAGTGGAACAAAACAGTGAATACATTGTTCACTTCTTGGTGAAAATGAAAAATGTGTCTTTTTTTTTAACTTAAGGAAGAAGAAGAAGGAACTTTTTGGCCAACCCATTACTGTTTCCTTATTGATTTATTTTCTAGATGATTGGTGTAAGTGGGTTTTTAAAGTGCCCTACTATTATTGTATCGTTGTCTGTCTCTCCATTTATATATGTTGTGTTTGTGCTTAGTTGGTCAGTCGTGTTTGACTCCTTGTAACCACATGCACTGTAGCCTGCCAGGCTCTTCTGTTCATGGGATGTTTACGCAGGAATATTGGAGTGGGTTGCCACTTCCCCCTCCAGTTATATATGTTAGTATTTACTTTATGTATTTAGGTGTTCCTATATTAGGGGCATATATGTTAATGCGCGTTAAGCCCTGTTTTTACACTGATTCCTTTATTATTTGTCTTTTGTTACAGATTTTATGTTAAAATGTTTTTTGACATGAGGATTATTTCCCCAGCTTTCTTGTCATTATTTGCTTGAAATATCTTTCTCCATATTCTCACTTACAGCTTATGTGGGTCTCTAGCTCTGAAGTGAGTCTCTTTTAAGCAGCATGTTGTTAGATCCTGTTTTTTAATTCAGTCAGCCACCCTATATATTTTTTCTTTCTTTTCGCTGCACCTAGTAACTTGTGGGATCTGTTGCCCAGCCAGGAACTGAACCTGGGCTGTGGCAGTTAAAGACTGGAATCCTAACAGTTAGGCTACCAGGAAACTCCTATTGCAGTTTTCAATTTGGTAACCACCATGGGGTGTATATGTACTTCCCTGGTGGCTCAGATGGTAAAGCATCTGCCTGCAATGCGGGAGACCTGGGTTCGATCCCTGGGTTGGGAAGATCTCCTGGAAAAGGAAATGGCAACGCACTCCAGTATTCTTGCCTGGAGAATCCCATGGACAGAGGAGCCTGGTAGGCTACAGTCCATGGGGTCACAAAGAGTCAGACACGACTGAGCGACTTCACTATGGGGTTTAAACATGTTGACCTGTAGCTATATCTACTAGTTTTAAACTGGTAATCATTTAAGTTCAAACACATTATAAACAATCTACATATTTTTACTCCTTTTTCCCACATTTTCTGTTTTTTATGTCATATTTTACATCTTCATTTTTATTCCGTATCCTGTATATAGTTATAGTTGATTTAAAAATTTTTTGTCCTTCTCAGCCAATGAGTTGGCTCTTTGCATCAGTAGGCTGAAGTATTGGAGCCTGAGTTTCAGGATCAGTCCCTTCTAATGAATATTCAGGATTGCCTTCCTTTCAGTTCATTTCAGTTCAGTAGCTCAGTCATGTCCGACCCTTTGCAACCCCATGAATGGCAGCACGCCAGGCCTCTCTGTCCATCACCAACTCCCAGAGTTCACTCAGATTCACGTCCATCAAGTCGGTGATGCCATCCACCCATCGCATCCTCTGTCGTCCCCTTCTCCTCCTGCCCTCAATCCCTCCTAGCATCAGAGTCTTTTCCAGTGAGTCAACTCTTCACATGAGGTGGCCCATGTATTGGAGTTTCAGCCTCAGCACCAGTCCTTCCAATGAACACCCAGGACTGGTCTCCTTTAGGATGGACTGGTTGGATCTCCTTGCAGTCCAAGGGACTCTCAAGAGTTTTCTTCAACACCACAGTTCAAAAGCATCAATTCTTCGGCGCTCAGCTGTCTTCACAGTCCAGCTCTCACATCCATACATGACTACTGGAAAAACCATAGCCTTGACTAGATGGGCCTTTGTTGGCAAAGTAATGTCTCTTTTTGAATATGCTATCTAGGTTGGTCATAACTTTCCTTCCAAGGAGTAAGCGCCTTTTAATTTCATGGCTGCAGTCACCATCTGCAGTGATTTTGGAGCCCCCAAAAATAAAGTCTGACACTGTTTTCACTGTTTCCCATGAAGTGATGGGAACAGATGCCATGATTTCCGTTTTCTGAATGTTGAGCTCTAAGCCAACTTTTTCACTCTTCTCTTTCACTTTCATCAAGAGGGTTTTTAATTCCTCTTCACTTTGTGCTATAAGGGTGGTATCATCTGCATATCTGAGGTTATTGATATTTCTCCCGGCAATCTTGATTCCAGCTTGTGCTTCATCCGGCCCAGTGTTTCTCATGATGTACTCTGCATAGAAGTTAAATAAGCAGGGTGACAATATACAACCTTAACATACTCCTTTTCCTATTTGGAACCAGTCTGTTGTTCCATGTCCAGTTCTAACTTGCTTCCTGACCTGCATCCAGATTTCTCAAGAGGCAGGTCAGGTGGTCTGGTATTCCCATCTCTTTCAGAATTTTCCACAGTTTGTTGTGATCCACACCGTCAAAGGCTTTGGCATAGTCAATAAAGCAGAAATAGATGTTTTTCTGGAACTCTCTTGCTTTTTCGATGATCCAGCAAATGTTGGCTATTTGCTCTCTGGTTCATTTTGATCTCTGGTTAGAAATTGCCTTTTCTAAAACCAACTTGAATATCTGGAAGTTCATGGTTCACGTATTGCTGAAGCCTGGCTTGGAGAATTTTGAGCATTACTTTACTAGCGTGTGAGATGAGTGCAATTGTGTGGTAGTTTGAGCATTCTTTGGCATTGCCTTTCTTTGGGTTGGAATGAAAACTGACCTTTTCCAGTCCTGTGGCCACTGCTGAGTTTTCCAAATTTGCTGGCATATTGAGTGCAGCCCTTTAACAGCATCATCTTTCAGGATTTGAAATAGCTCAACTGGAATTGCATCACCTCCACTAGCTTTGTTTATAATGATGCTTTCTAAGGGCCACCTGACTTCCCATTCCAGGATGTCTGTCTCTAGGTGAGTGATCTCACCATCATGATTATCTTGGTCGTGAAGGTCTTTTTTGTACAGTTCTTCTGTGCCTTCCTTTAGGAATGACTAATTTGTTCTCCTTGCTGTCCAAGGGACTCTCAGGAGTCTTCCCCAGCACCACAGTTTGAAAGCGTCACTTCTTCAGATCTCAGTGTTCTTTTGGTCCAGCCTCACATCTGTACATGACTACTGGGAAACCAGAGCTTTGACTGTATGGCCCTTTGTCAGCAAAGTGATATCTTTGCTTTATAATATGCTGCCTAGGTTTGTCATGGCTTTTCTTCCAAGGAGCAAGCATCTTTTAATTTCATGGCTGCCGTCAGCTGTCACAGTGATTTAGAAGCCCAGGAAAATAAAAGGCCGTCACTCTATTTTTTCCCCGTTTGTTTGCCATGAGGTGATAGGACCGGATGTCATAATTTTTGCTTTTTGGATGTTGAGTCTTAAGCCAGCTTTTTCACTCTCCTTTTTCACCATCATCAGGAGGTTCTTTAGTTCCTCTTTGCTATGTGCCATTAGGGTGGTATCATCTGCATCCAGGGGATCTTCCCAACCCAGGGATTGAACCCAGGTCTCCCGCATTGCAGGTGGATTCTTTACGAGCTGAGCCACAAGGGAAGGATCATCTGCATATCTGAGTTTATTGATATTTCTCCCAGCAATGTTGATTCCAGCTTGTGATTCTTCCAGCCTGGCATTTCACATGATGTATTCTGCATATAAGTTAAATAAACAGGTTGACGGTATACAGTTTTGATGTTGTCCTTTCTCAATTTTGAATCAGTTCGTTTTCACATGTTTGGTTCTAACTCTTGCTTCTTGACTTACATACATATTTCTCAGGAGGCAGGTAAGGTGATCTGGTATTCCCATCTCTTGAAGAATTTTCTACAGTTTGTTCCACACAGTCAAAGGGTTTAGCATAGTCAATGAAGCAGAAGTAGATGTTTTTCTGGGATTGCTTTGCTTTCTCTGTGATCCAAGGGATGTTGGCAGTTTGATCTCTAGTACCTCTGCCCTTCCTAAATCCATCTTGAACATCTGGAAGTTCTCGGTTCATGTACTGTTGAAGCCTAGTTTGGAGAATTTTGAGCGTTACCTTGCTAGCATGTGAAATGAGTGCAGTTGTGTTGCTGAGCTTTCCAAATTTGCTGGCATATTGAGTGTAGCACTTTCGCAGCATCATCTTTTAGGATTTGAAATAGCTCAGCTGTAATTCCATCACCTCCACTAGCTTTGTTCCTAGTGATGCTTCCTAAGGCCCTCTTGAGTTTGCACTCCAGGATGTCTGACTCTACCTGAGTAATCACACCATCATGCTTATCTGGGTCTTTAAGAGCTTTTTTTGTACAGTGCTTCTGTGTATCCTTGCCATCTCTTCTTAATATCTTCTGCTTCTGTTAGCTCCGTACTGTTTCTGTCCTTTTTTGTGCCCACTTTGCATGCAATGTTTCCTTGGTATCCCTAATTTTCTTGAAGAGATCTCTTCCCATTCTGTTCTTTTCCTCTATTTCTTTGCATTGTTCACTTAAAGCTTTTTCTATCTCTCATTTTGGAACTCTGCATTCAGATAGGTATATCTTTCCTTTTCTCTCTTCCCTTTTGCTACTCTTCTTTTCTCGGCTGTTTGTAAGACCTCCTAGGAGTATGGTTTTGCCCTTTTGCATCTCTCTTTCTTTGGTAGGGTTTTGATAACTGCCTCCTGTACAATATTACAAACCTCTTTCTATAGCTCTTCAGGGACTCCGTCTATCAGTTCTAATCCCTTGAGTCTATTTGTCAATTCTACTGTATCATCATAAGGGATTTAATTTAAGTCATACCTGAATGGCCTAGTGTTTTTGCCTACTTTCTTCAATTTAAGTCTGAATTTTGCAATAAGGAGTTCTTGATCTGAGCCACAGTCAGCTCCTCGTCTTGTTTTTGCTGACTGTATAGAGCTTCTTCTTTGGCTGCAAAGAATATAATCAACCCAGTTTTGATATTGACCATCTTGTGGTTTTCCATGTGTAGAGTCATCTCTTATGTTGTTGGAAGAGGCTGTTTGCTGGAACCAGTGCATCCTTTTGTCAAAACTCTTGTTAACCTTTGCCCTGCTTCATTTTGTACTTCAAGGCCAAACTTGCCTCTTACTACAGGTTTCTCTTCAATTCCTCCTTTTGCATTCCAGTCCCTTAATATGAAAAGGGAATCTTTTTTTGTGACATCTTTGTTTGGTGTTAGTTATAGAAGGTCTTGTAGGTCTTCACAGAATCATTCAACTTCAGATTCTTCAGCACTAGTGTTTAGGGCATAGACTTGGATGACTGTGATATTGAATGGTTTGCCTTGGAAATGAACAGAGCTCATTCTGTTAATTTTGAGATTGCATCCAAGTATTGCATTTCGATTCTTTTGTTGACTGTGAGGGCTACTCCCATTTCTTCTAAAAGATTTTGCCCATAGTAGTAGATATAATAATGGTCCTCTGAATTAAATTCCCCCATTCTGGTCTATTTTAGTTCACTGATGCCTAAAGTGTCAATGTTCAGTCTTGCCATCTCCTGTTTGACCACTTCCAATTTGCCTTGATTCATGGACCAGCTTCCTATGCAATATTGTTCTTTACAGCATCAGACTTTGCTTCCATCACCAGTCACATCCACAACTGGGTCTTATTTTTACTTTGGGTCAGTCTCTTCATTCTTTCTCTAGTTATTTCTCCATTCTTCTCCAATAACATATTGGGCACCTGCTGACCTGGGGAGTTATCTTTCAGTGTCCTATCTTTTTGCCTTTTCATATTGTTTATTGGGTTCTCAAGGCAAGAACTTTGAGGCAGTTTGCCATTGCCTTCTCCAGTGGAGCATGTTTTGTGGGACTGCTCCAGCATAATTTGTCCGTCTTGTGTGCCCTATACAGCATGGCTCATAGTTTCTTTAGGCTACACAAAGTTGTGATCCATGTGATCAGTTTGGTTAGTTTTCTGTGATTGTGGTTTTCATTCTGTCTGTCCTCTGATGGATGAGGATAAGAGTCTTGTGTAAGCTTCCTGATGGGAGGAACTGGCCATGGGGAAAACTGGGTCTTGCTCTGGTGGGTAGGACTGTGTTCAGTAAATCTTAAATCTGACTTTCTGCTGATGGGTGGGGTTGTGTTCCATTCCTGTAGTTTGGGCTGAGGCCAAACTATGATAGGGGCAATGGTGACCTTCTCCAAAAGGACTTTCGCCAGCACACTGTGCCTCCCATGACTGCTGCTGTCAGTGTCCCTGACCCTGCAGCAGGCCACTGTTGACCTGTGCCTCCACCAGAGATAATTGTTCTCCAGTTTGTGGATCGGGCTTCCTTGTGGCTCCGATGGTAGTGTCTGTCTACAATGCCGGACATCCGAGTTCAATCCCTGGGTAGGGAAGAGCCCCTGGAGAAGGAAATGTCAATCCACTCCAGTATTCTTGCCTGGAAAATCCCATGGATGGAGGAGCCTGGCGGGCTACCGTCCACAGGATTGCAAAGAGTCGGACATGACTGAGCGACTTCACTTTCACTTATGTGATTGTCCACCTGGCGGTTCTGCAGTGGGGCTGATGGCGACCTCCTCCAGAAGGACTTACCGCACACGTGTTACCTCCCAGGACTGCTGCTGCCAGAGCCCCTGTCCCTGCGGCACACCACTGTTGACTCACACCTGTGCAGGAGACCCTCACACTCACAAGTAGGTCTGTCTCAGTCTCGTGGGGGTCGCTGCTCCTTTCCCTGGGTCCTGGTGCACACAAGGTTTTGTTCATGCCCTCCAGGAGTCTCTGGCAGCTATGAGGTTTGATTTTGAATGCAGTTGCATCCCTCTTACTGTCTTGTTGCTTCTCCTTTGCCCTTGGATGTGGGGTATCTTTTTTTGGTGAGTTCCAACATTATCCTGTTGATGATTGTTCAGCAGGTAATTGCAGTTTTGGTGTTCTTGCAGGAGAACATGAGTGCATATCATGTAAGTGGTTGATCTGTAGCCTTTACTATGTATTTGCTTTTGTGAATTTTTTTGTTTTGGTTTTGGGGTTTCCTTCCTTTTTTTCTTTTTTTGACTGCACCATATAGCTTGTCGGATCTTAGTTCCCCAGCCAGGGATTGAATCCGGGCCCTCAGTGGTAAAAGTGCCAAGTCCTAACCACTAGACTGCCAGGGAATCCCCTATATTTGTATAGTAGGATTTTATCTTTCCTATAGATTTTTATTTTTCTTGTTGTAACCTTTCCTTTTCCTTAGAAACTATCTTTTAACATATCTTTTAGGGTTGTTTTTAAGAGTTTATGATGAACTCTCTTAGCTTTTGCTTGTCTGAGAAGTTCTTTATCTTGCCTTCAATTTTAAATGATAATCTTGCTGAGTAATATATCTAGGTTGTAGGTTTTTTCTTTTCAGCACTTTACTATATCATTGCCAGTCCCTGATTGCTTGCAAAGTTTCTACAGAATAATCCAGTGAGCCTTATGAGGGTTCACTTGCCGCCTTTAGAATTCTCCCTTTATCTTTGCTACTGCTAAGTCACTTCAGTCATGTCCGACTCTCTGCGACCCCATAAACAGCAGCCCACCAGGCTCCCCCATCCCTGTGATTCTCCAGGCAAGAACACTGCAGTGGGTCCCTTTATCTTTAACCTTTCCCATTTTAATTATGATATGTCTTGATGTACCTCTGTTTGGGTTCATTTTGTTTGGAACCGTCTATGCTTCCTGTCCTTGGATATCTCTTTTTCAGGTTTGGGAAAATTTCAGCCATAACTTCTTCAAATATATTTTCAACCCTTTTCTCTCTCCTCCTTCTTGGACCCTATAAGCAAATGTTAATATGTTTGTTGTTGTCCTAGAGGTCTCTTAAAAACTCTTCCCATTTTTTAAAATTTGTTTTTCTTTTTGTTGTTCTAATGGGGTGATTTCTATTATTTTGTCTTCCATACCACTTAAAAAGTGTTCTTCTGGATCACCAAGTCTACTGTTATTTCTTTCTGCTGTATTTTTCATTTCAGTTATTGTATTCAGTTCTGACTTTTTTCTTTTTTTAGTTCCTTGTTAAAGTTCTCACTGTGTTCATCTGTTCTTTTCCCAAGTCCAATTACCATTCTGATTAGTAATGCTTTGAATTCTTTATTTAGTAAATTATTTACCAGTGTCATTAGTAGTTTTTTGTTTTTTGTTTTTCATGGGTTTTGTCTTGTTCTTTCATCTGAAGCAAATTCTTCTGTCTTGTTATTTTGCTTACTTTTCTGTGTCTCTATGAAACTTGGTGAAACAGTTACCTATTGCAGTCTTGTAGGGGTGTCTGTTGGGTCATCCCTAGTTAGTACCAGGTGCCTTTGGTAGGAGAGCTGGGTTTTATATGAACACGATTACATCTTCCTCCACGGAGTGCTGGCAGCTTTCAGCTTATTTGGGTCTAGGAATACAGACAGATGGGCTGGAACAGAGTCAAGTGTGAGCTGGGGCTTCTCTGCCCAGTGACCAATACCACCCGATTGTGGATGAGATCAGGTTCCGTGTTGCCGGAATACAAGGCCTGAGGATCAGGTCTGAGCTGGCTCTGTTTTCTCTAAGTATGTGTGCTCCCCCTCCCAGCACTGGCACACTTGCCCTCGAGGGGGGCTGAAGCAAGAGGGGCACGTGTGGGCACTTGTCATGGATTGGGGTCCATGCCCTGTGGTTCTGGCACCATTTTAGAGTACCAGACTGCTATTGATCCACTGTCTCCAGGAGTGCCCACAGTGGTTGCCTTTCCCTGTTCAGATGCTGCTTCGGGCCTGAGCCAGCTCCACCCTCTACAACTACATTCTCCACAGCCAGGGCAGCCCTTGCCCTAATGTGGAGCTCTTTTGTGGAGCAGGAAGGGCCAAGGCAGATGCCCTGTGTGGACTGGGCATGCACCGTGGATGCGCTATTACCAGTCAGAGTTCCAGACTGTTCCCAGTCCACCTCCTTTGCAAGCACCAGCAACGATTGCCCCTGACCTGTTTGGATGCTGCCCCAGATTCAAGCCACGCCGGTCCCCTGCAACTGTGTACTTCCGTTGGCTAAGGCAGCCCTTGTTATAGTGTGGAGCTGTGCCAGAGTGGCTGCTCAACTCGTCCAAGGTGTGTGCTGAGGTGGTAGTGGGAAACAGGCCAGAGACCTGCTCCCTCTGTCCTATTTCAGGAGTAAGCAAGCATCTGCTCACTCTTCATGAGTGGAGTCTAGGTTTCTTAGAGCCTGTCAGTCCCACTGGTTTTGAAACCACCTGAAGGGACTCACCTTCCTGGTGTTGGACCCCAGGGATAGGGAGCCCAGTAACTGGTTCCAGCTGATCGTTCCCTGGGAAGGGCCTCTGGGCCCGTGTGCGCTTTCCTCTTCTGCACCCTCTCTCGGAAGGGGCGGGCAGTTGCACGGACTTGCGTCCCTTCCCCTGCATTCAGTGTCACGTGCGTCTTTCTTACACCTTTGGTTATGGAAGAGTCTGAATGCCAGTCTCCATTTTGTTTTCGGTGATAACTGCTCCACACATAGATGTATTTTTGATGTGTTAGTAGGGGGAAGTGAGCTCTGTATCCTACTCTGCCATCTTGACCCCACCCCTCAAGTTTTTGGTTAAATAAGTTCACAATTTAAAAAAAAAGCTTTTGTTTCATTATCCTAGTTTTGCATATTTCAGAAGATGAGATAAATTAAACCAGGCAATTAGATATTATTTCAGATAAGAATTTTTTTACTTGAAGTATAGTTGATTTATATTGTATTTGTTTCTGGTGTGATTCAGTTATACACATATATATTCTTTTTCATATCTTTTCCATTATAGGCTATTATAAATAAGATACTGAATATATAGTTCCTTGTGTTGTACAGTCGGACCTTGTTGTTTACCTGTATTATATATAGTAGTTTGTATCTGCTCACCCCAAATTCCTGATTTTCTCTTCGTCTTGCTATTTTCCTTTTGATTTGTTTTCTGTGTTCATGAGTCTATTTCTGTTTTGTTAATAAATTCATTTGTGTCATATTTTAAATTCTGCATATGAGTAATATCATACATTGTCTTTCTCTGATTTATTTCACTTAGTATGATAATCTCTAAGTCTATTCATGTTGTTGCAAGTGGCATTATTTTTTCTGGCTCAGTCCATTGTGTGTGTGTGTGTACTACATCTTCTTTTTTATTTTTTTTTAATTGTGCTGGTGTATAATTGCTTTACAATGTTTTGTTAATTTCTGCTGTATGACAAAGTGAGTCAGCTATATGTATACATATCCCCTCCATCTCGGACTTCCCTTATCATCCCACTTTCTATCTGTTCATGTGTCAGTGGACATTTAGGTAGCTTCCATGTCTTGACTTTTGTAAATAGTGCTGCTTTGAACATTGGGGTACATGTATCTTTTTGAAATAGAGTTTTCTCTGGATATATGCCCAGAAGCAGAGTAGCTAGATCATACGGTAGCTTTTGTTAAGAAACCCCCATACTGTTTTCCATAGTGGCTGTACCAATTCACATTCCCACCAACAGTGTAAGAGGATTCTCTTTTCTGTACACCCTCTCCAGAATTTATTATTTGTAGACTTTTTAATGATGGCCATTCTAACCAGTGAGAGGTGATACCTCATTGTAATTACGATATACATTTCTCTGATAATTAATGGTGTTGCACATCAGATAAGAATTTTTAATTGAATAATTAAGGTTATACATATGCTGTGTAGCCTTATATCATCTGTATGTTTTAAAGTGCAGAATAAGCATCATTCCCAGGTAGTTAGAATATCAGCAGATTTCTTAAGATACTACATTCTATCAGCAGTAAGCCCATGTTTTTCAGTAGTGGTAGAAATAAAGATTATTCCTATTTAGATCACACATGTTAAGTTGCTTCAGTCATATCTGACTCTTTGAAACCCTGTGGATTGTAGCCCGCCAGGCTTCTCTGTCCATGGAATTCTCCAGGCAAGAATTTTGGAGTGGGTAAGGCATGCCCTCCTCCCAGGGATCTTCCCAACCTAAGGATCAAACCCACAGCTTTTAAGTCTGCTGCATTGTCAGGCAGGTTCTTACCACTAGCGCCACGTGAGAAGCCCACATAAAAGAGATCATACTTAATGGGTCAGACCTGTTAGAAAGAGGAGAGCCTAGCAAGAGATCAGAATAGCTCGCACAGTTGAGCCTTCTTTGGGTTCCCACAGTTTGAAGAGAAATGGCCTTCAGTAATAAAAGGAGTTAATTACTGATTGTATGTGGATTTGAAGATCTGTGAGGTTCCTTTTACATCTAAATATGCTTTCTTCTTATCTGCCAACAGGTACAACTGTAACTGCTTTACGATTATTTAAGAATCTACCTGTAAGAAAGCAATTTTACTCAACTGCTAAAAAATGTAAAGATGAAATTAAAAAGATTCAAGATCTCCTTATAAGCTATGGTATACTTAAACCTGATGTAAGGATTGTTTTTATACATAACAAGGTAAGCATTATTGTACTTTCTACAGAATTTTTTGATACGTGACGTAGTAACGGGACAGTGCATTTTGTCTAAATCAGATGTGTAAGAGTCTTTCAAAATTTGTCCACATTTGTTTAGTTTTTTTCTTTATTGTATAAAGAGCATCTTTGTTACCTCACATCTATATGAAATCTGATTGAACCTTTTATTTCTTAATTTCTAAGATAAGTTATTCTACCAAGAGACTTTTTCATCCAAGGAATGTTTGAGTGCTTCCTAAATATGAAGATGACTGAGACTTGTTATTTTCCTTTAAGAAGTTCACTGTTTAAAAACAAACAAATGAAAAAAAAAAGTTCACTATTTAGTGATATTTTCTTCCTTTTATTTTAAATGGTTTCTTCTCTGGAAGAGTTTTGTGTTTGCTTTTTAAAGGAAACTCTTCTCATTTCTTTCCATTTTTCAAAGCAGGGCTGATGAGGAATTCCTCTTGTTGCTTGATAAATCTTAGGGGAAAGGAAGGTTTACATATCTTCTGAATGTTCTGTTTCATAAAATTCTACATGTGCACCTCAAAATATTTACTGTAAGGAGAGTAGAAGTTTGTAAACCTGGTGGGGAGTAGAGAGGTAACATTTATTGAGGGTGTGCACAGGGCCAGTGCCTGTGCTAGTTTCATGAAACTCCTGTACTCCACAGCAGCAGCCGAGTGAAGAGACATTGTATCAACTTGCAGTGGTCCTCTACACTGGACTTAGAGAGGTTTGCTCAGTATTGCACAGCTGGTAAATGCTGAGATTGGTTTTGAAACTTTACATGCCTATTGAGTATAGATTCTTCACACTCTACTGTTTTGTCTTCGTATTTTAATACTATATTACATTGTGTAGTTCTTTTCTAGGTTTCAGAGCACTTAGAATAACCTTGTAGGGTAGACAGCCTTGCCTCTATTTGTATAGGGAAGCTCAGAATGATCTAAGGAATTGTTCTTGTTAATAAATTTCCTTCTTAAACATCAACTAGCAGTTTTCCTGATTTTATCTCTATTCGTGGCTGTGGTGGGTCTTTGTTGTTGCATGGGCTTTTCTGCAGTGACAGCGAGCAAGGGCTGCTTGCCAGTTACGGTGCACGGGCTTCTCGTTTCAGTGGCTTATTTTGTGGCAGAGCATGGGCTCTGGGGCATGTGGGCTTCCGTAGTTGTGGCATGTGAGCTCAGTAGTGTTGGCTCCCGAGCTCTAGAGTGCAGGCTCAATGGTTTTGGCACATGGGCTCAGTTGATCTGTGGCATGTGGAATCTTCCTGGATCAGGTATCGAACCTGTGTCTGCTGCATTGGCAGGCAGATGAGGGAAGCCCCGTTTTCTATTTTACGGTAAGTAATTCTACTGAGATCCAAGCACTTTTTCATCCAGTTTTCTTTCTACTCCATGTCTTTATGCTTGTTATTAAGAAGATTCCATATGTTTTTTTTTTTTATCTCCATTTTTCTTTTCTTTTTTTAAAATTTTATTATTATTTTACTTTACAATATTGTATTGGTTTTGCCGTACATCAACATGCATCTGCCATGGGTGTACACGTATTCCCCATCCTGAACCCCCCTCCCAGCTCCCTCCCCATACCATCCCTGTGGGTCATCCCAGTGCACCAGCCCCAAGCTTCCTGTATCCATATGTTTTTTAATTTAATTATTTTTGGCTGCTCCAGGTCTTCATTGCTGTGAGCAGGCTTTCTCTAGTTGCAGTCCCTGGGCTTCTCGTTGCAGTGACTTCTCCTGTTGCGGCATGTGGGGTCTAGAGTGCATAAGCTTAGTGGTCATGGCGTGTGGGCTCAGTAGTTGTGCTGGGTGTGCCTAGTTGCCCCGCAGCATGTGGAGTCTTTCCAGACCAGGGAGCAAACCCACGTCCCCTGCCTTGGCAGGCAGCTTCTTAACCGCTGGACCACCAGGGAAGTCCAAGAAGATTCTCATATTAAACCAAATTACAGTGGAATATTTATGATCAGAATTTTTAGTCATCTTAAAAAAATAAAAAAGAAAGAAAAACATTAAGAATAGTCAGCCACCTGTTACTGCTGGCATAGAGCTCAACCAAATGATACCTTGAAATCTCTTCCAGCTCGATCATGCTAGAATTCCTCAGGATGTTGATGGATGGAGGCTCATCCTGCTAATATAAATAACCCTATGACCTCTTGATCCAAAGAACATTTCGTTATTAAAAGTTGAATGTACCCAAGTTAAGAAAATATCAAAGGCAAAAGAAAGAATGATCAGTAGAGGAAAACAGATGGCGAAAGGTAAAACATGAAGACAGGAGCTACGTTTTTATAGCAGAATAGTGACTACAACCAAAGAGAAAAGTTTTGAGGAAGAGAAAACAGAAGAATAAAATAAGATTATTGTCTAATGTAATGGAGATGAGTATTTGAAGTCAAATATATATCTTCTAAACTTAGGATAAGTTTATTATTTTCCCAACCTGTGTAAGATCATCAGTGTAGGTATTTTCTTTTGAAAATGGAAAGTAGTATTTTTCAATACAATGTATTTTATAACTTTTCAAGTACACCATATCTGAGCTTATATTGAGCAAACACAGGTCTCTCAGTGGCCTTCAATAATTTCAGATGCAGTGCAAATCTTGGAGAGTATTGCACTATTAAAGTAATGTAATACTATCAAAAGTCTTACAATAAAATTATAAATCAGTTTGTGGACAGGAAGAGCCACATGAAAAGCTTAAAGGAAGGTAAAAACCTTCAAGTGGAAAATAGCACATGAAATAGTTGTATAATCATTGTGGACACAGTATGTTTAGTCTTTGTTTAATCAAAAGTTTCATCGGGCATCTTTTTTTTTAATGCACATGCTGAGGTAACTGGCTCTGCCTTCCTCTTGGGGAATTTGACATTTCTGAAGGTGCAAGTACTGTAAGTAAAATGTCACTGTCTTGGCATCAGTTTTTAGCGTTGAGTATTTAAATAGAGCTAGATTATGGGATCTGAAGATAGTGCTGTATTTAAAAGTTTCTTATGACTTTAAAGTAAATTGTGCCTACTAATATAGCCCAAATAAAGTCTTGTAGTAAAATTAAGTATTACCTACACAAGTAAATCATGGACTCAGTTATATTTCTAAGCTTTTTTAAGTATAAATTATTTCACTCTTTTATTTCTTAGTATGCTGTTGTACCTCAAATGTTAAATATATTGTTTAAGTTCCAAAAATAGCATCAACACATTATCATAAATCTCTCTGAACATTGAGTTCTGCTCTACTCTTACAAATAATGCTTATGTTTATCATACTTTATGTGCTTTTCTGAGAAATTTTTTTTTGCCTTAGCTTAAAATTTAAACATGGCAATATTGGTTTCTCTTCATTTGAAAAATTTTTTTCTGCATTACAAACAAACAATCATATTGCACATACTATGAGAAGTACTATTGCTATTTTGACATCTTGGATTAGTGTTCCTTCTTTTTATGAAGGTTTATAACCTGCCAAGACATTCTTTGAATACTGATAATGTTAATGTTCTTGCCAGTATGGTTATGTTAGAAAGAGGTATTTTTCTTCTTTCATCACCATGTTCCTTGAAAGCATATTGAATAATGAGACAGCCAAAGGGAAATAATTTACAAGTGGATTCAGTGACTTTATTTAAAGTAGATTTTATTTGGAGAAATGCTAGAGCCATTCCTTAGATAAGCACTACAGTCTTCAGCCTTAGTTTTGTAACTGAATCCCTGTGAGGTCCTGTTATATGTTTTTTTTTTTTTCATTTATAAAATAGTTATTTCACAGAATTAGGAGTTTTTCTCAATTTGGTAAGATCTGAAACCCACTTAATATTAGCTGTTTCATATGTTCATGAGTAATTTTACAGAGCACTAGTTCAAACATAATGATAAATATGTGATTTCAAATAATGGATACTTTAATACTTCATACTTGTTGATTTTGGGGAATATTTTCCTTTGCCTAAAGTATCATTTGTGTTTTTAAAAATTATTTTGAATTTAATTCTATCTTGATAATTAGAGGCCCACTGGTATTACAAAAGCTGAATTGGATATTATGGATATAAGGTCTTTCTGTTACAAGAGGGAAGTTAATTAATGACTTTTTATCTATCTCTCCTTTATATGACATGACTGTTAAGGCTTATTGAGATTAGTTTATTTATTTTTGAAGTCTGGAAGAATGATGACTAAGAATGAGAAAGAAGGGACACATTTATTGGGTAATAAACTGAAGATAAATAAATGGTAGTTTACAATCTGTATCCTGTACATTTGTGGTATTCCCTTTGTTCATTTTATTCTACTTTGCATCTTTTAGCCTTTTACTCATATTTTGTGAATGTCCCAGTTTTGTTTCACCTGTGCTGTGCGGAATCAAGGAAAAGTCTTTTGCCCGTAACTGGACCAGTGTTAAAGGCCACCTCCCTCTCCCATCCCCTCCAGTGTTGCGGAGGCAGTGTAATCAAAGAGAAATTTCAGTTCAGGATTATGGTTTGAATGCTCCTTTCTTCTGAAGAATATATCCCTCCAGTTCCAACCTTGAAAGTTTGGGTGGAATTGTTTTTATTTCTTTTTTCATTAGTGAAAGTGAATGTGCCTTCAGATATGTTTTAAGGTTAACTTGGGGCTAATTATCAATTATGATTGGTTGTTTGTCTTTTGGTTTGTTTTTACTTGCAAATTAAGGATAAAATTTTTAATGGTTCTCATGTTTTCTTCTTTGTTATATTAAATTCTTTTACTTTTCACCTGACTTCTGAGAAATACTATATAGAAAAGATAAGAGACATATATAAGTCAAATTTTAGTTTAGTTGATTTCTAATTTTGATGTTTGCTGACACTATTTTTAAGAAATCTTTAAAGCCTTCTGCTGTCTCTCAGCAAGACTTATTCTGTAACTTTTTCCATAGCATTTTCTCTATCCCTATTATATGATTTTTGCTTTATTGGAAATGATTTGTGTTCTCTCTCCCTGTCCCAACAGCCTTTTGTGGAAGGGAGGGCTGCATTTTACTTATATCTGTTTTCCTTTTAATTCTCACTTAGTATTACAATATACTGAGTATGGATCATAAAAAAGAATGAAATGATGCCATAAAGGTTATCATACTAAGTGAAGTAAGCCAGAAAAAGACAAATACCATATGATGCAGCTTATATGTGGCATATAGAATATGACATAGATGAAGTTCTCTGTGAAACAGAAACAGACCCACAGATAGAGAAAACAAATTTGTGGTTGCCAAGTGGGAGTGGGGTGTGGGGGAGGGACAGATTGGCAGTTTGGTAATCATGTTTGTTTTCTATTTTCTGTGGGATCTATTTCTGTTTTGTATATAAGTTCATTTTTTTTTTTTTTTTAGATTTCACATATAAGCAATTTCACATAATATTTGTCTTTCTCTGACTCACTTAACTTCACTTAGTATGATAATCTCTAAGTCCATCCATGTTTCTGCAAATGCCTTATTTCATTCCTTTACATGGCTGAGTAATATTCCAACTTTATGTCTTAGTGTGTATATATATACACACACACACAAATGGGACCTAACAAAGCTTTTGCACCACAAGGGAAACCATAAACAAAACAAAAAGACAACCTACAGAATGGGAGAAAATATTTACAAATGATGTGACTAATAAGGCATTAATCTCCAAAATGTACAGAGAACTCATACACTCATTATCAAACAAAAAAGACAAACTACCCAATCAAAAAATGGGCAAAAGATCTAAGACATTTCTCCAAAGAAGACATACAGAGATGACCAAAAGGCACATGAGAAAATGCTTAACGTTGCCAATTATTAGAGAAATGCAAATCAAAATGACTAGTACCGCTTTAAATTCATGATCACTAATCTTAGTACTGCCTGGTAGTCATACTGTTTCTGTGGTCTGTTTTCTCTCCTGGTCTCCTATATCCACAGTGCTTTAAGCCAATTTTACTGTATAAGCAAATCACCTGGGCATCTTGTTAACAGGTTCTGATTTAGTAGCTCAGCGAGGACTTGAGATTCTACATTTCCAACCAGTCCCCAGGTGGTACAGTTGCTGCTGGTCCATAATCCATATGTTGAGTTGCAAAATCCCAAAAAGCTATTTCATCTCTCTTCTCAGACAATCAAGTCTTTCTTCCCTGTCTTCACTCTTACTTGATCTTACATCCTATTTTACTGAGAAAATTGAGAGAACTTTTATAAACTATCCACCTGTCTGCAATTGTGCCCATAACATTCAGCCTTCTCTTCTATTATTATAGATGCATGCCTCATGTTTTTAGGCAAGGCCAATTGCTTCACTTGGGCAAAGTTTCTTAAAATAAGTGTCTGTATTCACTGTCTCCAATTAGCTTTCTTCCCATTCTCTCGAACCCACTCTAGTCAGACTTTCTCTTTCTACCACTCCACCAAAACTACTTTTACCAAGGTCACCATTGACTTTCAGATTTCTGAATCCAGTGGTCATTTCTCAGATTTTATCTTACTTAACGTTTACCACAGTTGATCTCATCCTTGAAACACTTTTCCACTTGGCTTCTAGGTCAACACACATCCTTGGTTTTTTCCCTCATCTTTCTACCATTTGTTATCAGTCTTCTAGTTCCCCTTCATATCCTGACTTGTAAACATTTAGTGTCCTGTGGCTCAATTGTGGAGTTTATGTATATAATTCATTCTCACATATATATATATATAGTTACTCACACACATGTATGTGTTCATTTTCTTGATGAGTGCATCTCATGTTTCTGGGTGTCATTTATACAGTGATGACTCCTCAGTTTTTATCTCCATTCTGTAACTTTCCTGAACTCCAAACTCATAGATCTAACTACCTCCCCAAATTTCTCTTTGTTTAGTAATAAGCTCCTCACATTTAACATGACAAACAGTAAAGCTCCCTCCCTTGTCTCTCAGAATTGCTCTTTACATATCCTTCCCCATCAGTATATGAGAACTCTGTTTTTTCTCTTGGCAAACCAAAACGCTTAGGGTTATCCTTAACTACTGATTCTCCCACACTTTAATCTGATAAAAGAGTAAATTCTGTTGGTCTGCATTCAAAATATATCTAAAATCTAACACTTTTCACCATGTGTGTGATCCAAGCCACCATGATTGCCCACCTGGATTTTTGTAGTAATTTTCTAATTCTCCCCACTTCCTACCTTGCTGTCTTTATTCTGAGCCTAACAGCTAAAGTGATTCTGTAAAAGAAACCCTGTGGACTGTAGCATGCCAGATTCCTCTTTCCATAGGGTTTCCCAGGTAATCATACTGGAATAGGTTGCCATTTCCTTCTTCAGGGGTTTTCCTGATCCAGGGATCGAACCTGTGTGTCGTGCATCGTGGGCAGATTCTTTACTACTGAGGCATCTGGAAGATTAGTAAACCTTTTTTGTAAAGAACCGCAGTATAAATATTTGGGGTTTTCTAACTCATACAGTTTGCCTCACAACTGTTCAGCTCTGCTGTTGTAGCATGAAAGTAGAGGTATTAAAACTTTACTTTAAAAAGCAGGTGGTAGGTTGGATTCAGTCCATAGGCTATAGTTTGCTGATCCGATATAGGTAATCTGACCCACTACTATGTCTGATCTCATTCATTTATTTTCTTGGCTCCAGCTAACTGGCCTCCTTGTTTTTTCCTCGAACCTGCCAGTCATACTTCCAACTCAGGACCTTTTTATTTGTCGTTCATTTGCCTCAGACATTCTTCTGTATGTCTGGCTCAATCCTTATCTCTCAGTTCTTTACTTAAAACTTCCTCAGTGACGTTTTCTTTAGTCACCCTAAAACTATAACTGTTTCCCCACACACACACACGTTTTCCTGCTTTATTTTTCTTACTAAAACTTCTAACTAACATGCTGTATATTGTACCTACCTTAATTTATTGTCTTTCTTTCCTCCTCTAGATACAACTTCCATGAGGGGAGAGACTTCTGACTCTTTTCACTGATGTGTCCCTAGTGCTGACAGTAGTACTTCATGTAGGTACTCAAAAAATATATGTTAAATTAATGAGTGTGATCACGGGTTGAGAGCACGCAGGACAGAATTCCATCCCATTGGTGGCACCAGCCCATACTGGATTGTTAACATAGATATTAAAGCACCAAAGATACAGGGGTAGATGGTATCAATAGAATTAAAAATAACAACTGGAACAGAGAAGTGCAAAATATCAAGCATCAACTTTTATACTCAGACCTTTCCCTTTCTTTCTGGAGGCCTGCTTGAAAGTCACAGAAGAGGGAGGGCTGACTTAAGCCACTTGGCAGGTGGGTGTTAATTGATTCAGTGGAGTAGGAACAACCTATCAAAGTGGTCTCACCTAGGATTCCACAAATGGGTGGGTCATGGGCTGATTTTACTACAGTATACTTTGCTAATAGGGATAAATGGATCAAAATCATTCTAGGTATAGGAATAGAATGAATATAAAAGATGGAGGTAGGAAAGTATTTAGAGGCAGTGAATAAGTCAAGTTATGTGAGTAGGTAGTTATATAAAGGAATACAGGAAGATAAATCCTGAAAGACCGTTGGAGTCTAGATTATAAAGGGTCTTTAATGCTAGGCTGTTTTTTTGTTTTGTTTTTAGTAGAAAATTGGGAGTAGGGAAGTGACTTGATCAAGGTGTTAACCTGTGGCGGTTAGTTTGGTAGTAACGTGCTGGGAGGAATTATAGGAAGCTATAAGCAGAGACCTTAGTTAGGAAACTATAACAAAAATCCAGACACTACGTGGCTGAATTAGGATAAACAGATTGGGCATGGAAAACAAAGAGGGTGATCACTATTGTAAGGAAAAATCCATGAGACTGCACGTAGATAATGAAGATACAAGGATGAGGATACCTGATTTATTTAACTTTATATGCTTAGGAAAATGGTAATATTACATCCCTGTTTTATTCCTGAATGGGTGCGTCTGTCTTTCTTTTCCAATATGTAGCACCTTCATGAATTCCCTGGTGGCTCAGAAGGTTAAAAAAAAAAAAAAAATCTGCCTGCAATGCGAGAGACCTGGATGTGATCCCTGGGTTAGGAAGATACCCTAGAGAAGGGAATAGCTACCCACTCCAGTATTCTTAGCTGGAGAATTCCATAGACAGAGGAGCCTGGTGGGCTACAGTTCATGTGGTTGCAAAGAGTTGGACATGACTGAGTGACAATGCACTCATGAATTACTCTGGCATAATTTTGATTTCTCTCCAGAAAGAACCTAATAGAATCAAGCAAAACTTTGGAAGTGAAGTTATTTGTTACCTCATCAACAAAGTTTTTGTTGACTAGTCTGTTAAGAAAGAAAAGCTGATCAACTCCATACTGGATATTATTTGTTAGCTTTAAAACTTGTTGCTTGTTTTTTAAATAAGAGGACTGCCGGGGACCAGCCCCGGCTGATCCAGGGAATTCGAAGCGGGGACGGCGTCGGCGAAGATCAGGAAACAATTGCTTAATTAAACGTTAATTAAGGATATAAAGAGTAATAGAATGAGGATAGCTCAGTAGGAAAATTCAGTGGAGAAAAGAGGCTGAAATAAGGATAGCTCAGTGAGGAAATTCAGTGTAGAAAAGAGGCTGAATAATTCAGCCAGAAGGTAAGAGAAAGAACGACATGGTGAGACCAAGTTTCGGTGAACAAGGCCCGCACTTTATTTTCCAAAGTAGTTTTTATACCTTAAGTTATGCATAGAGGATAATGAGGGAAGGGGTAGAGTCTTGCAGCAAGCCAGGCTTTCTTCCTGCAAACTTATCATATGCAAGAGCTTAGGTGATTTGCATCATCTTCTGGCCCGGAGGCCTGTTAACACTTTAAGACCTTCTCTTCAGAAAACTTATTTTTCTCTAAAGGTGATTGGTCAGGAGCCACCCTCCAAAAGCATTAGATAAAGTTGCATTCCTACAGAGCAAAGGTGTGGTGGGCTATAACAAGAAAAAGAATTAACTCAAGGGTCCCAGGTTACAAACATTAAAGCTACTACTTACACCAATTATATTAATCAATACACTGCCAGGGACACAGCAGGTAAGGGATATGGAAACTTAGCAGCAAACATTGGCCCAACAAGTGAAAATCCCTTCACCAATACAATTTCTAATCAATCTTTTAACTACTCAAAAGAATCTGTGTTTAGACAGTTTAGAACATCTCCTGCCTCTCACAGTTGGGAGGCTCTGAACAATCACATGTGGCCGGAAAAACCTATTCAGGCAGGCTAGAGGATTTCCAAAGGAGTTTGTAGGTTGAAACACTGTCACACCCAGGAATTATTAACTGGAGCTGTAAGCTAACTCTTTTTTCAGAGAGGTAGTGGGGGACAGCCCCCCGTAAAGTCAGAGGTGTAGGTGAAAGCACAAAGCAGAAAGTAGGCAGACTCTGGTTTTGGGGGTAGATTGCTCGAGAATTTCCAGGGAGACTCCTGAGGCTTGATCCCCGCCTTTGCGTATGCCAAGCCTCCTTCCTCATGACCTTTGCCAGGGGCGGAGCTCGCTCCCCGCAGAGGACAGAATTAGAAAAATAAAGAACCATAAGGTAATTGTTGGGATATTTGCCTGAACAGGATGTATGGGAAAAGAAATACCATCAACTAAGCATCAGGGAACCAGCTGATTATAGGAGTGTTGGCAGCTCAGAATCTGTGGATTTGGTCTTCTTTTTTCTTTTTTTCAGTATTATTGTATTAAGAACTCTTAACGTAAGATCTACACACTTAATAAATTTTTAAGTGTATAATATAGTATTGTTGAGTAGAGGTATGATGTACAGCAGGTCTCTGGAACTTACGAACCCTAACTGAAAGTTTATGCCTATTTGTTAGTAATTTCCAATTTTTTCCTACCCCTAGTCCTTGTTAATCACCATTCGACTCTTTGATGCTATGAATTTGTCCATTTTAGATGCCTAATATATATGGAATCATGCAGTATTTGTCTTTGTGTGACTAGTTTATTTCACTTGGCATAATGTTCCTCATGATTCATCCGTGTTGTCACATGTTGTAGAATTTCCTTCTTTTTTGAGGCCTAATAATATTTCATTGTATGTATATAATACATTTTCTTTATCCATTCATCCATCAGTGAACACTTAGGGTGTTTCCACATCTTGGTCATTGTAAATAGTGCTGTAATGAACATGGGAATGCTAATATCTCTTTGAAATTTGCCTTTTGGAAAATACCCAGATATTGGATATCTAGGTCATATGATATTTCTATTTTTAATATTTGAAAGTATCTCCATTCTGTTTTCTGTATCAGCTGCACCATTTTGCATCTCCACAAACTATAAAGAGTTCTAGTTTCTCCACCAATATTCTTACCAATACTTGTTGTCTTTTCCTTTTTTTTTTTTTTTTTGGTAATAGCTATCCTGACAGGTGTGAGGTGATACCTCTTTGTGCTTTTGATTTGCATTTCACTCATGGTCAGTGATATTGAGCATTTTTCATATACCTGTTTGACCATTTGTATTTCTTCTTTGGAGAAATGTCTGTTTAAATCCTTAGCCTGTTTTTTTCTTGGGTTATTAGATTCTTTTGCTTTTGCATTGTAGGAGTACCTTGTATATTTTGGATGTCAATCATCAGGTGTATAGTTTGTAAATGTTTTCTCCCATTTCATGGCTTGCCTATTCACTTTGTTGATTGCTTCCTCTGTTGTGCAGGAGCGTCTTTATTTTATATAGTCCCACTTGACTATTTTTGCTTTTTGTTGCTTGTACTTTTGGTGTAATATCCAGGAAATAATTGTCAGGACCAGTGTCATAAAGCATTTCTTGTGTGTTCTTTTCTAGTTTTACAGTTTCAGGTGTTTAGTTATGTCTTTAATCTGTTTTAAGTTGATTTTTATGTGTGGAGTGATATAAGGGTCCAGCTTTTGCATGAGGATATCCAGTTTTCTCAACACTGTTTATTGAAGAAGCTATCCTTTCCTCACTGTATTTTTGCCCCTTATCAGACATCAGTTGACCTTATATGCATGGATGTTTTACTGGGCTCTCTATTTTTTCTGTTGGTATTTATGTCTGTCTGTATGCTGCCATACTGTTTTGATTATTATAGCTTTTTAATCTATTTCAGCCTCAGGACCTGTGATGCCTCTTAGCTTTGTTCTTGTTTCTCAGGAATCATTTAACTATTCATGCTCTTTTATAGTTCCATATGAGTTTTAGAATTGTATTTTTCTACTTCTGTAAAAAAATACCACTGGGTTTAAAAAAAAAAGAGAGATTGCATTAAATCTGTAGATCACTTTGAGTAGTATAGAAATTTTAACAATGTTAAGTCTTCAAATACATGAGCACAGAATGCCTTTCCATTTGCATCATCTTTAGTTTCTTTCATTTGGTAGTTTTTATCATCATACAGGTCTTTCCCCTCATTAAATTTATTTCTAAGTATTTTTTTCTTCCTGTGCTATTGTTAAGAAGATTGTTTTTCTAATTTCCTTTTCAGATAATTCATTGTTAGTGAGTAGAAACACAACCAATTTTTGTGTTCATTTTGTATCCTGTAATTTTATTGAATTTATTAGTTCTAACAGGGTTTTTATGGAGTCTTTAGGATTTTCTAGAAATAGGACCTTGTCATCAGGAAACAGGGACGATTTCACTTATTCTTTCTTGTTTGGATCCCTTTTATTGATTTATCTTTTTCTTGCCTAATTGCTTTGGCTAGGCCTTTTAGAACTCTGATGAATGGAAATAGCAATATGGGTATCCTTGCCCTTGTTACTGTGCTCAAAGGTAAAGCTTTCAGTTTTTCACTGCCGAGTACTGTGGGCTTTACCTAGACGGCTTTTATTATTTTGAATTTCTTTCCTTCCGTGGGCTTCCCTGGTGGATCAGCAGGTAAAGCGTCTGCTTGCAGTGCTGGAGACCTGGATTCGAGCCTTGGGTCAGGAAGATCCCCTGGAGAAGGAAATGGCAACCCACTCCAGTACTCTTACCTGGAAAATGCCATGGATGGAGGAGCCTGGTAGGCTACAGTCAGTGGGATCGCAGAGAGTTGTACACAACTGAGCAACATCACTTCCTTCTATTCCTAGTTTGTTGAATGTTTTTAATTGTGAAGTTTCTTTCAGTTTTGTCTAAGGTTTTTTCCTGCATCTGTTGAGATGATCATGTGATTTTTATCCTTTATTTTGTTAGTATGGTGTATTACATTAATTGAAATGGATATGTTGAACCATCCTTGCATCCTAGAGATAAATCTTGTTTGACTGTGGTGTATGATCTTTTTAATATGCTGTTGGTTTGATTTCTAGTATTCTGTTGAGAACATTTGCATCTGTATTTATCAGGGATGTTGATCAATTGTTTTCTGATAATATTCTTGTCTGGCTTTGATATCAAGATAATGCTGCCTTCATAAAATGAATTTGGAAGTTTTCTTCCTTCCTTCCTCTTCCTTCCTATTCAGTTTTTAGGAAGAGTTTGAGAAGAATTTATTTTACTTTAAATGTTCGGTAGAATTCACCAGTGATGCCATCTGATCCTAGAATTTTCTTTCTTGGAAGGTATTTGATTACTAATTCAAGCTTCATACTAGTTATAAGTTTCTTCAGGCTTTTTCTTCTTTCATAACTTAATCTTGATATGTTGAATGTTTCTAGGAATCAAGCCTTTCTTGTAGATTGTCTAGTTTGTTGTCATATAATTGTTAATATTGTCTCATGATTATTTTTATTTCTGTGATATTGGTTGTAATATCTCTTCACTTTCAATATTCTTTATTTGAATGTATTTTTCTTAGACTAGCTAATAAGGGTCTATTAATTGTGTCTCTTTTAAAAAAACCGACTCTTGGTTTTGTTGATTCTTTTTATGTTGTTTTTTTCTATTTTATATCTTGTTTATTTTCCACACTAATGTTTATTTTTTTCTTCTCCTGTCTTTAGGCTTAGTTTGTTTTTGTCTTTCTAGTTCTTGGAGATATATAGCTAGGGTGTTTATATGACATCTTTCTTTTTTAAAGTAAGTGTTTTTCTACAAACTTACCTCTTAGTACTGCTTTTGCTGCCCCCTTAACTTTTGGTATGTTGTATTATCATTTTCCCTTGTCTCAAGGTATTTTATAACTTTCTTTTTTATTTTTTCTTTGACCCAGTGGTTGTTCAAGAGTATGTTGTTTAATTTCCACATATTGTGAATGTGTTCCTTTTTCTATTGATTTTTAGTTTCATTGCATTGTGATCAGAAAACGTACTTGGTATGTTTCAGCTTTAAAAATTTTTTAAGACTTGTTTTGTGACCTAACATATGATCTATGCTGAGAAAAATCCTCTTGAGCTTGGGAAGAATGTGTATTCTGTTGCTGTTGGGTTGAATGTTCTCCATATATCTGTTAGGTCCATTTGATCTGTATTGTTGTTCAAATCCTTTGTTTCCTTACTGACTTTCTGTCTAAATTTTCTGTCTGTTATTGGTCTTGATCTGAAAAAAGAAAAACTAGAGAAGCCTGTAAAGGATGGCGTTGCATTGCAGAAGAGATTGTTTGGGTGGCTTCCTTTAGAACACATTAGGGAGAAGAAAGAGTTGGTTTGGAGAGAAAAAGTCTCTTGAAAAACAAAATGTAATAGGAAGGTGTTCTATTCAGTGCACATAAAGAGGAAAAGCTGAAATCAAATATCATATAAAGCAGTACCAGCTTGACTTGCAAATAACCTTTTCTGTATGGTTAAATATGGGAGGATGTAATGATTGCCTCAGAGATCCAAGATTAAGGAGCTGATGAGATGAGACTTAACGTGGTGGTCCAGTGGCTAGGACTCTGTGCTCCCAATGCAGGGGGCCTGGGTTTTATCCCTGGTTGGGGAACTGGATCTCACATGCATAACTAAGACCCAACAGCCAAATAAATAAATATATATTAAAAAGAGCTGCGGAGAAGGCGATGGCACCCCACTCCAGTACTCTTGCCTGGAAAACCCCATGGACGGAGGAGTCTGGTAGGCTGCAGTCCATGGGGTCACGAAGAGTCGGACACGACTGAGCGACTTCACTTTCACTTTTCACTTTCATGCATTGGAGAAGGAAATGGCAACCCACTCCAGTGTTCTTGCCTGGAGAATCCCAGGGACGGGTGAGCCTGATGGGCTGCCGTCTATGGGGTAGTACAGAGTCAGACGTGACTGAAGCAACTTAACAACAACAACAACAATAAAAAGAGCTGATCAGAAAGACCGATCTGAAAGATCTTTGCAAACAGTATTAAGAATACAAGTAATCTGAAAGCAGTTATTAAACTCTGGTTGGATTCAAAAAGGATTTTCAGAATAGGTGGTTTTAGAACTGGTTCTTGAGAAAGACCTCAGTGGGCAAAAGCATTCAGAGCATATGCAAGGTTAAGGAGTCATGAGAGATCAGAGAAAGCTTCTATAGGAAAGTAAGAGATGAGGCTGGAAAGGTTGAGTCTGAATTCTAAAGAATCTTGTGCACTTTACTTTAGAATATGAACTTCTTGCCAGGTGGTGAATGGAAACAAAATAAGGACATGTAGGGACTTCCCTGGAGGTCCAGTGGTTACTGCTTTGCCTTCCCGTGCAGGGGGTGTGGATTCAGTCCCTGGTCAGGGAGCTGGGATCCCACATGCCTCATGGTTGAGAAACCGAAATATAAATACAAACAATATTGTAATAAATTCAACAAAGACTTTATTTATTTTTTTAATTTTATTTTATTTAACTTTACAATATTGTATTGGTTTTGCCATATATCAAAATGAATCTGCCACAGGTATACGTGTGTTCCCCGTCCTGAACCCTCCTCCCTTCTCCCTCACCATTCCATCCCTCTGGGTCATCCCAGTGCACCAGCCCCAAGCATCCAGTATCGTGCATCAAACCTGGACTGGCGATTCGTTTCATATATGATATTATACATATTTCAATGCCATTCTCCCAAATCATCCCACCCTCTCCCTCTCCCACAGAGTCCAAAAGACTGTTCTTTGCTGTCTCGTATACAGGGTTATTGTTACCATCTTTCTAAATTCCATATATATGCGTTAGTATACTGTATTGGTGTTTTTCTTTCTGACTTACTTCACTCTGTATAATAGGCTCCAGTTTCATCCACCTCATTAGAACTGATTCAAATGTATTCTTTTTAATGGCTGAGTAATACTCCATTGTGTATATGTACCACAGCTTTCTTATCCATTCATCTGCTGATGGACATCTAGGTTGGTAAATAGACATTTCTCCAAAGAAGACATACAGATGGCTAACAAACACATGAAAAGATGCTCAACACCACTCATTATCAGAGAAATGCAAATCAAAACCACTATGAGGTACCATTTCACATCAGTCAGAATGGCTGCGATCCAAAAGTCTACAAGCAATAAATGGTGGAGAGGATGTGGAGAAAAGGGAACCCTCTTACACTGTTGGTGGGAATGCAAACTAGTACAGCCACTATGGAGAACAGTGTGGAGATTCCTTAAAAAACTGGAAAGAGAACTGCCTTATGATCCAGCAGTCCCACTGCTGGGCATACACACTGAGGAAACCAGAATTGAAAGAGACACGTGTACCCCAATGTTCATCGCAGCACTGTTTATAATAGCCAGGACATGGAAGCAACAAAGACTTTAAAAATGGTCCATGTAAAAAATTATTGTAAAAACTTTAAGGACATTTAGAAGGAGACTTAATAGAAAATGATAATTCTTATGGCATTTGGAGAATGGACCCAATTATGTTTTATAGTTGTGTAACAGAACAAGCTGGTTCAGTAGTCCAGGCAATTGCACAGAGTATGTGTAAGAGGTTATGGGCAAGAAAAACATTTCTGATGTAGATAAGATTTGATTAGCAATTGGAAACAATATTTCTTGCTTTAAAGACCATAAAGAGTATCTGCAATCTCCCTTTGAAAGTTATGCAAAATGTAACTTATGTTTTCAAGTTTTTGCTTAAATTTTTGACTTTTTTTTTACATGAATCAGAAAGTATGAAATAGGTAGAATGAAAAAATACTATGCATACTGTATTCCAAAACATGAATATAAAATAAACAATAAGCAGAGTAAAGTAGGCATTAGAGATTTTATTTCTTTTTCTTAAAGGGGGAGGGAGTGGTCTTTATCTTTTTTTCTTTTTGGTTGTACCATGGGTTTGTGGGATCTTAGTTCCCCGACCAGGGTTGAACTTGGGCCCTTTCATTGAAAGCACCAAGTCCTAACCACTGGACCGTCAGGGAATTCCTGCATAAGAGGCTTTAAATTTTGAATGTTCTAAATAAATTTTACCAGTTTTGAACTCTGGGCTACTTGCTGCTGCTACTGCTAAATCGTTTCAGTCGTGTCCGACTCTGTGCGACCCCAGAGATGGCAACCCACCTGGCTCCCCCGTCCCTGGGATTCTCCAGGCAAGAACACTGGACTGGGCTACTTAGTAAGAATCAAATTATATTAATGCTTATTATGTTAATAGAATGTGATATTCTTTTAACAATAGTATTTGTATAATGATGGAATAATATTAATTTTACACCGAACTCAAAACATTCAACAATAAAGTTTCTATAAGCTTCAGTAGTTAATGTTGTTATATTGCCAGTATAAAAAGAATCTTTTCTTATATTGTATTTTTGCTCCTGTCCTTTTTTGAACCATTCAGTGCAAATACATGTCCAAGAGTAGGTAGCAATATATGCAGATCCAATTACATTAACTAGTAAGACTTTGGAAGTAGTTAATACTTCTGACTTTTAAGAGATTGAAACATGAACTTCTTAGTACATCTCTCCAGATAATTTGCATGAAAAGTTTGGTTGCACAGTTCACCAATACATATATGATTTCATATTCTAGGATTCACCTTTGCTCAGGCAGTCTTATTAGCATTACAGTTTTTGGTTAATTGTGCATTATCCTTGCGTAACCTGCTTTTTCTCATTATCACAAATTGCTTTCACAGTTGAGCTTTACTAATTAAATACTGAATATTCTCATCTAGCTTCAGATAGTGTATGTCAATGAAGTAGAAACAGTGGTAAGATATATTTGGGTAACTTCAATCAATTACATGGTATGCATGTAATAATATATTTTTTATTGAGATGTTTTTGCTCTGTCATCATACTGACTAGAGTCAGATTCTTACTTGGCACATCCAGATGCTCCAGCTTTGTGTGACCTAGATAGAAAACATATGGGGGTATGTGTGTGTATTTTTAGAACATGTTAAGCTATCAGCCTAATGGCAGAATATATGAAAAACTTCAGGAAATGAACAGATCTGTATTTTAGAAAATAATACAGGATTCGTGAAATGGTGGGGAAAGCAAACTAAAAACTTTGCTGTAAAAAATGTAGCATTTAAAAATTCTGTTATTTTCTATATCCTTAGCTTTTAATTACTACCTTTTATTGTTTAGTTCTTTAATAATAAGTCCCATTTTTAAAATGAATCTTAATTGCCTAAGTAATAGTGAAGGTTTAATTTATTGACAGACTTCTTTATCGTTAGCCTAACTATAAATACTTAGAAAATGCTTCTTAATCAGCTCGCTTGATCTGATGCAATAATTGCCCAGTGTGAAATAATGCTCTGGAACTACTAGCAGTATGTACTTAAATTCTTTTTTTCACATTCAGTGGTTCTCATGTTTCATAGCTTGTTTAGAACCCATTTCCTCAAGTGATCATTTTACAATTCTGTATACTAACTTCTTAGTAGGTCAGGCAGTGCATTAGCATATTTGCATTAATCAGCAGTTAAGATTTATATCGGAGACATCACTAATACAAACTAAAATACATAATATGTTTCCATTAGAAATATCACAGGTTTTATAGCTGTATTAAGTGCAGGAAATTGAAAACATTAGTTTTCTTGAAATATTTTCATAGCTACTCATTTTAAATACATTCTGTACATATGTATGAATCACAGAGCTAGCATAGCTTTAAAGAGAGAAATTTTCTGTGAATAAGTTTTTATTGCTCAGCTACTCTTTGTTAAAAATAACTTGTGACATAGAAGGTGTGAAGAAGATGACATTTAATTTCTATGCAGTTGCAGATTATTCAGAATCTGAACCTATTTTCTCTTG
Organism: Bos taurus; assembly: GCF_002263795.3. NCBI lineage: Eukaryota > Metazoa > Chordata > Mammalia > Artiodactyla > Bovidae > Bos > Bos taurus. Next base: position 6,497,022 of record NC_037329.1, on the reverse strand, counting down.
TTTTAAGCACTGTTCCTTAAATCAGCAGCTCCTGGCTGGCTTAAAATAATAGCCATAATAGCAAAAGCCAGCACCTCTGTGTTTTTTTACACTGACACACACATAAACACAAAGATGTGTGAAGCAAATGAAAAGATTACAGTCTGGCAGTTTCTCAAAAAATAAACAGAGTTGCCACTTTACCTAGCTATTTCACTCCTAGGTATATACACAAGAAAAATGTATGTCACACAAAAACATGTACATGAATGTTTATAGCAGCATCTTTCATAATAGTCAAAAAGTGGGAGTAACCCACATGTCCAGAAGAAGAGGCAATAATATTTCAAATGTATGTCCATATAGGGGAATATCATTTAGCCATTAAAAAGGCATGAAATCCTGACAAATGTCCAGGACCAGCCAGCTTCACAGGTGAATTTTAACAAACATTTAAAAGAGAATTAACACTTATCCTTCTCAGACTGTCTGCAATAATGGAAGAAGGAATGCTTGCAAACTAATTCTACAAGACCAGCCTCACCCTGATACCAAAACCAGACAAAAGCACTAGAAAAATAAGAAAATTACAGGTCAGTATCAGTAATGAACATAGATGCAAAAATATTCAATGAAACATTAGCAAGCCAAATTTAGCAATATGTTAAATGGATCATACACCATGATCACATGTAATTTATCTCAGAAGTGCAAGAATGATTCAGTATCCATGCTTCGATCAGTGTGATATACCACGTTAACAAATTGAAGGATAAAATTATATCATCATCTCAACAGGTGCAAAAAAAGCTATTCACAAAATTCAACATTCAAGTATGATTAAAAAAAAAAAAAAAACCTCTCAACAAAGTAGATACAGAGAGAATGTACCTCACCTTGATAAAGGCCATACAAAACAATCTCACAGCTAGTATCATACTCAAAGGTGAAAATCTGACACATTTTCCTCTGAGATCAGGAACAGGACAAGATTGCCCACTCTCACCACTTTTATTCAACATAGGATTGGAAGTCTTAGCCATGGTATTAGATAAGAAAAAGAATCCATATTGGAAAGAAGTAAAACTTTAATTCTTTGTGTATGATATGATACTATATATAGAAAATCCTAAAGATGCCCCCAGAAAACTACTAAAACTAATAAATAAATTCAGTGAAATTGTAGGTTGCAAAATTCACTTTCATAAACCTGTTGCATATCTATACATTCACAGTAAAGTATCAGAAAGGGAAATTAAGAAAACTACCCCATTTACAATTGCATCAAAAAAATAAAATGCCCAGAAATAAATTTAACCAAGGAGGTAATAAAAACCTGGACTCTGAAAACTATAAGATACTGATGAAAGAAATTGAAGACTACACAAACAAATGGAAAGATAAAACATGCCCATTCATCAGAAGAATCAATATTTTTAAATGACCACACTTCCCAAAGCAGTTTATGAATCAGTGCAATCCCTATCAAAGTACCAGTGGCATTTTTCACAGAACTAGAAGAAATAATTCTAAATTCTATATGGAAACACAGAAGACAAAATAACCAAAACAGTCTGAAGAAGAACAAAACGAGTTATCATGCTCCTTGATTTTACCCTATACTACAATGCTACAGTAATCCAAACAATATGATGCTGGCATGAAACCAGACACAAAGATCAATGGAAGAGAATAGAGTCCAGAAATGAACCCACAAGTATATGGCCAGGAGAAGGCAATGGCACCCCATTCCAGTACTTTTGCCTAGAAAATCCCATGGACAGAGGAGCCTGGTGGGCTGCAGTCCATGGGGTCGCTAGAGTCGGACACGACTGAGCGACTTCACTTTCACTTTTCACTTTCATGCATTGGAGAAGGAAATGGCAACACACTCCAGTGTTCTTGCCTGGAGAATCCCAGGGATGGGGAGGCCTGGTGGGCTGCCGTCTATGGGGTCACACAGAGTCGGACACGACTGAAGTGACTTAGCAGTAGCAGCAGCAGTATATGGCCATTTGATCTACAGCAAAGGAGATAATATACAGGGAAAAGGTAGTCTCTTTAATATATGGTGTTGGGAAAACTGGACAGCTACTTGCAAAAGAATCAACTGGACTACTTTTTCACACAGTTTACAAAAATAAACTCAAGATGAATAAGACTTACATGTAAGATATGAAACCATAAAACTCCTAGAAGAAAACATAAGCAGCACATTCATTGGTCTGAGCAATATTTTTTTGGATCTCTCTCCTCAGGCAAGAAAACAGAAGCAAAAGTAAAATAATGGGACTACACTAAAAAGCTTTGCACACCAAGGGAAACTATCAACTAAATGAAAAGGCTTCCTATCAAATGGAAAAAGATATTTGTCAACAGTATATCTGATAAGGTATTTAATATCCAAAATATACAAAGAACTCAACATCAGAAACAAATAACCTGATTTAAAAATGGCAGAGGGCCTGAGTAGATGTTTTTCCAGAGAAGTCATATAGATGACCAACAGACACCTGAAAAGACGCTGAAAACCACCATTCATCAGGGAAATGCAAACCAAAACCACAATGAGATATCACCTCACATCCGTCAGAAAGACTATTATCAAAAAGCAACAAATAACAAGTGCTGGTGAGGTTGTGGAGAAAAGGGAAACTTCATGCACTGCCATTGGGAATGTAAATTGGTACAGCCACTAAGGAACACAGCATGGAACTTTCTCAAAAAATTAAAAATATAACTATCACATCACCTATTCCACTTCTGAGTATTTTTCCAAAGAAAATAAAAACACTAACTTGACAAAATATATGCACCCCTTTGTCATTGCAGCACTAGTTACAATAGTCAGTATATGGAAGGGTCCTAAATGCCCACGGACAGATAAATGGATGAAGAAGATGGAGTATATATACACGTTGGAATACTACTCAGCCATGAGAAAAGAATGAAATCTTACCATTTGCAACTATATAGATGCATATAGAGGGTTTTATGCTAAGAGAAATAAAACTGTGAAAGAGAAACTATGATTTCACTTAAATGCAGAGCCTAGAAAACAAAAGACCACACATAATCAAGCCAAAAGATTCATGGAGAACCACTAGGTGATTACCAGAGGGGAGGTGTTGGTGGCATGAAAATAAAAGGAGACAAAACCAAAAATAGTGACTGTATAAACTAAATAATGCTAATTAACTTGACTGATTCACACTGAGTTATAGAATTTGTTAGCTTTATTATTTCTTTAGATCATATAATATTAATTATGCTAGCTTCTTCCCTGACTATAAACTCAAAATTAAATTCGTATATTTTATATTTTACCCTTTTGTGCAAATTAAATTGTATCACTACTACAAGACACTCCTGAGACAATCTATAAGGTCTTCAGCATTATGTAGCTAAATAAAACTGGATTTTAAAAAAAGAATGAATTGCTAATACAAAGATAAAACTTGAAAAAGTTATGCTAAGTGAAGAAACTTAGTATTTCTAAATTTCTAAGCAACTCAGAAAAATTGTATGATTCCATTTACGTTAAATACCCAAAATAGGCAATTTATAAAGACAGATTAGTGATGGTCTCAGGCGAAGTGCAGAAACATGTGGAATGACTGCTAATGGGTACAGGGTTTCCTTTTGCAGTGGTAAAATTGTTCTGAAAAATTAGATTGTGGTGATTTGGTTGCACAACTCTGTAAATATACTAAAAACCATTGAATTGTTTACTTAAATTGAATCGTGTGCCAATTCTATTGTAATGAAACTGTTATTTTAAAGAAAAGAAAGAAAAGCAAAGGCTGCTTTGGCTTTCCTAAAATAATAGAGATCCATGTAGTGTTATGACAACCAGCAGTCTTAATATTTAAGCACAAAGAGCTAGTTTTCAACGCCATTAGGATTACTTTAGAAAAATGTATTCATTTGCTCACTCCTTCAGCAAATTGTTTACTGGACCCTTCTAAGTACTTGACACTGTTTCAGGTACTACGGATTCAGTCACATTCCCGATTCTCCTTCCTCTTCATGTGTAGTGAGTCGCCAAGTCACATCAAGTCTATTTCATGCCCTTCAGTCTATCTCTGTTGTCTTGTACTCTTAGCATTGTGGCTTAGTTCTGTTACCTGGTCCAGTATTTCTTAGCCATGGTGTTAATGTTAGTAGAATACTAAAGTTTGCACATGTTTTATCTTTTAAAAAATTAGAGAAGTAATCTTATAAATACCACTTTTACTGACTTGCATTCCATTGTGTTTTTGTGAGTGGAAGAGAAAGCAGCACTGTTGCATCTAGTGTGCCAGAAATAACACACCATCTTCAGTGCCTATGAGAATATTTTGTGACTCTGAACCTCATCCATTTTGTATGTGCTCAGTAACATTTGAGATTCTCTGAGTTGAAATATTACAGTCACGTTTTTTAATCCATATTGCTTTAGTTTAAGATCTCACTAAATCACTCTTGCCAGAGATCTTTTTCCTAATTGAGATACATTTGACATAAAACTGTGTAATTTAAGGTGTATAACATGTTGACTTGATACATTTATATTATAATATGATTGCCATTGTAGCAGTAATTGCATGTGTATCACATTAATTTGTCTTTTTAGTGGTTGGAGTAATTAGGTTTATTAGTCTCTCAGCAAGTTTGAGGGTTATAATACAAAATTGTTGTCTGTATTCACTGTACTGTGAATCACTAGGACTTATTACTTATTAGATCACTAGGACTTATTTACTACTCATTGCAAGTCTGTACTCTTAAATAATATCTGTCCTATTCCCCTAACCCTTCTGCCCTGTAAACTACCAATTTTACTTTGTTTCTGTGAGTTTGTTATTAGATTGTACATAGGAGTGATCAGTTCAGTTCAGTCGCTCAGTCGTGTCCGACTCTTTGTGATCCCATGGACTGCACCACGCCAGGCTCCCCTGTCCATCACCAACTCCAAGAGATTGCTCAAACTTATGTCCATGGAGTTGATGATGCCATCCAACCATCTCATCCTCTGTTGTCCCCTTCTCCTCCCGCCTTCAATCTTTCCCAGCATCAGGGTCTTTTTCAGTGAGTCAGTTCTTTACATCAGGTGGCCAAAGTGTTGAAGTTTCAGCTTCAGCATCAGTCCTTCCAATGAATATTCAGGACTGATTTCCTTTAGGATTGATTAGTTGGATCTCCTTGTAGTCCAAGGGACTCTCAAGAGTCTTCTCCAACACCACAGTTCAAAAGCAACAATTCTTTGGCATTCAGCTTTCTTTATAGTCCAGCTCTCACATCAATACATGACTACTAGAAAAACCATAGCTTTGACTAGACAGATCTTTGTTGGCAAAGTAATGTCTCTGCTTTTTAATATGGTATCATCTAGGTTGGTCATAGCTTTTCTTCCAAGGAGCAGGCATCTTTTAATTTCATGGCTTCAGTTACCATCTGCAGTGATTCTGGAGCCTAAGAAAATAAAGTCTCTTGCTGTTTTCCATTGTTTCCCATCTATTTGCCATGAAGTGTTGGGACTGGATGCTATGATCTTAGTTTTTTGAATGTTGAGTTTTAAGCCAACTTTTTCACTCTCCTCTTTCACTTTCATCAAGAGGCTCTTTAGTTCTCTTCTTCACTTTCTTCCGTAAGGGGGGTGTCATCTGCATATCTGAGGTTATTAATATTTCTCCTGCAGTCTTGATTCCAGCTTGTGCTTCATTCAGTCTGGCATTTTGCATGATGTATTCTGTATGTAAGTTAAATAAACAGGGTGGCAAGAGACAGCCTTGACATATTCCTTTCCCAGTTTGCAACTAGTCTGTTGTTCCATGTCTGTTTCTTACTGCTGCATATGAGTAATATCACACAATATTTGTTTTTGTCTCACTTATCTCACTTAGCAGAAAGTCCTCAAGGTCCAAAGATCTCTTTCTAACATCCATATCTGATCATGGTATTTTTCCCAATTAGGTTTGTCCATTGATTCTGCACTGTGGATAAAAGAAACTGTAAACTTCTTTCTTTGCCTGATGTACTAGGTCATTGATGATCTTGTTCTTGTCTATCTGGTATCTGTCCAGCTTCATCTCCAGCAAGGCATATCTCTATGCTTTCACGCCTTTGCCTGTGCTCTTCTACCGATCACAAATGCCCTTCCTATAACTTGTGAGTGTCAAACTCCTTTCAGGTCTCACCACACACACAACTGCTCTGTGAAGTAGACTTAGGTTTCATCTACAATGTTCCCACTATATTTTATATTTGCAGTTTTCACAATGCATTATAATTATTTTAATACCTCATTCTCCTTTTGTATTTTTAGCTCCTTGAAAGCTGGGACTTTGTCCTCCTATCTTTGTATTCCCAGCTTTTAGGATTCCCAGGAATCTAGTACAAAGTAGCGGAGAAGGCAATGGCACCCCACTCCAGTACTCTTGCCTGGAAAATCCCATGGATGGAGGAGCCTGGGAGGCTGCAGTCCATGGGGTCTCGAAGAGTCGAACACGACTGAGCGACTTCCCTTTCACTTTTCACTTTCATGCACTGGAGAAGGAAATGGCAACCCACTCCAGTGTTCTTGCCTGGAGAATCCCAGGGACGGGGGAGCCTGGGAGGCTGCCATCTATGGGGTCGCACAGAGTCGGACACGACTGGAGTGACTTAGCATCAGCAGCAGTACAAAGTAGATGTTTAATAAATATTTGCTGAATAAATTTAGAAGTTTCTCCAAAAATTTTAATTTAACCAGAGCATTTATATATTACATGATGAAATTGAAGATTAAAAATACTTATATGACAGCCTGTGTTTCCTGGAGCAGTTCCAATTTTAAAGAGTCTAGATTCTTGAAGTGTTAATGTAGTTACCAAGACATAATTTTTTGTTGAAAAATATACACATTGAAGCTATATGTTAATTTTTTAATTTTTTACAACTTATTTTTCCATTTGATTTCATGTACTTTTTAAAAATTTTCTAATTAAAGTCTTTTTTTCTAGTTCAGATCACTTTCAAAACAATAGATAATGAAAAATTGGCATGTACAACAGAAAAAACCTAAATTTTAGTTCTATCCTTTTAATGTGCACTTTGGGACAAATAACTGCCTATCTGTATTTGTATGAATATTAATAAATAAAAATTATTGGAAATTTAGAAATCCTTAGGTATAAGGATTAACTACTGACCAACAAAGGCATTTGCCATCTGCCTCTACTGAGATTCCTGGTGGACTTCCCTGGTGGCTCAGATGGTAAAGCGTTTGCCTACAATGCAGGAGACCCGGGTTCAGTCCCTGGGTCGGAAAGATCCCCTGGAGAAGGAAATGGCAACCCACTCCAGTATTCTTGCCTAGAAATCCCATGGATGGAAGAGCCTGGTAGGCTACAGTCCATGGGGTCGCAAAGAGTCGGACACGACTGAGTGACTTTCTTTCTTTCTTTAGGTATAAGGATTACCAATAATCTTATCAATAATAAGGTCTAGGATGCTGTGAGAGTAGCTCCCAATCTTTTTGGACTTCTGTTATTCTGGTGTGATTTCTTTAATATGGAGACCCTGCTTTTACTCCTTGTCCTTCTTCTAACAGTAGATTATTTATTTAACTTTAAATGAATTTTTAAAATAATTTTGAGAATGTATTAGTACTCTCAAGAAACTGGGTATTTCATAACATATCACATATTCATACATGAAAATGCATTTGTCAAAGACACTATTTGAGAATCCCCAATTAGGATCTGGAGTTGGCTGTAACTTATTACTATCTTTGACTAGTGAGGAAAGAGATATTGGCAAAGTAAAAGTTTGGAGCCAGAAAGGTTAGGTGTAAATCATGATTCTTTGAGTGAATAAATCTCTTTGAGCCTGTTTCCTCATCTGCAAGATGAAATACTAATACCTGCCTGAAATGGTTGTGAAAATTAACGGTTTCTATGATGGTAGTTAGTGCCTACTAAGTAAATTTTTCATAAATTGTAACTCCTACTTGCTTAGTATTAATAAAACCCTGAGAATAGATAAAAGGGTTTCCTGTTACACTAATTATTGGGTAATTTGTCTTCTTGAGCCGTTGTTACACTGTTTTCCCAAGGAGATTGGTCTTTGAGATTCTAAAAACAAAAGTGGCTTACAGATATACAGATCAAGAAGCAGAGTCGGGGACTGTTGTCTTCTTGTCCTTCACTACTATCCCCTGACATGCCAGTTAACAACATAAATTCATTTGTTTCCCCTTTCATTTTATTATGTATAATAATGTTAGTATTTTTTCCTGCCTACATAGGTTCCTGGTTATGTTAAGGAATTCATTTGGCTAGGATCCTTTGATCTAGCCAGTCAGAGTGTCTCTCTTTTAAACTTTCTCCACAATCAGATATTTAAATCAGTGTCGTTTTGCAAATAACCTTTTGTGACAAGTAACAAATAACCTTTCTACATTACAAAAAAAGAAAAAAGAGGGAGAGAGAAAGAACAAAGGAGAACGTTTTCAATTCCCTCTGTTTGATTCTACAAGCCTGCTTGTGTAAACCCATTTCCCTCACTGCTTTTTATTCGAGTGTCATCAAGAGCTTTCCTTGATCCACCTGCCTCCAGTTATTACTGTCCACTTTACAGCCAAACTTCCTAAAAGAGCTGTCCCTTTCATATGTTTTCCGTACAGTCACTATCCAGTAACTAAAATTTGGCTTCATTTACCCCAGAACTGCTTTCACTGCTGATTGCTAAATCCTGTGGCCATGTCTCTCTCCTCGCAGTGAGCAGTGGCTGCTTTCTCGTTCTGGCGCATGGGTTCTCATTGTGGTGGCTTCTCCTGTTGCGGAGCACGGGCTCTAGGGCACCAGGCTTCATTCATTGTGGCACGTGGGCTTGTTAGTCACAGTGCATGGCTTGTTGCTCTGCGGCATGTGGGATCTTCGTGAAGCAGGGATCAACCTGCATTTCCTGCATTGACAGGCAGTTTCTTTATCACTGAGCTACCAGGGAAGCCCTACTTCTTCCTAAAAAGCCTCTTTGGTCAGTGTACCATACTGTCCTGTGGCTCTTCTTGCCTCTGTGTCAGTGCTTTTCAGTCTCTTCCTCTTCCTCTGCCTGACTCTTGAATGTTGATGTTTTCTCCTAAGCCCTTGACACATTTTCTGTAGGATTTAACACTTCTAAGTGAATATTTGTTGAATGAATGTGTCTATATATTGATAGTTTCTCAAGAGATTTGACTATAACTGAACCTCATTAACTGAAAAAATGTCAGTATGTTACAACATGCACTTCACAGCCACACTTTAGTGCTGTCTGTCTGAGCCATGATTCTCTTAAGCTACTACATGCTTATAGTGAAAAAAATACAAGTCCATTATTCAGCCTTTCTGTCCGTCAAGTTTAGTTAGCTTTTTTAAAGTTCTCTGTATATAAATGGTAATTTTAAAAAGCATGCGTTACCCTAAATTTTTATACCAGGTTAACTGTTTACAGAAATTTTATAGCATTGATGTCCATCCTCAATAAAACAGTAATGTTTACTTGAAGTAGCAATTTAATTTAAATGCACTCTGCAATATATATTCTGAAGTTTAGGATTAGAAGGGGGGAGAAAATTAATATTTAATGAAATTTTTTCATGCCAGGCTCTGGCCTGTGTGTTTATCTACATTGTATATTTTCATTTTCTAACACTCTGGGAGATAAGTATTTTTAGTCATCTCATAGAGAAAACAAAATTAAGGTTAAGGTAAGTTAAAATAGACTCTACACTACAGGATATACAGCTACTGAAACTCAGAACCAGGCTTCTCTCAAACTTTATAGCCTATAGCTACCTTATAAATGATGCAGAAAATATAAACTAGTAATGAATGCTAAATACAGAAATATATTTTGTAAGTACTTGAGTTAACTAAATCCAAGTTGTGCTAAAAGTTGTCTGTGTCGTTTTGTCCCTAGGCAATTATTTGGCAGAAAACTAGAGTATCAGATCATAAAATGGCTCTCATGTCTGTTCTGGGGACTACTGTTATGGGCAATATGGAATCCTTTCAGTACCACTGTGAAGAATCTCAGGTATACAACAAAGATGTTCTTGAATAATTCTAATTTACCACTGAAGCTGTTTAATTATGTCCTTTTTGTCGGGTTGAGGTAACAAGAAGTGTCTCTTTAAAAATTTTAATGACAAAGGATGTATAAGCTCATATTAAATCTCTTTTCCCTGCCCTACTTCCTGTTTTTATCTCTTCTGTTTATTGTTTTTAATTTTAAGTATCATGGTTACATTAGTTGTTTAAGTGATTTTCAGTTTAGAATCTTCATCTCTTTGCTTTCCTCAATGAAAGAAACGGAGTTGAGCCCTCTTACCTTTGTTTCCCTTTCCCATCTTGAGTATGTCTTCCAGCTTTATTTTCCGACCTGTCGGCTCTAGAGTCTCTTGAGTCCCTGTAGCGCTGGATGAGGCCACTAACACTCCCAGTCTTGCTTGCTCTCTCTCTGACGTGCCCGCTCCACTCTCAGGTCATCTAGCTTCAGAACCTGTGTCTTATGTAACCATCTTTCATTTGAAGATTCATGTTAAAAGTTGAAAACTCGTATGGACTGTACATTATTATGACTTCTTTTCTTTTCTATAATTTGTTGCCGTCTCTTGGCTACTAGTTCCCCTCCTATTCTCTTGTATAATATTGAGTTCTTAATAATTATCATTTTATTAGTGTCTTGGATGGAGCTTGTGCTCAATTAATGTATTAAGAATTCTCTCTACCTTAGAAGGTAGCCATGATCTGACTTGGGTTCTGTTTTTCAGAGCACCCTTAATAGTTGTTTAATAGTTTAGACACTAGTGCCGTTTTGGACTGGTCCTCTTGGCTGACTTGGGATAGGAAGGGTACTGTCTAAATTTTGCTGGGTTCTTGTGGTTTCCTAGAACTTGTTGCCCATGCTGGTAACCCAGGAAGCTTGTGACAGGAGATTCAGACGTGCTACCTATGTTCTGCTTTAGAGAGTCTACCTGTCATAGTTTCGTCTGAAGACCAGCAGCATTAGCATTGCTTGGAAACTTGTTAGTTTGACAGACTGAGTAGGGGACAGACGTCTTTACTTTGGTAAAGGAGTACAAGAGGAGCTATTAGACAGCAGCATGGAAGTTAGCTGAAATATTTTATCAAGTTTTGAATGTGGTAAGATTAAAAAATTTGAGCATTTAGAGATGAAAGAAATAAAGGCTGTACACCTATATCTTAGCATCACTGGTGTGTGTTGTATAGATGGGAATGAAATTAATGAGATGGGATAGAGAGCAAGAAAAAGGGGTCTGATGAGGAGACTGAGGGAGACTATCTCCCTTATAGGCTGTAAGCAAAGGGAGAGAAAATCTCCCTAAAGAGGAAGTTTCAGAGAGGAAGTAGAAAATCCAAAAGAGAAGGCTGAAACAGTGTCATGCTTCCCAAAGGAGAGAATTCCATTGGTGTCAGGGTCTGCAGAGAGTCAGGTAGACACAGTAGAGCTAAGTGTCTATTGGAGTTGGTCATTGAGGTAGAAGCTAGATGATAGAAGGCTGGAAGTGAAGGGAGGGAGAGAAGGGTTCATAGTTGAAGAGCAATCAGGGGAGTATTCTTTGTTTATATTTTGCCTTTGATTTTCGTTTTGCTTTTTACTTGAGTGATACTTGGGTATAGAGTCTTATAAGGCCTATCTTATTTTTTATTTTGTTGCACTGATTTAGTCTCTTACAGAGATTTTTTTTCCCCACAAACTAGCCTGATTTTCACTTTTTGTAACATTTTATAAGACTCTGCCATTTGATTTTAGTTTTCCATATAACTTACCATGTGTTCATTCTTAAGGTTATCTATCTTAAACCATTTTTAAAGCTCAGTATTTGGAAGTAATACTATTTATTCAGTGGCCAACCAAGATGGTGTGGAAGAAAAACACTAGCAATATTACTGATGTTTTCTTCATTTTAATCTTTATTCTTACCTATTCTGTTTTTTTTTTTTTTCCCCATCAACAAGCCTAGTAAGTCTTTCAGAGGGTGAACAGCTCTCCCTGATGCTCAGCAGGTGCTTTAAGAAGGCTCTCATATTACTTGGTAAATTATGCAACCATTTATAAGGGTTGTGAAGTTTTATAGTTAATTAAGTAGTTTCATTTTATAATGGATTATCTTGCTATATGTATTAACTTTTTTTAATTGGCGCAGTTTGGCTCTGTGACAGTAACGCACTTAGTGTTCTAAAGTTGGTAATGCATCCATCTCCTTAAACACTTATTTCCAAGGGTAGGGATAGCCACAGACATAGGTGGCAGCCTACAGCCTGTGTTGGTAGGGAGCCTCATGGTTTCTACTTAACTAAAAATAGCAAACCCCCTGACACTCTTGCTTTTTTAAACCTAAGCAGAAAATTTCTCACTATTACTGTTTCTTAACAGGTTAATAAAACATCTGATTCCAGTTGTTTCAGATAAGAAATTTTATAGGCCTGTATTTTGAATAATTTGATCAACATCATATTAGTAGTGTAGCTGGAGTTTAAACCATTTCAGTCTGGCTCTTTGCTGTATTCCTAACAGTTCTTTGTATTATCTCTAAAAGTAGGAGCATTTTCCTTGCTTTCTGTTCACTAAATCTCTCTTCCTTTTCATACATTTGTGAAATAGTTTTCTAAACAAAAATGAAGATAAAGTACATTGCAATGTGTCAAAGAGTAAGAGATCTTTTTCTCCTTCAGTAATGAAAAACTAGTCAGATTGACTTCATGGCATACTCAAAATAAAGATAGAAACAGCTACTTCTTTACAGAAAATGGTGGCTGAAAAGAAAAGGATGAACAGCCAGAGGAAAGTTACATTACAAGGGAAGAAATTTTTTTGAAAATAGTAGGAAATAGGGTTGAGCAGAGAGCAGCAGTATTTATACTGTATGTCCTATGACAATAAGATATGTATTCATGAAACTTTAATGAATGCCAGTTTTCCCTTAAAATTGCAAGAAGGGAGAGTTAGCTGAGAACACCAATTTAACATGCTTCAGTAATTTAAGTTTAATGCTCATGACATGGTTATCAAGAAGTTTATGGCTGTTTAGACCTTAAAATGAAAATCCATTTGTTAATTTTGATTATACCTTTAAATGTATATAACCAGATCCATGGACTCATGTTTACTGTTGACATTGCATATCAATACTATAATTATTTATTACAATTGTAGATTTTTCTAAGTGGATTTCTTCCAAAGCATGATGCAGACCACTCTTGCACAAGTCTTTCAACCCCAGAAAGGAGTTTCATCTTTATAAACAGTCGACCAGTACACCAAAAAGATATATTGAAGGTAATCTTTTTAAGAAAAAAGTAATTTGTCAGCTTCTTATAAGGACTATTTGTAATAATTTGTTCTAAAATAAGGAAAAGGAAAAATTATAGTATGGCGCTTCCCTAGTGGCTCAGATGATTAAGAATCTGCCTGCAATGTAGGAGACCTGGGTTCAATCCCTGGATTAGGAAGATCCCCTGTAGTAGGGAATGGTTACCCACTCCAGTATTCTTGCCTGGAGAATTCCATGGACAGAGGAGCCTGGCAGGCTACAAAGAGTCAGAAACAACTGAACAACTAACACTTCACTTTCACTTTTCACCTTACATATGACTCTTCACAACAATTCCGTGGTGAATTATTATCCTTATTTATAGTGAAGAAGGTCTTCTCTTGTGGCTCAGCTGGTAAAGAATCCACCTGCTATGCGGGAAACCTGGGTTCGATCCCTGGGTTGGGAAGATCCCCTGGAGAAGGGAAAGGCCACCCACTCCAGTATTCTGGCCTAGAGAATTCCATGGACTGTATAGTCCTAGGGTTTGCAAAGAGTCAGACATGACTGAGTGACTTTCACTTTTACTTTCATAGTGAAGAAACTGAATGTTAGTGACTACCTTAGACCACATAGCCGGGAAGTAACAGAATTTGAATTTGAACTCAGGACTTTGAAAACACCCATGACACTGTGATCTTTTCCATGAAGTCAGTTGCACTGGATGCATGCTTGCACTTCGTGTTACGTAAATTCAAAGCTTCTAAATGAGCTTTAGTATTTAGATACTACTTTTCCTAATAAGCAGTTACATCCACTCAGTTTCTCAGTTGAATGTGCTTCTTCTGGTGGTATTTTAAGGATAATATTACTTAAATAATGCTATCTTTATAAATACTTTAAAGAATAATAATACTTTAGTATATTTCTGTCATTTTTTGTCTTCATTACATGTATTTCTAGCTAATCCGACATTATTACAATCTGAAATGTCTAAAGGAATCTACTCGTTTGTATCCCATTTTCTTTCTGAAAATTGACGTTCCAACAGCTGATGTAGATGTGAATTTAACACCTGATAAAAGTCAAGTATTGTTACAGAATAAGGTAACCTTTTTCAGATAATTTTTTGTATTATTTATAAACTTATGCAATCCTAGCTGTTTTCATATGAAAAAGATTTACTTTTCTGTATAGATGTTTTTAATGTTAGTCTCATAATTTCCCCTAATACTTGTTAATTTGTATTTTTAGGAATCTGTTTTAATCGCTCTTGAAAATCTGATGACGACTCGTTACGGATCACTACCTAGTACAAATTCTTACGAAAGTAATAAAACAGATGTTTCCTCAGCTGACATGGTTGTTAGTAAAACAACAGAAACAGATGTGCTTCTTACTAAGATGGAAACATCTGGAAATAATTATCCAAATGTTGATACTTCAGCCATTCCTTTCCAAAATGATGTGCGTAATGATACATCTGGGGAAAACACTAATTATTGTTTAAATCATCAGGTACATATTGGTGACCATTATGATGATTATTTTAATAGTGAAAATTCTAGCATTGATAAGAATGATGGAAATGCATTTAAAGAAATCCCAGAGAATAAGTCATCGTGTGAGGACACCCAAGAGAAGAATGGTGAAACTTGGTCTGTGGATTCTGTTGGGCAAGCCCAATCAGAAAATGGCAATAAAGGCCACAGAGATGAGAGTGGAGAAAATGAAGAAGCAGCAGTTCCTGAGAAGTCTGCGGAAATTTGTGTAGATGACTGGAGCAAAGGAAATATACTTAATTCTAGAGGAGAAAACATTGAACCTGTGAAAATTTTAGTGCCTCAAAAAAGTTTAGTGAGTAATGTAAATAGTAATAATAATAATACAAGTCCTGAACAAAAGAATCTCTGTGAAAGTTCCTGTGACAAAAATTCAAATGTGGTAGATAACAAATCTGGACAGCTTACAGCTTATGATTTAATTAGCAATCGAGTAATCAAGAAACCCATGTCAGCAAGCGCCCTTTTTGTTCAAGATCATCGTGCTCAGTTTCTCACAGAAAATTCCAAGACCAGTTTGGAAGATGCAACAGTACAAATTGAAGAACTGTGGAAGACATTGAGTGAAGAGGAAAAACTGAAGTAAGTTTCCAGAGCTTTCATGTGACCTGAATGCTCAGATATTTCCATTCTATATGACTCACTGGGTTGAAAAAGCTTCTTTTTCTTCTTATTTATGGAAAAGCAGAATGGAAAATACCTTGTGGCTTGTCCTAGAGTACTTTTTTGACATCACTTTTTTGGGGGTTAATTTAGAGATTTTTACTTTCTTTTTTTTCTTTTTGCTTGTTTTTTATTTTGGTATAAAACTACTTTCTGGTTTAAGTTTGTAATTAAAAGTTTTACATTCTTAAGACTACCATTTTCTTCTATTTCTTTTTTATACTAATCTTCCTATTATAGGACTTTTTTAAACTTTTCTATTAGAACCGGGTTTCTTTTTTAAGATCTTGAATATTCCCTTTTTAAATTGTTCTTTAAAACATGTAACAATACAAAAAGTATAACGTTGCAGATTTAATTCAGTGATTTTAATACTCTTCCTTATACTCTTCAGTATAACTCAAAAGACTTTCTTCTAAAATCTTTTGTTTTTTGGCAGCTTATAAACTATGGTGGGTTTGGAGGAGTAGGTAAAATAGATGGTTTGATCTCTTCTTTAAAAACTACATATTATTTGCTATTTTTAGATGTTCAGCTTTAAAGATACCAAAAATCCAAATAGATCCTACTGTATCTTTAAAAGTTAATCTAAAAAGGTACAGCCTTTTAGAAACGAATACAACCTTAACTAGAGAGTAAGATCCAACAACACCATAGTAGGCCTAAAAACAGCCACCAATTAAGAAAGCGTTAAAGCTCAACAATAAAAATGACACCAATCCCAATAATAAACAACTAACTCCTAGCCCTAATACTGGACTAATCTATTAGAAAATAGAAGTAATGTTAAGAAACACTTTCTCCCTGCATAAGTTTAAGTCAGTATCTGATAATACCCTATTAACAGTAAATAAAAATAACCCAATAATAAATTCAAATTACCTGAATAAATCCAAAAAAATATGATGGTTGTTTCCAGTTGACTGAAGGCACTTGCTATAATCACAGGATATTATGTTTTGAGTGATTTAGCTCACCAGAAAATGAAAGAGTGCAATTATAGTTCCAATCATATATTATTACCTGAGGCATCTCAAATACTATGTCAGACATCTGGAAAAACTTTTAAGTGTAACTGGTCATCTGCAGTTTATATTTGGTGATAAACTACATGGGTACTTGACGAATTGTTTTTCTTTTTTTATTAGCTTATTCAGTCTTGTAAAAACACTATCAATATTAAAGTAATAAAGATCACTATTAACACCAATTGGCAAAACCTTTATAAGTTAACTTCTACATTTTTCTTTTTGTTTAGTGGGGATGGTGGTTGTGTTTTTTTCTTTCAACATATTTATGTATGATATATATATATTAATGTGTATCTATAAAAGATAAACGTATTCTTTTAATTAATTTATTTAAGCTTTTATTCTGTATGAAGATATAGCCAGTTAGTGAACAATGATAGTTTCAGGTGAACAGCAAAGCAATTCAGCCATATATACACATGTATCCCTTCTCTCCCAGACTCCCCTCCCATCCAGGCTGCCACATAACATTGTGTAGAGTTTCATGTGCTATACAGTAGGTCCTTGCTGCTTAAGATACTCTTAAGTAGAGGCATAATACAATTGTCATCACTTTCTAAAACATGAATTTCTTAATCTTCAGTGTTCAAATTTCTAATTATTTCATAAGTGTCAAATTTTAAAAGTTAAGTCAAGATGCAAATGAAGGTCGTACACTATGATGATGATGATGATGATGATTTTTAGTTTTACCTAAATGACACATTCAGTTTAAAGATGAGAGCATTTAAGTTTTAATACAGCAAGCCCATAAAAATTAAATGACATTGATCAGGAAGTGATGAATTGAGAGTTGTCTAAGAATAGGGGAAAAAAAGCATAGATGTTCCCAGTTCTCATGGAAGTAGGTACAGTGCAGCAGCTCAAGGTAGCTATTCCCTTTCAACCTCAAAACAGCAGTTATTACCCCAGTCTCAGCGTTGTTTCTCCTTGCAGGCCCAAGGTTTTAAGATACAAGGGTTATCGTTAATAGACCTCATCTAAAAATGATCAGGCAGTATTCTGGAATTCAAAGTTTTCTCTTTCTTATTGCCATAAGGTAAACAGAAGAGCATTGTTGAAGACCTCTGAAGCTACACCTGGGTTCAAACCTCAGTTCCTCTCTTTTCTAGCATTATGTAAAAATGTGTGCACAGTATCTTTTGGGTTGTTGTGAGGATTAAATAAGATATATTATGTGTTTGTTATAAGATAAATGACTGGCACATAGTAAATAATGTTCATGATATTAATCAGAGTTTTTAATCTGTGAAAAGAAGATTTCTCTCTTGTGATTGACATTATTTTTCATTTGCTTATTCAAGATTAAATTTAATTTGGAGGTCAGAAATAGAAACCTGTGGAGAAAATTTAGGTTTCTTGGGATCAGAGAGCTTACTACATGTCTAAGCTCTATTAGAATCTTCCAGAGCCAGAATCTGATGATCATGGCAGACCAGGTTGAAAATCATGATTAGTGAAAAGGTAGAGCAAAAATGTTTAACATTCAAGAATTGCATTAACTACCATTTCTCTTCTAATCTTTATCTATCTTAGAATTCTTTTCCATGGTCTTAAGTTCTACAAGGAGTGCTAAGGAATATGAGAGCAGTCTCCTACAGATAATCAGTCCTTCCATCTATTCTTCCTTTTCTTTTCTTGTTTCTCTTGTTTCCAGTTTTTTTCCCCATCCTCCTTCCTCCCTTTTTTCTTTCTTCCTTTCCTTTCCTTTCCTCTCCTGTCTTTTCTTTCCTTATTTCTTTCAATTAGGAAATACTTAGGTGTCCCTGGTGGCTCAGACGGTACAGCGTCTGTCTACAATGCAGGAGACCCTGGTTCAGTCCCTGGATTGGGAATATCCCCTGGAGAAGGAAATGGCAGCCCACGCCAGGTCTCTAGCCTGGAAAATCCCATGGATGGAGGAGCGTGGTAGGCTACAGTCCATGGGTCGCAGAGTCGGACACAACTGAGCAACTTCACTTTCAGGAAATACTGAGAATATTCTGTGTACAAGGCCAGTGTACTCTAGCTAATCATTTCAGATACAGTGATAAATGACAAATAAAACAATACTTTCACTAATAAAAGTACAATCTTAAAGAAACGAGTTATGAAAACACTTAGCAGTTAGGCTTAATCATATCTATAGGACAGGAGATACTTCCTGAATAGAAATTGATCAGGATGGTGTAGAGAATTTTCTGTTTAGTAGGAACAGCACATAAGAACGCCCAGAAGCTAGAAGGAAGACAGTGTTACTGAGGAATGGAAAGATGCCCTTTATGACAGGAGTGTATTATGGGGGAGTGTAGTAAAGATGGGCTTCCCTGGTGGCTCAGCCAGTTTTTTACTGCATCTGCAATGCAGGAGACTTGGGTTCAATCCCTGGGTTGGGAAGATCCCCTGGAGAAGGGAACAGTTACCAAAAACAGATCATGGGATCCAGTCAGATCATGGAAGGTTCGAAGAGTTTTAAATAAGACCTAGGATCAGGGTTTTCTACCAACAGCTTAGGATACAGTAGAAGGTTCCTACATTTAAAATTTACAGTAGAAGGTTCCTACAATTTTTTCCTTTCTGGATTCCTCTCCCCCACCCCACCCCACCTTGCTTTCATCTCTTTTCCTCTTGTGGATTAGAAAACACTTTGTCCTCCTACTAGTATCTCCGTCAGTTGACTTGAACTTTTGTTTGTAGTAGCCATGAATATATTTCTACTTAGAATAACTAAAAATAATACTGTAATTGGGATAATACTGAAAATGGTAAATAAACTTTGTAATTACATGTAATCTTGAGATAGAGTCACTTGAGTTGGTTAGTGATAAATCAGAATTAGTATTTTTCATTTAAGTTACTAAATCCCTTAATGACATAAAGTCAAAGATAACGTCTCTTTTTACTTAATATTTACTTAATATTCCTTTGGACATAACTTTTATATTTCCCAAGGAACTAATTAAATTGACTTCTTGAATAAATCAAAAGATTAGTATCATGTGTGAAAAGTTGCACATTATAGTTATTTACAAATGGTAACCTTCATCTTGAACTCACTCCATTGTGGGAGAAAATTTTGAATTTGTCCCAAAGCTAAAAATACTTATTTATAGTACTAATTGAAGGCAAACTGTATTGAAAACTTTATGCATTATAACTTAGACTTTGAGATTCTAAGTGGAGATGGAAGAAAATAACGTTAATTATGAGCATGGCCTGCCTAGGCAGCAACTACAAGAAGCATTTTTCCTTTACCTAGTTTACAGTGAAATAGAGTCTTTTTTTTTACATTCTTATTCAGCTAGTATTTATTTATTCAACAAATACGTACTGAGTACAAGCTACACAATGTGCATGTCTCTTGTGTTTTAGTCTCACTTTCTACATTTAATACCATTCTCCCAATAGTAGTATTTTTATTTTCTAATACATACCTATTCAAATTTCTCCTTTAAAATGTATGTATATTACCTACAATATAACTCAACCAGTTTTTTAAGAGTTTATAAAGCTCAGAATTACATTCTCTAGTCTGCATTTAAAAATTCATTTTAAAATCTTTTTAGCAAGGTTGGTTAAATAATTACCAATCTTTAATCAACTATGTGCCCCATTCATTATAAGATAGGTGTTTCTTGATAGAAAATAATGATACCATATATTTACTATCATTTACTAGGTTCCAGTAAATGATAGGCTTCCCTGGTGGTTCAGACGAAAAAGCCTCTGCCTGCAATGCGGGAGACCTGGGTTCTGTCCCTGGGTTGGGAAGATCCCCTGGAGAAGGAAATGGCACCCCACTCCACTACTCCTGCCTGGAAAATCCCATGGATGGAGGAGCCTGTAGGCTACAGTCCATGGGGTCGCAAAGAGTCAGACATGAATGAGTGAATTCACTTCACTTCATTTCACTAGGTTCCAGGAACTATTCTAATTACCTAAAACATTTTAACTCATTTTATTCCTCACATCAAAGTTATAAAGTATTTAAGATGTATATTATCTAGATATTACAGATGAGCCTACTGAAATACAGGAAAGTTAATTCATTGTGTAGAGCTGCTAAATGCGAAGACAGGCCAGGCAGTCTGTCTCTAAGGTCTCTGCTCTTAGCCAGTACAATTTGCTGAATACAGATAGTAGTTTTTAGTTCTAGATTTGTATCAGAATCACCCATGGAGCTCTCTAAAAACACTATTGCCCAAACTCAGCCTAAGTATGGAGAATTGTAAGCTCTTGAGAGTGAGACCAGTAGAAAAGGGATGATATAACCGGAGAAGACAATGGCAGCCCACTCCAGTGTTGTTGCCTGGAGAATCCCAGGGACGCGGAGCCTGGTGGGCTGCCGTCTATGGGGTCGCACAGAGTCGGACACGACTGAAGCAACTTAGCAGCAGCAGCAGCATAACCACTATACAAGACTGTTTTTGGCGCTAGAAGTTAATTTTATCCCTGTTATTATTAATCAAAATACAAAAGACCTTTTAACTTTTTCATTTCAGTCAGTTCAGTTCAGTCGCTAAGTCGTGTCTGACTTTTTGCCACCCCATGAATTGCAGCATGCCAGGCCTCCCTGTCTATCACCAACTCCCCGAGCTCACTCAGACTCACATCCATCAAGTCAGTCATGCCATCCAGCCATCTCATCCTCTGTGATCCCCTTCTCCTCCTGCCCCAATCCCTCCCAGCGTCAGAGTCTTTTCCAGTGAGTCAACTCTTCGCGTGAGGTGGCCAAAGTACTGGAGTTTCAGCTTTAGCATCATTCCTTCCAAAGAAGTCCCAGGGCTGATCTCCTTCAGAATGGACTGGTTGGATCTCCTTGCAGTCCAAGGGACTCTCAAGAGTTCTCCAACACCACAGTTCAAAAGCATCAATTCTTCGGCACTCAGCTTTCTTCACAGTCCAACTCTCACATCCATACATGACCACTGGAGAAACCATAGCCTTGACTAGGCGGACCTTTGTTGGCAAAGTAATGTCTCTGCTTTTCAATATGCTATCTAGGTTGGTCATAACTTTTCTTCCAAGGAGTAAGCGTCTTTTAACTTCATGGCTGCAGTCACCATCTGCCATGATTTTGGAGCCCAAAAAAATAAAGTCTGACACTGTTTCCCCATCTATTTGCCATAAAGCGATGGGACCAGATGCCATGATCTTTGTTTTCTGAATGTTGAGTTTTAAGCCAACTTTTTCACTCTCCTCTTTCACCTTCATCAAGAGGCTTTTTAGTTTTTAACAGTATAATTTTAAAAGGTCCAAATTGACCTTTGTGTTCAGTTTATTTGAACTTATTTTTTTATTGCTAATTCTAAAATGAGAAATAGTAACTGAAGAAATTAACATTTAGCTATAAAACTAAATTATAAATTTATAAATTTAATCATAGAATGTTTATTTTGAGCGTTACTATTAGACTGACCCTGATCTTATTAGTATATAATTACTAGGGCTTCCATAGTGGCTCATTGGTAAAGAATCGTCCTGCACAATGCTGGAGAAGTGGCTTTGATTCCTGGGCCGGGAAGAGCCCCAGGAGAAGGAAATGGCAACCCACTCCACTGTTGCCTGAGAAATCCTGTGTTCAGAGGAGCCTGGCGGGCTAGTCCGTGGGGTTGCAAGAGTAGGACATGACTTAGTGACTAAACAACAATATAATTACTAAATGTATGTAAGTTTTGTTGTCCTCAGAGCATCATTTCTTCTATGTTGATGTTACACCACATATTTAAGGAATTCTTCAGATCTGAAATTGACTCCTTACTGTTCTATTTAATTCTTTCTTTTTTTTTTTCCTTTTTAGTTTCCTGTACCTTAAATGGTTTTTAAAACTGGGTAAAATTTAGCTGCTGTGAAGTGCATAGATCTGAACTGTATGTAGATAGTTCATTGTGTTTTCACGTGTGCACACTGCTGAAACCACCACCACAAACAAAATACAGAACATCTCCTTCAGCCCAGAAGGTTCTTTAATGTCACCTACAAGCCAGTCACCACTTGGAGCCACTCTTTTTATTTCCGTCACATTAGTTTGGTTTTGCCAGTACTTGAACTTCTTATATATAAAATCATAATGATACGTACTCCTTTGTGTCCAGCTTCCCCCAAGAAAATGTTTTTGAGGTTTTCATTCAGGTTTGTTGAATGTATCCATATACTTTATTCTTTTTAATCCATAAATAGTACTTAGTTGTGTAAGTGTACCACAATTTGTTTTCTCAGTCTCCACTGATGAAAATTGTTT
Source organism: Bos taurus (assembly GCF_002263795.3). Classification (NCBI taxonomy): domain Eukaryota; kingdom Metazoa; phylum Chordata; class Mammalia; order Artiodactyla; family Bovidae; genus Bos; species Bos taurus. The sequence goes on along the minus strand of NC_037329.1, from coordinate 6,474,285 downwards.
TCTTTCCAGATTCTGGATATTATGAATTAAGTTGTGTTGTTTAGTTTCCAAATACTTCGAGTTTTTCTAAATATCGTATTGCTGTGCTGCGTGTGCTGAGTGCTTAGTCATGTCTTACTCTCTGTGACCTCTTGGACGGTAGCCTGTCAGGCTCGTCCATCTGTGGGATTTTCCAGGCAAGAGTACTGGAGTGAGTTGCCATTTCCTACCTAAGGGGATCTTCCCACCCAGGAGTTGAACCCGCGTCTTTTTTGTCTCCTACATTGGCAGGCAGATTTGTTACCACTGTGCCACCTGGGAAGCCCACTAATTTCTAATTAATTTTACCATGGACAGGTAAAATGCTGTTAGATTTAAGTCTTCTGAAATTTATTGAGAATCAAGCCCAGCAGCATATCTTGAAGAATGGACATCTAAAATGAATCTGAATTCTATAGTTAGATGTAGTGTGCTAAAGTGACAATTAAGTCAAGATAGTTGGTTCAGTTCAGTTCATTTCAGTTGCTCAGTCATGTCCGACGCTTTGCGACCCCATGAATCACAGGACACCAGGCCTCCCTGTCCATCACCAACTCCCGGAGTTCACTCAGACTCACATCCATCGAGTCGGTGATGCCATCCAGCCATCTCATCCTCTGTCGTCCCCTTCTCCTGCCCCCAATCCCTCCCAGCATCAGGGTCTTTTCCAATGTCAACTCTTTGCATGAGGTGGCCAAAGTATTGGAGTTTCAGCTTCAGCATCAGTCCTTCTGTCCTTCCAGTGAACACCCAGGACTGGTCTCCTTTAGGATGGACTGGTTGGATCTCCTTGCAGTCCAAGGGACTCTCAAGAGTCTTCTCTAGCACTGCAGTTCAAAAGCATCAACTCTTCGGTGCTCAGCTTTCTTCACAGTCCAACTCTCACATCCATACATGACCACTGGAAAAACCATAGCCTTGACTAGATGGACCTTTGTTGGCAAAGTAATATCTCTGCTTTTTAATATGCTACCTAGGTTGGTCATAACTTTCCTTCCAAGGTGTAAGCGCCTTTTAATTTCATGACTGCAGTCACCATCTGCAGTGATTTTGGAGCCCCCAAAAATAAGTCTGACACTGTTTCCACTGTTTCCCCATCTATTTCCCATGAAGTGATGGGACCAGATGCCATGATCTTCGTTTTCTGAATGTGGAGCTTTAAGCCAACTTTTTCACTCTCCACTTTAACTTTCATCAAGAGGCTTTTTAGTTCCTCTTCACTTTCTACCATAAAGGTGGGTCATCTGCATATATGAGGTTATTGAGATTTCTCCCGGCAGTCTTGATTCCAGCTTGTGCTTCTTCCAGCCCAGCGTTTCTCATGATATACTCTGCATAGAAGTTAAATAAGCAGGGTGACAATATATAGCCTTGACGTACTCCTTTTCCCATTTGGAACCAGTCTGTTGTTCCATGTCCAGTTCTAACTGTTGCTTCCTGAGCTGCATACAGGTTTCTGTCTTTAGTTGTAGAAAATCTCTGGTGGTCTTTAGTTCATTCTAATTGATAATTACTGTGTGTTTCTGTGTGTGTGTGTGTGTGTGTATTTGTCACTCAGTTGTGTCTGACTCTTTGCAACCCCATGGACTATACTTGTAATTTTGTTGTGCCTATGGCAGGTGATCTTCTGGAGGAGGGCATGGCAACCCACTCCAGTATATCTTGCCTGGAGAATCCCATGGACAGAGGAGCCTGGTGGGCTACAGTCCATAGGGTGACAAACAATCAGACGTGACTAAAGTGACTTAGCACCCATGTATGGGAGGAGATAAGCTCAGGATCTTCCTACTCTACTTTGTTGGCCACACCTTTGCATCTCTGAATTTTGCTTTTCAAATTCTGTCTGATGGTCTATGACATTCAAATACAATAGTCTGTGTAATGTAGTAATTGATACAGTTTTGTTTTGGTCTACCAGTTTTCCTGTTCCTTCTCAGTTTTGTTTCTCTGTTCCTCCTTGTTTTGGGAGAGACACAGACTCTTTAGGGTTACGTGAATATAATTTCATATTTAATTTTAAATTTCTTTATTGGCTTTGCCAGATTTTTTGCTTTGGGGAGTATATTATACATCCTTAATTTATCATAATCTACCTGAGTCTAGCCATGGCTTTGACTATGTAGACCTTTGTCAGCAATGTGATGTCACTTCTTTTTAATACACTGAGTAGGTTTGTCATAGCTTTTCTTCCAAGGGACATGCGTCTTTGGATTTCATAGCTGCAGTCACTGTCTGCAGTGATTTTGGAGCCCAAGAGAATAAAATCGGCCACTGTTTCCACTTTTTTGCCATATGTTTGCCATGAAGTGATGGGACAGGATGCCATGATCTTCGTTTTTTTTGAACATTGACTTTTTAAGCTTTTTCACTCTCCTCTGTCATCCTCATCAAGAGGCTTGATAGTTCCTCTTCACATTTTGCCGTATGGGTGGTGTCATCTGCATATCTGAGGTTGTTGATATTTCTTCTGGCAGTCTTGATTCCTAAAATGTCGATGTTTACTCTTGCTATCTCCTGCTTGTGAAAGTCTCTCAGTAATGTGTGACTCTTTATGATCCCGTGGACTATATGGTCAGTGAAATTCTCCAGGCCAGAATACTGGAGTGGCTAGCCTTTCCCTTAATGCAGGGGATCTTCCCAACCCAGGGATCGAACCCAGGTCTCCCACATTGCAGACAGATTCTTTACCAGCTGAGCTACCAGGGAAGCCCTAGTTGACCACGTGCAATTTACCCTGATTCATTGACCTAACATTCCAAATACCTATTCAACCTTTACAGCATCAGAGTTTACTTTCACCAACAGACAAATCTACAGTGCAGCATCGTTTCTGCTTTGGTCCAGCCTCTTTATTCTTTCTGGAACTATTTCTTCCCTCTTCTGAAGTAGCATATTAGACACCTACCAACCTGGAGGGCTCATCATCTGGTGTTACATCTTATTACATTTTCATACTGTTCGTGGGGTTCTCGAGGCAAGAATACTGAAGTGGTTTGCCATTCTCTTCTCCAGTGAGCCATGTTTTGTCATAACTCTCTACCGTGACTCGTCTGTCAAAAACCTATTAAAAATTTGTTTGAAATTCAAACATCTATGTCATCTTGAAAATGGTTTCTACTGGTCATTTTTTCTCTTTCCCATAACTCACATTGTCCTGTTTTATTGCTTGAGTGTTATCTTTTGCTTGTGTAATGGACATTTTTGATGCTATGTTGCCGAAACCCTGGGTTCTATTATCTTCTGAAAAGTATTGGGTTTTGTTCTACCACACAGTTAAGTTACTGACAGGTCCCCTGGAGCTTGCGGAGGCTTTGTTTTATACTTCCTTTAGGCAAAGACTTTAAATTTTGCTATTAGTCTTAGGGCAACTTCCTGAGTTCTATAATATAGTTGTGTGTTTTTTCCCTAAGAAGTAGCCCTTCTCCAATTTTAATTGAAAGCACAAACTGTTCTCCGAGTCATCTAATTATGTGAAACTTAAGCTCCAAACTCTTCTTTCTTTTGCAGCAGGCAGCTATTGAAATCTCTGTTTAGTTCATTTAGAGTCTAGTGTTTACTTTCCTCTAGATTCTCACACGTAGGATTTTCTGAGATTTTCTTCCTCAATTTCCAGTTGTTTTCGAAGCAGGGGGTTCTATGCTCTGATGACTCAGTCTATTGTGAGTTCAGCTTTCTGACTGAGGTCTTGCTATTCTCCCATAATGCTGGGGACTGCATCTGGTTAAAAGTGGTATAAATGTGGATCTCTTCAAGGGTTGAATCCATTCCAAATCCTCTTGCTTTTCAGTACTCTTCAGTGCCTGTATTAGTCGATTTCGTTATTTTGTTCTCAGCTTATCATGGTTATATATGGGTGGGTTAGTGCAATATGAGCCCCTTTGCATTACTGTGCCTGGAATGCCACCTCTTTATTTTTTATAACATTTACTTAAGATGGTTAATATATTTCTCATGACTTTATTAGATCATCTTTATATTTATTCATAGATATGAAGAGAAAGCTGCTAAAGACTTGGAAAGATACAATAAGCAAATAAAGAGAGCCATCGAACAGGAGTCACAAGTATCATTAAAAGATGGGAAAAAAAGGATGAAACCCACCAGTGTGTGGAATTTGGCACAGAAGCACAAGTTGAAAACCTCACCATCTAATCAGCCAAAACTTGATGAGCTCTTTCAGGCCCAAATCGAAAAAAAAAAGAACCAAAACATTAAAATAGTTCAGATCCCCTTCTCTATGGAAAACTTAAAAAAGAATTTTGATACACAGAAGAAATTTGACTTAGAAGAAAAGGACGAATTTTGCTTGATCCACAATCTCAAGTTTCCTGACGCATGGCTGATTACATCCAAAACAGAAATAATGTTGTTAAATTCATATAGAGTGGAAGAAGCTCTGCTATTTAAAAGACTTCTTGAGAATCACAAACTTCCTGCAGAGCCACTGGAAAAACCAATTATATTAACAGAGAGGTATGGTGAAGTAATATTTTTTTTTTACCCTTAACAACATTTACTAATTGAAATTGAAGGTGAAAAGTTGAATTTCCTAGTATGGAAAAGTGGTATTTATTTAAAGAAATTGTATAATTTGATTTCTAATATTTAGTAGAATTAATTGCTTTTAAATAATTTTAGAATATTCTAGATAGTTTACTTCTGCACTTAATAAATAGTAAGCTCAGTCCCCCACCACCTGTACATTAGTAACTTCCCCAGGGTAATTCTGACATTGGATTGCCATGACGCTTCTTGTGTAGTCTTTGTTTTAACATTTCAAACATATACCAACATAGAATTATACAATGCTTGCCTTTATCAGTAGTTATCAAGGTTTTCCCACATTTCCTCTCTCTCTCCTTGATATTTATATATGCACGTGTATGTTTTTCCTTTTGGTAAAGGATTTAGAATGATTCCCACCTAAAAGAGTTTTCAGTGTATCACTAAAGTGGCCATTTTCTTACGTAGCTACAATGCCTTTTTTCATACCCTGCTGCTGCTGCTCCTGCTAAGTCGCTTCAGTCGTGTCCGACTCTGTGCGACCCCGTAGAGGGCAGCCCACCAGGCTCCCCCATCCCTGGGATTCTCCAGGCAAGAATTGTGTTCTCTCTACACAATACTAATTCATTGGGATTGTCTCTCATTGTGTCAGAATGTATTTTTGTATATTTTGGATTATCAAGTTTAATTTACATCTAACCCAGGTCCAGCCACTACATTTTGTTATGTATTTTAAATGTTTTCTAATATCATACCATTAACTTATTGTGGATACTTAGTCACTTATTTGTTAGAATATCCCATTGTCTCTATTTGTCTGTCTTGTTTCCTTGTGGTGATGTTTAACTTGTTTTTCCCTCTCCCATTTTTAAATGGATATTAGTTCAGGAGGATTGAATAGATTTAGATTATACTTTCTGGTAAGACTGCTTAATAGGTGATGCTGTGTGCTTCATATTTCATCACATCAAAAGGCACTCATCACTAGGTTCAGGGAAGCCTGGTGTGCTGCAGTCCGTGGGGTTGCAGAGTCAGAAACGACTGAGCGACTGAACTGAAATGAGCTACTGACAAACTGACATTCCACCTTAAAGTTCTCGGTTAACTTTCCCATAATGGTTTTATCCACAGATGATTATTGCCTGCACTAATATAGATTATAAAATGGAGTATTTGCTGTTCATATCCTACATGAGCAAATTGTTTTCTCTTAAATATCTATTAACTAAAATACTAACATTTCACATTTTTATACTTAATATTTATTTTTTTAGCCTTGCATAGGTAGAAGTTATGATAAAGGAGGTAACCTAAAATTTAAAAGATGTGAGTTTGTTTTGTAGGACAAAAATCTGTATCAGAACATACAGAAATAAATCAAAACTCATTTTAAAAATGTATTCAAACCCTTGTGTTACAGACACTTCCTCCAGAAAGAAAAACAGGGCTAGAAACAGAAAAACATCTGATAAAGCTGTCTTTGAGTATAAAATTTCAAATACACTCCAGCAGTTTTTAACAGGAGAGAAAAGTACTGTCAAATTTTTTAACTTTTAATTAAACCTAAGGGTGTATTAATTTTTTAAAATTCTTCCTTTGACAATTTCCTGAGCCAGTTTAAAGAGAATACTGCAGTAGTAATAACAGTAACTAAAATCCAATTACCTTCACAGTATTCTCTTTAAACTGGCTTAGGAAATTGTGAAAGGAAGAATTTAAAAGAATTAATACACCCTTAGGTTTAAACAGTTACAAAATTTGACAGTACTTTTCTCTCTCTTCCCTTTAAAAGAGCTAGAGTGTATTTCAAATTTTATACTCGATTGTTATTCTAAATGATGTTTGTAAATTTTCATTTATATCAAAAATCTTTTTGTGCTTGTATGAATTACAGGTTTTTAAAAATATTTTTCTTTATGATACTCTATTATAATACATTAAAATTATTAAAATATATGACATAGATTAAAAATTACATTAAAATTATTATTTGGGTCCATACAGCCTGAGAATAATCTTTCATATTTGTTTTTTTATTTTTTTTTATTTTTAAACTTTACATAATTGTATTAGTTTTGTCAAATATCAAAATGAATCCGCCACAGGTATACATGATATTTGAATAGCAGCAAAGCTTCATTCAAAATTCTTTTCCCCTTTCTTCTGAAATGTGCCATCCCCATCATAAGTTTTTAAAAACTGAGTCATAAATAGGATAATTAAGTGTTGGACTGCTTTTGCATCAGATTTCTAATGCAGGTTGTATAGTTTATCTCTCAACAGAATAGAGATCTATAAAATACAAAGTAAGAGCTCAATAATAATAACAAAAGTGGCTAATATTTATCGCACTCTTACTGTATGATAGGAACTTCACTAAGGTTTTTGCTTTCATGATCCTCCCTTCACAATAACCTAGTGAGAGGTGTCCACATTTTAATAAGGAAACAAGTACAGAAACATCAAGTAACTTACCAAGGTTCATACAGTCAGTATGTAAGTGGTGTATGTACGATTCCAATCTTGACAGTAACTCTGGATCCTGCACCACTGCTTTCTACACTGTATCATCATCACCACCACTGCCACCACTGCTGGCTCTCAGATTGATCTTTTGAATATTGGGTTGCACCAGACAGAGCACCTCTGCTATATAACCAAAGTTCTCCTCTCTGTGGTATCCGCTCTCCTCAACCTTTCAGAGATGATAAGCAAAGACATTATCCATTTACTTTCTCGAGGAGTTCAGGATTTTAATGAACAAGTAGCAGCTTATCATCCTGCGCCGGATAGAATGTAGAATAGTGCCTTACACACCTACCATATGGTGGGTGTCAAGAGACACATTACTGTGAATAACATGTTATGAAGCACCCTGAGCAGGCCTAAAACCAACACGAAAGGTTAATTTCTGCCCTAGATAATCTTTCACCACCTCAAAATTTTGTTTAATGCTTTTACCACTCAGAACCATGTCATAGGCCACCTTTGGCAAACATATCATGCCTATAGTATACAGAAGAAATCTCTCCGGAGTCCTGAATTATTAAATTTTTACGTTCCTGGGAGAAAAGGTTACATGCTTATCTTCTTATTGAAGAAGCCTTGACTAATGACAGAATATTACGCAAGGTGGACTGCATCAATAACTTGACAGTGTATTGTGTCATGGCATTATTTATAAATAAAGTTTTCATTTGTAGTATATCGAAAGCACTTTTTAAATTTCACATTTAGTTTGTAAAGTTGTAGAAGATAGAAACTGGCTTTTGTCTATTCCTTTCTGTACACTGTATGTGGTAGGTCTATGAAGTATTAAGCAAATGTAAAAGCAGTAGCGTTTCTCACAGGGCTCCTTACACCGTTGTATTTTGGTTACTGATAATAACATTTTTTAAAGGGCCTTCAGATTAACTTTTTTCCATAAATTCTCTTATTTTACTTTAAATATTTAAGAAGTTAAAGGGCCATAATTTCTTTTTCAGTCTTTTTAATGGATCCCATTATTTAGAGATTTTACATAAAATGACAGCAGATGACCAAAGGTACAGCGGATCAATTTACCTGTCCGATCCTCGTCTTACAGCAAATGGTTTCAAGATAAAATTGATACCAGGTATGATACTATGGTTTAATATTTCCCGAGTCAGAAAAATAAATCTTGTTCCAAAAGTTACTTTTGGGTTTCATAATTTATAGATAGGATGGTATGTTTTTGTCTCACCACAAGTATGATGTCAGCTGTATAAAAACACTGTATTTCCAAAAGGTCACTTCTGCCTGAAACAAGCAAGTTTGGCATCTCTTGCAGTCCATTGCTTTGTGTTTAGCATTTCCATAACTAACAACTAGAATTTTTGCCATCCTTTGTCACAACATGCATACTGCCTGCTGCGTCTAACTAAATTATTAAATACTCCTTAGCTGATGAAGCACAAATAAACATGTAGAATATTGGAATCAGCTAACAAAATTGGACGTCTCTTTTTCTTTTCTAAAATGATTTACTTGTTTTCCCAAGGAGGTGTCTAACATCAACAGTCTTACTGTTTGGAGAGTGAATGATTTGCTTCCATGGCTTTGCTATCAGTTCAGTTGCCGAGTTGTCTCTGACTCTTTGCAACCCCATGGACTGCAGCACGCCAGGCTTCCCTGTCCATCAGCAACTCCCGGAGTTCACTCAACCTGTTGTCCATCGAGTCGGTGATGCCATCCAACCATCTCATCCTCTGTCGTCCCCTTCTCCTCCTGCCTTCAATCTTTCCCAGAATCAGGGTCTTTTTCAATGAGTCAGTTCTTCACATCAGGTGGCCGAAGTACTGGAGCTTCAGCTTCAGCATCAGTCCTTCCAGTGAATATTCAGGACTGATTTCCTTTAGAATTGACTGGTTTGATCTCCTTGCAGCCCAAGAGACTCTCAAGAGTCTTCTCCAACACCACATTTCAAAAGCATCAGTTCTTTGGCGCTCAGCTTTCTTTATGGTCCAGGCTTTGCTATAAAGCCTGTTATAATACTGTTTGTTTACTATGGAGATTCACCAGGTGAGGAGAAAAAGGAAAATTCATCTGGCTAGGAGACTTCAGTTTTCCTGGCTGGCCCCTTCTCTGTTCTTTCATAGTTTCCATACTTAACTGCCTCTGCCCTGTCTACCCCTGCTTCCCAGGTGGCGCTAGTGGTAAGGAAAGAAAGTGAAGTGAAAGTGAAGTCGCTCAGTCGTGTTCACTCTTTGCGACCCTATGGACTGTAGCCTATCAGGCTCCTCCGTCCATGGGATTTTTCAGGCAAGAGTGCTGGAGTGGATTGCCATTTCCTTCTCCAGGGGATCTTCCCGACCCAGGAACCCATCTGCAAATGCAGGCCAGTCTTGTCCTGTTACTTTGCCTTCTGTCTGGTATCAAGAGGCACAAAGGTTCCAGGATGAGTGATTCCACTGTCCCCTGGCCCACTCGCCCCTAAACTTGCCACGGGCAAAGTGTAGAAAAATAAAACAATGTAGAAAAATTTTAAAGGAATGATTTACTGAGACATGAAGAGAAAATAAGTAAAAATGATATACAAAACCATGAAATAGGATATATACAGAAAATGCTTTGGTGTTCCATACTTTAATTTTATTGACTAGCAGTTTTAAGAAAACCTACTCAGAACTTACTACCCCCTACCTCAATCCTGGATATTTAGATTTGGAGTAAAGAGTTAGTTCAAGTCCCAAATCTGCCATTTAAATACATGTTGCAGGGGAAATCAGTTGGCCTCAATGTTTCTGCATCAATAGCAGCTAATAATAATTATAGGCATGACAGTACATGTATTAATTAATTTGATCTTTCTAAAGGCCTATGGTTCAGTTACTATGCACATTTTTTACAGTTAGAAAAATCAAGGCAGGAGAAATTTAGTTTGCTTAAGTATAGAGAGTTAATGATACAACCAGGATATGAACCCAAGCAATCTGCCTTTAAAACCTAGCTCTTATGTTTAGTTCCTATTAAAATTGATATATTTACTTCATGAAGGTCAGTTAGCATAGTACGTGCCAATGGTATGTGTTTAAATTTTCTCTTCCCATTCTCCAGCACCTCCTCCCTTGTACCTCAGTCGGTAAAGAATCTGTCTGCAGTGCAGGAGACCGGGGTTCAATCCCTGGGTTGGGAAGATCCCCTAAAGAAGGAAATGGCAACCCACTCCAGTATCCTTGCCTGGAAAATCTCATGGACAGATGGACCTGGTGGGCTGCAGTCCATGGGGTCACAAAGAGTCGGGCACGACTGAGCAACTAACACTTACACTCATTTTTTAGGTCCTCTTAGAAATCTTTTTTCCTCAGGGCTTCTGGCATTTAAAAATTTATTTGAAGATTTCTTTGGAAGGAATGATGCTGAAGTGGAAACTCCAGTACTTTGGCCACCTCATGCGAAGAGTTGACTCATTGGAAAGGACTCTGATGCTGAGAGGCATTGGGGGCAGGAGGAGAAGGGGACGACAGAGGATGAGATGGCTGGATGGCATCACTGACTCGATGGACATGAGTCTCAGTGAACTCCGGGAGTTGGTGATGGACAGGGAGGCCTGGCGTACTGCGATTCATGGGGTTGCAAAGAGTCGGACACGACTGAGCGACTCATCTGATCTGATCTGATCTGATGAATCAAGGAGTTCATGTATGTGTGTAGCAGATATTTTTTTCTTAGTCTATTTTCCTAAATAACTTTGTGGTATTGGTGGCAAGTACTTTTTTTTTTTTCATGAAAGATGTTATCACAACAATTTTTGTTTAAGTTAGGATAATTAGCCTGTCTGTTTCAGGAGCATGTTTGTTTTTGAGTTACCCAATAAGTTTCTGTTTCATGGACGCATTTAACTTGTAGATAGTGTTTTTAAAAGTCCTATAAATGCAGGGTACTTTGCATGGCACCAAGATATAAAAATGAATAAGCTAGTCATCTGCAAGCTGACTTGTTTTGAGTGGAATTTACTCAGATTATCATCAGCATGTTTCTCTTCTCTGTAACAGATCAAGGTAAAAATATTCATGTTTCCTTTCTTCATTTTTTTTAGCTGTTTTTTCCTTCATTATTCTTTGTCATTTTTTAAAAAAGACTATTTCTCGTCTTTTAGTGAGTTTTACTGTATTGGACTAACTTTTGATCAGCAGTTCGCCAGTTGCCAGAAAACATCTTTGGATAATAGTACTTGAAAGAGAGGAATAATACATTTGGCTTTAAGGAAAAGGATTCTTAATGTGACCTTAAAGAAATATGATTGTTAATGAGAATAGCTTTTGTTCTGTATCAGTAAGAATTACCCATTTGGGGAACTGCAAGCTTGTCAGATCACTTATTAAAGTATTTTCAGAAGATGGGGAAGCATTTCACAGAATTTATGAAAACTTCTTGAACATTATTTTAAATGTCTCTTAAGTTTCCCTTATCTATATTCTGCAAACAGAGATTAACATATTGTTCAATTTCCTCATTTGTTCCCATATACTTTTTACCCAGGCTTCTCTGGTGACTCAAGATGGTAAAGAATCCATGGGCAATGCAGGAGACCTGGGTTCAGTCCTGAGGTTGGGAAGATCCCCTGGAGGAGGGCATGGCAACCCACTCCAGTATTCTTGCCTGGAGAATCCCCATGGACAGAAGAGCCTGGTGTGCTACAGTCCATGGGGTTGCAAAAAGTCAGACACAACTGAGCGGCTAAGCACACACAGCGATTTTTACCCATATCCACAAAATGTTCCTGCATTCATGTAGTCAGTATTAAATGTTTCAGTCTATTCATACTGCAAATAATATAGAACTAGCAATAATGAAAAGTCTCTTGACTGATAAATTTTACTATCTGTATATATATGTATAAAAAGATGTTTACTGGAATATTCTGCTACTTCCTCTTTGCCTATCTAATCCCTGTTTCAAGTCCCATTTAAGTTCGGTTGGTTGCTCAGACTCTCATTTTGTCTCCCTTTACTGAACTCTATTTTTATCCCTGAACACTTGATTATGTATCTTCTTATATTGTTCTCCAGTTATTTCCTGGGAGGAACATTAGGATGCCTGCTCTGTTTATTATACCACCAGTGTATCTGCCATTCAGGTCAAGGAACTAGTCTGTAAATGGCAGGTTAGGAATGGGTTCATCTCAGGACCTGAAACTCTTCAAGCTACATCACTCCTCTTTTAAAATTTTCCCTTTGATGGCTTATCCAACATTGGACTATCTCTTTTTCTTTACTTATAGGTAACATTTTGTGGTCTGCAATATTAAGAATACTGTTGCACAGATAGAGCCAAAAAACCCAAATCTTTGCTATTTTCTAAAAAATCATAAAATGTGTTCTAAAGCTAAATTTGATGCTTGGGAAGTTCAAATAATATGTCGGATTTAAACATTATTCTAAAAACTAAACATTAGTATTTCATTTCCTCAAACTGCTAATATATTAATGTTACTATAGTGGTAATCATTTTATAGCTTATCTGTATATTTACCAACACTTTGTGCACCTTAAATTTACACAGTGTTATATGTCAAACATATCTAAATAAAGCTGGCAAAAAATAACTTACTATATTTTTATAATAACTTGTAAGAACTAATCTTCAGAATAATTCAGGCTTTTAGATATTAAACCAGTAGGATAGAATCTGAATAGCAACAGTTGTTAAAACATTTAAACCAGTTTTATTTTAATAAATATCATGGGACTCCATTTTCTCTCCAGAGTAAGAAATGTTCTAAACAAATGTAGGGAACAGAACAATAATATCTGAGATTAAATGATATAAAGTACATATGGTTTCTTTGAGCACTTATGACTTAATGTGAATGTGCAATCCTGTGGGAAGTTATTATTTGTTCTTCAACTAGGGAACAAAACTTTTTCCGACAATATTAGATTCTAATGAATGTTCACCAAATATTTTAACAGTGATTTTGTTTTTCTTAGATATTTTCTGGAATACCGTTAAAACAAAATTTAACTATATGTGTTTGTTTGTTTTTTTTTTTTCTTTTAGGAGTTTCCATTTCTGAAAACTCCTTGGAAATAGAAGGAATGGCCAATTGCCTTCCATTCTATGGAGTAATGGATTTAAAAGAAATCCTTAATGCTATATTAAACAAAAATGCAAAGGAAGTTTACGAATGTAGACCTCGCAAAGTGATAAGTTATTTAGAGGTATGTATTATTAGCTAATGTAGATTGGCTAGATTTTAAGGTACTTAACTCTTAATAAAATAGTAAATGATTTTGAAATTCTAGAAGGTTTGTTATCTGTTTACAAGAGGAAAAGCTGCTTCAGTGTCACCTGGAGGAAACTTTCCCTAACCATACTCTCTTTATCACATTACTCAGTTTAATTTTGTACAGTTACTTGCTGAAATTTTGTCTTTTAAAGAATTTATTTATTTTTAATTGGAGAATAATTGCTTTACAATGTTGTGTTGGTTTCTGCCATACATCAACATGAATGAGTCATAGGTATACATATACTCCCTCCCTCATGAGCCTCCCTCCCATTTCCCACCCCATTCCACCCCTCTAGGTTGTCTAGGTTATCTTCTTATCTTTCTGCTTCTCTGCACTAGAATGTCAGTTTCAGAAGAGCATGGATGTTGCTTTTCTTATTCTCTGCTGTATTTGTAGAACCTACAACAGTGACTAGCACATAATTGTTGTTTAGTAAATATTTGTTGAGTGAGTGAATAATTAAAGAATATAATCAATTTTCTGTCTTCCTATTTACCAGTAAAAACCTGTTTTCTGCTTCAGGTATATCACAGTAAAATGTATGGCTTTCTCTCCACAGGGAGAAGCAGTACGTCTGTCTAGACAATTACCCATGTACTTATCAAAAGAGGACATGCAAGATATTATCTACAGAATGAAGCACCAGTTTAGAAATGAAATTACACAGTGTGTTCATGGTCGCCCATTTTTTCATCATTTAACCCATCTTCCAGAAGCTACATAATTATGTTTCAGAAAATTTGTTACTATTGAAGTCAATATGGTCATAAAATAATGAATCAGGTTTAAACTATCTGTGTACTATCATGAGTTAAATGGTTGTTTTGTAAATAAGGAATCACTGGCCTGTTTGTATATTGAAAATTTTTTCAAAATTATAAAAAATTAATAAACTAATATAGACTATTAATTCATTTTATTCTCAAGAACCAACCTTCATAATAACTGCTAAGTTGCTGCTAAGTCACTTCAGTCGTGTCCGACTCTGTGCAACCCCATAGACGGCAGCCCACCAGGCTCCCCCGTCCCTGGGATTCTCCAGGCAAGAACACTGGAGTGGGTTGCCATTTCCTTCTCCAATGCATGAAAGTGAAGTCGCTCAGTCGTATCTGACTCTTAGCGACCCCATGGACTGCAGCCTACCAGGCTCCTCCATCCATGGGATTTTCCAGGTAAGAGTACTGCTATTAATAATAATAGCATAATTACTATTGGTTATAAACTCTAAATTGAAAAATACTTAACTGTTCTTGGGTGGTTGATTTACTCAGTCCAGTGAGTCAGCTGTTCTCATCAGATGATTACTTTGGTCATCTGATTCAAAGGGCTGACTCATTGGAAAAGTCCCTGATGCTGGGAAGGATTGAGGGCAGAAGGAGAAGAGCGCATCAGAGGATGAGATGCCTGGATGCTGTCACCGATGCAGTGGACATGGACTTGGGCAAACTTCGGGAGATGGTGAGGGACAGGGAGGCCTGGTGTGCTGCAGTCCAAAGAGTCGTGACGGGATGACTGAACATCAACAACATGGACTAAATTGTATCCTCCAAATTTTCCAGTTGAAGCCCTGACCCCCAGTGAGATGGCATTTGCAGATGAACCTTTTAAAGAGGCAGTTAGGTTTAGTGAGAGTGGGGCTGGGGCACTCCTGGTGGGATTAGTGCCCTTTTAAGAAGAGATACCACAGAGTTTGCTTATTCTCTGTTACCCTTTCACCAACATCTCAATTCCTATTCCAGCTGCTGGACAGAGAGGAAAAGTGGCCCTCTCTAATCCAGGAGTAGAGCTCTTACCAGAAACCAATCATGTCAGTACCTTGACCTTAGACTTCTAGCCTCTAGAACTATGAGAAAATGCCTGTGTGCTTTTTAAGCCCAGTCTATAGTACTTTGCTATGGCAGCCTGAACTATTACACTGGGTTCCATGCTATTCAGGGAAAAATAAAACATTCACCTGGCATATCTGACAGAAGTTATCCATCCTGTGTAAAGGAAAACAGGGAAAGTAACAGGGTGGGGGAAAAGTAAGGAAATACAATTTAGAGAAAGAAGATAAAACATAACTTCCAAAATCCTGTTATTTGCCTCTATTTGGGGGTAACAGATGGGATTTTCCAGGTAAGAGTAAGATGAGAAGTTGCTGTTTCTTATATGGAAATTGTTGGGCTGTGGGATCAAAATTTGTCAGAACATGGTAAGAAACAGATTTTTAACAAAATTTAGATTTGAGTTTTTATAGCGCATGTGTTCTTTGAAAACCAGATCCCACAGTTCAGTTCAGTCCCTCAGTCAGGTCCAACTCTTTGTACACCATGGACTGCAGCACGCCAGGCCTCCCTGTCCATCACCAGCTCCCAGAGTTTAATCAAACTCCTGTCCATTGAGTCGGTGATACCATCCAACCATCTCATCCTTTGTTGTCCCCTTCTTTTCGTGCCTTTAATTGTTCCCAGCATCAGGGTCTTTTCAGGAGAGTCAGCTCTTCACATCAGGTGGCCAAAGTATTGGAGTTTCAGCTTCAACATCAGTCCTTCAAATGAATATTCAGGACTGATTTCCTTTAGGATAGACTGGTTGGATCTCCTTGCAGTTCAAGGGACTCTCAAGAGTCTTTTCCAGCACCTCAGTTCAAAAGCATCAATTCTTTGGCACTCAGCTTTCTTTATAGTCCAACTCTCACATCCATACGTGACTACTGGAAGAAACATAGCCTTGACTAGATGGACCTTTGTTGGCAAAGTAATGTCTCTGCTTTTTAATACGCTGTCTAGGTTGGTCATAACTTTCCTTCCAAGGAGTAAGCGTCTTTTAATTTCATTTCTGCAATCACCATCTGCACTATTTTGGAGCCCAGAAAAATAAAGTCAGCCACTGTTTCCACTGTTTCCCCATCTATTTCCCATGAAGTGATGGGACCAGATGCCATGATCTTAGTTTTCTGAATGTTGAGCTTTAAGCCAACTTTCTCACTCTCACTTTCATCAAGAGGCTTTTTAGTTCTTCTTCACTTTCTGCCCTAAGGCTGGTGTCATCTGCATCTCTGAGGTTATTGATATTTCTCACTGCAATCTTGATTCCAGCTTGTGCTTCCTCCAGCCCAGAGTTTCTCATGATGTACTCTGCATATGAATTAAATAAGCAGGGTGACAATATACAGCCTTGATGTACTCCTTTTCCTATTTGGAACCAGTCTGTTGTTCCATGTCCAGTTCTAACTTGCTTCCTGACCTGCATCCACATTTCTCAAGAGGCAGGTCAGGTGATCTGGTATTCCCATCTCTTTCAGAATTTTCCACAGTTTGTTGTGATCCACACAGTCAAAGGCTTTGGCATAGTCAATAAAGCAGAAATAGATGTTTTTCTGGAGCTCTCGCTTTTTTGATCCAGTGGATGTTGGCAATTTGATCTCTGGTTCCTCTGCCTTTTCTAAATCCAGCTTGAACATCTGGAAGTTCACGGTTCACGTACTGTTGAAGCCTGGCTTAGAGAATTTTGAGCATTACTAGTGTGTGAGATGAGTGCAACTGTGTGGTAGTTTGAGCATTCTTTGGCATTGCCTTTCTTTGGGATTGGAATGAAAACTGACCCTTTCCAGTCCTGGGGCCACTGCTGAGTTTTCCAGGTTTGCTGGCATATTGAGTGCAGCACTTTCACAGCATCATCTTTCAGGATTTGAAACAGCTCAACTGGAATTCCATCACCTCCACTAGCTTTGTTTGTAGTGATGCTTCCTAAGGCCCACTTGACTTTGCATTCCAGGATGTCTGGCTCTAGGTGAGTGATCACACCATCGTGATTATCTGGGTCATGAACATCTTTTTGTACAGTTCTTCAGTATTCTTGCCACCTCTTGTTAATATCTTCTGCTTCTGTTAGGTCCATACCATTTCTGCTCTTTATTGAGCCCATCTTTGCATGAGATGTTCCCTTGATATCTCTGATTTTCTTGAAGAGATCTCTAGTCTTTCCCATTCTCTTGTTTTCCTCTATTTCTTTGCATTGATCACTGAGGAAGGCTTTCATATCTTCCTGCTATTCTTTGGAACTCTGCATTCAAATGGGTATATCTTTCCTTTTTGCTTCTCTTCACAGCTATTTGTAAGGCCTCCTCAGGCAGCCATTTTGCTCTTTTGCATTTCTTTTTCTTGGGGATGGTCTTTATCCTTGTCTCCTGTACAATGTCACAAACCTTCGTCCATAGTTAATCAGGCAGTCTATCAGATCTAATCCCTTGAATTTATTTCTGACTTCCAATGTATAATCATAAGGGATTTGATTTAGGTCACACCTGAATGGTCTAGTGGTTTTGCCTACTTTCTTCAATTAAGTCTGAATTTGGCAATAAGCACTTCATGATCTGAGCCACAGTCAGCTCCCACTCTTGTTTTTGCGGACTGTATAGAGCTTCTCCATCTTTGGCTACAAAGAATATAATCAATCTGATTTCGGTGTTGACCATCTGGTGGTGTCCATGTATAGAGCCTTCTCTTGTGTTGTTGGAAGAGGGTGTTTGCTATGACCCGTGTGTTCTCTTGGCAAAACTCTGTTAGCCTTTGCCCTGCTTCATTCTGTATTCCAAGGACAAATTTGCCTGTTATACCCAGTGTTTCTGACTTCCTACTTTTGCATTCCAGTCCCCTATAATGAAAAGGACATCTTTTTTGGGTGTTCGTTCTAGTAGGTCTTGTAGGTTAGGTTTTCATAGAACCATTCAACTTCAGCTTCTTCAGCATTACTGATCGGGACACAGACTTGGATTACCGTGATACGGAATGGTTTGCCTTGGAAATGAACGGAGATCACTTTGAATTAGGGATACAGAAATATTAGCTGAAATCATACTGCTTGTGTAGACAAGAAAGATAAATGACTCTCCATTCTTCCAGTAATCTGTTATCACCACAAACTAGCCAAATGTGAGACCTCTCTCTAATTCTATTATGGTCTCATCCCAGAGAATCTAAACCAAAGGTCCTCACAAGGCAATGAAGGCCTCAATAACTGTCAAGTGAACTTGGTCTCTATTTGTTACTGCAGAGCCTATATCTCATTTGTCTGGATCAAATGCACTGTCTGAATTCTCAAGCAGCCAGCTTTTAACTTGGCTAAAGTATTCTCTGAATCTTAATGTGTGCCTCCCTGCTTAAAACCTTTATTAGCTTACCACATCCTTGGGATAAAATCTACCAAATCCTTAGAAGCCTGCTGCTGCTAAGTTGCGTCAGTTGTGTCCAACTCTTAGCGACCCCATAGACGGCAGCCCACCAGGCTCCCCTGTCCCTGGGATTCTCCAGGCAAGAACACTCGAGTGGGTTGCCATTTCCTTCTCCAATTCATGAGAGTGAAAAGTGAAAGTGAAGTAGCTCAGTAATGTCCGACTCTTAGCGACCCCATGGACTGTAGCCCACCAGGCTCCTCCATCCATGGGATTTTCCAGGCAAGAGTACTGGAATAGGGTGCCATTGCCTTCTCCGTCTTAGAGGCCTAGGAGATCCTTTAGGATGAAGGTATGGCCTATCATTCTTATCCGATCTCCATTTCTCAAGAACCAGCAATGTAGGATTTCTTGCACTAAGCAATACATTGGCACATACTATTCCTCCTGCTTGAAATACATTTATTTTTCTCCTCCTGGATAATTCCTTAACTGCTTGCTAGTTTCTTCCACAGGTTTCTCCAAGGGAGTAGGTGCCCCTCTACACTTCCATAGTATATGCTGTGTGTGTTCTCAGTCATGTCTGACTCCTTGGGAGCCCATGGACTGTAGCCCACCAGGCTTCTCTGTCCATGAGATTCTCCAGGCAAGAATATTGGAGTGGGATGCCATTTCCTACTCCAGAGAATCTTCCTGACCCAGGAATCGAACACCCATCTCTTAAGTCTCCTGCACTGGCAGGTGGATTCTTTACTACTGCACCACCTGGGTAGTACATGCTACATAACCCCGTAACAATGATACTACACTGCAATAATATTTCTCATCTGGAAGGCAAGGAGTGTCTTTTGTCTGTAATGTGTTCAGCACTGACGGTGACAGTAATGTCACTGAATAAACATAGAGACAAATATATAACAAAAGGAGAAATGGGAGAGTTAAAGTGATTCTGAGTCCAATTTCAGTAGGGTGGAAGAAATCTACTCCCCACTCCTCCACTGATTAGTTTAAAAGATTTTATGGAAAAAATGGACCTCTTCAGAAGCAGTTAAATATGGTCAATTGTAATACTGGCCATATTAACTGAAAACTGAAATCCCTTGTCCTGCTAATGAATATTCATGATAAATAAGGGGGAAAATTAGCGTGTTAGAAATAACTGTACTTCAGAGTCAAGTTCAGCATCTTCATTGCAGAGATGAAAAAGTATGGGCTAAAAAAAATGGACGTGAGATTGTTAGAACTTTGATATAGGATATGGCTGTGGCTCTCGTAATGTGGCTCAAAGTTGATAACCACTGAAACAGAACTTTTACAACTAGTAAAAGGAATTTTACATTAATTTATAGTGGCTTAAGGGTAAAAAGTGTGGTTAAAAATATAAGCAAGCAGAGAAAACAATTTTAAGGCAGAAGTGGAGAGAGCTCAGTACTGTGTTGTTAGTATTACAAGAAACAATGAAGATTTTGATGATTAAAAATGTTAAAGGTGATATCACCCAAAAAATGGAGAATAAATTAACAGGTCACTCTTAATTATTCATGTCCATGAAGAGAAGTAATTGATATCTTGAGTCACCTTTTATTTGGTTTTGCAGTAAAATATGTGATTTTTTCCTCTCAGTATTTAAACTCTTCTTTTTTTGTTTATGGTAATATCAACATTTGAAGTAAAACTAGTAAAGTACTAGAAAAGTTGTGGCCACTCAGGCAACTCAGAGTTAATTATTCTGGGTTCTATTTTCTCACCTGTAAAATTGGTCGGATTATCACCATTTCAAAGATTCTTTTTAGCAACTATGAATCCATAAACACTGGTTTGCCAAAATTAATCTAGAATTAATTTCAAGAATATGTCTAGTTCATCTAAATACCTTAATATCATTACTGGTATTTTTTAATCTCAGCAACTTTGGTTTTTATACTAGTGAGTCAAACTCCATCTCCAACTTCAATAAATAGATCATATTTACATTCTTAGTTAAGAAATATAGGCTGCAGTGGAATAGATGGCAATTCCTGCAACCTGAAGCCATTAAATCTGGCTAAGATCACTGAATTCAGGTCTAACATTTTCTAGTAGGTTTACAATTTGAGACCTTATAGACATTAATGGATCACACATGGCTACCCACAAGGAGAAAGATCTATCCAAAGCGGCCTTCAGGCTTCATCTGCGTGACTTCCACGTCACCCTAGTGCTAAAGCCCAGACTGGGATTCCAAGCAAAACCCTTGGGCCTTAGGAGCCTCTTGGGAGACTTACACCTTAGGAGTACTCCCTCTTCCTTGCCAAGCTGTAACCTACTGATAAAAACGGGCAGATGGGGGTGAGGCTTTCCTTTCCTTCCTGATCTCCTCGCCTCTCCCTTAATCTCCAGCTTCTCAAACTGCAGCGGCCGTCACCTCCATCCTGGGAGCAGGGCTTCTCCGTGGCCACCGCCCGCTGCAGCCATTCTGTCCCGAGGTTGGCAGCTGCGTGGGGTGCAGCTTCCTGTGGGGATGGGGGGGCCGCGCGTGGGGGCGGGGCTTCCACGCCCTCCCCATGAGCTGGGAGGCGGGGCCTCAACAGAACACCCCTCCCACAGCTATCCTGCCCGCTGGATTTCACAAACCGCCTCTCAGTTAATCTAGCACTCCTTAGAGAGGCGACAAAGGCTGTTTTGTAATTACTTCTTTCCCCAAATACTTTGTTGTTTAGTCACTATGTTGTGTCCATCTCTTTGCGACCCCATGGACTGTAGCTCACCAGGCTCTTCTGACCATGAACTCCAGGCAAGAATAATGGAGTAGGTAGCCGTTCCCTTCTCCAGGGGATCTTCCCAACCCAGGGATTGAACCCAGGTGCCCTGCATTCTAGGTGGATTGTATGCCATCTGAGCCACCAGGGGAGCCCCTCTCAAATACTTACCTTGACCTTAATGAGTAGGACCTGTTTCTCACGTCAAAACAGTATGAAAATGGTAAAGAACGTGAGCTCTGGGATTGGAGTCTCAATTGATAGGAGTCTACAATCCTAAATCTGAAGAGAAGATTAATGAGATCATATAAAGTAAGTACATAATGTATATAGCAAATTGGTGGTAAGCACTTGTCCTAACTACTAACTTAATCCAATATAAAGTACTGGAAGGAAAATGCAAAATGAATTTATTCTTTTAAGAAGCCGTTGCAGGACCTCTTTGGCTTTCCAAGTGCCCCAGTGGTGAAGATTCCCGCTGCCAATGCAGGAAGCGCAAGAGATGCAAATTCAATCCTTATGTAGGGAAGATGCCTTGGAGAAGGAAATGGCAACCCACTCCAGAATTCGTGCCTGAAAAATTCCATGGACAGAGGAGCCTAGTGGGCTACAGTCTGTGGGGTCACAAAGAGTCAGACACAACAGCAATTGAGCATGTAGGGCCTTTTACAATATACTGTAAGCTGGAAAATGATCCCAAAATTTAGCTTAGGTCTGGTACAAATGTATGATGCAAATTTTGTCATTATATATATCTCTATGAACTTCTCTTTCCTCAATTATCCATAAATTAAAAAGAATTACTCCCAGAAATGTGTCCCAGAGAGGGCCCCCAAATTTTTAAAGGGAATAATGGGAAAGACTCCAGTATTTGAGTTGTTGGAAACAAGACAGTGCTAGGAAAAAAGTCCCAGGTACAGGTAGAATTTCAGGTATCACAATTTGTACCTCCCAACACAAACATCTTAATTTTAAAATTAATG
Source organism: Bos taurus (assembly GCF_002263795.3). Lineage (NCBI taxonomy): Eukaryota > Metazoa > Chordata > Mammalia > Artiodactyla > Bovidae > Bos > Bos taurus. The sequence goes on along the minus strand of NC_037329.1, from coordinate 6,452,132 downwards.
AAATTTGAAAATTTCTGTAATTTTCTTTGAAAATTACAGGTGGTATATATGGAGACACTGTATACAGTATAACATTTTACATAACAAATACAATCACTGAAAATCATAAATATAACCCCATGAACAGTATGAAAAGGCAAAAAGATAGAACACTGAAAGATAAACTCCCCAGGTTGGTAGGTGGCCAATATGCTACTGAAGATCAGTTGAGAAATAACTCCAGAAAGAATGAAGATATGGAGCCAAAGCAAAAACAACACCCAGTTGTGGATGTGACTGGTGATGGAAGCAAGGTCTGATGCTGTAAAGAGCAATATTGCAGAGGAACCTGAATGTTAGGTCCATAAATCAAGGCAAATTGGAAGTGATCAAACAGGAGATGGAAAGACTGAACCTTGACATCTTTAGGAATCAGCAAACTAAAATGGACTGGATGGGTTAATTTAACTAGATGACCATTTTATCTACCATTGTGGGCAAGAATCCCTTAGAAGAAATGGAGTAGCCATCATAGTCAACAAGAGAGTCCGAAATGCAGTACTTGGGTGCAATCTCAAAAACGACAGAATGATCTCTGTTCATTTACAGGGCAAACCATTCAGTATCACGGTAATCCAAGTCTATGCCTCGACCAGTAACGCTGAAAAAGCTGAAGTTGAATGGTTCTTTGAAGACCTACAAGACCTTCTAGAATGAACACCCAAAAAAGATATCCTTTTCATTATAGGGGTCTGGAATGCAAAAGTAGGAAGTCAAGAAACACTGGGACTAACAGGTAAATTTGGCCTTGGAGTACAGAATGAAGCAGGGCAAAGGCTAATAGAGTTTTGCCAAGAGAACACACTGGTGATAGCAAACACCCTCTTCCAACAACACAAGAGAAGACTCTATACATGGACATCACCAGATGGTCAATACCAAAATCAGATTGGTTATATTCTTTGCAGCCGAAGATGGAGACGCTCTATACAGTCAGCAAAAACAAGAGCGGAAGCTGACTATGGCTCAGATCATGAAGTGCTTATTGCCAAATTCAGACTTAAATTGAAGAAAGTAGGCAAAACCACTAGACCATTCAGGTGTGACCTAAATCAAATCCATTACGATTATACAGAAGTCAGAAATAGATTCAAAGGATTAGATCTGATAGACAGACTGCTTGATGAACTACGGATGGAGGTCGTGACGTTGTACAGGAGACAGCGACAAATACCATCCCCAAGAAAAAGAAATGCAAAAAAGCAAAATGGCTGTCTGAGGAGGCCTTACAAATAGCTGTTAAAAAAAGAGAAGTGAAAAGCAAAGGAGAAAAGGAAAGATATACCCATTTGAATGCAAAGCTCCAAAGAATAGAAAGGAGAGAAAAGAAAGCCTTCCTCAGTGATCAATACAAAGAAATAGAGGAAAACAAGAGAATGGGAAAGACTAGAGATCTCTTCAAGAAAATTAGAGATATCAAGGGAACATTTCATGCAAAGATGGGCTCAATAAAGGGCAGAAATGGTATGGACCTAACAGAAGCAGAAGATATTAAGAAAAGATGGCAAGAATACACAGAAGAACTATACAAAAAGATCTTCAAGACCCAGATAATCACGATGGTATGATCATTCACCTAGAGCCTGACATCCTGGAATGCGAAGTCAAGTGGGCCTTAGGAAGCATCACTATGAACAAAGCTAGTGAGGGTGACAGAATTTCAGCTGAGCTGTTTCAAATCCTAAAAGATGATGCTGTGAAAGTGTTGCACTCAATATGTCAGCAAATTTGGAAAACTCAGCAGTGGCCCCAGGACTGGAAAGGGTCAGTTTTCATTCCAATCCCAAAGAAAGGCAATGCCAAAGAATGCTCAAACTACCATAAAATTGCACTCATCTCACACACTAGTAAAGTAATGCTCAAAATTCTCCAAGCCAGGCTTCAACAGTATGTGAACCATGAACTTCCAGATGTTCAAGCTGGATTTAGAAAAGGCAGAGGAACCAGAGATCAAATTGCCAACATCGACTGGATCATCAAAAAAAGCAAGAGAGTTCCAGAAAAACATCTATTTCTGCTTTATTGAGTATGCCAAAGCCTTTGACTGTGTGGATCACAACAAACTGTAGAAAATTCTGAAAGAGATGGGAATACCAGACCACCTGACCTGCCTCTTGAGAAACCTGTATGCAGTTCAGGAAGCAAGTTAGAATTGGACATGGAACAATAGACTTGTTCCAAATAGGAGAAGAAGTATGTCAAGGCTGTATATTGTCACCCTGCTTATTTAATTTATATGCGGAGTACCTCATGAGTAACACTGGGCTGGAGGAAGCACAAGCTGGAATCAAGATTGCTGGGATAAATATCAATAACCTCAGATATGCAGATGCCACCACCCTTATGCCAGAAAGTGAAGAACTAAAGAGCCTCTTGATGAAAGTGAAAGAGGAGAGTGAGTGAGAAAGTTGGCTTAAAGCTCACCATTCAGAAAACGAAGATCATGGCATCCAGTCCCATCACTTTATGGGAAATAGATGGAGAAATAGTGGAAACAGTGTCAGACTTTATTTTTCTGGGCTCCAAAATCAGTGCAGATGGTGATTGCAGCCATGAAATTAAAAGACGCTTACTCCTTGGAAGGAAAGTTATGACCAACCTAGACAGTGTATTAAAAAGCAGAGACATTACTTTGTCAACAAAGGTCCATCTAGTAAAGGCTATGGTTCTTCCAGTAGTCACATATGGATGTGAGAGTTGGACTATAAAGAAAGCTGAGTGCCAGAGAATTGATGCGTTTGAACTGTGGTGTTGGAGAAGAGTCTTGAGAGTCCCTTGAACTGCAAGGAGATCCAACCAGTCCATCCTGATGGAGATCGGTCTTGGGTGTTCATTGGAAGGACTGATGTTGTAGCTGAAACATCAATACTTTGGCCACCTGGTGGGAAGAGCTGACTCATTGGAAAAGATCCTCATTCTGGAAAAGATTGAAGGCAGGAGGAAAAAGGGGATGACAGAGGATGAGATGGTTGGATGGCATCACCGACTCAATGGACATGGGTTTGAATAAACTCTGGGAGTCGGTGATGGACAGGGAGCCCTGGTGTGCTGTGGTCCCTCAGGTGGCAAAGAGTCGGATACGACTGAGCAACTGAACTGAACTATTCAAAGTGTTGAGTATCTTTTTTAAAAATTGGTATATCTGGTGCTTAAATTTTAATCTAGACTTGTATATGATGCCATTTGGAAAAAAACTAAAGTGTTCACTATTCCTAAAATAGTTTTATCTATAAAGGACTTAAATATAATTTTCTAGATAACATCTGCATCCAGATACTTAACAGATAAAGACTGGCAAATTTCAAATTACCTTGAACTTATTTGAATGTTGAACTTACTGGATTTTTATGAAGTTTCTCATAGGCATTTTAATTATTTTGCAATTTAGATCATAGAAATGAATGATGAATTAAGAAGAAACTGGCAAGAAATGGACTTGAATGGACGTAACATATTTTGGGAAGGAAATGGTATGTTTTCAAAGTTAATTTTATTTATTTTAAAAGGACAGTTTTTTCCTAAATGTGCTTTCATTTTATCTATGACAAGACAATGATGTTAACCTGCCTAAAAACATATTTAAAATATTTTGCTAATAATAATAGTGAAATTTTTTCCATCTTAATAACTAAATGTATATAACATATTTACTACCTATTTCCAAGTTTTTTGCACTCTTTTTTGTCTTTTGTTCTTAGCTTCCCTAGTCATATAAAAAAACTCCTAAATCAAACTTTTCCCTCCATACATAGTGATGATCCTTGATGTCCCAGATAAAAACAAGATTAAAGCACAAACCTCCACACATGAGGTTTCCAACTTTTCAAAGGTTCTATAGGAGAAATCAAGTTTTAACTACTTTTCCCATTTAAAACTCAAATAAAATATACCATCCTTCTCTGCCCCCAGAGTTGAAGACGAATACTTCATTTTTTCTAGGTTTCTTCAATTGACAAGTTTGAGGATACTCTGTGTATTCTAGTAGGTCAGTTGTCGGTATCTGTGGGTTGTACATCTCCACATTCAACTGACCATGCATCAAAAATATTCAGGAGCAAAACTTGAATTTACCATATACCAACAATTTACCATACACCAGCTCCCCTGGTGGTTCAGATGGTAAAAAATTCTGCCTGCAATACAGGAGATGTAGGGGACATGTGTTCAGTTTCTGGGTTGGGAAGATCCCCTGGAGAAGGGAATGGCTACCCACTCCATATTCTTGTCTGGGGAATTCCATGGACAGATGAACCTGGTGGGCTTCAGTCTGTGGGGTCGCAAAGAGTTGGACATTACTGAGCAACTATTTACATAGTATTTACATTATATTTACAACTATGTGCAAGGTATTTGCATGGTAGTATATTTTGTAAGTAATCTAGAGATGAGTTAAAATATACAGAAAAGTCTGTTTAGGTTATATGCAAATACCATGCCATTTTATGTGAAAGACTTGAGCATCTTCTTAGATTTTGGGATCTGTGTGGAATTCTGGAGCCAATCTTTCATGGATACCAAGTGATAGCTATATATCAGTATAGCTTAAGTCAGCACTTCTCAGATTTTAATGTGCATATGAATCTCCTAGGCATCTTGTTAAAATACATGTCTGATTTAGTAGATCTGGAATAGGGTCTAATATTCTGCATTTCTGACAGGTGCTGCTGGTTCAGGAACTATATTTGAGTTAACAAGAGTGCACATAATTTTTGGCCAAATGATAGATTCTTGAAATAGACTGCACATAAATTGTTAATCTGAATATGCTGAAAGTCAGTCAGAATTATGAATGTGTTTATGGCTCTCCACTTTTGTTAGGAAGTCAAATTTAGGTTTTCTTTTGTGACATCACTCTTTATAAAGAAGTAGGATATATATACAAGTTGACCTTTGGTATCCGTGCAGGTTGGGGTCTGAGGGGAATATCAGAATCCATGAATGCTCAGGTCCATAGTGGGCCCTCTGTTTCCTCAGACGTGGAACCTGCTAATACTAACATCTGGCTGTATGCTTATTGAAGAAAAGTCATAAATAAGTGTATCTGCATAATTCAAACTTGTGTTGTTCAAGGGTCAACTGTATTCTCAAAATATTACTGAGGTGGGTGGGTGTGTGTTAGTCACTCAGTCGTGTCCAGTTCTTTGTGAACCCATGGACTGTAACCAGGCTTCTCTGTCCGTGGAATTTTCTAGGGAAGAATACTGGAGTGGGTTGCCATTCCCTTCTCTAGGGGATCTTCCTGACCCAGGGATTGACCCTGGGTCTCTTGCATTACAGGTAGATTCTTTACTGTCTGAGCCACCAAGGAAGCACTACTGAGGTAGCTGACTCCAAAATAACTACCATCAGCTTTCCCTTCTTATACACACAAGCCATCTCCCCGTTAAGAGGTGGAATCTACTCCTCCATTCCCTTGATTCTGTGCTAGTTTTTGATTCCCTTTACCATTAGTTAGATTATAACAGCAGTGAGGCTATATGCCTCCCAAAGCGAGGTCAGATGCCTTGCCGCTTTCCTTGCGGCTCTCTTGAAACTTCTGGGGAAGTCAGTCACCTCCTAAGAAGTCAGCCTACCTTGAGTCTGCCAAAAAGTACAAGCCTGCCAGGTGAAGAGGCCATGTTGAAAACGAGATGCTTGACTAATTGATTCCCAATTGTTCAGTCATCCTAGCTCAGGTGCTGGATGTTGAGTGGAGACTCCTTTCATTGATTATGATCTCAGCTTCCATCTGATTATTTGAGGTGCCCAAGGGAGGACTGCCCAGCTGAGCTCATCAGCTGCCCAAACCTTGAAAGATAAACTGTTAAACCACTAAGTTTTGAGGCGCTGCAAGTGGTAAAGAAACCACCTGCCAATGCAGGAGATGAGACACAAAAGACGCAGGTTTGATCCCAGTGTTGGGAAGATCCCCTGGAGGAGGAAATGGCAACCTACTCCACTATTCTTACCTGGAGAATTCCATGGACAGACAAGCCTGGTAGGCTACAGTCCATGGGGTTGCAAAAGAATTGGACACAACTAAACATGCACACATAATGCATACAGAAATAGATAAACAGAATGTTTACCTTATGCCAGCTTGACGAGTTTTATAACTGAGATGTCATGTTGATCTTACAGAAAATGAGAGGTTGCAAATGCATATGAAATTTTCATGTAAATAATACTGTAGGCTAGGGTTTTTTTTAATTATAAACTTACTCATGTAATATCTAAGTCTTATTTTCATTAAAATGTTCTAGTATTAAATAACATATTTGAGTCATATTTTATGATTATGCCTTCAAGATTGGGGATACTATTAATTTGGAAATCTGATTTTCAGCTCTTCCACATAATCACTAGAATTTTCCGTTCTTGCCAGTAAATGCTGTCACCTATCCATGGGATCAAACTGAGTGAGAAATAGATTAATATTCTTTATTAAATGTTAACTTTTGTTTTTGATTCATGCCATGATTTGTCTAGATATTGCTCTTTACATTAGTTTCTTAAGGGGGCTTTATTGTTTCATAAAGAATGATTTTACAGATATTTAAAAACAGGAGGAGAAGGGGATTATAGAGGATGAGGTGGTTGGATGGAATCACCAACTCAATGGACATGAGTTTAAGTAAGCTCCGGGAGTTGGTGATGGACAGGGAAGCCTGGCGTCCTGCAGTCCGTGGGGTCAAAAAGAGTTGGACATAACTGAGAAACTGAACTGAACTGAACTGAAAGATTAATAGACATATGTGAAAGAGATTTATATATATTCAGGAATAGCCAGTAAAGAACTATAGGAAAAGCAGTTGAATATATCAAAAACTCATCAAGAAAAAAGAAAAAAAATCTTAAAATTAATTTTTTTCTTTTTCTTTCTTTCTTTTTTTTTTTGACAAGAAACACAAAGAAGAAAACTCCACAGCACCTCAAAAGACTAATGTGGAGGTAGAAATATGTAGAGGGAATAAACCGTGTGATTTATAAGAAAAAAATAAAAAAGATTTAAGTGAATTTTTTTTAACAAGGAAAACAAAGACCAAAACTCCACAGCACTGCAAAAGGCTAATGTGAAGGTGGAAATATGTTGGGGAATAAACAGTGTGATTTATAAAAAGAAAGAATCTTAAAAATGAACTTTTTTATTTTTATAACAAGAAAAACAAAGAGGAAAACTCCACAGCACTGCTAAAGGCTAATGTGAAGGTGGAGATATGTTGCGGGAATCAACAGTGTGATTTATTAGAGACAAAAAAATTAAAAAGAAAAAAAATTTTTAAGACTCTCAAGGTCGTAGTTCTTGGTTGTGGAGTCTACTCCTGTGAAGGGGGTTGCGTTAGTGTCCTATGATGTTTTCCTGGTTGGGGGAGCGCGTGCCTGTGTTCTGGTTGATGGAGCTGGTTCTCCTCTCTCTGAAGGGCAGTGTAGTGTCCAGTAGTAGGTTTTGGAGTGTCTTTAGGTTCGGTATGCCTTTGGGCAGTGTTCTGGCTTTGGCAGTGTTTGGCGCGTCTATTTCCGCAGCCCCTTCAAAGTGACCCTCTCAGCATATCTGCAGTGCTGCCAGCCCCCTACTTGTCCCTGGGATCATTGACGGTGCTTCTGTTCTCCTGTCCTGCCCTGCGCTTCTGGCGGAAGCTTGCTAGGTAGGGGCTTGTGTGGATCTTTTCTTGTACCTTCTGCGTCACCGAGACTTGTGCGGGCTTCCCTTAGCCCCCTGAGCTCACCCTCTGAGTCGCCCGGCTTGTGATCACTTGTCTCAGTTCCTGAGGCCCGCCCTCTGTGTCATAGGGCTTGTGTGCACTTGTATCAGCTTCCTGGGTACGGCACTCTGCATCGCGGGACTTGTGTGGACTTGTTTCGGCTCCCCGTGCTTCCCTTTGCATGGTTGCCAGGTTTATATGCACTTGTTTTGTCTTACCACCTGCCCTCTGGGGGTTATGTGTTCTCTGGGCTGTGCCAGGAGGTTTGTGTACGCTGCCCAAGTTTGTGTGCCTCCCCTCTATCAACAGCCCAGCCCTGCCCTTTGTTTTTGTTGTTTTGTTGTTGTTGTTTTGTTTTGTTTTAAACAGGTTTTAAATTTTATTTTATTTTTAAACTTTACAATATTGTATTAGTTTTGCCAAATATCAAAATGAATCCGCCACAGGTATACCCGCGTTCCCCATCCTGAACCCTCCTCCCTCCTGCCTCCCCTACCCTCCCTCTGGGTCGTCCCAGTGCACCAGCCCCAAGCATCCAGTACTGTTCATCGAACCTGGACTGGCGACTCGTTTCATACATGATATTATACATGTTTCAATGCTATTATCCCAAATCTCCCCACCCTCTCCCTCTCCCACAGAGTCCATAAGACTGATCTATACATCGGTGTCTCTTTTGCTGTCTCATACACAGGGTTATTGTTACCATCTTTCTAAATTCCATATATATGCATTAGTATACTGTATTGGTGTTTTTCTTTCTGGCCTACTTCACTCTGTATAATAGGTTCCAGTTTCATCCATCTCATTAGAACTGATTCAAATGTATTCTTTTTAATGGCTGAGTAATACTCCATTGTGTATATGTACCACAGCTTTCTTATCCATTCGTCTGCTGATGGACATCTAGGTTGCTTCCATGTCCTGGCTATTATAAACAGTGCTGCGATGAACATTGGGGTACACGTGTCTCTTTCCCTTCTGGTATCCTCAGTGTGTATGCCCAGCAGTGGGATTGCTGGATCATAAGGCAGTTCTATTTCCAGTTTTTTAAGGAATCTCCACACTGTTCTCCATAGTGTCTATACTAGTTTGCATTCCCACCAACAGTGTAAGAGAGTTCCCTTTTCTCCACACCCTCTCCAGCATTTATTGCTTGTAGACTTTTGGATCGCAGCCATTCTGACTGGCATGAAATGGTACCTCATAGTGGTTTTGATTTGCATTTCTCTGATAATGAGTGATGTTGAGCATCTTTTCATGTGTTTGTTAGCCATCTGTATGTCTTCTTTGGAGAAATGTCTATTTAGTTCTTTGGCCCATTTTTTGATTGGGTCATTTGTTTTTCTGGAGTTGATCTGTAGGAGTTGCTTGTATATTTTTGAGATTAGTTGTTTGTCCATTGCTTCATTTGCTATTATTTTCTCCCATTCTGAAGCCTGCCTTTTCACCTTGCTGATAGTTTCCTTTGTTGTGCAGAAGCTTTTAAGTTTAATTAGGTCCCATTTAAGACAGTATGGTACTGGCACAAAGACAGAAATATTGATCAATGGAACAGAATAGAAAGCCCAGAGATAAATCCATGCACATATGGACACCTTATCTTTGACAAAGGAGGCAAGAATATACAATGGATTAAAGACAATCTCTTTAACAAGTGGTGCTGGGAAAACTGGTCAACCACTTGTAAAAGAATGAAACTAGAACACTTTCTAATACCTTACACAAAAATAAACTCAAAATGGATTAAAGATCTAAACGTAAGACCAGAAAGTATAAAACTCCTAGAGGAGAACATAGGCAAAACACTCTCTGACATAAATCACAGCAGGATCCTCTATGACCCACCTCCCAGAATATTGGAAATAAAAGCAAAAATAAACAGCCCTGCCCTTTGAACCGTGGGGGTTTTGTGCACCAGCTGTGTTTGTATGCCACGCCACAGTCGGCTCGATGTCACATCTTATGTTCAAATGTTTAATCCATTTTGAGTTAATTTTTGTGTATGGTTTAAGTTAGTGATCCACTATCATTCTTTTACATGGGACTGCCCAATTTTTCCAATACCATTTATTCAACAGATTGTTCTTTCCTCATTGTATATTTTTGGCTTCTTCATCATGAATTAATAGGTTATATATATATATATATATATATATATATATATATAGCTTTATTTCCAGGACTATTCTGTTTCGTTAATCTATGTATCTGTTTCCACACCAGCACCATACAATTTTAATTACTAGTCTTTGTAATATAGTTTGAAACAGGTAACATGATGCCTTCACCTGTTTGTTTGTTTGTTTTTTTCTTTCTGAAGGTTACTTTGGTTATTCAGGGTCTTCTGCAGTGCCATAAAAAGTTTAGAATTCTTTGTTCTATTTTTGTGAAAACTAAATATGAATTTTGATAGGGATTGCATTGAGTTTTTTATATTGCTTTGTGTAGTATGGACAGTTTAGCAGTTAATTCTTCCAATGCTTGAGCATGGAATATCTTTCTATTTATTTATATTGTCTTCAATTTCTTTCATTAATGTCCTGTAGTTTTTTTATATCAGGTCTTTTACAAACCCACAGCAAACATTATCCTCAATGGTGAAAAATTGAAAGCATTTCCGCTAAAGTCAGGAACAAGACAAGGGTGCCCACTCTCACCACTACTATTCAACATAGTTTTGGAAGTTTTGGCCACAGCAATCAGAGCAGAAAGATAAATAAAAGGAATCCAGATTGGAAAAGAAGAAGTAAAACTCTCACTGTTTGCAGATGACATGATCCTCTAACATAGAAAACCCTAAAGACTCTACCAGAAAATTACTAGAGCTAATCAATGAACATAGTAAAATTGCAGAATATAAAATTAACACACAGAAATCCCTTGCATTTCCATACACCAACAGTGAGAAAACAGAAAGAGAAATTAAGGAAACAATTCCATTCACCATTGCAACGAAAAGAATAAAATACTTAGGAATATCTCTACCTAAAGAAACAAAAGACCTATATATAGAAAACTATAAAACACTGATGTAAGAAATCAAAGAGGACACAAATAGATGGAGAAATATACCGTGTTCATGGATTGGAAGAATCAATATAGTGAAAATGAGTATACTACCCAAAGCAATCTATAGATTCAATGCAATCCCTATCAAGCTACCAACAGTATTTTTCACAGAGCTAGAACAAATAATTTCACAATTTGTATGGAAATACAAAAAACCTCAAATAGCCAAAGCAATCTTGAGAAAGAAGAATGGAACTGGAGGAATCAACCTGCCTGACTTCAGGCTCTACTACAAAGCCACAGTCATCAAGACAGTATGGTACTGGCACAAAGACAGAAATATAGATCAATGGAACAAAATAGAAAGCCCAGAGATAAATCCACGCACCTGTGGACACCTTATCTTTGACAAAGGAGGCAAGAATATACAATGGAGAAAAGATAATCTCTTTAACAAGCGGTGCTGGGAAAACTGGTCAACCACTTGTAAAAGAATGAAACTAGAACACTTTCTAATACCATACACAAAAATAGACTCAAAATGGATTAAAGATCTAAACGTAAGACCAGAAAGTATAAAACTCCTAGAGGAAAACATAGGCAAAACACTCTCTGACATAAATCACAGCAGGATCCTCTATGACCCACCTCCCATAGTAATGGAAATAGAAGCAAAACTAAACAAATGGGACCTAATTACAATTAAAATCTTTTGCACAACGAAGGAAACTATAAGCAAAGTGAAAAGACAGCCTTCAGAATGGGAGAAAATAATAGCAAACGAAGCAACTGACAAAGAATTAATCTCAAAAATATACAAGAAACTCCTGCAGACCAATTCCAGAAAAATAAATAACCCAATCCAAAAATAAGCCAAAGAACTAAAAAGACATTTCTCCAAAGAAGACATACAGATGGCTAACAAACACATGAAAAGATGCTCATCGTCACTCATTATCAGAGAAATGTAAATCAAAACCACAATTAGGTACCATCTCACGCTGGTCAGAATGGCTGCTATCCAAAAGCCTACAAACAATAAATGCTGGAGAGAGTGCAGAGGAAAGGTTACACTGTTGGTGGGAATGCAAACTAGTACAGCCACTATGGAGAACAGTGTGGAGATTCCTTAAAAAACTGGAAATAGAACTGCCATATGACCCAGCAATCCCACTGCTGGGCACACACACCGAGGAAACCAGAATTGGAAGAGACATGTGTACCCCAATGTTCACCTCAGCTCTGTCTACAATAGCCAGGACATGGAAGCAACCTAGATGTCCATAAGCAGATGAATGGATAAGAAAGCTGTGGTACATATACACAATGGAATATTACTCAGCCATTAAAATGAATACGTTTGAATCAGTTCTAATGAGGTGGATGAAACTGGAGCCTATTATACAGAGTGAAGTAAGTCAGAAAGAAAAACACCAATACAGTATACTAATGCATATATATGGAATTTAGAAAGATGGTAACGACAACTCTATATGTGAGACAACAAGAGACACAGATGTATAGAACAGTCTTTGAGACTCTGTGGGAGAAGGCGAGGGTGGGATGATCTGAGAGAATAACATGGAAACGTATATTATCATATGTGAAACATATCGCTAGTCCAGGTTCGATGCATGAGACAGGGTGCTCAGGGCTGGTGCACTGGGATGACCCAGAGGGATGGGATGGGGAGGGAGGTGGGAGGTGGGGTTCAGGATGGGGAACACATATAAACCCATGGCTGATTCATGTCAATGTATGGCCAAAACCATTACAATATTGTAAAGTAATTAGCCTCCAATTAAAATAAATAAAGAATTTTAAAAAGAAAAAAATAATATACAGGTCTTTTGCTTCCTTGGTTAAATTTATTCTTGGCATTTCTGATGTGATTACAAATGGGATTGTTTTCCTAATTTCTCTTTCTGATAGTTTATTGTTAGTCTAAGGAAACAAAACAGATCTTTGAATACTGCACCTTTGTTGAATTCATTTATTAGTTATAATGGTTTTTTGATAGTCTTTAAGGTTTTTTATATATAGTATCATGTCATCTGCAAACAGTGACAGTGTTACTTTTTCCTTTCCAGTTTGAATTTCTTTTACTTATCTTCTCTGACTACTATGCCTAGGACTTCCAATACTGTATTGAATAAAAGTGGGCATCCTTGTTTTGTTCTTCATCCTAGAAAAAAAGCCTTCAGCTTCTATCTATTAGCTTGTTAGCTGGGGTTTGTCACGTATGGCTTTTGGTTTTGTTATGTTGAGGTGAAAGTAAAAGAGAGTATTAGTAACTCAGTCATGTCCGACTCTTTTTTACCCCATGGACTGTAGCCTGCCATGACCCCTGTCCATGGAATTCTCTTGGCAAGAAAACTGGAGTGGTTAACCATTTCCTTCTCCAGGGGATTTTTCCCAAACCAGGGGTCAAACCCAGGTTTCCTGCATTGCAGGTGGATTCTTTACCTTCTGAGCAACCAGGGAAAACTGTTATTTTGAGACGTGTTCTCTCTATTCCCACATTTTGAGTTTGTTTTTTTTTTTTTTAATCATCAGTCAGTTAAGTTCAGTTGCTCAGTCGTATCTGACTCTTTGTGAGCCCATAAACCGCAGCACGCCAGGCCTCCCTGTCCATCACCAACTCCTGGAATTTACCCAAACCCATGTCCATCAAGTCGGTGATGACATTCAACCATCTCATCCTCTGTCGTCCCGTTCTCCTCCTGCCCTCAATCTTTCCCAGCATCAGGGTCTTTCCCAATGAGTCAACTCTTTGCAGCAGGTGGCCAAATTACTGGAGTTTCAGCTTCAGCATCAGTCCTTCCAAAGAAATCCCAGGGCTGATCTCCTTTAGGATGGACTGGTTGGATCTCCTTGCAGTCCAAGGGACTCTCAAGAGTCTTCTCCAACACCACAGTTCAAAAGCATCAATTCTTCGGCGCTCAGCTTTCTTCACAGTCCAACTCTCATATTCATACATGACCATTGGAAAAACTATAGCCTTGACTAGATGGACCTTTGTTGGCAAAGTAATATCTCTGCTTTTCAATATGTTATCTAGGTTGGTCATAACTTTCCTTCCAAGGAGTAAGTGTCATTTAATTTCATGGCTGCAATCACCATTTGCAGTGATTTTGGAGCCCAGAAAAATAAAGTCTGACACTGTTTCCACTGTTTCCCCATCTATTTCCCATGAAGTGGTGGGACCAGATGCCATGATCTTCGTTTTCTGAATGTTGAGCTTTAAGCCAACTTTTTCACTCTCCACTTTCACTTTCATCAAGAGGCTTTTTAGTTCCTCTTCACTTTCTGCCCTAAGGCTGGTGTCATCTGCATATCTGAGGTTATTGATATTTCTCCCAGCAATCTTGATTCCAGCTTGTGCTTCTTCCAGCCCAGCGTTTCTCATGATGTACTCTGCATATAAGTTAAATAAGCAGGTGACAATATACAGCCTTGATGTACTCCTTTTCCTATTTGGAACAAGTCTGTTGTTCCATGTCCAATTCTAACTCTTGCTTCCTGACCTGCATATAGGCTTGTCAAGAGGCAGGTCAGGTGGTCTGGTATTCCCATCTCTTTCAGAATTTCCCACAGTTTCTTGTGATCCTCACAGTCAAAGGCTTTGGCATAGTCAATAAAGCAGAAATAGATGCTTTTCTGGAACTCTTGCTTTCTTGATGATCCAGCAGATGTTGGCAATTTGATCTCTGGTTCCTCTGCCTTTTCTAAAACCATTTGAACATCTGGAAGTTCACGGTTCACATATTGCTGAAGCCTGGCTTGGAGAATTTTGAGCATTACTTTACTAGTGTGTGAGATGAGTGCAATTGTGCGGTAGTTTGAACATTCTTTGGCATTGCCTTTCTTTGGGATTGGAATGAAAACTGACCCTTTCCAGTCCTGTGGCCACTGCTGAGTTTTCCAAATTTGCTGGCATATTGAGTGTAGCACTTTCACAGCATCATCTTTCAGGATTTGGAACAGCTCAACTGGAATTCCATCACCTCCACTAGCTTTGTTCGTAGTGATGCTTTCTAAGGCCCACTTGACTTCACATTCCAAGATATATGGCTCTAGGTCAGTGATCACACCATCGTGATTATCTGGGTCGTGAAGATCTTTTTTGTACAGTTCTTCTGTGTATTCTTGCCACCTCTTATTTATATCTTCTGCTTCTGTTAGGTCCATACCATTTCTGTCCTTTATCTAGCCCATCTTTGCATGAAATATTCCCTTGGTATCTCTAATTTTCTTGAAGAGATCTCTAATCTTTCCCATTCTGTTGTTTTCCTCTATTTCTTTGCATTGATCGTTGAGGAAGGCTTTCTTATCTCTCCTTGCTATTCTTTGCAACTCTAGTAGTCACTTATAATTCTTTGTATTTCTCTGGTATCAATAATAACATCTCTTCTATTTCTGATTTTATTTGGGCTCTTTTTTTCTTGGTAAGTCTAGAGAATGTTTTGCCAGTTGTTTTAGTTTTCCAAAAATTAACTCTTAGTTTTATTGATTTTTTTCTATTGTATTTGTAGTGTCTATTTCATTAATTTCTTTGCTAATCTTTGTAATTTTCTTCCTTTTACTAATTTTGGACTTCATTTGTTCTTTTTCTAGTTATTTGAGATATAAAGTTAGGTTGTTTATTTGAGACTTTTCCAGTTTGTTGAGGTAGGCATTTATCACTGTGAACTTCCCTCTTAGAACTGCTTTTGTTGCATCACATAAAATTCAGTATGTTATGTTTCCATTTCTATTTATATCAAGATGTTTTTTCATTTCTCTTTTGATTTTTTTTCATTGACCCATTGGTTACTGGTTACTCAGTAGAATCTTGTTTAATTTCCACATGTCTGTGAATTTTCCAGTTTTCTTTGTGCCATTAATTTTTCATCTCATACTATTGTGATTGGAAAACTTGCTTGGTACGATTTCAGTCCTCTTAAATTTGTTAAGACATATTTTCTGACCTAACATATGATCTGTCTTGTGCTCTTGAGAAGAATGTGTATTCTGTTGCTTTTAGATGAAATACTTTGTAAATATTTATTAATACCTGGTCTAACTGAAGAAAGCTGAGCACCGAAGAATTGATGCTTTTGAACTGTGGTGTTGGAGAAGACTCTTAAGAGTCCCTTGGACTGCAAGGAGATCCAACCAGTCCATTCTAAAGGAGATCATCCGTGGGTGTTCTTTGGAAGGAATGATGCTAAAGCTGAAACTCCAATACTTTGGCCACCTCATGTTAAGAGTTGACTCATTGGAAAAGACTCTGATGCTGGGAGGGATTGGGGGCAGGAGGAGAAGGGGGCGACAGAGGATGAGATGGTTGGATGGTATCACTGACTTGATTGACATGAGTTTGAGTAAGCTCTGGGAGTTGGAGGTGGACAGGGAAGCCTGACGTGCCGCAGTCCATGGGATCACAAAGAGTCAGACATGAATGAGCAACTGAACTGAGTGGTGATGAATTCATTTAGCTTTGGTTCACTGGAAAACTCTCTCTCTCTCCTTAAATTCTGAATACTAACTTTATCACATATAGTTTTCTTGGTTGAAAGTTTTTTCTTTCAGTGCTTTGAATATATCAATATTATGCTATCCCTCTGAACCACAATGTTCATGCTAAAAAATCTACTAACAGTCTTATGAGGGGTCCCTTGTACCTAGAAAGTTGTTTTTCTCCTACTTCTTTTAATATTTTCTCCTTGTCTTTGATTTTTGATATTTCAATTATGTGTCTTTGTGTAGGTCCCTTTGGTTCACTTGACTGGCCAGTTCTAGATGCTAGTAATATAGGAAGATACTGAACTCACCTCCTCCCATGGGGTTACTGAAGCTACAACTACATATGGGACAATTTCCTTTTTAAAAACTTAAAAAAAAAAAAAAAAAAACCTATCCTCTTTAAAAACCTAACTGCTGAATGACAACTCTGCATCAGGCAGATAAAAAGAAAATCTTATCAAAATGGGTTGGATAGGCTGGGGCACAACCTTGCCATCAACCTTACCCCCACTGAGCAACCTACGACTAAAGAGAACTCAAACCCAGAGCTTCTCCCTGAGCAGTAAAGGGTTCAACCCCAAATTTAGTTCCCCATTTTTAAAGACATGCACTTGAGAGATGACCCCCCACATCGAAAGGGTCTCTAAACGAGGAAAGAAAAGGTGCCTTGAACACCATTTATTTCCAAAAAGGATTTGTAGTGGATTACAGTTAAAAAAAAATAAATGAGAGCAAAACCATTCATATATAAGAAAATGTTCAAATTAAATAGTAAGAGAAACAGAAAGTGAAGGAACACAGAAAAACGAAATAAAATCAACTGAGTGGAGAGCTACAGCCAGAACCAAAAGAGAGGAGGAATCCCTAGCTGGGGGAAACTGTTGGATCACCACAAAAGCTCTTCCATTGTTTCTACCTCACTCATACTTTATGAGACCCTGCACTAATAAGTATTCCCACTGTGTGGACATCCTGCAGGGGGCCAACAACTCCTTTTTTCCCCCTAAAGCAATGATACAACTCCTATATCCTACTGCGTATGTTTATTCTAGACTTGGTATTCAGTTCACTTCAGTTCAGTCGCTCAGCTGTGTCTGACTGTTTGGAACCCCATGAGCCATAGCACGCCAGACCTCCCTGTCCATCACCAGCTCCCGGAGTCCACCCAACCCATGTCCACTGAGTCAGTGATGCCATCTAATCATCTCATCCTCTGTCATCCCCTTCTGATCCTGCCCTCAATCTTTCCCAGCATCAGGGCCTTTTCTAATGAGTCAGCTCGTCACATAAGGTGGCCAAAGTATTGGTTTCAGCTTCAACATCAGTCCTTCCAATGAACACCCAGGACTGATCTCCTTTAGGATGGACTGGTTGGATCTCCTTGTAGTCCAAGGGACTCTCAAGAGTCTTCTCCAACAACACAGTTCAAAAGCGTCAATTTTTTGGCACTAAGCTTTCTTTATAGTCCAACTCTCACATCCATACATGACCACTAGAAAAACCATAGCCTTGACTAGATGCACCTTTGTTGAGAAAGTAATGTCTCTGCTTTTTAATATGCTGTCTAGGTTGGTCATAACTTTCCTTCCAAGGAGTAAACGTCTTTCAATTTCATGGCTGCAGTCATCATCTGCAGTGATTTTGGAGCCCAAAAAAATAAAGTCAGCCACTGTTTCCATGTCTATTTGCCATGAAGGGATGGGAC
Organism: Bos taurus; assembly: GCF_002263795.3. Taxonomy (NCBI): domain Eukaryota; kingdom Metazoa; phylum Chordata; class Mammalia; order Artiodactyla; family Bovidae; genus Bos; species Bos taurus. The sequence continues at coordinate 6,434,186 of NC_037329.1, read as the reverse complement.
TGGATGCCGTGATCTTAGTTTTCTGAATGTTGAGCTTTAAGCCAACTTTTCACTCTTCTCTTTGACTTTCATCAAGAGGCTCTTTAGTTCTTCTTCACTTTCTGCCCTAAGGCTGGTGTCATCTGCATCTCTGAGGTTATTGATATTTCTCCCGGCAATCTTGATTCCAGCTTGTGCTTCCTTCAGCCCAGTCTTTCTCATGATGTACTCTGCATATAAGGTAAATAAGCAGGGTGACAATACATAGCCTTAACGAACTCCTTTTCCTATTTGGAACCAGTCTGTTGTTCCACGTCCAGTTCTAACTGTTGCTTCCTGGATACAGGTTTCTCAAGAGGCAGGTCAGGTGGTCTGGTATTCCCATCTCTTTCAGAATTTCCCACAGTTTATTGTGATCCACACAGTCAAAGGCTTTGGCATAGTCAATAAAGCAGAAATAGATGTTTTTCTGGAATCCTCTTGCTTTTTTGATGATCCAGTGGATGTTGGCAATTTGATCTCTGGTTCCTCTGCCTTTTCTAAAACTAGCTTGAACATCTGGAAGTTCACGGTTCACGTATTGCTGAACCCTGGCTTGGAGAATTTTAAGCATTAGTTTACTAGCGTGTGAGATGAGTGCAATTGTGCGGTAGTTTGAGCATTCTTTGGCATTGCCTTTCTTTGGGATTGGAATGAAAACTGACCTTTTCCAGTCCTATGGCCACTGCTGAGTTTTCCAAATTTGCTGGCATATTGAGTGCAGCACTATCACAGCATCATCTTTCAGGATTTGAAATAGCTCAACTGGAATTCCATCACCTCCACTAGCTTTGTTCGTAGTGATGCTTCTTAAGGCCCATTTGACTTCACATTCCAGGATGTGTGGCTTTAGTTAAGTGATCACACCATCGTGATTATCTTGGTCGTGAAGCTCTTTTTTGTGTGTAGTTCTTCTGTGTATTCTTGCCACCTCTTCTTAATATCTTCTGCTTCTGTTAGGTCCATACCATTTCTGTCCTTTATCTAGCCCATCTTTGCATGAAATATTCCCTTGGTATCTCTAGTTTTCTTGAAGATATCTCTAGTCTTTCCCATTCTACTGTTTTCTTCTGTTTATTTGCACTGATCATTGAGGAAGGCTTTCTTATCTCTCCTTGCTATTCTTTGGAACTCTGCATTCAAATGGGTATATCTTTCCTTGTCTCCTTTGCTTTTCCCTTCTCTTCTTTTCACAGCTATTTGTAAGGCCTCCTCAGACAGCCATTTTGCTTTTTATGCATTTCTTTTTCTTGGGATGGTCTTTATCCCTGTCTCCTGTACAATGTCACGAACCTCTGTCCATAGTTCATCAGGCACTCTGTCTATCAAATCTAGTTCCTTAAATCTATTTCTCACTTCCACTGTATAATCATAAGGGATTTGATTTAGGTCATACTGAGAGAGTCATTTCCTAGGCAGGTTGATAAGGAGTCTGGGGTCCCCAAGGAGAGAGGGGTCTGGAATTCTCAAGGAGGAAGAAAGGACAAACTTTTTTTCCTTCTCTACATTCCTTAGGATTATACAACAATAATGTATCCTGCCTGAGGACAGTCTCTGGATTAAACCTTCTGGCTAATTCTGTTACCTTAAAATGTAAATTATGGGAGTAGGTCTGGGGAGGTCTTTACAACCTCCAGACATTCTTTGGATTCGTTGGAGAGTATATAACTTCATTGCTAACACTAGCAAGTGGGTACTCTTTCGGCCCCCTTCTGATGCCTATGTCAGAAGCTTTCTCTATCTCCTTTATACTTTAATAAAACTTTATTACACAAAAGCTCTGAGTGATCAAGCCTCGTCCCTGGCCCCGGATTGAATTCTTCTCCTCCGGGGGCCAAGAATCCCGGTGTCTTCATGTGATTCAACAAAAACCTTTCATCTTGGGGGCTCGTCCGGGATCCTTCAGGACAAGGTAAGGATGCTTGGAGCGCTAGTTCTTTGTTCTCTTAGCAAGTACGTTTTCTGCTGTGCTTTACTAACTCTACGGTGTGCTTGTGTGAATGAATGACATGCCCTGCATGAAGCTAGTAAGGAGCCTTGCTCTGCGGTTCCACGGTGATCTCATACGGCTTGTGGCAGAAACCTGTCGGGGGGTTATACTGACCTTCCAATGCCAAGAGGTACCCAATGTCTCCTTCAGGAACCGACCAGAAATGGGCAAAACATGTGGACCGAACTCTCCTTTCTCGGTCAAACTTTTCGGTCTCTTTGACCATTTCATAACTCCTTGGGAATTATAAGTACTAACCTAATCTATCAGATCATAGACTTTCAAGGGACTTGTGATCTATACTGTTACTGTGTACTGTGTCTTAGGTCCCAAACTTGGATTGGTAGCCAAGAAAGCATCTAGCCTCGCTAGGAATCAAAAGTTAGGAAGCTAGATGGAGCTCTAGCTCCAAGAACATCTCTGAGGTTAAAGGTTATTCAGATTGGGACTGCAATGGGATTTTTCCTTTGGTAACGCTGGCTCTTAGTGGATCAGAGGAGGCTCTTATACTGGTGTGGTGATGCTTGGAAAGAACATCTCCATTTTATGTTCGTGTCGGTCTTATTGTGGTCAGGAAATACTCAGGGTCGTGCACAGGCACTCAGGTGACAAATGTTTTCCTCAGCAGTCTTAGCTTGGGAGGCATTCTGGAAGGTTACTCTGATTGCACCCCGGGTGGCTTCAGAGGCAAGCAAGGTTAAGGGTGAAGAGCTGGATGTCAAGTAGGGATGCTATCAAGTCTACCCCTGGTACATCCCCACCCCATCTCGGTGGTAGAACCGGGAGGGACGAGTTCGGCACCTGCGTCGGTAATGGACAGACTAAGTCCGACCAGGAAGGAAAAGCTTTTGGTGTAAAGTCTGTCTACAGCCCCATCTAGAGCAGGGAGGGATGCCTCCAGTAGAAAAATGGCCTTCGTCGCTTTTTTTCTGTCTTACAGATGGGAGCTAACAATTCCAGCCTCACTCCTTTGAACTGTATCCTGAAAAACTGGGATAGATTTGATCCCCAGGGCTTAAAGAAGACACACCTGGTCCTCCTATGTGATACTGCATGGCCATGGTATCCATTGGAGGACGGCGAACGGTGGCCAGTTGGAGGGTCTCTTAAGTATAATACTGTTCTACAATTAGACCGGTTCTGTAAGGAACAAGGGAAATGGGTAGAAGTAGCATATATGTTGCCCTTTTTTCTCTCTTCGAAATATGCCAGACTTATGTCCTAAGGGTATAGATTTGGGCGTGAAACCTTCAGCTCCCTCCTGTCCTCCTACTTTGCCCCCGTACCTGGGGCTCCAAGCTGAGCAAACTGAAAGCCAGAGAACCCCCCTCAGAAGGGTTGCCTTGGTCTCAGTGGAAATCCAAACTGAGATTCAAACTGCCCACGTGGAGGTCCAAACAACTCCTGTCTCAGTATGACCTCAGACTAGTCTGGTTTCAGTAGAAACTCAGACCATCGAAGTAAGAGATGAGATGGAGGACAGGAGACAAAGAGAAGAAGAAAAACAGGTTTCTCCAATCTATCCCTGGGATCGTATGCGCAGAGCAGCCAGAGAGACTGAGGAACAGCCACACAAGCTGTTGCCTAAAGATGAAACACCCACCAGGAGAAATAATCAGTCTGTGAGAGTTAATAAGCCTTTTTCTTATCAAGAAATACAAAGAATCAAGGAGGATCTGGGAGACTATTTAGAGGACCCAGAAAAATATATTAGAGCTTTTAAAGTGTTACTCTGCTTTATGACCTCACTTGGAAGGATGTGATGTATATCTTGGGACAAACGTTGACTCCCAAGTCAAAGACTCGAGTTTTGGGAAAAGCGGTTGCTTATGGAGATGAATGGCTTGGTAATGAATCAGTAGGGAAGAGGGAGAATGAGATAGCGGCCCTCCCCACTGGGAATCAGGTGGTCCCAACTATAGAACCAGACTGAGACTAAAACACAGCTAAAGGAAGATGGGATCAGAGTCATTTTGTTAGATGTATTCTTTTTTTTTTTTTAACTTTACAATATTGTATCGGTTTTGCCATATATCAAAATGAATCCTCCACAGGTATACATGTGTTCCCCATCCTGAACCCTCCTCCCTCCTCCCTCCCCATACCATCCCTCTGGGTCGTCCCAGTGCACCAGCCCCAAGCATCCTGTATCATGCATTGAACCTGGACTGGTGACTCATTTCATATATGATATTACACATATTTCCATGCCATTCTCCCAAATCATCCCACCCTCTCCCTCTCCCACAGAGTCCAAAAGACTGTTCTATACATCTGTGTCTCTTTTGCTGTCTCGTACACAGGGTTATTGTTACCATCTTTCTAAATTCCATATATATGCGTTAGCATACTGTATTGGTGTTTTTCTTTCTGGCTTACTTCACTCTGTATAATAGGCTCCAGTTTCATCCACCTTATTAGAACTGATTCAAATGTATTCTTTTTAATGGCTGAGTAATCTTGAAGGACTTAGGCAGGCGCGTTCTAAGCCTTTAAACTATGGCATATCGGCAGACAGAACAGGAGAAGGAAGCTCCTGGTAAACTCCTAGATAGACTAAGAGAAGCCCTTCGCAGATTCACTGAGATTGATCCCGAAAGTGAAGAGGGAAAAGTGATCTTTAAGGATAGATTTCTCACTCAGTCGGCTCCAGATATCCGTGGTAAGCTATTAAAACGGGCGTATGGACCAAATCAGTCTTTAGATACTCTGTTACAACTGGCTCAGACAGTCTATTATGGTAGGGAATATGAGGAAAAGAAAGAAAGGCAAAAAAAAAGACAAAGGAAAAGGTGGAAGCCTTCTCCATGGCTATGAAAAACGTTCTTAAACAGCCCGAGAAAAATGCCCAGAGGGGCCCAGGTGAAAAGGGATGGGCTTGCTATTATTGTGGAAAGGAGGGGCACCTCAAGCGGGATTGCCCTCAGGCATCTAAGCCACACACCCCCACCCCCACCCCCACCCGGCTTCCTGTCTGGTCTGCAAAGGACCACACTGGAAGAGAGACTGCCCCCAGAGGCGTAGGTCTCCAGGGTCGGACTCTCAAGACAATCAGGACTGAATGTGTCCGGGGGTCCCCACACAAGCTCCTGTCCTAATTACACCTGAGGAACCCCAGGTATTAATAATTGTGGGGGGCAATCCATCGATTTCCTTTTAGATACTGGGGCAACTTATTCTGTGCTTACTGAAGCCCCTGGCCCACTTTCTTCCCTATCCGCTTCCGTAATGGGACGGTCTGGATGAGCCAAAAGATATTATTTCAGTTATTCTCTATCTTGCAACTGGGATTCTGTGCTGTTTTCACACGAGTTTCTGATCGTGCCAGAATCTCCCTCACTCCTTTTGGGAAGGGATATACTGAGCAAGGTCCATGCCTCTGTTTTCATGAATATGGAGCCCTCCCTTTCTCTCCCTTTAGTTGAACAAAATGTAAATCCTAGAGTATGGGCTGATGGAAAATCTGTGGGTCGAGCAGAAAATGCTATTCCTGTAGTTGTTAAGCTCAAAGACCCACACGTATTTCCACATAAGAAGCAGTATCCACTGAAACCTGAGGTTAAGGAAGGGTTAAAACCCATCATAGAAAATTTAAAGGAGCAGGGACTATTAATTCCCTGTAACAGTCCTTGCAACACTCCTATTTGGGGTATAAAGAAATCAAAAGGTAAATGGAGACTAGTTCAAGATTTACAAATAATAAATGAGGCTGTAGTTCCTTTACACCCTGTGGTGCCTAATCCTTATACTCTATTGTCTGAAATTCCTGATTGAGCTAAATATTTCTCAGTAATTGATTTAAAAGATGCCTTCTATTCAGTGCCTTTGGCGGAAGAAAGTCAATTTCTATTTGCCTTTGAAGACCCTACCCAGCCAGCTTCTCAGTTAACCTAGACAGTTTTGCCCCAGGGATTTCATGACACTTATTTGGACAACGTTTGTCACGGGATCTACAAAACTTTAACAGCTCTGAAATGGTGGTGTTAACAATATGTAGATGGTATTTTGCTCTGTGCTGAGACAGAGGAAGCTTGTTCGCGAGCCTCAGAAGATTTCTTAAACTTTCGGGCAGGCTGTGGTTACAAGGCATCAAGAGAAAAGGCTCAGCTTTGTCAACAATCGGTTAGATATCTGGGCCTAATCATATCAGAAGAGACTAGGGCCATAGGCCCTGAGAGAATTAAATCTATACTAAATCATCCCCTGCCTATGACTTTAAGACAATTGAGAGGATTTTGGGGAATTACAGGTTACTGTCGCTTTGGATTCCGGGTTATGGGGAATTTGCCCGGCCTTTATACAAACTGATAGCTGAAACTCAGCAGGCCCAAACTGACAAACTGGTTTGGTCTCCAGAAACTCAAAAGGCTTTTAAGGTTCTTCAGACTGCTCTCCTGCAAGCTCCAGCTCTGAGCTTGCCCACAGGGTCAGAATTTAATTTGTCACTGAAAGAAAAGGTGTGGCATTGGGAGTTTTGACACAACCCCGAGGGCCTCACCAGCAACCTATTGCTTATCTAAGCAGAGAATTAGATGTAATTTCACGTGGGTGGCCCCACTGCCTAAGAGTAATTGGGGCAGTGGCTTTATTAGCACCTGAAGCTTTAAAAATAATTAATGGATGAAACCTTACTGTACTGACTTCTCATGATGTAAGTGGAATCTTAAATTCTAAGGTTAATATTTGGATGACAGACAGTAGGCTTCTTAAATATCAGTCATTGTTGTTAGAAGGACCAGTAACTAAGCTTAGAGTCTGTGGAAATTTAAATCCTGCCACTTTCCTTCCTGAGAAGGAAAATGAAACACCTGGTCACGATTGTTCCCAATTCCTAACTTAAAACTATGCAGCTCAGGAGGATCTAAAGGATACCCCATTAGACAATCCTGACATGGAAATAATTACCGATGGCAGTTCTTTTGTTCGGCATGGAAAACATAAAGCAGGTTACTCCGTGGTGACTGCTGAACAGGTTTTGGAAGCAAAATCTCTCCTCCAGGGAACCAGTGCTCAGTTAGCGGAGCTTGTGGCTCTGACCCGAGCTCTATAGTTAAGCAAAGGGCAGCAGATGGGCCTGATAATCTATGTGAGTCTACTTCTGCTGACTCCAGAAATCCTGAGTCTGCCGTTTGATCCTCAAGACAATGCCTTCCTGTCCTGGGCTCACTCCTATGCTGCATTCCACAATCGGTCTAACTGCTGGATCTGTGGAGCGCTCCCCTCTTCATCAGTGGAAGGCTTCCCATGGTGGACATCTCCACTTCACGGAAAAGACTTTCTCCAAGTCTGTGAATACCTTCGACAACAATCACATGCAATGCCTCTTCTTCATCTGATGACATCTCAGATCAGATCAGTCGCTCAGTCGTGTCCGACTCTTTGCAACCCCATGAATCACAGCACGCCAGGCCTCCCTGTCCATCACCAACACCCGGAGTTCAATCAGACTCACGTCCATCGAGTCAGTGATGCCATCCAGCCATCTCACCCTCTGTCGTCCCCTTCTCCTCTTGCCCTCAATCCCTCCCAACATCAGAGTCTTTTCCAGTGAGTCAACTCTTCGCATGAGGTGGCCAAAGTACTGGAGTTTCAGCTTTAGCATCATTCCTTCCAAAGAAATCCCAGGGCTGATCTCCTTCAGAATGGACTAGTTGGATCTCCTTGCAGTCCAAGGGACTCTCGAGTCTTCTCCAACACCACAGTTCAAAAGCATCAATTCTTCGGCGCTCAGCTTTCTTCACAGTCCAACTCTCACATCCATACATGACCACAAGAAAAACCATAGCCTTGACTAGACGGACCTTTGTTGGCAAAGTAATGTCTCTGCTTTTGAATATGTTATCTAGGTTTGTCATAACTTTCCTTCCAAGAGTAAGTGTCTTTTAATTTCATGGCTGCAGTCACCATCTGTAGTGATTTTGGAGCCCCCAAGAATAAAGTTTGACACTGTTTCCCCATCTATTTGCCATGAAGTGATGGGACCGGATGCCATGATCTTCGTTTTCTGAATGTTGAGCTTTAAGCCAACTTTTTCACTCTCCACTTTCACTTTCATCAAGAGGCTTTTGAGTTCCTCTTCACTTTCTGCCATAAGGTGGTGTCATCTGCATATCTGAGGTTATTGATATTTCTCCCAGCAATCTTGATTCCAGCTTGTGTTTCTTCCAGTCCAGCGTTTATCATGATGTACTCTGCATATAAGTTAAATAAACAGGGTAACAATACACAGCCTTGACGAACTCCTTTTCCTATTTGGAACAAGTCTGTGGTTCCATGTCCAGTTCTAACTGTTGCTTCCTGACCTGCATACAAATTTATCAAGAGGCAGATCAGGTGGTCTGGTATTCCCATTTCTTTCAGAATTTTCCACAGTTTCTTGTGATCCACACAGTCAAAGGCTTTGGCATAGTCAATAAAGCAGAAATAGATGCTTTTCTGAAACTCTCTTGCTTTTTTGATGATCCAGCGGATGTTGGCAATTTGATCTCTGGTTCCTCTGCCTTTTCTAAAACCAGCTTGAACATCAGGAAGTTCACGGTTCACATATTGCTGAAGCCCGGCTTGGAGAACTTTGAGCATTACTTTACTAGTGTGTGAGGTGAGTGCAAATGTGTGGTAGTTTGAGCATTCTTTGGCATTGCCTTTCTTTGGGATTGGAATGAAAACTGACCTTTTCCAGTCCTGTGGCCACTGCTGAGTTTTCCAAATGTGCTGGCATATTGAGTGCAGCACTTTCACAGCCTCATCTTTCAGGATTTGAAATAGCTCAACTGGAATTCCATCACCTCCACTAGCTTTGTTCGTAGTGATGCTTTCTAAGGCCCACTTGACTTCACATTCCAGGATGTCTGGCTCTAGGTGAGTGATCACACCATCGTGATTATCTGGGTCGTGAAGATCTTTTTCATACAGTTCTTCTGTGTATTCTTGCCATCTCTTCTTAATATCTTCTGCTTCTGTTAGGTTCATACCATTTCTGTCCTTTATCGAGCCCATCTTTGCATGAAATATGCCTTTGGTATCTCTAATTTTCTTGAAGAGATCCCTAGTCTTTCCCATTCTGTTGTTTTCCTCTATTTTTTTGCCTTGATCGCTAAAGAAGGCTTTCTTATCTCTTCTTGCTATTCTTTGGAACTCTGCATTCAGATGCTTATATCTTTCCTTTTCTCCTTTGATTTTTGCTTCTCTTCTTTTCACAGCTATTTGTAAGGCTTCCCCAGACAGCCATTTTGCTTTTTTGCATTTCTTTTCCATGGGGATGGTCTTGATCCCTGTCTCCTGTACAATGTCATGAACCTCACTCCATAGTTTATCACGCACTCTATCTATCAGATCTAGGCCCTTAAATCTATTTCTCACTTCCACTGTATCATCATAAGGGATTTGATTTAGGTCATACCTGAATGGTCTAGTGATTTTCCCTACTTTCTTCACTTTAAGTCTGAATTTGGCAATAAGGAGTTCATGGTCTGAACCACAGTCAGCTCCTGGTCTTGTTTTTGCTGACTGTATAGAGCTTCTCCATCTTTGGCTGCGAAGAATAAAATCAATCTGATTTCGGTGTTGACCATCTGGTGATGTCCATGTATAGAGTCTTCTCTTGTGTTCTTGGAAGAGGGTGTTTGCTATGACCAGTGCATTTTCTTGGCAAAACTCTATTAGTTTTTGCCCTGCTTCATTCTGTATTCCAAGGCCAAATTTGCCCGTTACTCCAGGTGTTTCTTGACTTCCTACTTTTGCATTCTGTCCCCTATAATGCAAAGGACATCTTTTTTGGGTGTTAGTTCTAAAAGGTCTTGTAGGTCTTCATAGAACCGTTCAACTTCAGCTTCTTCAGTGTTACTGGTTGGGGCATAGACTTGGATTACTGTGATATTGAATGGTTTGCCTTGGAAATGAACAGAGATCATTCTGTCATTTTTGAGATTGCATCCAAGTACTGCATTTCAGACTCTTTTGTTGACCATGATGGCCACTCCATTTCTTCTGAGGCATTCCTGCCCACAGTAGTAGATATAATGGTCATCTGAGTTAAATTCACCCATTCCAGTCCATTTCAGTACACTGTTTCCTACAATGTCGACATTCACTCTTGCCACCTCTTGTTTGACCACTTCCAATTTGCCTTGATTCATGGACCTGACATTCCAGGTTCCTATGCAATATTGCTCTTTGAGGCATCGGACCTTGCTTCTATCACCAGTCACATCCACAGCTGGGTATTCTTTTTGCTTTGGCTCCATCCCTTCATTGTTTCTGGAGTTATTTCTCCACTGATCTCCAGTAGCATATTGGGCACCTACTGACCTGGGGAGTTTCTCTTTCAGTATCCTATCATTTTGCCTTTTCATACTGTTCATGGGGTTCTCAAGGCAAGAATACTGAAGTGGTTTGCCATTCCCTTCTCCAGTGGACCACATTCTGTCAGATCTCTCCACCATGACCCACCCATTTTGGGTTGCCCCATGGGCATGGCTTAGTTTCATTGAGTTAGACAAGGCTGTGGTCCTAGTGTGATTAGATTGACTAGTTTTCTATGAGTATGGTTTCAGTGTGTTTGCCCTCTGATGCCCTCTTGCAACACCTACCATCTTACTTGGGTTTCTCTTACCTTGGGCGTGGGGTATCTCTTGACAGCTGCTCCAGCAAAGCGCAGCCATTGCTCCTTACCTTGGACGAGGGGTATCTCCTCACCGCCGCCCTTCCTGACCTTCAACGTGGGATAGCTCCTCTAGGCCCTCCTGCGCCCATGAAGCCACGGCTCCTTGGACCTGGGGTTGTTCCTCCCAGCCACCACCCTTGGCCTCGGGCGTGGGGGCATGGGGTAGCTCCTCCCGCCCGCCGCCCCTTGCCTGGGGTTTAGGGGCGTGGGGTAGCTCCTCCCGCCCGCCACCCCTGACCCCGGACGCAGGGTAACTCCTCTCGTCACTGCCCCTGACTTCGGACGCTGGGTATCTCCTCTCGGCCACCAACCCCCGACCTCGGACACGGGGTATCTCCTCTCAGCCGTTCCTGTGCCATCGCAGTCTGGTACTCTCGGCCGCTGCCCCTGACCTCGGACGTGGGGTAACTCCTCTTGGCCACTGCCCTTCGGGCATGGGGTCCTCCCGGCTTCTGCCCTGACCTCAGACATGGGGTGGCTCCTCTTGGCCACGCTTAGCGCGCCCGTCGCAGCCGCCTGCGCTTTAGCACGTGACATCTACCAACCCTAAAATGGACTGGTGCAACACTTTGCACTTTAACTATGGACATCATATGACTTTTAATTTTGATTCTGAATGTTTTGTTCTTGCTGTTTGTTGGGGATTTTCTCCCTGGGACTTGGAAGCGACAAACCTGAAAGAGTGACACTCGGACAATCTCTTGCAGGGACTGACAAGTTTATTTCTGCAGTCAAGCTTTTTTATAGAAGCAGAAACAAAGAGCTTAAAGTATACGGCCAGCAGAGCGCATATGGAGTTAACACATAATCAGTAAAAACATTTCAAGGACAGCGTGCTCTAAATGACTCATGGGCTTATCCCACAACCCGCTTTCACAAGTAACATCCCTATTTATTATTAAATCTTGGCACCGAGCATAACCAAAGGCAGGAGATGTTTTTCTGTCCGTGTACAAAGCTGGGTACTTCTGGCCCTTCGCCATTTTCCCAAGGACTTTCTCCTTTTATGGCTATTTTGTACTACGCTTCCCAACATATCCTCCTTTTGTTTTTAAATTAAGCATGGCGGCTGCTAGTTGGACTCCATTGTGGGAGGCACAGAGTCTTGAGTAGAGACTTCTGTATCCTATAAGCAAAGACAAAAAGAGCAGGGTGATTAATACATATATAAAAATATTGCTTCCTGAAAGCCAAGCTCTAGGGTCTAGAGACGATAGGGTTTTGGTTAAAGTATCATAGAATTGAGTGCTATACAATTCTGTAGGTACCCTAACTTGAAAATTAGCAACTTGTTGTTTCAACAAATTGACATCTAAACTTGAGTTATTTGTGAGATCTTACAAATGCACCTTAACTTTATTCCAAGGATATTCAGTGCTATTATAGGGCATGTTAGTCAGAAAAAAAAAAAAAGTAAAATTCCAGTGACAGCGTATACATGTTTGGAAAGTCAATTGCTGCATTTGATCTCCTAAGTAGATAACCACAGTTTGTAACTCATTAATTCCTGTTTGTAATTGCTGATCTATTTGAGCTTGTCGAGTCCACAGATCATGAGAGTCTTTGTGCCAAGCAGTGATAAAATCATGATTTTGTATAGAATTATGTAAAGCCATACCAGACAAAGTTCCTACAGTCACAATGGAGATAAGGCTTAAGATGCCTGCAATAATCCACCCAATGATGCGCTTAGATTGCCTAAGCCCAGTTTTCAACAATACAGAAAGAGATACAGAATCAGTCCAAGGTTCAGTTAAGTTTATGGGAAGCCATAACTCAGATCTTTGTTTAACTAGCGCAATGCTAACATTGTGATATGAAATGGTGTGATTAAGGCAGGTATACAATGCACATGCAGTACAATTGACAATCTTGGCTGGTAAGTCAATATCAAAATGCCCTACAATAAACAAGTACTGAAGGTGAACGCATGACTGAACATAGCCAGTACTATTATATAGGAAGGTATAATTAGAAGGACGAAACATACCCACAGTCCCATAAACATTAGCGAAGTGCTCTAAAGCTGCTGGAATTTTCTAAATGTGCCATTGCTCTGGCCCCACAATGGGGACGACAATCCTGGGTCGTGGGGGGTGATAAGCCCCCATTATACCAATTCAGCAATATGTTCTTATCAGTCCAGAAGCTTGTCTTAGAGTTATGAAAGCCTCCAATGCTTGATCTATTAAACCAGTAGCAATTATGATGTTCCTCCTGCTCTTCAGAACAGTTTACATTGCCAGAAACAGCATATCTGGAGTCATAGGAGTTTCAGTACTCTTCAGTGTCTGCTCAGCCTGATGAGTCATGTTTTCACTTGAGCCCATGTCGGGTAAGGATTCAGACGATGGCGTTTCCTCATTGGCTCCTCCAGGGTCATTGACGAGACCCTTCGTGTCAATTTCATCACTTCCCAAGGGAATCCGGTCTTGGGGTCCCTCTCGGTAATGGACTTGGCGAAGGGTAACCCAGATTTCCTCTCCATCTGCAATGACAAGGCCATAACCCTTGCCTAGGAGTTGTAAGATTCCTGGCAGCCATTGATTAAATTGCTTATAGCATATTGGTATATTGATTTCTAATTTGCTGTTTTTGTCTTCTGCAAAATGTCTATCTGCACCAGTGTCAGAATTATTTTTTGTTAAGTTTAAAAAATTTAGGGAATAAAAAGTTAAAGATAATAATAATTGAGGGTTCACAGGATAAGAAGTGTATCTCATCTTCCATATTCCCCCTTTCTGTTTTAGTAAATGAGTTTTTAGGGTGCAATGGGCTCTTTCAATAATGTCTTGACCCTGAGGATTATAGGGTATTCTTGTAATGTGAGTGGTGTTCCATTCTGATAAAAATGAATGAAACGAATGAGAGGTGACTGTAGGTCCATTGTCTGTTAACAAGACAGAAGGAATCCCCATAATGGGGAAGGTGAGTAAGAGGGCAGAAATGGCGTGTTTATTGGGTTCTGAAGAGATAGGTATTGTCCAGATAAAGTTGGAAAATGTATCTATTGAGACAAAAAGTAAAGAAAATTTTCTTTAAGGAGAGTGAGTGAAGTCAGATTGCTAAAGGGAATTAGGTTGTTGCCCCTGGGGATTAACTCCTGAAATCATAGTTCGTAAGTGCAGAGGGGCGCAGACATCACAGATTTTAATAATATGCCATGTTTCAGTGAGAGGAATATGGTATTTAGAGTGCAATCTGTTAGCATCGGTATGAAGATTAGCATGTTCGTCATTGGCAAATGTAAAAATGGGAGCTATGAGCCTGTCAACAGCATCATTTCTTGTGACCAGAGGGCCAGGTAAACTTGAATGAGCACGTATATGTACAATAAAGAAGGGTTCCATACGTGAGTGAATTAAAGCTTGAGTCTGTGAAAAGAGAGCATATAATTCTTCATCTAGATTGTATAAAAAGGCGGTAACAAAATCATGAAAAAGGGAAGCAAGGTATTTGGAATCAGTATATACGTTGAAGGATAATGGTTGAAGTGACAAAAGAGCATATAAAGCATACAATTCAACTCTTTGTACTGAAGAATAGGTAGTGGGTAATTTCTCTTTGATATCAGGGCCGACAATCTCTGTTACGCTTTTCTTGTTGCCATCAATGAAATAGGTGGGTGCACTGGAAATAGGCTGGGATGCAATGATATTAGTTACAATGAATTTAGTACATTGTAGAAAGTCCTATAATTTTCCTTTCGGTAAATGAAATGAAATAACATTTTGAAAATCCTTTAATGCCATTTGCATGGTCAAGTTATACTGTAAGGCAATTTGCAATTCTTTTTTTGTCAAGGGAACGTGTATTGCATATGGATCAAATCCAGTCAAAGTTTGTACATGGCTTCTTCCTGACACAATTAAGTGCCCCATTTTCTCAATATATGCTACACTTTTTTTAGACTGTTTTGTGTGTAAATATACCCATTCTATTGGGCTCTGTTGAGCTATAATTGCAGTGGGTGAATGTTCAGTGGGGAATATATCTAAAGAAACTGGTTGATCATAATCTAGCCGAGTTGAAAAAGATTGTTGAATGTGTTTCTCCATTAAGGCCAGTTCTTCTTTGGCCTCTTTTGTTAGTTGTCTAGGGCTATTAGGGTCAGGGGGTCCCTTTGAAATTTTAAATAGATTTTGTAAGGCATAGGTGGGGATGCTGACAGATGGCCGCAGCCAATTAATATCTCCTAGCAATTTTTGAAAATCATTCAGTGTGCATAGAAATTGCATAGAAATTTGAGTTTTTTGAGGTTTGATTTTAGATTCTTCCATAACATGTCCTAAATAATTAAAGGGTGCTTTCCATTGAATTTTATCTGGTGCTACAAGCAGGCCATGATTTTGAAGAGTAGTAATAACTTCATTATATAACTGTTGTAAAGAGAGTTCAGATTCCATAGAGAGAAGTATATCATCCATATAATGAATTATAAACACAGTAGGATACTTGTCTCTAATGGGTTGTAATAAAACAGATATGAGATATTGGCAAATGGTAGGGGAGTTCATCATTCCCTGAGGTAGCACCTTCCATTGGAAATCTTTTAACAGGAGCCATGTGATTTATAGAAGGAATTGAAAAGGCAAAACGTTTTCTATCTTTAGGATGCAAAGGTATAGTAAAAAAGCAGTCTTGCAAGTCAATAATAACTATAGACCATCCTTTTGGTACCATAGAAGGGGAGGGCAATCTGGGTTGTAAGGGCCCCATAGGTAACATGGTATTATTAACATTTCTTAAATCTATCAACATTCGTCATTTTCCTGATTTCTTTTTTATTACAAAAATAGGGGAATTCCATGGGGAAGATGAAGGTTCTATATGAGCTTTTTGTAATTGTTCATTAACTAATTGTGTAAGAGCTGCCAATTTTTCTTTAGTTAAGGGCCATTGAGGTGTCCATACTGGGGTATCAGATTCCCAATCGAGGAGCAGCGTTGTTAACTCAATGGCCCCCATTAAAAAGGTTCATTTAAAGAAATTGTGGCTTTCGTTTGTTCAAGAAAATCCCGTCCCCATAAATTGATTGAGATATTAGTAATATATGGTTTAAGATAAGCTACAATTTGATTAGGGCCCTAGAGACATTACTTTGCCAACAAAGGTTCGTCTATCAAGGCTATGGTTTTTCCTGTGGTCATGTATGGATGTGAGAGTTGGACTGTGAAGAAGGCTGAGCGCCGAAGAATTGATGCTTTTGAACTGTGGTGTTGGAGAAGACTCTTGAGAGTCCCTTGGACTGCAAGGAGATCCAACCAGTCCATCCTAAAGGAGATCGGTCCTGGGTGTTCTTTGGAAGGAATGATGCTAAAGCTGAAACTCCAGTACTTTGGCCACCTCATGTGAAAAGTTGACTTATTGGAAAAGACTCTGATGCTGGGAGGGATTGGGGGCAGGAGGAGAAGGGGACGACAGAGGATGAGATGGCTGGGTGGCATCGCTGACTCGATGGACGTGAGTCTGATTGAACTCCGGGAGTTGGTGATGGACAGGGAGGCCTGGCGTGCTGTGATTCATGGGGTCGCAGAGTCGGACACGACTGAGCGACTGATCTGATCTGATACATTTGTAAATAGGATGCATTGACAAAAGTTTGTGTGGCATTAGTTTCATTTACTTCTAATAGTCTAGAAGGAGCTATAACCTTATCCCAATCAAGGGGCCATTTTGCATCTCTAATGATTGAAATGTTAGCTCCAGTATCTAACATGCCTGTGAAATTCTTTCCCTGTATGCGTAAAGTAAGCATGGGTTTCCGATGTTCCTTTAATAAGGTAGATAGTGCAGCAGTAAGGTTGGTACTGCCAAAGCCTCCCTGCCGAACTTTATCAGATGCCTTCATTGGTTTGACATATGGTAAAAGTAATAATTGTGCAAAATGTTCCCTTTTTTGTAAGTATACATTTCCCATTTTCACAACATTTACCATAATATGTATTTCCCCTTCATAATCTTCATCCACAACACCGGTCAATACCATTAAACCTCTCATTGTGCAGCTACTACGTCCCAAAATCAGTCCCATTGTCCTGGGTGGAATCGGGCCATAATATCCAGTGGGAATTTTGTGGGGGTTGTATAATTCTATTAGTTCCATATCATAAGGACTAGGTATATCAATGCAAGCATTCTTAGATGTAGCTGCTTGTAGCGTCATAACATTAGGTCCTCCTTTTGTAGTGGGGCTAGAGGACGGCCCCTTTATTAGTTTCCCTGTTGTTTTTGCTGTGCACCGGGGTTCAAGGTGTTTCCATCCTTATCAAATTTAGAATGACATTCATTCAGCCAATGGAACCCCTTTTTACATCTTGGAC
This sequence comes from Bos taurus, assembly GCF_002263795.3. Lineage (NCBI taxonomy): Eukaryota > Metazoa > Chordata > Mammalia > Artiodactyla > Bovidae > Bos > Bos taurus. Next base: position 6,417,193 of record NC_037329.1, on the reverse strand, counting down.
ATATTCCTGGGGGTCTCTTCTTATTAGAAGTAGTATTATTTTTTCTGGCCTGTGTTGACATGTGACATTGCTTTTTCATATGGCTGGGCTTCCCACAGTTAAAACATTTGGCATTAGCAGCTTTTTGTACATTAAAGGTTTCCAATGTTGCCAATTTTGCTCTATGGGAACTAGATCTGATATCCCTATATGCTTTCAAACATTCCACAAGAGAGCCAGTCTCTCAAATTGGTCTAAGCATGGATTGACATTCCTCATTAGCATTTTCAAAAGCAAGTTGTTTTAAAATAATATTTTGTAAAGTCACATCCTTAATAGATTTTTCAATTGCATCCTTTAATTTTCCTATAAATTGAGAATATTCCTCCTCATGTCCTTGAATATTCTTAACAAATGAACCATAAGAGTTAGTGCTATCAACCTTTGCTTATGCCCTGCGGGCAGTTTCTTTAATGAAATGTAACATCTGAGGGGTAATATTAGCTAACTGCACAATCATATCGGCCATGGCTCTTGTTCCAGTGAGTATATCATAGGTTAAATTGGCAGGGTTACCATGAGATTGCTTGTCAATCATCAGCTGTCGGGCCTCATCATTAACCCACATTTGCCATTGCAGTAATTGTTGAGGATTTAAAACCATCTTTGCTACTTGAAAAAAAATCATATGGCATCCAACGGTCAGCCCATCCTCTGAGAAATTCTATACAGTAAGGAGAAGTAGGTCCATACAGAGTGCATGCTTTCTTAAAGCTAGACAACATGCCAAAATCTAGATTAGCCCAAGTATTTTGGTCTTGGGCAGGTTGATTAAATTGCATTGGGAAAGCGAAAGCACAAGCAGGCATCTCCCGAGGAGGAGTGAAATGATTAGTATGAGCAAAGTTAGCAATTGCTGTTACAGGTGGAGCAGAAGGAAAAACCTTAGATTTGGGCTGTCCGTTGAATGAAATGACCTCCGTTCCAAGTGGCTTCAGTTTTGACATATCCTGTATATATATGTCTCTAAGTTGTTTTTCTAAGGATTGTGTCTGATTGAGCATAACATTCTTATATTTCAAAGCACCTTGCATATCTTGTTCCTTATGCTCATATTCATGTAAAGATTGAATAGTTTTTACTTCCAAATCAATGTATGTCTTTCAATTTGTTCTATGATAGCCCGTATGAGTGACCATGTAACCCTTGCCGACATGCTCGCAAAACATTATTTTTAACCCTTTTCTATATGTCTAGATTGAGTGTCCCCTCTTCTGGGAACCATGAATTGTTCCAGTAAAATATGATAGCAGTCGTTCAACTGATCTCTTGAAACATTAACACCGTTTTGTTTCAAAAAATGATGCATTATAGAAATGAAAGGAATTTTACTGCTATGTTGTCCCATCCTACTTACCTCTTTCTGCAGGGGCTCATCGCTTTGTTCAGCCTTCTTTTCAAGTCCCTGTTCATGGCGCCACTTGTTGGGGATTTTCTCCCCTGGACTTGGAAGCAACGAACCTGAAAGAATGACACTCGGACAGTCTCTTGCAAGGACTGACAAGTTTATTTCTGCAGTCAAGCTTTTTTATAGAAGCAGAAACAAAGAGCTTAAAGTATACGGCCAGCAGAGTGCATACGGAGTTAACACATAATCAGTAAAAACATTTCAAGGACAGCGCGCTCTAAATGACTCATGGGCTTATCCCACAACCCGCTTTCACAAGTAACATCCCTATTTATTATTAAATCTTGGCACCGAGCATAACCAAAGGCAGGAGATGTTTTTCTGTCCATGTACAAAGCCAGGTATTTCTGGCCCTTCACCATTTTCCCAAGGACTTTCTCCTTTTACGGCTATTTTGTACTACGCTTCCCAACACAGCTCCCTGCATCTGTAACTGTATAACTGAATTTGTTTCTAGCCGCATGAAAGCTTTTAAGTTACAAATGGTTGCTCAAACTCCTGCTACTGCTGTAGCTTCCTCCAACTACTATTTGGGGCCCCTGGATCAGATATCCTCAATATGAGGATTAGGAGAATATGTTGCCTCACCAATTTAGGGACAACGCCCCTTGTCAGCTCGGAAGCAGTTATGGAACGAGAACGACGCCCCTTTTCCCTAGGCAACATAATTATCCTAAAAGATAAGGGGGGAATGAGAGAGTAATTTCCTAGGCAGGTTGATAAGGAGTCTAGGGGTCCCCAAGAAGAGAGGGGTCTGGAATTCTCAAGGAGGAAGAAAGGACAAACTTTTTTTTCCTTCTCTACATTCCTTAGGATTATATAACAATAATGTATCCTGCCTGAGGACAGTCTCTGGATTAAACCTTCTGGCTAATTCTGTTACCTTAAAATGTAAATTATGGGAGTAGGTCTGGTGAGGTATTTACAACCTCCAGACATTCTTTGGATTCGTTGGAGAGTATATAACTTCATTGCTAACACTAGCAAGTGGGTACTCTTTCTGCCCCCTTCTGATGTCTATGTCAGAAGATTTCTCTCCTTTATACTTTAATAAAACTTTATTACACAAAAGCTCTGAGCGATCAAGCCTCGTCCCTGGCCCCGGATTGAATTCTTCTCCTCCGGGGGCCAAGAATCCCGGTGTCTTCGTGTGATTCAACAACAACCTTTCAATACCTGAATGGGCTCCCCACTTTCTTCAATTTCAGCCTGAATTTGGCAATAAGCAGGTCATGATATGAGCCACAGTCAGCTCCCAGTCTTTTTTTTTTTTGCTGACTGTAAAGAGTTTCTCCATCTTTGGCTGCAAAGAATATAATCAATCTGATTTCGGTGTTCACCTTAGTATTAAAGTCACTAGCTATTCTGACTTCTTGGATGTAGTTTTACCTGTTTATGTATATCATCTAGAATTGTGCCTAACCTAGAAGGCAATCTACAGCTGCAAATTTGAGTTATGGCATTTTATGTAGCATTCTCTCACTTCAGTTTCAAATCTGCTGATATTGACAAGCCAATACTAGTCTCATGCCCCATGAGAGACTCTCCCCAAGGAGAGTCTTGGGAAATAACAGTTCATTCAGAACAGAGTTTGAGAGGACCTGAACATAAGACTAAAGATTTCAACTTTGGGAAAGCAGCTTTTGAGCATGAAAATAGTCATCAGAACTGTAGTTTATGAATATTAGATTAAAACTGTGTTGGAATCAGAAAAATGAATTGGAATCAGCAAGAACAGAGGAGGGGAGGTCAGTTGAAAAAAGTCATATGGCTGAAATTCCATTTATAGCCAAATGTCTTAGTCATCTCATGTTCATTGTATTCATTCCATATAGAAGAAGAAGCTTCTTTAGAAGAACTTGAAGAAGAATTTGACATTCTTGAGGTATAAAAATATGCTATTTCTAAACTTAAAGTAAAATTTTAAATCATATATGTTTATTTTCCATTTTCTAATTCTAATGTTTGTCAATAAAATATGTTAGTGACTTTAGAGAATGTCAATTCCATACTTAATGAGAATGCTGTTTATGGTATATATGGACAAAAAGATACTTTAAACTTATTTAGTTTTATCTTTTTTTTTTTTTTTTTTTGGCAGCAAATATTCAGATGTTTAGCCTGAGATGCCATCCTAAGAGGATGAGATGCCACCCAGCCATCTCATCCTCTGTCGTCCCCTTCTCCTCTTGCCCCCAATCCCTCCCAGCATCAGGGTATTTTTCAATGAATCATCTCTTCTCATGAGGTGCCAAAGTACTGGAGTTTCAGCTTTAGCATCATTCCTTCCAAAGAAATCCCAGAGCTGATCTCCTTCAGAATGGACAGGTTGGGCCTCCTTGCAGTCCAAGGGACTCTCAAGAGTCTTCTCCAACACCACAGTTCGAAAGCATCAATTCTTCGGCACTCAGTCTTCTTCACAATCCAACTCTCCCAGCCATACATGACCACAGGAAAAACCATAGCCTTGACTAGACGGACCTTTGTTGGCAAAGTAATGTCTCTGCTTTTGAATATGCTATCTAGGTTGGACATAACTCTCCTTCCAAGGAGTAAGCATCTTTTAATTTCATGGCTGCAGTCCCATCTGCAGTGATTTTGGAGTCCCCCAAAAATAAATTCTGACACTGTTTCCCCATCTATTTCCTATGAAGTGATGGGACCATATGCCATGATCTTCGTTTTTTGAATGTTGAGCTTTAAGCCAACTTTTTCATTCTCCACTTTCACTTTCATCAAGAGTCTCTCTAGTTCCTCTTCACTTTCTGCCATAAGGGTGGTGTCATCTGCATATCTGAGGTTCTTGATATTTCTCCTGGCAATCTTGATTCCAGCTTGTGTTGTACAAACTTAGTTACCTGATTTATTACCTTACCCAGTTGTTCCATCTGCTGTGAAATCTCATGTCCCCTTACCTGAGGCAAATTTGTTGGCACCTGTTTTATTATGGGAGGGGGCCTCCCATACACAATTTTGTACAGAGAAGAGCCATGGGACTGTGGGGTCATCCTGAGTCTGAGCAGAGCCGTCAGAAACAAGTCCACCCAGGAACAGTCAGTCTCTAAGATCCACTTGGAGACTGTCTCTTTAAGTGTCCAGTTGGTTCCTTCCACCGTCCCAGAATGCTGGGGCCTATATGCTGTATGTAATTTCCACTTGATGTTTAAAGTTTTGCTTACTTGTTATACTAAATCAGCTACTAAATCCGGGCCATTGTCCGATCCAATGCTGGTAGGAAATCCCAATCTGGGAACTATCTCCCTAAGCAGGCACCAGGCTACTTTTGATGCTCTTTCAGTGCGGGTAGAAAAAGCTTCCTCCCATCCTGAGAATGTATATACCATGACCAGCAGGTAATGGTAGTGTCAGTGAGGTTTCATTTCAGTGAAGTCCACTTCCAGGTGTTCAAAGGGCAGCGTGCCTTTTACCTGAATCCCTGGAGGTTTCTGTCTGTGCTGAGAGGCAGCATTGACCTGTGAGCAGGCAGTGCAGTTCTGAGATATTGTCCTGCATAGGGAAGAGAGGCGGGGAACCAAGAAATATTTTCAAATTAGCTCTTCCAGTTTATCATGGCCTAGATGGGTCGCTTGGTGTGTTTGGCTTACCAGAGTGGGTGGAAGTTCCTCCAGTACCAAGAATTTGCCACTTGGCAATTCCCACCATCCCTTTTCAGTCTTGATGGCCCCTTCTGCTTTGGCTAGTCGCTTTTGGGCTTCATTGTATTTTGGAGAGTCTAGCGTTAGCTCAGGGAGCTCCGCCAATATGAGAGCTTTAATAGGGGCTTCACTTGTCACCCCCAAGCCCTCGGCTGCTGTTTTAGTGGTCTTAACTGCTAGACTGTTTCCAGAGCCCGAGGGGTATCCTCTTTTTGACGTCCTCAGCAGTGTATGACTGCAACCCTTTCTGGTTCCCAGGCAGCATCTAATAGGGTCTTAATTGCTTCCTTATTTTTAATATCTTTTTCACGAGCTGTCAAAGGCCTCTCTCCTTATACCGAGCCCTGTAGTGTGGCAAAAGCATACCTGGAATCTGTGTAAATGTTTGTCTTCTTACCTTTTGACAGCTGGAGGGCCTGGATTGGAGCATATAGTTCAGCCTGTTGAGCGGACCAGTGTGATGGCAGAGAGCGAGCCTCAACGATGGTTTCTTCCATGACTACTGCATGTCCCGACAGTCACTGTCCTTGTTTCACCAGGCTGGTGCCATTGGTGTACAGGACCCAATCTGGGTCCGGCATTGGCTGGTCTCTCAAGTCAGGTCTGCTGGCATATTTCCTAGTAATCATGTGAAGGCCCACCTTCTCCCACAAGAAAGAGAGTGGCCAGATTCAGGGCCTGACAAGGCTCAGTAGTAACATGGGGGTTCTCACATAACAGTCCCTGGTATTGAGTAATCCGGGATGTTGACAGCCATTTATGGGGGTCCCCTCGCAGGAGAGCATTGACCTCATGTTTACGAACAAATCTTGTCCCAAAGTCAGCTTGGTTGCCTCCCAGACCAGTAAGGCAACTGCAGCAACTGCCTGTTAAGCATCCTGGCCACCAGTGGCAACATTGTCCAGCTGATTATAAGTCACTGGTCTGTCCCATGTCCCCAAAGTCTGGGACAACACTCCCACAGCCACCTTGTCCTTTTCAGTCATGTGAAGAGTAAATGGCTTAGCAAAGTCTGGCAGGCCCAAGGTGGGTGCTGATGTAATTGTACCAGGTTTGAGTTCTGTTACCAGTGGAACTTGTTTTGCAAGCTTGGGGTGGGTTGTCTTCCACCCAGACCTGTGGGAATTGTTGAGTTAACTCTCTCACGCGCGACTGTTTAGCCTGTCTGGTTTCCCTTCCTGGAGATCGTGCAACCTGCATTCATCTTGAGGGGTTACTGAGAGGAAGAGTAAATAGGTGGTTGGGCCCACTCAAACAGTGAGTCTTTTGTGGGGGGAAAGGTCACTTGTGCCCCTAGTTTAGACAGCAAGTCTCTTCCTAACAAAGGTACTGAGCATTCAGGGATGTATAAAAATTCATGAGTCACTTGGTGTCCCCCCATCTGATATTTTCAGGGTAGGCTAGAGACACAAAGGCTGCATTTATCACCATCTGAGACCCAGTAGCCTCTGGCTGGGTCTACTGGTGTATAAAGTCTACAGGTCTCAAACAGTCTTTCGTAGAATTCAGAGGGTGATTCGCTTTCCCTTTGAATCACTTTGGAGGGTTTTGTGATACGCATGGCTTTTTGGGCCCCCTTCTTGAGACCTTGTAAAATAGTCACCTGGTATCTCTCCAGGTGGCCCCTCTCTTCTGTGTTACAGTCCCAATTGGGCCTCTCCTCGGGGGTGGCTCCTTCTGCCCACCGCTGCGGGTTTGCAGTACCCTCAGGTGCCATTTCTCTTAACCATTTTCTGGCCTCAGTTAGGATCCTGTGTCTTTCCTCAGTGCTGAAAAGGGAGACTAATAGTTGGATTATGTCATCCTATGTAGGGTGGTGGGTTTGAAAACTAGTCTCCATTAGCCTAATCATGGCTTGTGGCTCCCCCGAGTAGGGTGGAGCATGTCTCTGCCAGTTTAATATATCCGTAAAGGAAAATGTCTGGCAATAATAGGCTACAGGGGGCAGACGGTAGTGCCCCATGCGTCCTGAACCGGAGGCTGTTGTAGCTCTCTGAGGGGCATCTGTAGTGGGGTTCTTTCCCCCTGTTCCTTGGCGAAGCGCAGCCTCTGTCTATTTGCTGTTTTCTTCCCCCTTCCCATCAGTACTCACCGGGAGAGGGGGATACAATCTAGGCGGTCCAGCTGAGGTGGAATTCTGGGGGTATTGACCAGAGGTCTCCATTGCTGGGATTGGAGCCTGCCAAAAGGGCGGCTCTATGAAATCCAGGAGAGCTGGTGGAAGAGCAGTGGCTGCTGCAGGAACTTCATCTGGCCCTGGATTGGGCAGTAAGGCGGCCTCCGCTCCTGGTGGAGCACTGGGAGGCGGGCGCGTCATTATCCAGTATGGGGGAGGGGTCAGGTCATCCCCGTCCAAATCCTGTAGAATTTCCCTTTTGATCATCAGTCAAATTTTTGTGCCATTAATATTTTCCCTTTCCCTTCTGGATACAGAACCTTGTCCAACTAGGAGGGTCTTGAGCTAACCCTAGCCATGAGTCAGTATATGGATATTGATCCAGGTGTCCTGGCTCTCCTGTGACTACAGTGTATACTGCTTCCACTATTTGTAAGTTCATGGTGTTCTCTGGTGGCCATCCTACTCCCATAGGGGGCCATTCAACCTCACAGAATATGTGGAGGTGGTTAGGCTTCATCTTCACCCCATAGTCTCTTCCAAATCCCTTCTTTAAATTTTTAGTCATGCACTCCAACACAGTTGCCTTAGCTTCACTTCTCCCCATCTTGCTTGCCTTCTCGGACCTTCTTCTACTTTTCCTTTTCGTTCTGTCTACGAAGTTCTCAGTACCCTATGTATGTCTGATATTTCCACTCAGTGACACTTAAATTGCCGTTCTGCCTCCTTCCTAATTGGGGTGAGAACAGTCTTACCTGCCAGATCCCAGAGGGAGAAGGGGGACCAGCGTGTCTTCACCTGCCAGTCACAACAGCCGAACCAGAACACCACGTGATCCAAGACTGTTTTTCTCCCTTAACTTTTAAAGTCCATTCTGCCTTGGTGGGCTTTATCAGGTGCAGATGAAAATACAGATGGGTTACATATCCCATGTCCCAGGCCATCTCCAGAAAAGCCAATTCGTACTCACTTATGTATCCCCCTCCTTCTAGCCTGAGAATTCCGAGGGGGTCAAGAATTTCATAGCAGATGAGACACCACCTTGGGGAGGGCAGAATACGAGCACACAAAAACCAAGTTTCTTTTCCTAAAAATCCCCTGGCAATTGCTTGGTAATAAATTTCCCCTAGACAGCATGGACACCACCTCCTAAATGACCTTCACAAATTTCCTTCCTAAGCCCTAACACGCTCGTCAACCTGTGTACAAGCAATCATTGCCACCTGCCTATTTTAGGCTCCTGTGGGTCTGTGCCCCTTCTAATCCCTCCCAGGGGGTGGTCGGGCCCCCTCTTCCACCCTGCTGGGTGGGTTCCTCCTCACCTGAGCAATCAGTTCCCCTGCTGCCATCCACTACCTGCTAACGTGAAAGGTGCGGGCATTCAGAAGCAGAATCCTTCCAGAAGGGCAAGGCTCCTTCCCCCCCTTCTAGAAGATTCGAGCCGCAAGGCCTCAAAGTAGTCCCAAATGGGTCTTGTCTCCTCAAAGTGAGGAGTTTCCTGGCCCATGCACCAAATGTTGTAGCCACGCGTTCTGGGAAACAAACTCACTCAGAAGTACAATGCAGATAGTGGAGTGCAGTTTATTACACCGGCGGGTTCAAGGCAGAGTCTCCTCTTAGCCAAAGACCCTGACCAGTTTTTCTGAAAAACCTTATATACCCTAAGTGTACATGCCCATACCCACCTCCCCAAATTCCCTGAAACTAGTCTGAATAAAGGAAAAGAAAGATACAATCAAAGTTAACCCGTGATTCATATGCCTTAAGCCTAGGTAGTTAACAGTGGAAAATTATCAATAGGCCTGTGGTCATACCCCAATAAGCATAATAGACTTCATGATTCTATTCAGTTACACAGATAATTAGGGTATTCTTTTAGGCAACAGAGAGTCTAGGTACGAGCCCTGGGGCTCTTCCATCCAGGGGGCCTGGTTTTCCAGTTGGTATGTCGTTTCCATAGATACTGGGCACCTAACTCAAAGTCCACAGTCTGGCCCAAGATGGAGTCCTGCTTTCAAGATGTAGCCTGTTCTGTCTGTTTCCTCCTTTAATAGGGCAAAATTTCCAACTTTAACTTCGATTCTTTGAATCTTAGGAGATTGTTTTCATTTTTATCTGTTAAAATTTCATATATCTTTATTAACTGTTTATTCTCTACAAGGTATATAAACATCTGATGCTCTAAATACTGTTCTTTTATCTTTTATCTAAATACCGTTCTTATCTTTTTATTTCCTGGTAAAAATTACTAGGTATCTTATTTTTCCTAGAAAAATTACTAGGTATGTTATCTTCTTTTAGTTATTTTTCATTTCCAGTGCTGCAGTCTAAATTCATAAAGTATTTTATCCATGTATTTTCATAGGTTTAATATGAGAATTAAGTTTGGTGCAATTACAAATGTAGAATTCAGAAAGTCACTAGAAATTCTTGGTAATTCCTGTTTTCTAATTTTAAAGTCTTTTTTTTTTTAATGCAAAATATATTCTACACTAGTTGCATGATTAGAGATTTCTTACAGAGCTTTTCTTTATTTTTTCTTTAAAGCTTTGGATTCAATATGTCAACTGGTATATAATATAATTATGAAAAGTATTACATGAATGCTTATAAATATGCTGTTAAAGTAAACATGGGTAGGACATAAACACTATCAGTAATAGGTCTTAGAATTACCTTTTTTGGGTCAGCTATGAAAAATTCATACTTCAGTGTCCCTCTTTTGCTTTCTTTTTATTTTTTTCATGAGTCAAAAATTTTTGAGTTTTTAAACTCGTTACAGTACAGAAGACTAGTAATAGGAAGATTATTAATTTTTACTGCTCAACTTGGCAGCATATATGTTCTTTCCCTTTCATTGTTCAAATGCATCAAATAAAGATGATTCTTTATTTATGATCTCTTAGAGAGCTAATGGGGGTAAACAAAAGATAGAAACTAGCCATTGGAAGATGAGGAAGAAAGGAAAGGCTGTGGATTTAATAGGACAGTGAAGATTTTTAAAATAGGTTTCTTTAAGATCTTAGTATAAGAAAAATTCAAAGCATAAACTATAGAGGGAACATTTGTAAATGGAAAATCAGAGTAAAAATTGAGTAAGATAGCTGTGTATACCTTATATAACTACATATTCTATTCTACTTAATAGTTTTCCTTGAAAGGTATAAAAACTCTAAGTATTGAATGTTATTAGGTTTAATTTTAATTATGGTATATTATGGTTGATAAAATTAATCCAAAATAGTATGAATAATTTGGAGAATATTGGGATTGCATATATTTAACTTATGCTAAAAAACACATGTTAAAATAAATTCCTTACCACTGTGCTTAGATAGCTGAGTTGTTGCTAAACTACTGCATAATAATTTACATTTATAATGATGATTCCTAGAGCAAGCCAAGATCTTGAAGAGATTTTTTAATCATTTAAAGAAGATTAAATTTTTTTCACTATAGTTTGTGTTAAATATATCTTATTCATTGTATTTTAGTTCTTCAAATATTGACAGCCAACATTATCATCACTGTTAGAATCAGTAATAATTTGAGTGTCTTTTATATGTAAACATTAAGTTAAATTACATTGTTAGAGCATTCAAAAGGGGGATGGTAATTTGTAAAAATACTTCAGATGGTAAGAAAGCAAGACTGATTATGTATATGACTTACTAAAAGTAAATCAGCATTTTATAGTTATTCTTAATGTAAAAATTTTAGCCTACAAATATTAAGTGATAGTGATTATTTAAATTATTCAAAACTTGCTTTCTTTGTTTTATGTACAACTTTCAATAACACTTCTGTAGCTTAAAATATGTTTTAACTTTTCATGTTGATTGAATTGTGATTAGTATCTGCATTAGGAAATACACGGAGAAGGCAATGGCACCCCACTCCAGTACCCTTGCCTGGAAAATCCCATGGGTGGAGGAGCCTGGTAGGCTGCAGTCCATGGGGTCGCTACGAGTCGGACATGATTGAGCGACTTCCCTTTCACTTTTCACTTTCACGCATTGGAGAAGGAAATGGCAACCTGCCGGGAGCCACCACGGGAGATCCCACCCATGACAAAGCTCAGGAGAGAACCTGACAGGCAAAGGCAGATCAGGCCTCAAGGGACCCCCTGGATCTGCTCGAGCATCTACCCCAAAATCAGAATCTGTCTGTCTTACTATTTTGTGCCTTTCACCAACTCTTCTGACATTAACAGGGGACTATCCCTGACCACCTTTCTCTGGAAAAAGTCAACTTAGGGCTTTAGTTAATAAGTCTCCTGGGCATGAAAGGAATATTTCTATTTTAACCTCTCTAATGGCTTTCTAGCTTGCCTGACAGGTTTATCCATATTCTTGCAATTAACACATGATTGTTCACAACTCCCCAACCTTGAAAGGCATGGGAAGCCAAAACATTCCAAAAGTCCTAATGAGCTTAGAGTCCTTTAAGGGATGAAAAATTATTACAATAGATAGTACTGGTAAAGGGCTTCATTACTGGGCCAATGCTTGCTGCCAAGTGCCCATATCCCTTATCCATTGTGCACCTGGGGGTGCATTGGTTAATATAGTTGGAATGTAAGAAAAACAAGTAGCAGCCTTGGAATTAACCACATCAGACCTTTGAGCTAATTGGTTCTTTCTTTGTTGTGACCCACTGCCTTTGCTCCGTGAGAATGTAACTCTGTTTAGTACTTTCTGAGGCTGGGAGAAATAAAGAAGAAACACTTTAAGGGAAAACAAGTTTTCTGGCTGAACAGCCTTTATCAAAAAAGGGTCATAAAATTTCCACAGGCCTCCAAGGCCAGAAGCTATTGTACACAACATTTTTTATGGGAAAGGTATGTAGAGAAAATCCTGGTTTCGATAAAGACAAAACAGATGTAATGTTTGGGCTGACTCTGTATGACTTTCCATCTTTCATTTCCCTCTATACACAAGTCAAGGTATAAAAGTTCCTTTTGAAAATAAAGTTATGGGCCTCGCTCACTGAAGCTTGGTCTCCCCATGTCATTCTTTTTTCCTTTTCTCTCCTTTTCTCTCTCTGTTCTTCTTTCAGGATGACTCCTTGGAACACAGGAGATTTATTGGCTTTCTGTGTAAACCAAGGAAGATCAAGCCTCTCTTTCTCTGTCTTTTTACTTTCCTTATCGCCTATGCCATCATCCTGAGGGTACCCCTGGATCCTGCTGGGGCTGGACCCTGGCAGCAACCCACTCCAGTGTTCCTGCCTGGAGAATCCCAGGGACGGGGGAGCCTGGTGGGCTGTTGTCTATGGGGTCACACAGAGTCGGACACAACTGAAGTGACTTAGCAGCAGCAGTAGGAAAATACAACCAGCAAATCAGTAACTCTGCCTCTTTACATTTATGCATAGTACTTGAGGGTTTACAGATTGGTATCACATACATTTTTATGTAATCCTTGCAGAAATTATTTGTTTCTTTTAGTCATCTCTAAATGTATTAAACTTGTTAACAGAGCATGGGAAAAGATTACCTAACTGGATTCTTTAGTGGGAAATGTAAACACAGTTTCCTGGTAAGTCATTTTGGCCATGTTAAAGGCAGAACCTGTTCTTTAAAGTCACTTTTGGGATAAGATATTTGTAAAGAAGGAATGGTTTTGGAAATCTGTGTGCCATAATTGACTATAGTGAATTTCAGTCCTTAATCCTCACATGTACCATAAGAAAACCTACCTTAAGAGAAAATATGGCAAAGAAAGATGATTTTCTGTACTACAGAGAACACTGGATCTAGAGTGAAAAGGCCTATGTTCAAACAATGACTCTGGTACTTACTAGTTCAGTGACTGTAGGAAAGTCATTTATCACCTTTGATTCTTTTCCAGCTTTCTCACTTGAGAAATGGGGAAAAGAATACTGTTATCATCTGACAGAATTATTTGATGGAACAAGAGCATATATATCAAAACACTATATAATTATTTTAATTTATTGTTACTAAAATAATGTATATTTATGTATCTCTGTCACTTTTTTTTATCCAAAAGAGAAGGTTGGGGTTAAATAGGCCCCTTTGATTCTAAAACTCTATCACCAATAAGTAAGATTTACAAATAAATATTTAAATTCAGGACTGAAGTTTCCATCTAAAAGAAAATTTGATATAGTCTTTGATAAGAATAAGATACATTGTGTACTGTAACTATTTCATAATTTATTTGTTCTCAAAACCTAGATTTTTAGTCTTGAAAGTAGAGACAACTGCAGTTGTGTTTCCTCGGAAATCAGTGCTTTAGTTGCCAATACACAGTATGCTCCATGTGCTCAGTCATGTCCAACTCTTCACGACCACACGGACTGTAGCCCACCAGGCTCCTCTGTCCATGGAATTTTTCAGGCGCGAATACTGGGGTGGGTTGCCATTTCCTGCTCCAAAGGCTTTCCAACCCAGAGATCGAACCCAAGTCTCTTGAGTCTCCTGCATTGGCAGGAGGGTTCTTTACCACTAGTGCCACTGGGAAGACCTAATACACAGTGTACCATGTTACCATTCCTATGAAGCTGCTTAGAGAAGTAATTTGAAATTGTTTGTTCTTTTAAAAATGTGAAAATAAGGACGTTTACCTCAGTCCAGGGCTGGCTGAATAAAGGATATAGCTAGAAGTAGGTAGCTCGGATGTGACTGAGAGTCACAGTTCCCCTGCCTGCCACACACATCAAAATCTAACCTCATCCTTTTGGGAAAAAAATCTGTAGCAAATAAGGTAGTTTTAGATTCCTGTCATGAAAGGAAATTTTTATCCTTTGTCTTCAAAATCTGTAGTCAACAGAATTACGTTGACTCTTTGGCCAAAGTGAATCTTTGGCTAAAATAAATTTAGATATTTATTCTGTTAAAAGTGCTTCCTGTTCCCAGTCTACTGTTGTGTTGTGCTTAGTCGCTCAGTTGTGTCCAACTCTTTGCAAACCCATACACTGTAGCCCATCAGGCTCGTCTGTCCATGAATTCTCCAGGCAAGAATACAAGAGTCATTCTCTTCTCCAAGGGATATTTCCGACCCAAGGATCAAAGCCTCATCTCTTGAGTGTCTTGCATTGGCAGGTGAATTCTTACTGTCTGAGCCACCAGAGAAGCCCATCCTCAATCTATAGTCCGTTGGTGAATTCCTGTTAAATTGAGTCAGAACAACATAGTTTCTAAGCCCTCAGCAGCAGTGGGAAACTGCTTTAATCACTTTCATGTAGCATCTGCTTAAACGAAAGAGAACTTGAGGATTCCTCTTTAACATTTACATTCAGCTTTAGGAATATAGATTTTTGCAGCAAAGATTGAAAATTTATTTCCAGCATTAGGGAGGACTTTAGGCAGGCAGATGTCCCAAGGAAGGAAGTTAACAATTTGGTTTACCTTTTGCATTAATTTTAGAGTCATTTTTCTCCAGTTTGAGCTGGATTGCAGACCACAGTGAGCAGAGTAAAAAAGTAGATAACATTTTCCACTCATTTTGAATCAGGTCTTCGTGTGATGTTACCAGAAGGGAATCCCTTCCAGGGCCTGAGAGCAGGCTCTGGTCTAACACTCGGAAGTGAATTGTTGACTTGGCCAAGGAGACACACCTGTACTGATAAAACAAAAGACTTTATTGGAAAGGGGTGCCTGGGCTGAGAGCCGCAGGGTACGGAAACCCAGGAGAACTACTCTACCAGATGACTTGCAGTGTCAGGTTTCATGGTAATTGGGTTAGCTTTGCAGGTTGTCTCTGGCCAGTCATCTTGCTTGTGCCCATACTTGGTCTGATTCAAAGCTCTTCCTGGTGGTGCACACATCTTTCAGTCAAGATGGTTTCCAGCATGAGGGTTTCTGGGAGGCTGGCAAGACATACTGAAATAACCCCTCCAGAGTTACTTCAGTTGGCAGTAGGTAGCTTGTCAGTTCTGTGTTCCTTATTGGGACCTCCTATTGTGAGATAATTCATGCAAGCATTTATTGTCCTGCCTCGCCAAGATGGGCATTTTTGGTCAGTGGTTCCCTGACAGTGAGATTTTGCATATTACTTGAAATATGAATTCTCAAGCCATCACACTTTCATATGTTCGAAATGTATTTATTAAAGCATTTAATATGTTAAGAGGATGAAGCACAAGCTGGAATCAAGATTGCCAGGAGAAATATCGATAACCTCAGATATGCAGATGACACCACCCTTATGGCAGAAAGTGAAGAGGAACTAAAAAGCCTCTTGATGAAAGTGAAAGTGGAGAGTGAAAAAGTTGGCTTAAAGCTCAACATTCAGAAAACGAAGATCATGGCATCCGGTCCCATCACTTCATGGCAAATAGATGGGGAAACAGTGGAAACAGTGTCAGACTTTATTTTTCTGGGCTCCAAAATCACTACAGATGGTGACTGCAGCCATGAAATTAAAAGACGCTTACTCCTTGGAAGGAAAGTTATGACCAACCTAGATAGCATATTCAAAAGCAGAGACATTACTTTGCCAAAAAAGGTCCGTTTAGTCAAGGCTGTGGTTTTTCCTGTGGTCATGTATGGATGTGAGAGTTGGCTGTGAAGAAAGCTGAACACCAAAGAATTGATGCTTTTGAACTGTGGTGTTGGAGAAGACTCTTGAGAGTCCCTTGGACTGCAAGGAGACCATCCTAAAGGAGACCGGTCCTGAGTGTTCATTGGAAGGACTGATGCTGAGGCTGAAACTCCAGTACTTTGGCCATCTCATGCGAAGAGTTGACTCATTGGAAAAGACTCTGATGCTGGGAGGGATTGGGGGCAGGAGGAGAAGGGGACGACAGAGGATGAGATGGATGGATGGCATTACCGACTCAATGCACATGAGTCTGAGTGAACTCCGGGAGTTGGTGATGGACAGGGAGGCCTGGCATGCTGCGATTCAAGGGGTCGCAGAGTCGGACACGACTGGGTGACTGAACTGAACTGAACTGATATTGAGTTGACTAAACTCATAATTATCAGAGTCATTCTTTGAGTATGATACTATTATCTTCACTTCAAAGGTGAGGAAATTGATGTTTAAGAGAAAAACTAGTCCAAGAAATAGCTGATTAGTGTCGTATCAGGCATTTGAACCTATATCTTTCAATTCTCTGTATTCCCTATGAAGGACCTTTCTAGGTTCTGCCTTTTTCCTTCTGCCTCTCTAGGTCCTTTGGCTGTCCTTCTAATCAGATTTACAAGAGACAGGTTAACAAGAGGGGGAAAAAATACGTATGTACAGGACCATCATAAAGATATAAATACTCAACCAAATATAAAATTGCAGCCAGGACTCCCCTGGTGGCACAGTGGTTAAGAGTCCACCTGCCAATGCAGAGGACACAGGTTCCATCCCTGGTCCAGGAAGATTCCACACGCTTCAAAGCATCAGAGCCCCTGCACCACAACTACTGAGCTTCCACTCGAGAGCCCATGAGCTGCAACTACTGAAGCCCGTGTACCTAGAGCCAATGCTCTGCAACGAGAAGCCTGCACACCGCATCCAAGAGGAGTCCTTGCTCGCAGCAACTAGAGAAAGCCTGCTGCTGCTGCTGCTGCTGCTGCTGCGTCGCTTCAGTCATGTCTGACTCTGTGTGACCCCTGCACAAAGCATCAAAGACCCAGCGCAGCCAAAAATAAGTAAAATTATAAAAAATAAAAATGCAGCCAAACATCCTGAGAGAAGGAAAGGGGTAGGGGCCTGGGGATGCAAAGTGAAGGAATGCCCCATTATAGGAAGCAGAGAAAACATAAGTTGTGCTGTTATGCAGATAAATGTCTTAGGTAAAAAGTGCCTCTGGTAATTGCTCCCTTCCTAGTATCAACCCCCTTTCCAGTATAAATTTAGGCAGTTGAGGGGGAGGAAAAGAGCTTTTCTTGAATCTGCTGGGATTTTGATTGCCGTCAGCTCAAAATAATGTGTGAAAGTGTTTTATTCTGGGGGGGGGGGGGTCACAGATTCTGCTCCCCTTTACTTAGTTTTTCAAAATATGAAGGTATTTTTTAAATCACAAAATTAATTCCAGTTCACTGAAGAAAATTTGAACACAGATACAAAATAAAATAAAATATCCATAATCTTACCACATAGAAAAATATTTTATATATCTCTTCCAGTATATTTGAGATATATATATATATATATATATATATATATATATATTATAGTTGAGAACATTTGGTATATATAGTCTTATTCTGCTTTTTGAACTTTCCATTATACAAACTTTATTCCATGTTTTATAATTTTGAGTGTTATTTTTATTTTTAATTATTTTTAATTTTATTTTATTTAACTTTACAATATTGTATTGGTTTTGCCATATATCAAAGTGAATCTGCCACAGGTATACATGTGTTCCCCATCCTGAACCCTCCTCCCTCCTCCCTCCCCATACCATCCCTCTGGGTCGTCCCAGTGCACCAGCCCCAAGCATCCTGTATCATGCATCGAACCTGGACTGGTGACTCGTTTCATATATGATATTACACATATTTCCATGCCATTCTCCCAAATCATCCCACCCTCTCCCTCTCCCACAGAGTCCAAAAGACTGTTCTCTACATCTGTGTCTCTTTTGCTGTCTCGTATACAGGGTTATTGTTACCATCTTTCTAAATTCCATATATATGCGTTAGTATACTGTATTGGTGTTTTTCTTTCTGGCTTACTTCACTCTGTATAATAGGCTCCAGTTAATAGCTGCATACTATTCTAGCATATGGCCTTCCCTCATAGCTCAGTTGGTAAAGAATCTGCCTGCAATGCAGGAAACCCTGGTTCAATTCCTGGGATGGGAAGATCCACTGGAGAAGGGATAAGCTACCCACTCCAGTATTCTTGGGCTTCCCTTGTGGCTCAGCTGGTAAAGAATCTGCCTGCAATGCAGGAGACCTGGGTTCAACCCCTGGTTGGGAAGATCCCCTGGAGAAGGGAAAGGCTACCCGCTCCAGTATTCTGGCCTGGAGAATTCCACGGACTGCATAGTCTGTGGGGTCACAAAGAGTCAAACACAACTGAGCGACTTTCACTTTCTTTCACTTTTCATTTTAGCATATAGATAGATATACTATCATTTTTTAAAACACTCATTTATTTGTTAATATTTAGGATGTAGTTTCTCAGTTTTTTAATTTAAAATTTCTTGACATAACGCTTAAATTTGCAAACAAAGAACCAAGGAAATGTTTGTCAGATACATAATTACTTTGTATGACAATTTTAAATTTTGAAAATATTTTCATATAAGCCTAACACTTAAATATACATTTCTGTTAATCCCAATCATGTTAATTTTACATATGCTAAAATGCATGGGCAAATACTAGAGGGAATTACACTAAAGTCTTAAATGAGGTGCTATTATCTCTCACCCAGAATATTTAGAGCTTCCTAACTGACCTTTTAATTTCACTCTTCCTTCCTTATCATCAGCTCTCCACATAACAGCCAAAGCTGCTTTACCTACAGAAACCATTTAAAATCATTTCTCTGCACAGAACTTCTAGTGCTTTTGTCATAGAGAAATCTTGAGTTCTTACTGTGACCTGCAAAGTCTTACTTGTGCCTCCCAGCTGCAACTTCCATTTTCTCTCTGATTTTAATATCCTGCATCAGGTTCCCTGTTTCATTTCTGTAGCCACACTGGGCCCTTTGATGCTCCTTCAAAGTGTCGAACATGCTCCTTTCTCAGGGCCTTTCTAGTTACTTTTCATTCAAAAACACTCTAAATACCAGCACTGTCTGTTGACTGACTTCCTTGATGTTCCTGGTTGAGTGTCATTTTGTCAAAAAAGAATTCCCTAGTCACTCTATAAAAAATAGCATTGCTCTCTTCCCATCACTTTTTGCTACTTATCCTACTTTTTCTTTTTATCACTGACCTAGTCAGTGTTTAGTCATTTCTCACTACTCTCTAGAATCTAATCTTCATGAAAACAAGATTTAGTCATTGCTGAATCACAGACTCTGAAACAGAGCAGGGTTTATAAAGGGCATTCAGTAATTATTTATTGAATGAATGAATGTTTTCTCTGAGTAGTAGAATTTTAGGTGGTTTTAATTTTCTCCCAAATGCTTTTCTATACTTTATAATTTTTTTTTTTTTTTGCTATGTTGGGGACAAAACTATTACTTGTATAATGTAACAGCTTTAATAGCAGTTTTTTGAAGAACTCTTTTTTTCATTCTAAGAGTAAATAAAAATACAATTTCTACACATTTTTATTCAAGATTTTTACATCTGTTATTCATTCATCCCCCAAATCTGCCCAGTTATCTAAATTGCCTTTCAGTATATTTACACACATCTTGCAGCCTATTGTTTCTATTTTCTTAAAGTCACCTAACTAGAGGTTTCCCTAGTTAAAGAATCTGCCTGCAATGCAGGAGACTGGGGTTTGATCTCTGGATCAGGAAGATCCCCTGGAGAAGAAAATGGCAACCCACTTCAGTGTCCTTGTCTGGGCAAATCCATGGATAAAGGAGCCTGGCGCACCATAGTCCATGGGGTCACAAAGAGTTGGACATGACTGAGTGATTAACACTTTCACTTTAACCTAACTAGAGACTTGGGCCTGCTCTAATTTTGAATGTCATCAGTGCATCATACACAGCTTATATCCAGAGGTCTACCATCATCTGGGGATTCCTTTTGCATCTCTTTTGAATTGATTTCCATTTCCTGGATCCCATGTCTTGCTCTTTCTTATTTTGCCGTTTTTGTTCAGTCACTCAGTCATGTCCAACTCTTTGCAACCACATAAACTGCAGCACACCAGGCTTTCCTTTCCTTCACTATTTCCCAGAGTTTGATCACACTCATGTCCATTGAGTCAGTGATGCCATCCAACCATCTAATCCTCTATCACCCCCTTCTCCTCCTGCCCTCAGTCTTTCCCAGCATCAGGGTCTTTTTCAATGAGTCAGTTCTCCACATCAGGTGGCCAAAGTATTGGAACTTCAGCTTCAGCATCAGTCCTTCCAATGAACGTTCAGCGTTGATTTCCTTTAGGATTTACTGGTTTGATCTCCTTGCAGTCCAAGGGAGTCTCAAGAGTCTTCTCCATCATCACAGTTTAAAAGCATCATTTCTTCAGGGCTCAGCCTTCTTTATGAGCCAACTCTTATATCTGTACATGACTGCTTGAAAACCCATAGCTTTGCTTATACAGACCTTTGTCAGCAAAGTGATGTCTCTGCTTTTTAATACACTATCTAGGTTGGTTTGTTTTACTGCCTTATTTTAGGGGCGTGCCTCCTCTAGTAGTTTTTTTGAAAAATAGTGCCTGAGAATTGAATTTTTTGAGACTTGGCATATCGAAATCACTTACATAAGATAGAGAACTCTAGTATAAAATAAAATTTCTCACAAAACTTTAAAGGCTTTACTTGTTTTTGGTCTTGACTTCCAGTAGTACTATCTGAAACCATTAGTTATGACTAACTATAAAAGTCCTGGATGAAATTTAAGCATTGACTCAGCATGTTCTGCTTATGTTTAAATATATCTGAAAGTCAGCATTCTGATAATATTTAATAAGGTTTTCATCTGGTTTTACTCTTGGTTTGTTACAGTTTGGGAGTTTCATTTGTTTTTGCTTCAGTTTTCAGTCTTAGAGTTTACTTGTATTTAGTTTCATTTTAAGCTATGTAAAACATTTGTATAATGTTCAAAGTAGACACCTGAATGAAAAAGTATTTCCTCCCTCCACCATCCCATTCTGCTCCTATTTCTTACAACCATTTTCATTAGTTTTTGTTTTCTCGTTACTTCCTTTTGCAAAAATATACAAAGGCATATGCGTTCAGGAGTCCCTGGTGGCTCAGTGGTACAGAATTCGCCTGCCAGTGCAGGAGATGCGGGTTCAATTCCTGATCCAGGAAAATCCCACATGCCATGGAGCAGCCAAGCCCCTGCATCTATCTGAGCCTGTGCTCTAGAGCCCCACAGCTGCAACGCCTGGGTGAACATGCCACGACTACTGAAGCCTGTGAACCCCAGAGCCCATGCTCCACAACGAGAGAAGCCAAGGCAATAAGAAACCTGCATACCACAACTAAAGGGTAGCCCCCACTCCCCACAGCTGAGAAAAGCCTGTGCGTCAGCGAAGGCCCAGCACAGCCATAAATATGTAAATAAACTGTCTCTATAAAAAACAATGATCATCTGAACTAAATTCACCCACTCCAGTCCATTTTAGTTCACTGATTCCTAAAACATCGATGTTCACTCTTGCCATCTCCTATTTGACCACTTCCAACTTACCTTGATTCATGGACCTAACATTCCAGGTTCCTATGCAATATCACCAGATGGTGATACTGAAATCAGATTGATTATATTCTTTGCAGCTGAAGATGGAGAAGCTTTCTACAGTCAGCAAAAACAAGACTGGGAGCTGACTGTGGCTCAAATCATGAATTTCGTATTGCCATTTCAGACTGAAATTGAAGAAAGTAGGGAAAACCACTAGACCATTCAGGTACAACTTATTGCAAATCCCTTATGATTATACAGTGGAAGTAACAAATAGATTCAAGGAGTTAGATCTGATAGAGTGCCTGAAGAACTATGGATGGAGGTTCAGGACATTGTACAGGAGACAGTGATCAAGACCATCCCCAAGAAAGAGAAATGAAAAAAGGCAAAATGATTGTCTGAGGAGGCCTTACAAATAGCTGAGAAAAGAAGAGAAGCAAAAGGCAAAGGAGAAAAGGAAAGATATATCCATTTGAATGCAGAGTTCCAAAGAATAGCAAGGAGAGATAAGAAAGCCTTCCTCAGTGATCAATGCAAAGAAATAGAGGAAAACAAGAGAATAGGAAAGACTAGAGATCTCTTCAAGAAAATTAGTGATGCCAAGGGAAGATTTAATGCAAAGATGGGCACAATAAAGGACAGAAATGGTATGGACCTAACAGAAGCAGAATATATTAAGAAGAGGTGGCAAGAATATGCAGAAGAACTGTGAAAAAAAGATCTTCATGTCCCAGATAATCATGATGGTGTCATCACTCACCTAGAGCCAGACATCCTGGAATGTGAAGTCAAGTGGGCCTTAGGAAGCATCACTATGAATGAAGCTAGTGGAGGTGATGGAATTCCAGTTGAGCTGTTTCAAATTGTAAAAGATGATGCTGTGAAAGTGCTACACTCAATATGCCAGCAAATTTGGAAAACTCAGCAGTGGCCACAGGACTGGAAAGGGTCAGTTTTCATTCCAATCCCAAAGAAAGACAATGCCAAAAAATATTCAAACTACCGCACAATTGCACTCATTTAACACACTAGCAAAGTAATGCTCAAAATCTTCCAAGCCAGGCTTCAACAGTACATGAACCGTGAACTTCCAGATATTCAAGCTGGATTTAGAAAAGGCAGAGGAACCAGAGATCAAATTGCCAACATCCGTTGGATCATAGAAAAAGCAAGAGAATTCCAGAAAAACATCTGCTTTATTGACTACACCTAAGCCTTTTTCTGTGTGGAACACAACAAACTGTGGAACATTCTTCAAGAGATGGGAATACCAGACCACCTGACCTGCCTCCTGAGAAATCTGTATGCAGGTCAAGAAGCAACAGTTAGAACTGAACATGGAACAACAGACTGTTCCACATCGGGAAAAGAGTACATCAAGGCTGTATATTGTCACCCTGCTTATTTAAACTATATTCAGAGTACATCATGCAAAATGCTGGGCTGAATGAAGCACAAGCTGGAACCAAGATTGCTGGGAGAAATATCAATAACCTCAGATACACAGATGACACCACCCTTATGGCCAAAAGCAAAGAAGAACTAAAGAGCTTCTTGATGAAAGTGAAAGAGGAGAGTGAAAAAGTTGGCTTAAAGGTCAACACTCATAAAACTAAGGTCACGGCATCTGGTCCTATCAGTTCATGGCAAATAGATGGGGAAACAGTGACAGAGTTTATTTTCTTGGGCTCCAAAAAATCACTGCAGATGGTGACTGCAGCCATGAAATGAAAAGACACGTGCTCCTTGGAAGAAAAGCAATGACCAATCTAGACAGCATATTAAAAATCAGAGACATTACTTCATGACTAAGGTCTGTCTAATCAAAGCTGTGGTTTTTCCAGTAGTCATGTATGGATGTGAGAGCTGGACTATAAAGAAAGCTGAGCATTGAAGAATTGATGCTTTTGAACTGTGGTGTTGGAGAAGACTTTTTGAGAGTCCCTATGACTGCAAGATCCAACCAGTCTCAATCCTAAAGGAAATCAGTCCTGAATATCCATTGGAGGGACTTATGCTGAAGCTGAAACTCCAATACTTTGGCGACCTGATGCAAAGAACTGACTCATTTGAAAAGACCCTTATACTGGGAAAGATTGAAGGCAGCAGGAGAAGGGGACAACAGAGGATGAAATAGTTAGATGGCATCACCAACTCAATGGTCGTGAGTCTGAGTAAACTCCAGGAGTTGGTGATGGACAGAGAAGCCTGGCGTGCTGCAATCCATGGGGTTGCAAAGTTGGACATGACTGAGCAACTGAACTGATAAAAAAAATAAAAAGGGAAAGCTTAAAAAGAAGACATGCTCACATACATACCTGCATATATATAGCTTCTCCCTGCTTTCTTGGTTATAATTTTCCTAATTCATTGTTCTACACCTTGCTCTTTTTCATATAGCAATTTATCTGGAAGATTGCTCTGAATCAATACATAAAGAGCTTCCTCACTTCTTTTATGGCTGTGTCATATGTATATTTTACAGTCTGTTCAGCTAGTACTCTGATATCATCATTTGTGTTGTTCTGGTCTTTATTACAACTAATGACACAATGAATAACCTTGTGCATATTTTTTTAACTAATGGAGATGTATTTTCAGGATAGATTCTGGATATAAGACCTCTAGGTCAAAGGGTAAAAGCATTTAAAATATTGTTAGATACACCCTCATTTTAAGGGATTGTACCACTGATCCTTTTTCTCCATGGGAAATGTTAGTTCTCTTGAAGGTTTCATATCCCTTTGTTCCTTATAAGTTGTTCTTTCAGTTTTTCCCATCACTCTTTTATATTAGTGAGTTTTCTCAGATGTGTGATCTTGGCTGCCTTCTTATATTAAGAGTAAGTGGCATTAAGTAGCTTGCTGAGTGGGGCTTGTTTATTGAAAGCTTTGTGGAAAAGTTATGTCTGTCTGACTGCTGCTTTGGAGAAACCAGAATATAAGGATTATCTTTAGGCCTTTTCTTTGGGCTGGTCATATTCCTAAGGGAAGAATATTTTAATCTCATTCCTGGAGGGTAAGCCGGCTTACTAGCATTTTAGAAACCCAAAGGCTAGGAGATCTTATTGTTCAATATGGGTGATCGTATTTTGGTGAGGGGATTGGGGAGAGAATATTTAAAAGAGAGTTCATACTACTTTATACTAGATCATCGTCCTTTTTTATGTAGAAGATTGAAATCACGTGGCAGCATGGCTTTTCTGCCTCTAGCCCTTTAGCAGTATTGGGTATATAGCTTTATTCATCTCCTTGACAATATGATATTGTTTGGTAGTGGATTAATTTAAATAGTTACATGTATTGTGGTTACTGATCTACTTGGACATACTGCTGTTTCTTATTTTGTGCTTTTTGTTTATCAAACTAATGTGTCTGTGTCTGTCTTTCCTCCTATTAATGCTTTCTGTTTGGAAATAATAAAATTAATTTCCCTTTTCAATCTCCCCTGGTTTGGAAGTAATAGTTTATATTCCTGATTTTTGTTTGGTGGTAATTGTTTGTTTTTAATGGTTATGTTTAAATGTTTAAAATAAATTCTTGAATATACATTTTTTTTAGCAAAGGTAATAATCGTCTTTTTTCTCCCTGATTAAGACAAATTTAGTTTAACCCACAGAATGTCCAAAGCAGTTTCCTACTACAGTTACTGAAAATTTATTCCAGTGTTTTAACCCACAGCTTAGTGTCATGTTAGTTGTTAAATTAACCAACATTTTGTCAGTTTCTGTTTTTGTTTCTAAAAACTTTTTTCTTCTCTTTGAAGTTTTATTTCCTCCATCTTGTTTTGATTATCTAGTTTGATTATCTAGAGTTAAACTTTAACCTGGAAAAACAAATAAGCAACAATAGCAGGTATAGAAGAAGTGGTAGGGCCAGGTAATAATTATATGGTTTCAGTACATGAAACAGTGTGTTAGTAACATAAGATTAAGCAGGTATCAATGTAATTAAATAGGTGACTCATATTTAACCTATGAGAATGTAAAGAGCAAGTGCTATAAATCATTGGAGAAGTGTAATGATTATTACTGTATAATTATTCAGAACCATATTCATGCATTACCTTATCAATTTGTACAAAAAAACTTAGAATCCTCTCTTATAATGTGTTTCAAACTACGTTTTAAAATACACCTCTCTGAGGCAGTTTCTTGATTTGTATACTGACTATGTACCATACTTTTCCTACAACAATCATGATTTATAACCTGTCCTCCTAGCATGATTGTTATAATGCTCACTGCCTTTATTCTCAGAAATGTAGCAATTTTGTCAGTAAATCATATGGTCACCTCATTTATAAAATTTGAAAAACTCCAGTTTGTAGGAATGATTTAAATATCACAAATAATCCATGTGCAGAGTTATAGATAGTATTTCACATATAGTTCATGCTCAATAATGGTAGGTATCATAAGGAATAGCTTAGATTATGTGTGTCAATATTGATTTTTTTTCTCCCAAGCTTTTTAAAAGATGAACCCATGTCCTGATAATGTTTTAACATCATTTGATTTCTGAATTATCTTTTATTTTTCAGCAAAGAAGTCAACACTAACATGGTAAGCTGTAGTATTTATATACAAAAATTTGAATTGGTATTTTATTAATGGTTAATTAACTATGTTTTCCATGCATCTCAAACTCTTTATGAATAAATACTGATTTCAGTACTGATAATTATAATAATTTTACATTTAGAATTTGTTAAGGTATTTTTCGCAACTGCAGCCATGAAATTGAAAGATGCTTACTCCTTGGAAGGAAAGTTATGACCAACCTAGATAGCATATTCAAAAGCAGAGACATTACTTTGCCAACAAAGGTCCGGCTAGTCAAGGCTATGGTTTTTCCAGTGGTCACGTATGGATGTGAGAGTTGGACTGTGAAGAAGGCTGAGCACCGAAGAAGTGATGCTTTTGAACTGTGGTGTTGGAGAAGACTCTTGAGAGTCCCTTGGACTGCAAGGAGATCCAACGAGTCCATTCTGAAGGAGATCAGCCCTGGGATTTCTTTGGAAGGAATGATGCTAAAGCTGAAACTCCAGTACTTTAGCCACCTCATGCAAAGAGTTGACTCATTGGAAAAGACTCTGATGCTGGGAGGGATTGGGGGCAGGAGGAGAAGGGGATGACAGAGGATGAGATGGCTGGATGGCATCACTGACTCGATGGATGTGAGTCTGAGTGAACTCCGGGAGTTGGTGATGGACAGGGAGGCCTGGCGTGCTGCAGTTCATGGGGTCACAAAGAGTCGGACAGGACTGAGCGACTGAACTGAACTGAAGGTATTTTTCAGTTATAAAAATGGTTTCTGTAACACAGGTCAAATATCTAGAATATATGTTTTATTTTAGCTCTGTTTCTGGATTAGCTTCATGTGGATATATTCTGAAATTGGGCATATTCTGAATTTAGCTTTATGGTCCAAATTTTATTGATTCAAGAATTTATCATTTGAAATGGATAGGGCAGTTGTTTATTCAAATTATGATATTTTGTCAAATAAATTAATATGCAAATGAAATATATTTCAGTTATTTTAGAACAAACATTGAAAGTCCTTTTTGCATATGAGCCATGTTAATTAATAACATCTACTTTTTACATAAGAAGTGTCTGAAAATCAGAGAATGTTTTTAGTAACTAATTTAGCAAGGTTAACTATAACATTTGCAGCCTTAATCAGTGTTGGATGCAGTGTATTTCTTACCGTTCTTAACATTTTGGCTTTATAGTATGACAAAAGTCTTGGTTCACAGTAATATACTTACTTAAGTATTCTCCTGAAAGTGGACCCGGGCAAGCCAATTTGAATTTAAACCAACAACTTCATGCCAAATTATACTTTTCTAATCAACTATACTGGAATGTTTGCAGAGATGATAAAAAAAAAAGCATATCCCCAGGTCTGTATTTGTTTTCTTTCAATCTCCTGATTACCACTCTCATCTTTCTCTCTCTACCCTCCTCTTTAACACCCCAGGTAATGCACTGATGATCTTCCAGTCTGTAATATATGACATTTGAGTTTAAATTTTTCCTTGTTTTTCTAAAACCTGATAAAACTACAGTTGTGGAACACTGTGAAAATTCCTTTTGATTTTCAATAGCTGATTTTTAGATCTATTCTGACAATAAAATTTGAATTCTTTAAAATTCACTTATTTACTACATGAAATAGAAATTTCTTTGGGTTAATATGCATTAGCAATACATTGTCATATTTATGATTTTCTTGCTTTATTGTAAAAATTGAAGCATGGCCAGGTTTTCTTTACTGTTAATCACTATTTAAAACTGGAATCAGAAATGAATTGTAAATATGGTGGCAATAAAACTTATATATTTAAGTTCTCAGTGAAAACAAGGGCACAACTTTTATTTTTGGATGTAAGACAGGGTGATACATAACATATGTAACTTTTTAAAAGATTTATAAGCACTATTTTGTAATTTGTTCTTTTCACTAGAAATTGGATGTTATCTGATGTAAGCATACCTCCATATCCATTTCCTTTTTAAGCACTATTAGCATTTCAAGTCGGAGAAGGCAATGGCACCCCACTCCAGTACTCTTGCCTGGAAAATCCCATGGATGGAGGAGCCTGGTAGGCTGCAGTCCATGGAGTCGCTAGGAGTCGGACACGACTGAGCGACTTCACTTTCACTTTTCACTTTCATGCATTGGAGAAGGAAATGGCAACCCACTCCAGTGTTCTTGCCTGGAGAATCCCAGGGACAGGGGAGCCTGGTGGGCTTCCATCTATGGGGTTGCACAGAGTCGGACACAACTGAAGTGACTTAGCAGTAGCAGCAGCATCTCAAGTAAAGGAGAGGTAACATTCATTCCATGAATTTAAGTTAAGCTTCTAATATACCTTTCTAAATAAAATTCCCTATGAAATACTGTGTATGGATTTACATATTAATGAAATCTTTTATTTGAATCATGAAACTAGAAAGTGTATGGGAAGAAGAACTCTTGAGGAAATGTTACGTAAGGTGGAAGGAAAGCACACCACTTAGATTTTTAAATTAATCCACAGCTGAATAACCACATTGTGTTTGTAGGAAATAACAGTCAATACTTTGCAATTTTTGAAGTTTTACAAGACAGCTGAGCTTTGTTAGTCTTAACAGATCACTTTATTAAAACCCATTTGTACATATGGTTATAATTATATATTGTTGCTAGTTTTGGAGGAAATATATCTGTTTTTGAGATTGAAGTAGAAGATACCTGCAATAAGATGATTGAATTATGAAAAAGACTTTAGAGAACTTATTGATCTCATAACATCAAGCCACAGCTGTAATGGTTTCTTGTTTGTTAGATGAATTGCAGTGGTTACTTAAGTAAAACTCTATGCAAATATCTCATGATTCTGACTGTACTCATACATACAAGAAAGAGTCGAGTAGAAATACGTAGAAATTTGACTAAATTTAGTTTAATCTAGAAATTTGACTATTTATACAATGTGGTTTTTTTAAAGTTATTTCATTTTAGTCATTAAAAATAACCATTCTCTAGTTTCTTTAAAGGCTGGTTCATTAAAGGCATTAAACTGTGATTCCTGCTATCTTCAGTCAACTGACAAGTCATTTTGTCCTTCTTGGTTGCCTTTTTGTCTTATTTTTCCTTGAATTGAATCAATTGCTTTAGGGCACTGAGTTTTTGGTTTGTTTTTTGTTTTGTTTTCTTCATATTGTTTGCACTTGGGGTTTATTGAACTTGTATTTATTGATTTAAAGTTTTTACTGAATTTGGAAAAATTTTAGTCATTATTTCTTCCAATTATTTTTGTCCATTTCTCCCCCTTTCAAAGAATCCAGTTACATGTATTTTCACTTGAAGTTATCCCACAGCTCACTCATGTTCTGTTTATTCTTTTATTTTTTTCTAAAAATTATTGGACTGTGGGTTTTCCAGATGGCGCTAGTAATAAAAACCCTGCCTGCCAATGCAGGAGATGGTAAGAGATACAGGTTCAATCCCTGGGTCGAGAAGATCCCCTAGAGGAGGGCATGGAAAACCACTCCAGTGTTCTTGTCTGGATAATCCCATGGACAGAGGAGCCTGGCAGGCTACCGTCCACAGGGTCACAAGAATGGACATGACTGAAGCAACTTAGCAGGCGCACAGGCACACGTTGGAGTATAGTTGGTTTATAATGTTGTGTTAGTTTCTGCCACACAGCAAAGTGAATGAGTTATATATATACATATAACACTCCTTTTTAGATTCTTTTCGCATATAGGTTGGGCTTCCCTGATAGCTCAGTTGGTAGAGAGTCTGCCTGTAATGCAGGAGACCCCGGTTCAATTCCTGGGTCTGGAAGATCCACTGGAGAAGAGATAGGCTACCCACTCCAGTATTCTTAGACTTCCCTGGTGGCTCAGCTGGTAAAGAATCGCCTGCAATATGGGAGACCTGGGTTCAATCCCTGGGTTGGGAAGATCCCCTGGAGAAGGGAACAGCTACCCACTCCAGTATTCTGGCCTGGAGAAGTCCATGGGGTCCCAAAGAGTTGGACACGACTAAGCGACTTTCACTCTTTCACTTCCCACGAAGGTCATTACAGAATTTTGAGTAGTGTTCCCTGTGCTATACAGCAGGCCCTTATTATTTATCTATTTTATATATAATAGTATGTATATGTCAATCCCCGGAGAAGGCAATGGCACCCCACTCCAGTACTCTTGCCTGGAAAATCCCATGGACGGAGAAGCCTGGTAGGCTGCGGTCCATGGGGTAGCTAAGGGTTGGACATGACTGAGTGACTTCACTTTCACTTTTCACTTTCATGCATTGGAGAAGGAAATGGCAACCCACTCCAGTGTTCTTGCCTGGAGAATCCCAGGGACGGAGGAGCCTGGTGGGCTGCCGTCTATGGTGCCACACAGAGTTGGATACAACTGAAGCGACTCAGCAGCAGCAACACATGTCAATCCCAATCTCCCAATTTATCCCTCCCCCTCTTTCCACCCCCACCATAAGCATAAGATTCTTTTTTTACATCTGTAGCTCTGTTTTGTGAATGAGTTAATTTGTACCATTTTCTAAAGATTCCACATTTAAGTGATATCATATGATATTTGTCTGACTTTGTATGATAATCTCTCAGTCCATCCGTGTTGCTCCAAATGGCATTATCTTACTCATTTCCGTGGCTGAGTAATATTCTGTTGTATATATGTACCACATCTTTATTCATTCCTCTGTTGGTATGCATCTAGGTTGCTTCCATGTTCTGGCTATTGTAAATAGTATTGCAGGGAACATTGGGGTACATGTATCTTTTTGAATTATGGTATTCTCCAGGTTTATGCCCAGGAGTGGAATTGCTGGATCATGTAGTAGCTCTATTTTTAGTTTTTTAAGGAACCTTCATACTGTTCTCCATAGTAGCTGTACCAATTTACGTTCCCACCAACGATATAAGAGGGTTCCCTTTTCTCCAGCCTTCTCTAGCATTTATTGTTTGTAGATCTTTAAATGTTGGCCATTCTGACCAGTGTGAAGGAAAAGCCTGCTTGTAGGGGTTTTTTAAAATTTATTTATTTATTTTATTTTTACCTTAGTTTCAGTTGCACTGAGACATTGTTGCTGCTTGCAGGCTTTCTCTAGTTGTGGCAAACAGAGGCATCCCTTCATCGTGGTGCACAGGCTTCTCCTTGCAATGGCTTCTCTTGCTGTGGAGTTCAGGCTCAGCTGTTGCAGTGTGCAGGCTCCAGAGATTGTAGGCTCAGTAGTTGTAGTTCGCGGGCTCTAGAGCACGGGCTCAGTAGCTGTGGTTCATCAGCTTAGTTGCTCCAGGGCTCGTGGAATCTTCCCAGACCAAGGATCAAACCCCGAGACCCCTGCATTGGCAGGCAGATTCATATCCACTGTACCAACAGGAAAGTCCTTCACGGTAGTCCTTCATTTTCATTTCTCTAATAATTAGTGATGTTGAGCATCTTTTCATGTGCTTTGTAGCCATCTAAAAATGTATGTCTTCTTTGGAGAAATGTCTATTGAGATCTTTGGCTCATTTTTTGATTGGGCTGTTTGTTTTTTTGATACAGAGCTGCATGAGCTGTTTCCACCACTTCATTTGCAAATATTTTCTCTCATTCTGTGGGTTGTCTTGTTATGAAAACTAAAGACCTTATGAAGTCTATATAAATAACACATGAATTTCTGCATCATGATTTGGATTACTGACTATATACTTTAATTTATTTTACAAATCAGAACATCTCATGGTGTCTTTCTAAGGTAACATGTCATCATTTTACCACATCATAGGCAGAGTTTAGCTTTATTAGTTCCACAATAAAACTAATGCTTTTCTTCATTCTTTTGTTGTAAAAAATTGCTTATTTTTTTCACAAGTTA
This sequence comes from Bos taurus, assembly GCF_002263795.3. Classification (NCBI taxonomy): domain Eukaryota; kingdom Metazoa; phylum Chordata; class Mammalia; order Artiodactyla; family Bovidae; genus Bos; species Bos taurus. Next base: position 6,385,348 of record NC_037329.1, on the reverse strand, counting down.
AACAGCAAATTAATAGTATTTTCATTGATCATAATTTGTTTCCAGAAGGACCAGAAAAACTGTTATGACCAAATGACCTGGCTGAGGTTACTTTACTGCGAAGCTGCAAAGTGTTTTATTTGAATTTAAAATTATACAAACTGAATTGAACTGAAGCCAACAAAGAAAAGGAACTATTGGAGAAAGAGCTTAATGATTTGTAAAATCTTAAATATAATGTATATATTTTGTAGGTTTTTCCTCAGATATATATCTCAAAATACAGACATATTCTCAAGGACTCTTTTTCGAACTTCTTTTTCTAAAGCTAATTTGACAAATGTCTTTATTTTAGTAAAGAAAAGAAAGCGACTGGAACGCTTTGGACTCCTTTGACATGCTTCCTTAACTTTTCCTCTCTGAGTTTTGTATATTAAATATAATAGCCAAATTAAAATATTATACAATGTTCTTTCTTTCTAATCAACAGTATGTTAATCATTGACATTGATTTTATAATTAAAATTTCACTGTTATAACTAATTTAAAAATTAGTTGTCAAAGATATTTAAGTTATTAGAATGGGGTCGGCTCTTTTACTTAGGACATTTTAAATTGGTTGTGGTATTTAAAAACAGCATTGCAAAATTATAGTTACCTTTATAGTATTCACAAATTTTGGTTACTTTTCACATGTTTTGTGTGATTATGGAGAATTTATTATAAACAATACTGAATTTCCTCATGGTGGCCTTGGATTAAATACATATGGCTGCAGATTAGCTAGAGTACTTGTCAAAATAAATTATAAGCTCAAGCTTCATTATCATTTGTAGCTTAAACATAGTGAATCCGATACAGCCTTTCTTCATAATTTTGATGCTGTTTGCAGTAAATTTGATATAGAACAGTTGCTAACGAAACCCAATTCAGATGTGTGACCACTTTTATGGAAAACATCTGGGGTAATTATAATTAGTTCAGGATGTGTACTGTTTAAAAATAATCTTGAATTCATGGAGAAAGAAGCATATCTTTTCCTCAATGACTAGAATAATCCAAGTTGGTATAAAAATTCTTTAAGTTATTGGTAGCTATGCTTAGAGTATAATTTTAGAGTATTCCAAAAGGAAATAATGAGTAACTTTTATGTAAAATGCCAAATTGGCACTTTACACCTGTTAGTGTGTTTCGTTTAGAACAGCTGTGTCTTTTATTATCAGTAAACAGATGCAGAAAGTAATGGAATGTTTTAAAGCAATATGTTAATCCTGTCTTCCACTACTGAGCTGTCTCACAATATAGTGATTAAGTATTGACTGTGCAGCTGTTACTTACAATTATAGAATTTCTTAGTTAATTTCTTCTTCCCATGCCCAAATGTTTTAATATTTAGAGATCTAGTTTCTAATTTTAAAGTGTTTCATAATGTAGTTTGTTTATTGCAGTTTGACTTCTAAAGTTATTTGTCTATTATGGAGACAAATTCATATGTTTATAAAACTCCTTATATTTTGGTAATCGACTCATATTCTAGCTAGGATAAAAATTTTAAGTATTTTAAAAAATAAATTATGAATATGAGGATGATTATTAAATATGACAATTTTGTACTGTTACTAATAGCTAACATTTATTCTGATTTTAATGTCTGAAAAATATTGTGCAAAGAGCTTTATTGTGATATTACTCTTGCCCCTTTTAGTAGTTGAGGAAATTCAATCTTAGGCACATGAACAAATTGACCAAAGTCTTCCAGCTGAGAAGTGGTAGGGATTGGATTTAAACCCAGGCATTTTCGCTTCCCTGGTGGCTCAGACAGTAAAGAATCGGCCTGCAATTCAGGAAACCCAGGTTCGATCTCTGGGTCAGGAATTTCCCCTGGAGAATGAAATGGCAACCCACTCCAGTATTCTTGCCTGGGAAATCCCACAGACAGAGGGGCCTGGCGTGCTACTGTCCACAGGGTTGCAAGGAGTTGGACACAACTGAGCGAATATAGATGTTTACATTTTCACTGTCAGGCTTCTCGTTCTTAACAACTTTGTATTTTTCTTGCCATTAGCATCTAATAGTAACACTATACAGATGAGGGGATTTTTTAAGCTCTATGTTCATCCCCAAGTGATAATTGTATCATTTAGTCCCCTTGCCTCAAAGGAAAACACAAAACATTTATGGGAAGATGGAAAGCTCAAAATCTTGGTACCTCACCACATGCTGACTGTGTCCGTGATCTTCAACATCATCAGGAGTGTCTTGCAACACAGATATCGTTTCATAGTTTTCACTAGAAAGGTTTTCAAATATCCTTTTATGGTTTTACTTTAATTGTGCCACTTTGTGGATACAATACTAACAATCTATTTTCCTTCCCCAAAAGAACCTGTCTTTGGTTCAAAAGATTTTAAAGAGCAGTATGATGTGATTTCTACTTACATTATTTCAGTTATGCCTTAACCTAGAACTATCAATTATTGTTGAAACTTATTAAATGACTGTTCTGTCAGATATTATTACTACTTAGCACACTCCATTTATTTTGTCATTTTTCATAGGAAGTATCCCATTGTATATATGAAGAAACTAAGACTCAGAGATAGGAAATAAATTGGTCAAGATCACAGCTAGCAAATGATGTTTGTATGCATTTGATTTTTTCTTTGAAAAAAAAAAAAAAAACTGGAAATCTAAAAGTGTCCAGCTAATTATTTTTATAGAGAGCTTTTAAGATTTCTGTCTCTAACAGATGGCTACTTGTAGTTTCTCTTGACACTGATGAGAATGCTTATAAGATTAACTAGGATCAACATGTCATGAGGTATTGCTGGAAAATAATATTGTGGAAGTTCATTTTAAGGTGGTTCTTAAGAGGCAAAATGTTCTTGTAGGCAAGCTGTCTGAAATATCAAAAAGAATAGACATGTCTTTTATCATACAATAACATGAGACATCATTTTTCATGTTGCCAGAGTCTTAAATGAAGAAAGACTTTGCAATTTTGGGAAATGGAAGGAGCTATCTCATAGTTATTCAACATTAATATTTTATGCAGATTATTTCTATTGGTGTCTCCATCAAATGGAGAATGCAAGAGATAAACAATAAAATTATCATTTTATATAATACAGAGATCTTGCAGAATTATTTGGCAGTTTGGTTTTTTATTTACATTTTTGAAGTTACTTTTTTTTTTGAGAAAATTACAGATTTACATACAATTTTATGAAATAGTACAGAGAGCTCCCACGTACCCTTCACCCAGTTGCCCTCATTGGTAACATTGCAAAACCGTATAGACAGTATCCCATCTAGGACATTGATGAGAAAATGACCAAGATACAGAACATTTCCATCATCACAAGGATTTCTCATGTTAAGCTTACACAGCCACATCTGCTTCCTTTCCACCTCTCTAAGCCTGAAAACCACTAGCCTCTTCTGTATAATACTGCCATTGCAAGAATGTATAAGTGGGACCATACTGTGTGTGACTTTTGGGGACTGACTTTTTTTCACTCATCATAATTCTGTGGAGTCTCATTCAGGTTGTTGCAGGTATCACTAGTTGGTTCTTTTTTGTTTCTAACTAGTTAGACTTCCCAGGAGTCTGGGAACTTCCTGGACTTCACCTGGATTTCACCTCTACTTCCCAGGTGGCACAGTGGTAAAGAATCTGCCTTCTAATGCAGGAGACATGGGTCCTATCCCTAGCTCAGGAAAATCCCCTGGAGAAGGAAACGGCAACCCCCTCCAGTATTCTTGCCTGACGGGCTGCAGTCCATGGGGTCGCAGAGTCGGACGTGACTGAGAATACGCACACAATATTTGATAATGTGGATGTACCTCTGTTTGTGTAACCATTCACCCATTAAAGAACATCTGCTTTGTTTCCAAAGCAACATAAATCTGATTTCTGTCACAGGACTAAGGTTTTATACTTTTACATTTTACACTTAAGTCCATATCTAATTTTGAAGTAATATTTGTATAAGATATGAAACTTAGGTCCAGGTTTTTGTTTTTTTGTTTTTGTGGGGACAAGGAGTTAATGGATTCTAACTTGGTCCAGCACCGTTTGCTGAAACTGTCTTTGCTCCACTGATTTGCTTTTGCACCTTAGTGAAATGAGTTGAGCACATTTGTGTAGCTGTGCTTCTTCATTCTTTTTGTGTTCCATTGTATCCCTTCATCCCTTCATCAATATCACCTGTGTGTGTTAGTTGCTCAGTGTTCTCTGACTCTTTGTGACCCCATGAACTATAGTCCACCAGGCTCCTCTGTCCATGGAATTCTCCAGGCAAGGATCCTGGAGTGGGTTGACGTTCCCTTTTCCAGGGGATCTTCCCAACCCAGGGATCAAACAGGGTCTCCCGCATTGCAGGCAGATTCTTTACCATCTGAGTCACCAGGGAAGCCCTCCACCAGTATCATAAAACCTTGATTACTGTAGCTATATAATGTCTTAAAATTGGACATTTTATTCCTCTATTTTTTTCAAAATTGTTTTAGTTTTCTGGCTCCTTTTACGTCACATAAATTTCAGAAATCATGTCTATACAAAAATTGTCACTGATTTTGATAGGAATTGAATTCAACTTGTATTGGATTGGCCAAAATGTTTGAATTTTGGCCAAACCAATGTATTAGTGTGGCAAGTATTGAAATCTTTACTATATTGAGTCTTCCAGTTAATGAACACAGTATGTTTATTTATTTAGAATTTTTTATTTCTTTTATCAGCATTTTATAGTTTTAGCATCTAAGTATTGTCACAAAGAATCAGGTGTGACGGACCACACACACACAGACGTTCTATGCCTTAACTAGATTTATAGCTAAGTAGTTCATTTTTCTTAAATGATTTTAAAGGGTATGGTATTTTTGCATTTTGGTGTCTACATGATCATTGCCAGTATGTAGAAATATAATTAGTTTGTGTATTTCTCTTGTATCCTGTAGCCTTGCTGAACTCATTTATAATTCTAGAAATTTTTTGTGGATTCCCTGGGATTTTCTAGATAGATTGTCACGTCATCTGCAAATAGGGTCAATTTACTTTCTTTTCAATCTGTGTGCATTCCTTTTTCCTACCTTTTTGCCCTGGCTATTACCTTCTAACACTGTTTTCAATAGGAGTGATTTAGAGAGGATATCCTTTCCTTATTTCCTATCTTAGGGAGAAAACATATTGTTTTACCATTAGTTGTAAAATTAACTGTAGGTTTTTGTAGATAACTCTATCACATTGAAGTTTTCTCTAATCTCGTTTTTATGAGTTTATTTTAAATGGTGAAGTGGATGTTGAATTTTGTCAAGTACAAAATTTATGTGTGATTCGTATTATCATGTGATTTTTCCTTACCTTGTTAATATGAAGTCCTGCTTTTTCAAATATTGAAAAGTCCTGATTTTTCAAATATTGAACCAGGCTGTGTCCTTGGAATAAACTCTACTTGGTCATAATGAAAAAATAATTTTATATGGTGCTGAATTTTAGTTGCTAGTATTTTGTTAAGGATTTTTGTATCTATATTTACAAGCAATATTGTCTATAGTTTTTTCATACTGTCTTTTGTTTCTGGATCAGGGTATTACTAACTTCATAAAATGAGTTATAGTGTCCTATACTCCTCTGTTTTCTGAAAGACATTGTACAGAATTTGTATCGATTCTTCTTTAAACATTTGGTGGGATTCTGACGTGGAGATTTCTTTTAGTGGGAGTTTTTTAAGATGATGAAGATGAATTAAATTTCATTAACAATCATTGACTTATTCAACCCAATGGAATTATGGATATGTTGGACTATGGAAATTATGTTTTATTTTTGGTGAGTTTTGATAGATAGTAGTTTTTGAGGTAATGCATTCTATAATGTCAAATTTATGTGTACAGGAGTCTTTGTAATATTCCCTTTTAACCCTTTTGATATATACATAGTCTATAATGATGATACTGTTTCATTGCTGATATTGATAACTGATATCTTCTTTCCTTTTTCTTCGTCAGCTTTGTGAGCAGTTAGTCAACTGAATTACTCTTTTTGAAGAACTAACTCATTTCTTTGATTTTTCTCTATTTTTTCTGCTTTGAATATCATTGATTTCTGCTCATTATATCCATTCTTCCACTTAATTTGGATTTATTTTTATCTTTTTCTAGGATATTGAGGTAAGAACATGACTTTTGATAAGAGACTTTTCTTCCTTTCACATGACATTTAATGGTATAAATTCCCCTCTCAGTACTCCTTTCACTATGTCATGCATATTTTGATACGCTTTATTTTTATTTTCACTTAGTTCAGTGTACTTTTAAAAATTTGTTTTGAGAGTCTTTAATCTGTCTTATTTAGAAGTGTGTTTTGTAGCTTGCATTGTTTGAAGATTTTTCTGATATTGATTTTTAGTTAGATTCTCTGATGGACAGAGAACACACTCTATAATATTTTAGTTCTTTAAAATTTGTTGAGGTTTGTTTTACAGGCCAGGATGTGGTCTACCTTGGCATATGTTCTGTGTACCTTTGAATAGAATGTGTATTCTACTGATACGGGTGGAGAACTCCATAAATGTTTATTAGATGCTGTTAGTTGATTGTACTGTTCAGATTTTATATCTGTCCTGATCTTGTTCTATCCTTGTTGAGAGGAAGATGATGATGTCTCCAACTATCATTTGGATTGTCTATTTCTTTTTTCAGTTTTATCCATTTTTAGCTCACACATTGCACCTCTGTTGTTCACTGCATACACATTTCAGATTTTTATCTTGTACTAATGGACTGATCTTTTTATATCATACAGTATCATTCTTTGTAATTTTCTGAAAATTATTTTATCTGATATTAAGATAGCCACTCCTGTTTTCTGTTGATTTATGTTTACAAGATATATATTTTTCTATCCTTTCATTTTCAACATGACTATATTATTTTATTTGAAGTTTAATTTCTTGCAGACAGCATATAATTGGGTCATGTTTTTTTAATCCTCTCTACCCATCTCTTTTAATTGATAATAATGAGGCCATTTACGTTGAATATAATTATGGACATTAGACTTAAATCTGTTTTTCATTTCTCTGTTTTTTTTCTGATTTCCTCTGGATCACTTGAATATTTTTAGAATTCCATTTTGATTTTATTGTTTTTGAGTATCTCTTTGTTTAAACTTTTTAAGCATTGCGCTATATGTATACACACATAACATACACATCCTTATTGTTTTCTGTTGGTATTGTCATATTACCAGTTCAAGTGAATTGTAGCAGACTTACTTCCCTTGATGTTCTTTTACTGTCTCCATTTATAAGATAGGACTGCAAGGAGATCCAACCAGTCCATTCTGAAGGAGATCAGCCCTGGGATTTCTTTGGAAGGAATGATGCTAAAGCTGAAACTCCAGTACTTTGGCCACCTCATGCAAAGAGTTGACTCATTGGAAAAGACTCTGATGCTGCGAGGGATTGGGGGCAAGAGGAGAAGGGGATGACAGAGGATGAGATGGCTGGATGGCATCACTGACTCGATGGACGTGAGTCTGAGTGAACTCCGGGAGTTGGTGATGGACAGGGAGACCTGGCGTGCTGCGATTCATGGGGTCGCAAAGAGTCGGACACGACTGAGCGACTGATCTGATCTGATCTGATCTGATAATTGTCTTAAGTATTTGCTTACTTACATTTAGAGATACCATATACAGTGTCATAATTTTTACTTCAGCCATCAAAAACAATTTAGAAAACTCAGAGTAAAATGTATTGTCTTTAACCATATCTTTTGCTCACTGCAGTCTTTCTTCCTGATATGCCAAGATTTCTTCTTTTATCATTTTCTTTCTGTTTAAAGAATTTCCTGCAACTCTTTTTACACGATATCCCCTGGTGGCTCCAATGGTAAAGAATCCACCTGCAATGTGGGAGACCAGGGTTCAATTCCTGGGTTGGGAAGATCCCCTGGAGGAGGAAATGGCAACCCACTTCAGTATTCTTGCCTGGAGAATTCCATGGACAGAGGAGCCTAGTGGGCTACAATCCACGGGGTCGCAAAGATTGCTGAGATTTTCCCATTTTCATTTGTTTAGTGTGTGTTCTTAATCCTTGAAACATTTAAAAATCTGCTTTAAAATCTTTGTCAGATAATTCTAACATATCTCTTATCTGGGCATCGGCATCATTATCTTTTTCATTCAGTCTGAGTTCTTCCTGGTTCGTTGTATGATGAGTAACTTTCAGTTGAAACTTGAACATTTCTTTGTTGAGAATTATAGTGTGAGACTGAGTATTATTTAAAACTACTGCTTCAGCTGGCTTCCTCTGATATCTGCCTAACAGGAGAAGAAATATATTGCCTCATTACTTCCAGGTGGGGATAGAAGGTCTAGGTTTCCCAGTTGTCTTCCATTGACTCCTGGGGGCTTGTGGAATAGGGAGAGATCCTCATTACTGCTGAGTAGGTGTGGAATCCAGCTCCCCACAAGACCTTGACTGATAGCCCAGGGGTAGAGCCTCATTATCAGCCAGTGGGGATGAAAATCCTGGCTCCCTGCTGGTGTTCTTTGACACCACTTCTGCAGGATTAAACGGTGCCTTCTGATGGACTGGCAGAATGGAAGTCGAGGCTCCATAGTTAAGTTTGGGTAGAGTGGTCAGAGTATTTTTCTGTAATGTTCATTTGGAGTAGGTCAAGTATTATAAAAAGATCAGCCCTGCAGTCTCAAGGAACAGAATGATGCCTCCAGATAAGAACCTAGCCCTAAGCTAACATTTTGACTGTAGCCTTGCAAGTGAAGTCGCTCAGTCGTGTCCGACTCTTTGCGACCCCATGGACTGTAGCCTACCAGGCTCCTCTGTCCATGGGATTTTCCAGGCAATAGTACTGGAGTGGGGTGCCATTTCCTTCTCCAGGGGATCTTCCCGACCCAGGGATTGAACCCAGGTCTCCCGTGTTGTAGACAGACACTTTACTGTCTGAGCCACCAGGGAAGTCAGCCTTGGAAGAGACCCCCCCCTAAAAAAATGTCTGGATTCCTAGGCCACAGAAACTGTTAGACAGTAAATATGTTTTGTTTTAAGCTGTTTGTGATCATTCAGTATATCCCAGTGAATAACTAATAGACCACCCAGATATTCATAAGCACTTCCCACTCATAAAGTAATCTCACCTGTCTCCTCTCTCCCTAGTTGTTTGTTGGGAGGAACCCTCTTTTCCATTTCTTCTGTGTTCCTGGCTTTTCTGTCTAGAAGGTTCTTGTTTAAAGCCACATGTAAAGTGCATGTTGAAAAATATGTTTTTCCTGTGGGATGTACCTGTTTGAGATCCACTTTCTGCTGGTGTGTTTTTGGGAGCCCATTATTTATTTTAGAGGTTAAATAGAAGATTTTATAAATATTATATATGAGTTAAAAAAAAAATCTCTCAAATTTCCAGCTTCCAGTTTAGTTGATTCCAGTTTGTCTCATGGGCAAGTAACCGTAGCCAAAAATTTTAAATAGAAATGTTTTATACTTAAAAACTCTGGTCTTTTTATTTCAGGCTTCTCTGCCTTGCCCATTCCCTGCCTCAGCTCACCCAAGGCCATCTGAAGCAGTGTGTTTCCTGTTGCTCTGGCTTTCATTCCCTCAAGTACAAGAAGCTACTGGGAGCTGTAAATGCCTCCATTAAAAAAGGAGAACAATGTCAGATCAATAACATTTACTTCATACTTTTAGTGGTGCATAACTCTTCACATAACCCTACATGGTAGAATGGTCAAAACCTGCCAAGTCTTTAAATAAAGATGATGGGAAAGAAAAAATCGAAGATAACTCCTAGATTCTGTCTTGAGCAGAAGGTGGTGCCATTTTTTAAGGGAGGGAATAGAGGAACAGCAGTTTACAGGAAGGCTGTAGCCAAAGGGATCTGAGATAGTAAGTTTAATATCTGATGTATTGAGTCAGAAGTTCCTGAAAGACATTAAACTAGATATGCCCACGAGTCCATTTATGAGTATGGACCTTGGGACTGGCTTAGGTTAGGATGTTCTTTGGATTTACTCCCTTTTGTGCAATATGTGGTTTTTGAAGCCAGAAATGTGGGATGAAATCATCCAGGGATGTGCATAATGAAAAGAGATGACAGTATAGGACAGAAGCTTGAGAGATAACAGTAGTTGAGAAATTAATAAAGAAAGGGGAGCATGCAAACGATACTGGGAGCAGAGTGTTGAGAGGTGAGAAAATCAGGAAAACATACATTATTCAATCAAGGAGAAAAGAATGTTTCAAGAAAGAAATCATAATATGTATTATCATACATTCAGTTCAGTTCAGTCGCTCAGTCGTGTCCGACTCCTTGCAACCCCATGAATTGCAGCACGCCAGGCCTCCCTGTCCATCACCAACTCCCGGAGTTCACTCAGACTCATGTCCATCGAGTCAGTGATGACAGCCAGCCATACATTAAGGACTGAAAACTATTCTTCGGATTGAGTGAAAAGTACACATATGATCTTCCTGAAAACAGTTTCTGTGGTGATGGTGGAAACCTATACTAGATGGAGGTATGTGAAGGAATATGTAGAAAAAGAGAAATATGATTTGAAATTAATACAGCTACCCTTCTTCCTTATCTTACAGGCTTTCCATATAGCAACTTTTCTGTTACTTTTCATTGACATATGATTGAGTGCAGAAGGGGGGATTTGTAGTAACTTTTTTTTTGTTATCTTCCCTAGGATGAACCCACTAAATCTCACTCTTCACAGGGCTCTCTGTTTTACTCAGAAGGAATGACTGTATATATCCTGCATCCTCAGAGAGATGCAAAAAATGATATTTGTGTTCTTCTGAGTGACCTTAACTTTTAAATAACCTTGCTGCTTTTCATATTCAATACTCAGGCTGAAATCTGAGCTCTGCTCTCTTTTCTTCTAAGTACAAAAGTTTAAAATAACATTATACGGTTTGGGTCAAGGAGTAAATAGTTTGTCTATGGAGTGATAAAAGAGTTGTTTTTTATGAAAAAAAGAATTATATGAACACTTCTGTTTAAAAAACTAAGTGAAAATATAGACATTAATAAAAACTTGATCACTAATTTTATATTTACAAATAAGTTCTAGTGGAAACAACATTGATTTTATGCAGCTATTTTATCCTTTTCCCTTTTAACTTGAAGTAGCAATAGTCTTACCAAAAATTGCAAAAATAATAGAGAGTTATGTAGGCCTTTCACATAGTTACTCTAAATATTAACATTTTGCTTTAGCATTCTCTTTTCTCTGAAACTCTTTAAAGTCTTGAAGCTGCACATATAATATCCTTTAACCTCTAAAAATTTCAGTTTATTTCCTAAAAATAAGGAAAGTCACACAATCTCAATTATCAAGTCAGGAAGTTAACACTAATATAAATCAGTGCTTAAGATATGATACCCATAGCCATGTGTGGCTATTTAAATTTAAATTAAATTAATTAGAAATTTAGTTCCTCAGTCACACTGGTCTGGTCATATTTCAAGCACTTAGCAGTCGAGTGGCTGTTGTATTGGAGAGCATAGGTATAAATCATTTTCATCATTGCATAAAGTTCTATAAGACAGTAATGCTGTAGACATTCAAATTGTGTTGGTGGTTTCAATAGCAGGCTGTGCAGCAGAAGAAAAAGAGTTGTTTCAAGTTTTGTTCACCATTCTACTGTTCTTACTTTGGCTCAGGGACCTCTTTTTGCATTTAGTTGTCATGTCTCAGTCTCCTCCACTCTGGGATAATGCCTCAGTCTTTCTTTTTATTTCAGGAAAAATAATTTTTTTTCTAATTTTATCATTTATACCACATGTATTAACTGGAACTCTAAGAAAGGACTTTATTTATTTACTTCTGTTGACATCAACTTATGGATTCTTTCATTCTGTGGTTAAAATCTATTACTATAATTAATTATTTGTTTTTCAAATTATCCAAGAATTGACCAGTGAGAGCCCTTTGGTCTGAATATGTCACCTGATAATGAGATTGTTTTGCAGTATTGGCGACATTTAATTTTAAAAGTCATGTGGATCTGCTGAATATCTTAAAACTATTTAAAATAGCTGAATCATCACTATATACCTAAAAATCAAAAATTATTCATCATATGACTGCCTGTATCTCATCTTTGTATTATCCCATATCTCACGCCTATTACTGAGAACAAGATGTTTTCACTATCATTGCTTCATTACTGTTTAACTTGGACGTTCACTAATTAGTTCCCTCTTCAGTTTTGAAAAGATCTTTCACATAATTAGCATTCAGTTATTTTTATCAATTTTTTCTATCAGATTTATTGAAATATAGTTGATATGTGATACTGTATAATTTTAAGGTGTACAGCATAGTGACTTAATATACATTATGAAATTATTACCACAGTAAGTGATAAAATCTGTGCTCTGTCCTTCTCTAGGAATTTAATCTGCTGTCCACATTGGAAATCTTTGCATTACTTGCTACGTGTTTAGCAATCACTATGACTCAATGACTGTGAGTGTTTATAATTCTTCCTTTCCCCAATAAGAGTCTCATTATGGTTATTCTGTTTCCACATCAACATTGGATAGTGGGTAGGGAGGAAGCAGACAACTTGACTTTTTGTTTATAGATAAATAGACCATATTTCAATAACCTCAGGTATTCAGATGACACCACCCTTATGGCAGAAAGCAAAAAGGAACTAAAGAGCCTCTTGATGAAGGTGAAAGAGGACAGTGAGAAGCTGGCTTAAAACTCAACATTCAAAAAATGAAGATCATGGCATCTGGTCCCATCACTTCATGGCATATAGATGGGGAAACAATGGAAACAGTGACAGACTTTATTTTCTTGGGCTCCAAAATCACTGTGGACAGTGACTGCAGCCATGAAATGAAGAGACACTTGCTCCTTGGAAGAAAAGCTATGACCAGCCTAGACAGCATATTAAAAAGCAGAGACATTACTTTGCCTACAAAGATTCATATAGTGTTTCCAGTAGTCATGTATGGATGTGAAAGTTGGACCATCAGGAAGGCTGAGCACCAAAGAATTGATGCCTTCAAACTGTGATGCTGGAGAAGACTTTTGAGAGTCTCTTGGACTGCAAGGAGATCAAATTAGTCAATCCTAAAGGAAATCAACCCTGAATATTCCTTGGAAGGACTGATGCTGAAGCTGAAGCTCCAATATTTGGCCACCTGATGCAAAAAGTCGACTCATTGGAAAAGACCCTAATACTGGGAAAGACTGAAGGCAGGAGAAGGGGGCAACAGAAGATGTTTGGAGGGCATCTGTGACTTGATGGACATGAGTTTGAGCAAATTCTGGGAAATTGTGAAGAACAGGGAAGCCTGGAGTGCTGCAGTCCATAGGGTCGCAAAGAATCAGACAAGATTGTGCAACTGGACAAGAGCAAATAGACCATGAGAAGAAACTTCATTCTCTTCTTCAATAGAATAGAGCCATAGCTTTTATGTGATTGCCTAGCCTGGACTCCGTTTCCAGTCTTCCTTGCAGCAAAGCCATTGATACATGACAAAGGTTTCACCAACGGAATGTGAGAAAAAGTGATGCAACTTCAGCTTCCCTTGCTTAAAAGAAATTCCCCGACCCTAGGGGTTTTATTTATTTTTTTGTTTGTTTGTTTTTTCCCCTAATTCAGTTTATTTAAACTAAAGTGTGAAAGTGTTAGTCATTCAGTCATGTCTGACTCTTTATGATCCCACAGACTGTAGCCCTCCAGGCTCCCCTGTCCATGGGATTCTCCACACAAGAATACTGAAGTGGGTTGCCATGACCTTCTCCAGGGGATCTTCCTGACACAGGGTTTGAACCCATGTCATTTACATCTCCTGCATTGACAGGCACGTTCTTTACTACTAGCACCACCTGGGCCAGAACCAAAACCGAAACTAGTTCATTCATTTCTCATATCCCCTGCTTTTGGCAATCACTTTTCTCTGAAGCTGTGAGGTTATATATAAAAATAGGTTGACTCTGAGTTTAAGAATGATCATGTGGTATTTGTCTTTGTCTGACTTGTTTCACTTGGCATAATGCCCTCAAGCTCCATCTATGTGGTCACAAATGGTGAGATTTCATTCTTTTTTTATAGCTGAATAATGTTCTTTTATACACACACACATTCACATACCAGTTTTCATTATCCACCCATCTATGGGCACTGAGGTTGTTTTCATATCTTGGCTATGGTAAATAATGCTGCAATGAACATGGCAGGTTGAGGGGAATGTATATTTTTGAGCTACTCTTTCTAGTTTCTTCTGCCTGGGAGTGGAATTGCTGGATCACATGGTAGTTCATTTTTTAGTTTTTTTGAGGAAACACCATAATATTTTCTGTAGCAGCTGCACCAATTTACATTCCCACCAACAGTGCACAAGAGTTCTCTTTTTTCCACATCCTCATCAACGCTAGTTACCTCTAGTACTTTTTATAATAGCCCCCTAATGAGTATATAGTAATATCTCATTTTTGTTTGGCATTTCCCTGATAAGTTAATGATATAGAGCACTTTTTCATGTACCTGTTGGCTATTTGTATGTCTTCTTTTGGAAAATGTCAGTTCAGATCCACTCATTTTTAACCTTTTTTTCTTATTTTTAAATTATTTTTTTTAATTGAAGTATGGTCGATTTACAATGTTGTGTTAGTTTCAAGTGTACAGGAAAATGATTCATCAGATATGTATATGTATGTATTCTTTTTCAGATTCTTTCCTATTCTAGGTTGTTCCAAGGCATTGAATGTAGTTTCCTGCGCTATACAGTAAGTCCTTGTTTATCTGTTTTGTATATCTGTTAATCCCAAACTCCTAATTTATGCTTCCATTCATCCTGCTTCCCGGTTTACTAGCCATCAGTTTGTTTTCTAGGTCTGTGAGTCTATTTCTGTTTAATAATTAACTTCATTTATATCATTTTTTAGATCCTACATCTAAGTGATATCTCATGATATTTGTCTCTCTGTCTGACTTACTCACTTAGTATGATAATCTCTACCATCCGTGTTGCTGCAAATGCCATGTTTTCATTCTTAGGCTGAGTAGTATTCTTGTGTGTGTGTTTGTGTGTGTATACCACATCTTTATTCATCTGTCAGTTGACATTTAGGTTGCTTTCATTTTTTTAATTACATTTTTTCGCTATTGAGTTTTATGAGTTCATTGTATTTTGTGGATATTTGTCTTTTACCAGATACATGATTTGTAAATACTTTCTTAGGTTGCCTATCATTTAGTTGACGGTTTCCTTTGCTTTGCAAATAATTTTTTATATAGTTCCACTTATTTTTGCTTTTGTTATTATCATTTAGGAATTTTTGCCTATTAAGTGACTTTGCTAATGTCAGGGCTTGTGAAACAAGGCTATCACTGCGTTAGAGTTGAAATTGGCAGTTTATTTATGTAACAGAAGTATCTCTCAAAGAGATTCCAGGTCTTTTGGGGGGAAATGTAAGGCTGGGGTTCGGAGCAACTTCCTAAAAATGTCAAAGCTTTATACAGTGTCTAGCTTCTGTTTGAGGAAAAGGCAATGGCAACCCACTCCAGTACCCTTGCCTGGAAGCAGCAGCTTATGTTTGGCACTATAAATGCTCAATAAATATTTGTTGAGTTAATGAGTAATATGTAGAGAAAGGTCTCAGCTCTCTTCTGTTTCTTTAATCTTAAATTCCTTTAGGTCATAACCTAATAACCTAATAGTGTTTCCTGGATGGGCCATTTTTACACATAACGTTTTGCTGCTTAAGTATAATTATCAACTAAAGCATTACCAAATTGTTTGCTGTGGAAATACGTGTTTTGAAATTTTCAAAAAAGGGTTGGGAATTTCATGTGCAAAAGGCAGGTTGGTTTCCGTTCCTGTATCTTGCTCACAGAGCCTTTTGTATGTTAATGTATACTACAAATCTCTTAGAGGAAGGAGAATCCTCAGCATTTTTGAAGTTTATTTAAGATAAAACTGATTTTTTTTTTCTCAGTTTGTAAGGGACTGTGATATCAAGGAATATACTTTGGGAAATACTTATCTGATATTTAAAATTCTGCTCAACTTTTTTTAGGCTGACTTCTTTATTACTTTGTATCATTTTGCCATTTTAAGTCTACTTGTTATGACTCCACTGAATTTTCTTTCTTGCTGATCTGGACAGCCTCTTTTCAGATAAATATGACTTGTCCTAGGAAGGCCATTGATTTCCCAAAAAGCTGAGACCGTGAATTGTAAATGACCTCAAGATTACCCATCTGAACATTTGTCACACACTCATCAGACAACTTTGATGCAATTTTTCAAAACCATTTAGATTTTTTTGTAAGCCATTCTGTACACCTTGGTAGGAGATATTTCCTATTCTAATAGACAAAGTAGTAGAAATTTTAAACATTCAAGGAATGTTGAGTCAGTCTCTTAAAGGCAGAATTATACACAGTAAGAAAAAAGTCCATAGAAATAGAACCAAGAATAGTCTATATAAATAGTAATGTGAAGAAGAGTGAATTCCTTTTTAGCTGTAACATCACATTTTTTGCATGTTGCACACATTGTTTAGCCGTTTCTAAACACATTTCCATTTACGTCATTTGTAAAAACTGCCTAGCCTCATATTCTGGAAAACTGACAAAGTTGTAATGAACAGATGCAGATTCCATAATTGTAATTGGCTTTTACTCTAAACTAATGTTCTGACTCATGCATCATTAATGATTTCTGTTTGTCTCTATTATTACCTTACAAATTTGAAAGGGTATCTTTCAGAGTGAAAAACTTTCCTTGACTTTTTAAAATCAAGGCTTATTGCTTATGAATTATAGATTTTCCAATCACCTGTATTTAAACCTATAATTTTATTTTGCCATATTCTTTTTTACATTTCTGTTGGTTATTTGACTTCATATAATCTTTTTCATTTCCCAGTTGTATTTCCCAGAGAAGCATGTCAGTTTTAAATGACACCTTTCTTTTTATTACATTTTTCCTACTATTAAAATTTTATTTTTAAACTAGATGTTATAATGTAATATAAATTACATGCTATTTCACAAATTAGACTCTATCTGAAGAATGAATAATTAGTATTAGTAGAAGCCCAAAGGGAAATAAAAAGATGTGCTCTCATGAAACTTTTTTTCTGATAAGATTTTGACAATGACGTGGAAAATTTTCACTTGCCAAAGTGGGGCTAATTTAGGTGAATAGCTGAAGGGCTCAAAGGTACCAACTAATCTTGTTCTAAGCATAATACATGTATATTTTCATATAAAATGGAATTAAACCCCCTTATCCTGATCTTTGAACAATTCTTTTGATAGTTTCTGTTACTGAATTTTGTTATATGAAAGGAGAACACAGTATTTATTAATGAAGGAATGATTGTTTTATAATTATTTTTTTCAGTGTTTATAAGTTCTTCTCATTAAAGTACTGAAATATAGAGCAAGTGTTTTGGCATATTGTTGCTTCTTGTAAGGAAGATTTAATAGCTTGTTATGGACTATTAATATGAACAGAAGTCATTTAGAGTTCAGGTATATATTTAGAACTAGCATGTGTGCAAAAAGATACAAAGTGAATCAAGAAATTCTGGAAAAGATTGTTTGAAAAGGAAAAATTGCTATTTTCTGGCTAGCATTGATGAAATAGATATTTAAATAAAGATATTTAAATGTTTTATTTATTTTGAAGAAATATCTTAAGAGCCTCAAATATAACTTAGAATTGATATAATCAAATCAATGAAAGTATAAAACTCTTTATCTAAAATAGTAAATATAATTTAATTTCAAATGTTATCTAGGAAACTCAAAAAGGTTACAGTTGTTAGTTATTTGAAATGATTACAAATAGAATGTCTGTTTAAGTTTAGTAATAAACTGAACTATTTGTTACTGCTTACTATAAATTTAAAATAAGCATGTACATAAACTAGTTTTCTCCAGTTTTGAAAATGTCTTTATCATACTATTTTACATAAAGAAGAGAAACATCTTCATGTCCCAGATACTTACTGAGCAAATGTTGATAGGAATGCAAGTAAGGATTTTTTTCCATCTAATTTGTTGATTAAAAGGTGTACATAATGGAAGCCCATGCCAAGTAGTTTTGCTGCATGAATTTTGCAGCATATGGTAAACTAAAACCCTGGTGACCTTTTGGTCTTGTTGATCACATGCATGAAGATGATCATCTGTTAATCTCTACTAATCACTGGTACATCCTTGTACAGAAGACAGAGCAGTTTTTATTTGTGCTTCATTTGCTCTTTTGGAAAATGCTTTCACAGGGATTTTTTTTTAATCATTTTACACTCTTAGGATTATAAAATCATGAATATTTTATATCTAAGAAACATTTTAAGCAAGAGAATTAAAATTTTGAACCTGTATATAGCCCCATATTTTTTATGTTTATTTTAAATACCAGTAATAATTTTCTGGAAGTCATGGATATTAGTACCTCTTTTAGGCTTATTAACACACACATGCAGGGGTTCACACACTTTTACATATACAGTATGTGTTGTTTCTTGTTAGAATTGTAAAACAAAAGGAAAGCACCAGCGCTTCTCAAATTTTGATAGGCCTGTGAGTTACCTGGGATCTTGTTATAATCCAGATTCAGATTCTATAGTTCTATGGTGGGGTGTGAAAGTCTGCATTTCTAGCAAGCTCCCAGCTCATAACTAATCTGTTAGTCTGTCTCAGGTTAACAAACCTTTTCTTTTAAGGGCTAGGTAGTAAATATTTTAGACTTTGTAGGGCAAGAAGCAAAGTGAGGATATTTATAGGTGTTTATATAACAAAAGGAAAATGTCCACAAAATTTTTTTGATGAAATTTAAAATGTAATAATTATTCAGTACTTTGTGGTATAACTATATAATAGAACACTATTCAGCAATAAAAAGGAATGATCTACTGATAGACACAACAGGAGTGGATCTCAAAAATATTCTGCTTAGTGAAAGAGGCCCTACACAAAAGTTACTTACATACTATGTGACTCCACTGATACAAAGTTCTAGAAAATGCACCCTAATCAATGGTAGCAGAAAGCCAAGTTTTTCCTTTATGGAAAGAGAAATAAACCCTGGGTGTAAATTATGAAAAGGGAGAAAAATTCCCCACTAATGAGCTTTCCAAAAAAACAGTTATATTCACAGCATGAGAAAGCCCATCTAGAATAACATCTTTAAGAGGCACAAGAATTCCAGGTCAACAAACTGATGAAGAGAACTGAATGCCATTTCTAAGCAGCTTACATTAGAGCAAGATTGTTGAGAGGATTAATCTGTCCTCTTACTCCACGCATATTAAAGTTCTGTCATCCCTCTGATGCAGAGTTGTTCAAGTACGGACTTGACAACAATAAGTAAATTTAAATGGTGACCTGATACACTAATGTTTCTGTAACTGTATGTGACTGCAACCGGTTTTGTGAAACTGTGCTTTTAAAAAAGAAACACACACACACTCCAGAGCCAGAACTGAGAGGAGGAGGTACCTGAGGGAATTGTTTGGATGATAGGAATGTTCTGTGTCTTCAGTGTGGTAGTGGTTATGCATTGGTATATGTTTTTCAAAACTCATTAAACTTGGGGATTCCAGCCTACATTTTGTGAGGACACTTAAGCAACCCAAGGAGGAGGTCTACATGGTTAGGAACAGAGGCCAGTTCCTAACAGCCAACAGCCAGCAAGTAACTGAGGCTTTCTGCAGAGAGCCAAGTGAGTGAGCCATCTTAGATGCCAACCCTCTTGCCCCACTCTAGCCTTCAGATTACTCTAGACCCAGGCTGACAATTTAATTACAACTTGTAAGAACATTGTAAGAGTTATTTAAGATGGTGGAGTATAAGGATGTGAGCTCATCTTCTCCTGTGAGAACTCCAAAATTACAACTCACTGCTGAAGTACCATTAACAGGAGAAGGTTGGATCCCACCAAAAAAATATACCCATGTCCAAAGGCAAAGGAGAAGCCTCAGCAAGATGATAGGAGGGGGAAAATTGCATTTAGAATCAAACCCCATACACATCAGAGATATTCAGAGGGCTCAAACAAAACCTTGTGTGCACCAGGAGACTCCACAGAGACTGAGCCAGACCTGCCTTTGAGTGTTTGAGTGTCTCCTTTGGAGATACGGGTCAGCAGTGGCCTGCCTCAGGGGCAGGGGCTCTGGTGCGGCAGACCTGGGAATGCCATAAGCCCTCTTGGAGAAGTTGCCATTAACCCCACCATAGAGCCACCAGAACTTCCACAGGACTGGGGAAACAGACTCTTGGAGGGCACAAACAAAACCAGGTATGCACCAGGACCCAGGAGAAAGAAGCAGTGACCCTACAAGAGACTGACCCAAACTTGCTCGTGAGTGTCCAGGAGCCTGCGGCAGAAGCGTGGGTCAGTGGTGACCTGGTACAGGGTCAGGGGCGCTGAATGTGGCAATTTGAAGGAGGTTGCCATTATCTTCATTACCTCCACCATAGTTTGGCCTCAGGTCAAACAACAGGGAGGTAACACAGCCCTGCCCATCAACAGCAAATTGAATTAAAGATTTACTGAGCAAGGCCCTGCCCACCAGAAAAAGATCCAGTTTCCCACTCAGTCTCTCCCATCAGGAAGTTTCCATAAGCCTCTTATCCTTCTCCATCAGAGGGTAGACAGAATGAAAACCATAGTCATAGAAAACTAATCAAACTGATCACATGGACCACAGCCTTGTCTAACTCAATGAAACCATGAGCCATGCCGTATAAAGCCACCCTATACAGATGAGTCATGGTGGAGAGTTCTAACAAAACGTGGTCCACTGGAGAAGGGAATGGCAAACCACTTCAGTATTCTTGCCTTGAGAACCCCATGAATGGTATGAAAAGGCAAAAAGATAGGACACTGAAAGATGAACTCCCCAGGTCGGTAGGTGCCCAATATGCTACTGGAGAACAGTGGAGAAATAACTCCAGAAAGGATGAAGAGATGGAGCCAAAGCAAAAACAATACCCAGTTATGGATGTGACTGGTGATAGAAGCAAAGTCCGATATTGTAAAGAACAATATTGCATAGTAATCTGGAATGTTAGGTCCATGAATCAAGGCAAATTGGAAGTGATCAAACAGGAGGTGGCAAGAGTGAACATTGACATTTTAGGAATCAGTGAACTGAAATGGACTGGAATGGGTGAATTTAACTCAGATGACCATTATATCTACTACTGCAGGCAGGAATCCCTTAGAAGAAATAGAGTAGCCATCATAGTCAACAAAAGAGTCTGAAATGCAGTACCTGGATGCAATCTCAAAAATGACAGAATGATCTCTCTTCATTTCAAAGGCAAACCATTCACTGTCTCAGTAATCCAAGTCTATGCCCCAACCAGTAATGCTGAAGAAGCTGAAGTTGAATGGTTCTATGAAGACCTACAAGACCTTCTAGAACTAAAATCAAAAAAAAGAAGTCCTTTTCATTGTAGGGGACTGGAATGCAAAAGTAGGAAGTCAAGAGATACCTGGAATAACAGGCAAATTTAGCCTTGGAGTACAGAATGAAGCAGGTCAAAGGCTAACGGAGGTTTGCCAAGAGAACACACCGGTCATAGCAAACAACTCCTCTTCCAACAAGACAAGAGGAGCCTCTACATATGGACATCACTGGATGGTCAACACTGAAATCAGATTGATTATATTCTTTGCAGCCCAAAATGGAGAACCTCTATACAGTCAGCAAAAATAAGACCAGGAGCTGACTGTGGCTCAAATCATGAACTTCTTATTACCATTTCAGATTGAAATTGAAGAAAGTAGGGAAAACCACTAGACCATTCAGGTATGACCTAAATCAAATCCCTTATGATTATAGAGTGAAAATGACAAATAAATTCAAGGGATGAGATCTGATAGACAGAGTCCCTGAAGAATTATGGATGGAAGTTCATGACTGTACAGGAGCCAGTGATTAAGACCATCCCCGAAAAGAAAAAATGCAAAAAGACAAAATGGTTGTCTGAGGAGACCTTACAAATACCTGAGAAAAAAAGAGAAGCAAAAGGCAAAGGAGAAAAGGAAAGTATACCCATTTGAATGCAGAGTTCCAAAGAATAGCAAGGAGAGATAAGAAGCCTTCCTCAATGATCAATGCAAAGAAATAGAAGAAAACAACAGAATGGGAAAGACGAGAGATCTCTTTTAAAAAATTTGAGATACAAAGGGAACATTTCATGCAAAGATGGGCACAATAAAGGACAGAAATGGTATGGACCTAAAAGAAGCAGAATAGAAGAGGTGGCAAGAATACGCAGAAGAACTATACAAAAAGGATGTTTATAACCCAGATAACCACGATGGTGTGATCACTAACCTAGAGCCATACATCTTGGAATGTGAAGTCAAGTGGGCCTTAGGAAGCATCACTACGAACAAAGCTAGTGGAGGTGATGGAATTCCAGTTGAGTTATGTGAAGTCCTGAAAGATGATGCTGTGATAGTGCTGCACTCAATATGCCAGCAAATTTGGAAAACTCAGCAGTGGCCACAGGACTGAAAAGGTCAGTTTTTGTTCTAATCCCTAAGAAAGGCAATGCCAAAGAATGCTCAAACTACCGCACAATTGCACTCATCTCACACGCTAGCAAAATAATGCTCAAAATTCTCCAAGCCAGGCTTTAGCAATATGTGAACCGTGAACTTCCAGATGTTCAAGCTGGATTTAGAAAAGGCAGATGAGCCAGAGATCAAATTGCCAACATCCGCTGGATCATGGAAAAAGCAAGAGAGTTCCAGAAAAACATCTATTTCTGCTTTATTGACTATGCCAAAGCCTTTGACTGTGTGGATCACAATAAACTGTCAAAAATTCTTTAAGAAATGGGAATACCAGACCACCTGACCTCCCTCTTGAGAAACCTATATGCAGGTCAGGAAGCAACAGTTAGAACTGGACATGGAACAACAGACTGGTTCCAAATAGGAAAAGGAGTATGTCAAGGCTGTATACTGTCACCCTGCTTATTTAATTTCTATGCAGAGTACATCATGAGAAACTCTGGGGTGGAAGAAGCACAAGCTGGAATCAAGATTGCTGGGAGAAATATCAATAACCTTAGATATGCAGATGACACCACCCTTATGGCAGAAAGCGAAGAATAACTAAAGAGCCTCTTGAAGAAAGTGAAAGAGGAAAGTGAAAAAACTGGCTTAAAATTCAACACTCAGAAAACTAAGATCATGGTATCTGGTCCCATCACTTCGTGGCAAATAGATGGGGAAACAATGGAAACAGTAAGATGCTTTATTTTGGGGGGCTCTAAAATCACTGCAGATGGTGACTACAGCCATGAAATTAAAAGACGCTTGCTCCTTGGAAGGAAACTTATGGCCAACCTAGATAGCATATTAAAAAGCAGAGATATTACTTCATTGATAAAGGTCCATCTAGTCAAAGCTATGGTTTTTCCAGTAGTCATGTATGGATTTGAGAGTTGGACTATAAAGAAAGCTGAGCACTGAAGAATTGAAGCTGTTGAATTGTGGTGTTGGAGAAGACTCTTGAGAGTCCCTTGGACTGCAAGGAGATCCAACCAATCCATCCTAAAGGAAATTAGCTCTGAATATTCCTTGGAAGAACTGATGCTGAAGCTGAAGCTCCAATACTTTGGCCACCTGATGAGAAGAACTGACTCATTGGAAAAGACCCTGATCCTGGGAAAGATTGAATGCAGGAGGAGAAGGGGACAACAGAGGGTGAGATGGTTGGATGGCATCCCGGACTCGATGAACTTGAGTTTGACTTAAGTCCAGGAGTTGATGATGGACAGGGAAGCCTCGTGTGCTGCACCCTATGGGGTCACAAAGAGTCAGACATGACTGAGTCACTGAACTGAGCTGTAAGAACATTGGAACCAAAACACCCAACGAAGCCACTCCCAAGGTTCTAGACATTGATAATAAATCTTTTTTTTTCTTAAGCCAAAAACAAACCAAAAAACTCTTAAGCTCTAAGGGGTTCCCTGGTGGCTCAGATGGTAAAGAATCTGCCTGCAATGCAGGAGACCTGGGTTAGATCCCTCGATCAGAAAGATACCCTGGAGAGAGGATTCTTGCCTGGAGAATTCCATGGAGAGAGAATCCCGGCAAGCCACAGTCCATGGAGTCACAGAGTCGGGGACAACTGAGCAACTAACAGGTTCCCAGGTAGTGCTGTGGTAAGGAACCTGTCTGCCAGCACAGGAGGTGTAAGAGCTGTGGGTTTGATCCCTGGGTCCCCTGGAGAAGGAAATGGCTGCCTACTCTAGTATTCTTGCCTGGAGAATCCCATGGATAGAGGAGCCTGGGAAGCTACAGTCAATAGTGTCACAAAGAGTCAGACAGACTGAAGTGGCTTAGCACACAGCACACATATGCTTTAAGTGGGTGTACTTTGTTTTTTTGTATTTAAATTATACCTTGGTAAAGTAAATTTTAAAAAGAAGCTTGTTTGAGGGTCTTCAGCTAAGATAATATGTGAAATGACATTGTAAATTATAAATTTGTATCCAAATGTGTTGTTATTGCTCTTTAAGTACTACCAAAGAGGCCTTTACATTATAGGTAGGGCCACTAGTAATCTGAACTCCTTTTCATCAGGAGACTATTTATTCTTGACCAGTATACATTTAGGGTAAATATTAAGTAGATAACCACTCTAAGAATATGTCTAACTAACTTTCTCAATAGAAGGGTGGGGACTTTCGAACCCTTCGCTTAGGGACCCAGGATTTAAATATGCTTGACATTTTTCAAAATAGAAATGAAGGTAGTATGGTGTTATAATATATTGAATAATAAGTTTTAGACTTAATATCAGGAAACCTAGGGTTTAGTCTCCACTCAGGCACTAATTCACAAACAGTCATGGAGAAACTTTTCAAACTTCCCTGGATCCCAATTTTCTCCTTTCTCAACATTAAGTTGTTGGACTAGATGATCTTACCATGCTTAAAAATCTGATTCTATAAATTAGGAAACATTAAAAGATGATGAGAATAGAGTATGTAGCATTAAAAAGATGCTTCTATTTCTTATTTCATATGATGATGTTGGATGCCATGAACCTTCAAAGATAGTTCAGAGTGATACTTTTCTAAATTCCTGGTTTTTGAAAAGTATTTAAAAGAGAAGATTTCAATTTAGCAACCTGAAAGTGTAGGCTTTATTGGAGCATTGGAGCACTGTGGTGCAAAAAAAGAAAATGTCTGTTTTTACACATTTGTCTTAAACATCTTGTTTCCCTTTTCAGTCATTAAAATATTTTCAGTTCCAAAATTCAGAAATAATCTGAATTTTTCCCTTTTATTACCAGATTTTTAGTCATGGAAAATGGATATGTGTACCATGGTTAGGAAGTCATTTCATTAGTCTTCAAATAGAGAATTTAAAATCAATGTTTTTAAACTTTTGCAGATGTTTTTATTCCTAGGTCTTGCATATCATATCAGAAAACTAGTTTGCTCTGTAAATTAGTTACATAAGTGTAGTAGTCAGTGATCAACACACATAAACGTTATTTTAAAGTGTGTTATTCAAGCTTCCCCAGCAGCTCAGATGGTAAAGAATCTGCCTGCAATGCAGGAGACCTGGGTTTGATCCAGTCACATTCAGTGTAGCAGTCAGTGATCAGCACACATACATGTTATTTTAAAATAGAGCTCATTAATTTTCTAATTGTGCTTTTTTTTGTTTAATCTCAACTTTGTCACTTACCAACTGGATACAAGTTATTCAAACTTTCTGAATCTGGTTTCTTTTGTTTTTATTTTTTTTATTTATTTTTTAATTTTATTATTTAACTTTACAATATTGTATTGGTTTTGCCATATATAAATGGAGTAATAATACCTGTCTCATCAAATTGTTGATTAGTCAAGGATTTAGCAAGCGTAGCAAAAGTACCTGGTCGTAGGAACTTATTTTCTTTTGTTCCCTGAAGTTGACCTAACAGTTGAATTATTATTATTTTTTGTGGCCACATGATGAATTAGTGACAGGGAAAAAAGATTAATTTTATCCCTTAAGTTCCATCTTCTCCATCTGCATATGCTTTGGCTTGATGAGTGACTATTTTTTCATTTTTGTACTTTGCTGGCTCTGAAGTTTTCAAACATGGATTTTAAGTATTCGGATATTTTCATAAGTATAAAATTTTAAACTTTCACTAGTTCACAAACCATTTTGATTTACTTTAGCATTACATAGTGACTAAATATAGAAATATTTAATGAAGATGTGATGTGGTGCTTTGTGGCCAGACAGTAGTGGATTTGAATCCTCACTAGTAAACATGTGAACTTGGACTATTTGTTTAACCTGTGAGCCTAAATTTTCTAAGACATTAAATGGTGATGATGATTAAGTGCTTAGTTTTGTACCTGGAACATATTAAACACTCAAAAAATACTAATTATAAGCCATCAGTTCCATGGACTGTATAGTCCTTGGGGTTGCAAAGAGTCGGACATGACTGAGAGACTTTCACTCTCATCATCATCCTTAGATGACAATTTAATTTATATATGGGTTGAATCCTATATGGGTTATTAAGTTAGCTGACTATTAGTGATTTCTGATTCTAACCAGAGTTTCAAATTTGTGTGAATATGAACTTATTACCGTTATTCAAAAGTACACACTTTGTTGATGGTGGATCAATGGTAGTATCTTTACTGAAGATGCCATGTTACATGGAAATGTGAAGCAATGTTTATTTTGCTGAGATTTTTGACCAGCAAATTTACCAAGTTATCGTTATTGTTGTGTCATGCCAGACTGACTCTCATGGGTTTCCCTGGTGGCTTAGATGGTAAAGAATCCATTTGCAATGCAGGAGACACAAATTCGATCCCTGGAGAAGATTGAACCTTCCTAGGTCAGGAAGATCCCTGGAGGAGGGCATGTCAACCCACTCCAGTATTCTTGCCTGGAGAATCCCCATGGACAGGGGAGCCTGATGGGCTATAGCCCATGGAGTTGCAGGGAGTCGGACATGACTGAGCAACTAACACACATACAGACTGTCTTCGTGGAAAGTTTAACATATTAAAAGTACATTTCTTTACCTTCTACGGAACTTACCACAGCAGTAAGCACATTGTAGGCAGTATGCAAATATTAATTTGTTAATATTAACAATTAAGTTAGTAAGTTGGGAGAATTTAAAATGTATAGCATTCTTAACTTAAAATACAAATGAACCCTGAAAGTTAACAGAGGAAGAAATTAATTCACAATTATTAAAAATTCTTTTTCATCATATCTTAATTGTTATGCATTCTGAAAATGGGATTCATATCAGAAGAACTATTACCTTGTCTCTGCCTCAGCTCAGAGGGCATAGGAATTTCTGTACATCTCTATTTTCTTTTGCAGTTTCATTTTTTATTCTTTGTACTCATTAATCTCTTTAAAATGAATTTTTTTTCCTTATTACTGCAATAAAATACATATCACCAAGAAAAAATCCTTCAGGTAATACAAAGAAAAAAATTAAAATTACCCATAGTTCTACTCCCCAGCAATACTCACTGTGAATATTTGTACTCTATGGGCTCTATTTTTTTAATGTATTTGCATACATGCTTACATGTTTATATACATATACATAGACACACACACACATAAATATATGTATGTGCTCAGTTGTGTCTGACTCTGCAACCCCGTGGACTGTAGCCTCCTAGGCTTCTCTGTCCATGGGATTTTTCAGACGAGAACACTGGAGTGGGTTGCCATTTCCTCCTCCAGAGGATCTTCCTGACTCAGGGATCAAACCCACCTCTTTTGTGCCTCCTGCATTGCAGGTGGATTCTTTACCCACTGAACCATTGGGGAAGCCCAGAGCAGGAAAGTATCTGTAGGTAAACCAAATGACTATTACCTACATTTCACTGTTGGGAAGTATTTCCCTAAGTACTCTTCCAAAGCCCAAAAATCAAAGGTTACAGAGTCATCTTATCTTAGTCTTTAATATAGCATTTGCTGAAAGTAAGAAACAGGCTTAGAATAGAAACCCTAAATCTAAAAAAGACTAAGGAAGATCACCAAAATGAAACAGTTTACTTCCCAGTATTGCTTTTAAAAGCCTAGTTGACAGCCTTACTTACATGTTTTCTAGAGACATCACAGTAAATAAATGTTCAAAGACATAGATATGAAATATGAAAGTATCTTACATTATAAGCATACAGGTTTCTCCCTCCTCCTTTTTGCCCTATTTTTCTTCTCGCTAATGATCTAAAATCCAAAGAGTTTACTTATTCTCCTAGCACTGAGGAAGAGGAATCTGATCCTCACCACCTCTGGTTGAGGTGTCTTATCCCAACTGGTCTCTGGGCATAATAAGCCTCTTCTGTCTATATTACCTACTATAAATTATTCATGACCAATATAATTCTTGATTTATTCTCTTATTCAGAGTCCAAGTCTGCTGCTTATTGGCTGTACAAAGCTTCTTTTCTGTGTGTCAGTTCTCTCATCTTTAAAATAGGAGAATATAATTTATCTTATAGGATTGTGAGGATCAAGTTCATTCCCTGTAAATTACTTAAACAGCATTTAGTACCTAATATCTGCTTTATTATAGTCATCATCAAGCTTCCCTGGTGACTCAGATGGTAAAGTGTCTGCCTGCAATGTAGGAGACCCAGGTTCAATCCCTGGGTTGAGAAGATCCCCTGGAGAAGGTAATGGCAACCCACTCCAGTACTCTTGCTGGAAATTCCATGGATGGAGGAGCCTGGTAGGCTACAGTCCATGGGATCGCAAAGAGTTGGACACAACTGAGCAACTTCATTTTATAGTCATCATCATCATGTTATCAAGGGCAGAGTATAGTGATTGGAGAGCTCAGCTATTCCCTGCTAATTTGGCCCCTTCTGTACTTCTCAGTTTGGGGCTGCCATTATTGATCTATGCCTTTTGGCTCTTTGCCTCCCTGCTAAGTTGTGCTAAGTCACTTCAGTCATGTCCTACTCTTTATGACCCTGTGGACTATAACCCACCAGGCTCCTCTCTCCATGGGATTCTCCAGGCAAGAATACTGGATTGGGTTGCCATGCCCTTCTCCAGGGAATCTTCCTGACCCAGGAATTGAACCTGAGTCTCTTATGTCTCCTGCATTGGCAGGAAGATTCTTGACCACTAGCATCAACTAGGAAGCCCCAAAAGTATTAGTTGCTTCAGTCATGTCTGACTCTTTGCAACTCCATGGACAGTCAACCACCAGGCTCCTCTGTCCACGGAATTCTCCAAGCAAGAATACTGGAGTGGGCAGCCATTCCCTTCTCCAGAGGATCTTCCTGACCCAGGGATCAAACCCAGGTCTCCCGCATTGCAGGTGGATTCTTTACTGTCTGAGCTGTAGGTAAGTGTCATTTGGCTCATTGCTTCTGTTTTACTCCTGGCAAGTACTCTGACTTCAACCTCAACTGTCTTTCATGCCACAGGGATAGGAGTAGCAGAACACTGAGGAACTTTTCTGGATCATTTCTACACTTTGATGGAAATAAGGGAAACCTGGAGTGAGTTTGGGGTGTTATTTCAGGCTTCTTTTGTCATTTTTTTGTGACTCTTTCACCAAGCTTCCTCAGTGTTAGCTTTTTTCTCCTCTATTTCATCAGAGGAAACTTCAGTTTCATTCTCTGAATCTTCCTTGTTTAGTAACCTTGATTCACTTATTTCTCCTCTGTAATCCTTTGGTAAGTGTTTTAAGGACTTTGAAAGCCAGATCTAAGGAGTAGGGAGATAGATGTATAGGTAAACAAGACTACATTTCATTGATATTTTTATCCAGTCATCCTTCCAAGACCTAGAAGTCTAAAGTTAGAGAATTGTCTTATCTTAGTCTTTAGTATAACGTTTTTCTCAAACCAAGAAAAGGCTTAGGTTAGCCGCTATTTCCTACCTTGCCATAAGGTGGTCATTAATAGATACATCCTCAGAGCTTGAGGTTCTGATCTTAAAATCAGGACCTTTAGGAATTAAAACAAAACCAGTTTTCTCTTTAAATGTGAATCTAGATCTTAGAAATAAAAGCCATACATAGAGATCCTGTCTTGGAGTTCTAAGCCAAGCATTTAGCTCTCTTATTTTAGGCTTTATTTGCTGTTTTTACTGAGAGTAATATTTATATATATTTATGAATCAAGAGAAATGGGTAAAAGAAGAACAATACAGAGTGGAAAGAACAACCTTTAAAGTATCTAAAAACTTCTCATTACATTTGTGTTTGGAACAGGATACTTTCACTGTACCGAGGATATGCAACTGTAGAATAATTACAAGCATATATCTTTTTAAGAACTTTTGCCTTCCCACCTTTTTTGAGTCACATCTTCTATAACTTATTGAATATATAGTCAGACGGTATTTCAGCTTTATTTTTGGCTATTTAACAAACTGATTCTTCAGTTCAGTTCAGTTCAATCACTCAGTCGTGTCCGACTCTTTGCAACCCCATGAATTGCAGCACACCAGGCCTCCCTGTCCATCATCAACTCCTGGAGTTCACTCAAACTCAAGTCCATCGAGTCGGTGATGCCATCCAGCCATCTCATCCTTTGTCGTCCCCTTCTCCGCCTGCTCCCAATCCCTCCCAGCATCAGGGTCTTTTCCAATGAGTCAACTCTTCGCATGAGGTGGCCAAAGTACTGGAGTTTCAGCTTTAGCATCAGTCCTTCCAAAGAACACCCAGGACTGATCTCCTTTAGGATGGACTGGTTGGATCTCCTTGCAGTCCAAGGGACTCTCAA
This sequence comes from Bos taurus, assembly GCF_002263795.3. Classification (NCBI taxonomy): domain Eukaryota; kingdom Metazoa; phylum Chordata; class Mammalia; order Artiodactyla; family Bovidae; genus Bos; species Bos taurus. The sequence continues at coordinate 6,354,581 of NC_037329.1, read as the reverse complement.
GAGTCTTCTCCAACACCACAGTTCAAAAGCATCAATTCTTCGGCGCTCAGCCTTCTTCACAGTCCAACTCTCACAGCCATACATGACCACTGGGAAAACCATAACCTTGACTAGGCGAATCTTTGTTGGCAAAGTAATGTCTCTGCTTTTGAATATGTTATCTAGGTTGGTCATAACTTTCCTTCCAAGGAGTAAGCATCTTTTAATTTCATAGCTGCAGTCACCATCTGCAGTGATTTTGGAGCCCCCCAAAATAAAGTCTGACACTGTTCCCACTGTTTTCCCATCTAATTCCCATGAAGTGATGGGACCAGATGCCATGATCTTCGTTTTCTGAATGTTGAGCTTTAAGCCAACTTTTTCACTCTCCACTTTCACTTTCAAGAGGCTTTTTAGTTCCTCTTCACTTTCTGCCATAAGGGTAGTGTCATCTGCGTATCTGAGGTTATTGATATTTCTCCCAGCAATCTTGATTCCAGCTTGTGCTTCCTCCAGCCCAGCATGTCTCATGATGTATTCTGCATATAAGTTAAATAAGCATGGTGACAATATACAGCCTTGACGTACTCCTTTTCCTATTTGGAACCAGTCTGTTGTTCCATGTCCAGTTCTAACTGTTGCTTCCTGACCTGCATACAGGTTTCTCAAGAGGCAGGTCAGGTGGTCTGGTATTCCCATCTCTTTCAGAATTTTCCACAGTTTATTGTGATCCACACAGTCAAAGGCTTTGGCATAGTTAATAAAGCAGAAATAGATGTTTTTCTGGAACTCTCTTCCTTTTTCCATGATCCCTTACATAGCTGTAATATTCATCAGTCTTTACTATAAATAAGTTACTTTTTCATTCCATCACTTTAGGACTTGAAAATTATAGGCTGTATTAATTAATTAATGAAAACAGAGGACCAGTGTGTGATAATAGCAACAGAAACAAGTAATAGATGGTCAGCTCACTTTGTTATCTATATCAGTCCAGGGGATTGCATCTTTTCTTCATGCATTGGTGGTGGTGGTGGTGGCTTAGTTGTCAAGTCATGTCCAACTTGTGCAGCCCCATGCACTGTATGTAGCCTGCCAGGCTCCTTTGCCCATGGGATTTCCCAGGCAAGATTACTGGAGTGGGTTGCATTTCCTCTCCAGGGGATCTTTCCAGCTTTAGGAATCCAACCCAGATCTCCTGAATTACAAGCAGATTCTTCACTGACTGAGCTACAAGGGAAGCCCTCATGCCTTGGTGCCTGTTTTTAAGGGTGATGGCATTTCTGGGCTTTCCAGATGGTGCTAGTGGTAAAGGACCCACCTGCCAGTGTAGGAGACATAAGAGACACAGGATCAGTCCCTGGGTCAGGAAGATCCCCTGGAGGAGGACAAGGCAACTCAAGTGCTCAGATAGCAGCAACAATATATGTTATTTAGGTGTATAGTTGGTTTACATTATTAGAATCAGGTATACAATAGTCACTCAAAATTTTTATGGATTATACTCTTATTTATAGTAATAAAAATAGTGGCTATATTCCCTATGCTGTTCAAGATATCATCGTAATTTATTTCTTTAAGACATAGTAAAACAGTACTATGTACTACCTCTTTACCACTACCCCTGTATCGCCCCTCTCCACTTTACCTCTCCTCATGGGAACCACACGTCTGTTCTCTGTATCTGAGTTTGTTTCTTGCTGTATTCTCTAGTTTGTTTTATTTTTTAGATTCCACATGTAAATGGTAACATGCAGTATTTGTCTTTCTCTGTCTGACCTATTTCACTAAGCACAATACCCTCCGCGCTGTGCTTAGTCACTCAGTCATGTCTGACTCTGTGCGACCCCATGGATTGTAGCCTGCTAGGCTCCTCTGTCCATGGGGATTCTCCAGGTAAGAATACTGAAGTGGGTTGCCATGCCCTCCTCCAGGGGATCTTCCCAACTCAGAGATCGAACCCAGGTCTCATGCACTGTGGGCATATTCTTTACCATCTGAGCCACCAGAGAAACACAATGCCCTCCAACTCCATCCACATCATTGCAAATGTCGAAGTTTTATTCTTTTTTATTGCTGGGTAATATTCCACTGTGTGTGTGTACACCACATCTTCTTTATTCATTCATCTGTTGATGGACACTTAAATTGCTTTCATGTCTTGTCTGTTGTAAATAATGCTGCTATTAGCATTGAGGTACATGTATCTTTTTGAATTAGTGTTTTCATTTTTCTCAGATATATACCCAGGATTGGAATTGCTGGATCATATGGCACTTCTGTAATATTTTTAGGTTTTGAGGACACCTGCATACTGTTTTATATAGTGGCTGAGCCAATTTATATTCCCACTAACATGTGGTTCCCTTTTCTCCACATATTTACCAATATTTTTTTTTGTAGTCTTTCTGATGACAGCCATTTTGACAGGTATAAGGTGATATCTCATTGGCAATGACAATAATAGTAATAATTAGAGGCAGCTGATATTTATATGATTCTTATACATTTTTGTCATTTTATAAGACTTTTATATATATATTGATCCAGTGGCCGGGAGGACCAACCCCACGTCCTAGGAGCCGTGGCTGCATGGGTGCAGGAGGGCCTAGAGGAGCTATCCCATGTTGAAGGTCAGGAAGGGCGGTGGTGAGGAGATACCCCTCATCCAAGGTAAGGAGCAATGGCTGTGCTTTGCTGGAGCAGCTGTGAAGAGATACCCCACGCCCAAGGTAAGAGAAACCCAAGTAAGACGGTAGGTGTTGCAAGAGGGCATCAGAGGGCAAACACACTGAAACCATACTCATAGAAAACTAGTCAATCTAATCACACTAGGACCACAGCCTTGTCTAACTCAATGAAACTAAGCCATGCCCGTGGGGCAACCCAAAATGGGTGGGTCATGGTGGAGAGATCTGACAGAATGTGGTCCACTGGAGAAGGGAATGGCAAACCACTTCAGTATTCTTGCCTTGAGAACCCCATGAACAGTATGAAAAGGCAAAATGATAGGATACTGAAAGAGAAACTCCCCAGGTCAGTAGGTGCCCAATATGCTACTGGAGATCAGTGGAGAAATAACTCCAGAAAGAATGAAGGGATGGAGCCAAAACAAAAAGAATACCCAGCAGTGGATGTGACTGGTGATAGAAGCAAGGTCCGATGCTGTAAAGAGCAATATTGCATAGGGACCTGGAATGTCAGGTCCATGAATCAAGGCAAATTGGAAGTGGTCAAACAAGACATGGCAAGAGTGAATTCTAGGAATCAGCAAACTGAAATGGACTGGAATGGGTGAATTTAACTCAGATGACCATTATATCTACTACTGTGGGCAGGAATCCCTCAGAAGAAATGGAGTAGCCATCATGGTCAACAAAAGAGTCTGAAATGCAGTACTTGGATGCAATCTCAAAAACGACAGAATGATCTCTGTTCGTTTCCAAGGCAAACCATTCAATATCACAGTAATCCAAGTCTATGCCCCAACCAGTAACACTGAAGAAGCTGAAGTTGAACGGTTCTATAAAGACCTACAAGAACTTTTAGAACTAACACCCAAAAAAGATGTCCTTTTCATTACAGGGGACTGGAATGCAAAAGTAGGAAGACAAGAAACACCTGGAGTAACGGGCAAATTTGGCCTTGGAATACGGAATGAAGCAGGGTAAAGACTAACAGAATTTTGCCAAGAAAATGCACTGGTCATAGCAAACACCCTCTTCCAAGAACACAAGAGAAGACTCTATACATGGACATCACCAGATGGTCAACACCGAAATCAGATTGATTTTATTCTTCGCAGCCAAAGATGGAGAAGCTCTATACAGTCAGCAAAAACAAGACCAGGAGCTGACTGTGGCTCAGACCATGAACTCCTTATTGCCAAATTCAGACTTAAATTGAAGAAAGTAGGGAAAACCACCAGACCATTCAGGTATGACCTAAATCAAATCCCTTATGATTATACAGTGGAAGTGAGAAATAGATTTAAGGGCCTAGATCTGCTAGATAGACTGCCTGATGAACTATGGAATGAGGTTCCTGACATTGTACAGGAGACAGGGATCAAGACCATCCCCATGGAAAAGAAATGCAAAAAAGCAAAATGGCTGTCTGGGGAGGCCTTACAAATAGCTGTGAAAAGAAGAGAAGCCAAAAGCAAAGGAGAAAAGGAAAGATATAAGCATCTGAATGCAGAGTTCCAAAGAATAGCAAGAAGAAATAAGAAAGGCTTCTTCAGTGATCAATGCAAAGAAATAGAGGAAAACAACAGAATGGGAAAGACTAGAGATCTCTTCAAGAAAATCAGGGATACCAAAGGAACATTTCATGCAAAGATGGGCTCGATAAAGGACAGAAATGGTATGGACCTAACAGAAGCAGAAGATATTAAGAAGAGATGGCAAGAATACACAGAAGAACTGTATGAAAAAGATCTTCACGACCCAGATAATCATTATGGTGTGATCACTGACCTAGAGCCAGACATCCTGGAATGTGAAGTCACGTGGGCCTTAGAAAGCATCACTACGAACAAAGCTAGTGGAGGTGATGGAATTCCAGTGGAGCTATTCCAAATCCTGAAAGATGATGCTGTGAAAGTGCTGCACTCAATATGTCAGCAAATTTGGAAAACTCAGCAGTGGCCACAGGACTGGAAAAGGTCAGTTTTCATTCCAATCCCAAAGAAAGGCAATGCCAAAGAATGCTCAAACTACCACACAATTGCACTCATCTCACATGCTAGTAAAGTAATGCTCAAAATTTTCCAAGCCAGGCTTCAGCAATATGTGAACTGTGAACTTCCTGATGTTCAAGCTGGTTTTAGAAAAGGCAGAGGAACCAGAGATCAAATTGCCAACATCCACTGGATCATCGAAAAAGCAAGAGATTTCCAGAAAAACATCTATTTCTGCTTTATTGATATGCCAAAGACTTTGAGTGTGTGGATCACAATAAACTGTGAAAAATTCTGAAAGAGATGGGAATACCAGACCACCTGATCTGCCTCTTGAGAAATTTGTATGCAGGTCAGGAAGCAACAGTTAGAACTGGACATGGAACAACAGACTGGTTCCTAATAGGAAAAGGAGTACGTCAAGGCTGTATACTGTAACCCTGTTTATTTGCCTTATATTCACAGTACATCATGAGAAACGCTGGACTGGAAGAAGCACAAGCTGGAATCAAGATTGCCGGGAGAAATATCAATAACCTCAGATATGCAGATGACACCACCCTAATGGCAGAAAGTGAAGAGGAACTAAAAAGCCTCTTGATGAAGGTGAAAGAGGAGAGTGAAAAAGTTGTCTTAAAGCCCAACATTCAGAAAACGAAGATCATGGCATCCGGTCCCATCACTTCATGGGAAATAGATGGGGAAACAGTGGAAACAGTGTCAGACTTTATTTTTCTGGGCTCCAAAATCAATGCAGATGGTGACTGCAGCCATGAAATTAAAAGATGCTTGCTCCTTGGAAGGAAAGTTATGACCAACCTAGATAGCACATTCAAAAGCAGAGACATTACTTTGCCAACAAAGGTCTGTCTAGTCAAGGCTATGGTTTTTCCAGTGGTCATGTATGGATGTGAGAGTTGGGCTGTGAAGAAGGCTGAGCGCCGAAGAATTGATGCTTTTGAACTGTGGTGTTGGAGAAGACTCTTGAGAGTCCCCTGGACTTGCAAGGAGATCCAACCAGTCCATTCTGAAGGAGATCAGCCCTGGGATTTCTTTGGAAGGAATGATGCTAAAGCTGAAACTCCAGTACTTTGGCCACCTCATGCAAAGAGTTGACCCTTGGAAAAGACTCTGATCCTGGGAGGGATTGGGGGCAAGAGGAGAAGGGGACGACAGAGGATGAGATGGCTGGATGGCATCACTGACTCGATGGACATAAGTCTGGTTGAACTCCCGTAGTTGGTGATGGACAGGGAGGCCTGGCGTGCTGCTATTCATGGGGTCGCAAAAAGTCGGACACGACTCAGTGACTGATCTGATCTGATCTGATCTGATACATTTTGGTCATTTTATAAGACTTTCATATATATATTGATTCATTCATTCTTCACAACAATCTATGGGATAGATTTGTTAATACTCTTTTACAGTTGAGGAAATTGATGCCCAAAAGCTGAATGACTTTCCCAGGGTCTAATTACTAATAAATAACTGGCAGAACTAAGATATATATAAGGTATCTGGATTCAGAACCTAACTCTTAACTACTTAGCTACACCATTTGTTTATTGGTTATGATGTTGAATGAATGAAGCCCACATGTGCATTGACATTATGAAAACATCATCAGAGGTTTAATTAAAGTGCATTATATAAAACAACTTAAATTACTTTAGAACATAAATTTTTATATCTTCTAAAAATCTGAGCAAAAGAGACACTGATGTATAGAACAGTCTTATGGACTCTGTGGGAGAGGGAGAGGGTGGGAAGATATAGGAGAATGGCATTGAAACATGTAAAATATCATGTAAGAAACGAGTTGCCAGTCCAGGTTCGATGCACGATACTGGATGCTTGGGGCTAGTGCACTGGGATGACCCAGAGGGATGGTATGGGGAGGGAGGAGGGAGGAGGGTTCAGGATGGGGAACACATGTATACCTGTGGCGGATTCATTTTGATATTTGGCAAAACTAATACAATTATGTAAAGTTTAAAAATAAAATAAAATAAATAAATAAATAAATAAATAAAAATCTGAGAATTACTTTTTTATAAAATAATTATTTTCCCTCCTCTGGAATACTAACTGCATGTCATCTAGAAATGATCTCTACAGAATGAATTTTATAGGTAACCTTCATTATACTTTGAGGGTGTGGCTATTTCCACTGTAAGAATATTCTAAATAGTTAGACTTTAGCAGATAAACTTTTTCTTTGACAGTATTCTTAAATGCTCTTTTATTTGCTGAAATTTGTTTGACATAGAGAGATTTTGCAAATTTCTTATTAGCAGAGCCAAGCATGCTTCAAATAATTTAAAGAAAATAGAAATTGCCATTCTTAGAAACTGATGGTTTCAAAAGTAAATACTGTTATTGATACATTATTAGATTTTGCTGAGTAAAGCTGTTCCTGCACACAAACATCTTGGCCACCTGCAACTGTTTGTCAGTGGACTTTGAGAACACTAGTCGTAACTGTACACTTAGGAATGTGTGACAAGCTCACAGCCAGCTGTGCACATCCTGACTTCTTCCAGGTGTTAAAATAAATAGGACCATTTGGTTCACTTGTAACTCAACAAAAATATTTCATGATTCATTAACTTAAAAATCCATTTATAATTTTTTATTGGAGGGAGTAGATAATGTTATATTCATTTCAAATGAGAAAATACATCCCCAGAAATATTTGTGGTATCATTACTTGTATATTCAATGTTCTCTTCATAAAATGAAAAGAATCTTAATGTAACATTTGTGTAGTTTTTTTTCACATTCTTTTCACAGGAAGACACTACTGAGCCACTTCTGCCTACAGGCATCAAAAAGAATTTTTAAAAATGAAAGAAAATATGTTTTTGTATTCAGTCCGAGTTCACTTGCCTTGGCAGGACCCAGTTCAAGTTAGTCTCATATTAATTTTTATCTTTGATACATATAATATGTTTGATCATTACCTGATAATAACTACTCTTTATTGAATACCTGCTATTTGATGTTAGCTCAAGAGAACCACATGCCTAAATCTTTCTTGACTAAGACTACCCATTTTCATACGATTCCCGAGGGAAAATATACACATGAGAGTCAACTGCAAAGTGGAAAAATCCAAATCCATCTGTTATTAGATTATCTTGTATCTGTATATTATTAGATTATCTTGTATCTGATACTCCAAACCTGAGGCTAGGGTACTCAGATAAACTGGAGTAGAAGATACGGCCCCTCTACCTCGAGGAAATAAACAAACTCGGGAAGAACAAAGAGGTGGGGTGAGCAAAAAGCAGAAAGAGCTGATAGAGCTCCTGTACCCCTGCCTCCCTCCCAGCACACACACTTTTATTTCCAGTCTGTTAACCCAGTCATTGCTAGTTTTCAGTCTTAAAATAAAGCAAAAGAGGGACTCTACCCCTTGGAAGGGAAGAATCTTCCCTGCTTTTTTCTGGAGAGGAGTATAAATTAACATAATTGGTCAGATTCCTGAACACTAATTAAGCCTTAACCTCTGGCAGACTTTCACTATGTTTTTAAAAAGAAATATGCTGATGCAGACAGCTTTTGAATTTTATTCAGTGAGACCTGTCATATGGCTAGCCAGAGGATATCAAGGTCAGGATAGTGAGGTTCCTGACCCCCCTTCTGTGGCTGATTCTTTGATATTTATTACTACTTTTAATAGAAGTATAGCAGGCCTACAGAGATGCCTTTTTTGATATCAGCCATAAGAAGTTATTAACTCCAACTCCTGACTAGATAAAAAATGTATGCCTTTTCTATTTTCTGTTCCAAATAATGCCCAGGTTTGCACTTCAGCCTATGTTAGATTTTAGAATACGACCCTGGTGTGTGGCCCAATCTTTGACCATTATTGTCTGGCCAGTGCTTTGAAATGCCCAAATTCTACCTCATGGGATTCAGAGGGAATAAAAAGCCAGGGAACAAATATGAATTCCTTCTCCTTCTAATCAGGTCCTCATACCAGTTGCAGCCTTATAAAGAAGAAGACAAGGGAGGGAGGGCCATACCCATGATCTTTGCACACACACATGCCGCAGTATTTGTTCTGGAATATGACTAATCAGGTTAACAGTTATTCCCTGGCTAGGAAACATATACCAGCTCCCTCTCTTTCTCCTGGCCCTCCACACCTCATATATTCAATAGGTCAAAATCCTGATTTCACCTACCTCCTGGTGGATGGCATCATTACATCTTGTCAAGGTTCTTACATTTTAAAATGCTTTGGAACAAAGTATCACGCTCAAGTAGGCCATATTTAAAACTCTTTTGATACATACACAATGAAGTCTCATACAAACGGTTTGAACGTTAATATTTTCATCGAAAATGTTACCAATCTCATGTAAACAATGAAAATTGCTGAAAACAGAATTAGAATACATGAATATGTAAATGTTACAAATATTAAATGTAGCAATTAAAGACACTACCTATTTTTTTCACTTTCAACATTTTTATAAAGGCGGAAGTGTAAGCAGGATTAATATTGGGGAAGAAACAGACTACCACAAGCAGGTAATGTGATTTCTCACAAATGAAAAGTAATCAACTGAAAAACGTTTGGATCTGACCAGATCCAAGACACACATATACTTTAAACTATTAATAGTAGTCACTTCTGGGAAGAGAAAAGAGATGTTAGTGCTGAGGCATAAGGGTGGACATTTACTTTTTATAATGTACTGTACTTTGTTATGCACTTTGATACTGTTTGAACTTTTACAGTAAGCATGTATATGCAATTTTAAAACTAAACTGAATTCTTTACAGGAAAATCTATTTTTAAAAATTTAACACTGTATCATGTAAGATGCTTCACTGTAAATACTGGATATTTTTTACAGCATATAAGTTGGATCATTATAATACAGTGGTAGCAACCACATTTTACACTGCTTGGAAATAACCCAGATATGTTTCAGTGGGTGAATTGTTAAACAAACTTAACAGATCCATACCATACTATACTACTCAGCAATAAAAAGGAACTGTTGATACATACAACAACTTGGATAAATATCCAGGAAATTATACTGTGTGGCAAAAGAAATAGTTCCCAAAGGTTAAATACTGTATAATTGCATTTATATAACGTTTAGGGCTTCCCAGGTGGCTCAGGGGTAAAGAAACCACCTGCAATACAGGAGATGTGGGTTTGATCCCTGGGTTGGGAGGGTCCCCTGGAGGAGGGCATGGCAGCCCACTCTAGTATCTTGCCTGGAGAATACCATGAACACAGGAGCCTGGCAAACTATAGTCCATAGAGTCACAAAGGGTCAGGAACACCTGAAGCAACTGAGCACAAGCATATAACATTTTTAAATGACATTTTAGAAGTAGGGAACGAATTAGTGGTTGCCAGGAGTTAGGGGAAAAGGAGTACGTCAAGGCTATATATTGTCACCCTGCTTATTTAACTTATATGCAGAGTACATCATGAGAAACACTGGGCTGGAAGAAACACAAGCTGGAATCAAGATTGCCGGGAGAAATATCAATAACCTCAGATATGCAGATGACACCACCCTTATGGCAGAAGGTGAAGAGGCACTAAAAAGCCTCTTGATGAAAGTGAAAGTGGAGAATGAAAAAGTTGGCTTAAAGCTCAACATTCAGAAAACGAAGATCATGGCATCCGGTCCCAACCACTTCATGGCATATAGATGGGGAAACAGTGGAAACAGTGTCAGACTTTATTTTTGGGGGCTCCAAAATCAATGCAGATGGTGACTGCAGCCATGAAATTAAAAGGCGCTTACTCCTTGGAAGGAAAGTTATGACCAACCTAGATAGCATATTCAAAAGCAGAGACATTACTTTGCCAACAAAGGTCTGGCTAGTCAAGGCTGTGGTTTTTCCTGTGGTCATGTATGGATGTGAGAGTTGGACTGTGAAGAAGGCTGAGCACCGAAGAATTGATGCTTTTGAACTGTGGTGTTGGAGAAGACTCTTGAGAGTCCCTTGGACTGCAAGGAGATCCAACCAGTCCATTCTGAAGGAGATCAGTCCAGGGATTTCTTTAGAAGGAATGATGCTAAAGCTGAAACTCCAGTACTTTGGCCACTTCATGTGAAGAGTTGACTCATTGGAAAAGACTCTGATGCTGGGAGGGATTGGGGGCAGGAGGAGAAGGGGACGACAGAGGATGAGATGGCTGCATGGTATCATTGACTCCATGGACGTGAGTCTGAGTGAACTCCAGGAGTTGGTGATGGACAGGGAGGCCTGATGTGCTGCGATTCATGGGGTCGCAAAGAGTCAGACACAACTGAGCGACTGAACTGAACTGAACTGAGGAGTTAGGGATGAGAGGGGGAAGGAGGAGGAAGATGAGAGTAGTTATAAAAGGGCAGCACTAAGAATTCTTGTGATAAAGGAACAGTTGTGTAGCTTGACTGTGGTGGTGTATACACAGACCTACACAAGTGATATACTGGGGAAATCTGTATAGATTAGTGGTTATATGTCTATATTTTGTTTTCGATATTGAATTATGGTTTTGTAAGATGTCACGTTTTTCCAGCGGCCATGTATGGATGTGAGAGTTGGACTGTGAAGAAAGCTGAGTGCCGAAGAATTGATGCTTTTGAACTGTGGTGTTGGAGAAGACTCTTGAGAGTCCCTTGGACTGCAAGGAGATCCAACCAGTCCATTCTAAAGGAGATCGGTCCTGGGTGTTCTTTGGAAGGAATGATGCTAAAGCTGAAACTCCAGTACTTTGGCCACGTCATGCGAAGAGTTGACTCATTGGAAAAGACTCTGATGCTGGGAGGGATTGGGGGCAGGAGGAGAAGGAGACGACAGAGGATGAGATGGCTGGATGGCATCACTGACTCGATGGACATGAGTCTGAGTGAACTCCGGGAGTTGGTGATGGACAGGGAGGCCTGGAGTGCTGCAATTCATGGGGTCGCAAAGAGTAGGACACAACTGAGTAACTGAACTGAACTGAACCATTAGTGGAAATTGGGTAGACATAGGGGATATGGCTGTGTTATTTCTTACATTTTCATGTGAATTATCTCAAAAAATTCACATAAAATGATGGATAGCTAAAAATTCCCCAGTAATTATGAAAAATACCACAGTTCAACTAGCTCAGATAAGCCCAAGCAACGTAAGTAAAGGAAATCTGTAAGTAGAGTGGTAAAGGACAACTTTACAAACTTGCAAATTCATTAATTTGCAATTTCCCTCTCTTGCTTAGTAGTCAAGTACCAAGGACATGACTTTTCAACTACTCTATATTTTCCAATCTCCTGTATGGTCTGGTGTGACTTAATGCCTAATTTCTTGTGTGTATAATGTTTTCAGCTGGGAACCGTAAGGAATAAACGGGCTACCTCTGTTTTCTTTCCCTTTCGTGTAAACCAAAGCAAGAATATGCCTGAGGCCTGGTTTGACTGTTGGAATGTCATTGAAACAAGGTGGAAGGAAGCTGGGTTCCTGAGTAACACTGTGGATGAGAGCCCACGGATCAGCCTGGGGTAGGCAGTCTAGATAGTCCCTGTCATTTTGAATGATTTTTTTTGGGGGGGAGGGGGAGAGGTTGGTTGACTTTATTAATGAACCATAAGATGTCATTGAACAATTTCACAGAAGTGTTATTATCTAATGTATGTCTTAAAATGTCCCTTGACTGCTATTCATTCTTTTTTTTTATTTTTTATTATTATAATTTTTTTTACTTTACAATATTGAACGATTTTGTTTTTAGTTTTCCTCATTACACATCTCGTGCTTCCCTAAACTGATAACACACTTAGACATTATCACAGTGTAACTGCAGAACACCAAAAAGAAAAGACAAAGCACTTTTTTTAAAGGAGCTACTGTCATTAACAGAAACCAACTTTTCTCCAAAGGTTACCACTATATTGAATTTTATATTTATCATCCCCATATTTCTCTGAATACTTTTATTAAATATGTATCCTTAGCAATATGGTATCCTGTTGCTTGTTTTTAACAATGGAGAAGGAAATGGCAACCCAATCTAGTATTCTTGCCTGGAGAATCCCGTGGACAGTGGAGCCTGGTGGGCTCCAGTCCATGGGGTCACAAAGAGTCGGACACAACTGAAGTGACTTTAGCACATAAACGGTATCACTATGAATTTTTCTGCAACTTGCCTTTCTTGCTCAATGTTGTGTTTTATCACTATATTTAAGTTGAAACAACTGTTTCATTCACTTTCACTGCTGAGTAATATTCCATTGTGTTGATATACTGCTTCAATTTATTAATCTATTCTTTGTTGATAGTCATTTAGGTTATCCACATGTTGCTATTTCAAACAATAGTTCTATGAAAATTTTTCTACATATCTCTTATGTGAGAGTTTCTTTGAGTTTTGTGCTTATGAATGGAAATACTGGTCATAAAATCTGCACATTTTCATAGAATACTGTCAAGTTACTCACCAAAATATTTATACCAATTTATACTCAGAGTGCCTGATGAACTACGGATGAAGGTTTGTGACATTGTACAGGAGACAGGGATCAAGACCATCCCCATGGAAAAGGAATGCAAAAAAGCAAAATGGCTGTCTGGGGAGGCCTTACAAATAGCTGTGAAAAGAAGAGAAGCCAAAAGCAAAGGAGAAAAGGAAAGATATAAGCATCTGAATGCAGAGTTCCAAAGAATAGCAAGAAGAGATAAGAAAGCCTTCCTCAGTGATCAATGCAAAGAAATAGAGGAAACCAACAGAATGGCAAGACTAGAGATCTCTTCAAGAAAATTAGAGATACCAAGGGAATATTTCATGCAAAGATGGGCTCGATAAAGGACAGAAATGGTATGGACCTAACAGAAGCAGAGTGGCAAGAATACACAGAAGAACTGTACAAAAAAATCTTCATGACCCAGATAATCATGATGTTGTGATCACTCACCTAGAGCCAGACATCCTGGAATGTGAAGTCAAGTGGGCCTTAGAAAGCATCACTACAAACAGAGCTAGTGGAGGTGATGGAATTCCAGTTGAGCTATTACAAATCCTGAAAGATGATGCTGTGAAAGTGCTGCATTCAATATGTCAGCAAATTTGGAAAACTCAGAAGTGGCCACAGGACTGGAAAAGGTCAGTTTTCATTCCAATCCCAAAGAAAGGCAATGCCAAAGAATGCTCAAACTACCGCACAATTGCACTCATCTCACACGCTAGTAAAGTAATGCTCAAAATTCTCCAAGCCAGGCTTCAGCAATACGTGAACCGTGAACTTCCAGATGTTCAAGCTGGTTTTAGAAAAGGCAGAGGAACCAGAGATCAAATTGCCAACATCCGCTGGATCATGGAAAAAGCAAGAGAGTTCCAGGAAAGCATCTATTTCTGCTTTATTGACTATGCCAAAGCCTTTGACTGTGTGGATCACAATAAACTGTCGAAAATTCTGAAAGAGATGGGAACACCAGACCACCTGACCTGCCTCTTGAGAAACCTATATGCCGGTCAGGAAGCGACAGTTAGAACTGGACATGGAACAACAGACTGGTTCCAAACAGGAAAAGGAGTACGTCAAGGCTGTATATTGTCACCCTGCTTATTTAACTTCTTTGCAGAGTACATCATGAGAAACTCTGGGCTGGAAGAAACACAAGCTGGAATCAAGATTGCCGGGAGGAATATCAATAGCTCAGATACGCAGATGACAGCACCCTTATGGCAGAAAGTGAAGAGGAACTAAAAAGCCTCTTGATCAAAGTGAAAGTGGAGAGTGAAAAAGTTGGCTTAAAGCTCAACATTCAGAAAACGAAGATCATGGCATCCGGTCCCAATCACTTCATGGCAAATAGATGGGGAAACAGTGGAAACAGTGTCAGACTTTATTTTTTGGTGCTCCAAAATCACTGCAGATGGTGATTGCAGCCATGAAATTAAAAGACACTTGCTCCTTGGAAGGAAAGTTATGACCAACCTAGATAGCATATTCAAAAGCAGAGACATTACTTTGCCAACAAAGGTCCGTCTAGTCAAAGCTATAATTTTTCCAGTGGTCACGTATGGATGTGAGAGTTGGACTGTGAAGAAGGCTGAGAGCCAAAGAATTGATACTTTTGAACTGTGGTGTTGGAGAAGAATCCTGAGGGTCCCCTGGACTGCAAGGAGATCCAACCAGTCCATCCTAAAGGAGATCAGTCCTGTTGGACTGTGAAGAAGGCTGAGCACTGAAGAATTGATCCTTTTGAACTGTGGTGTTGGAGAAGACTCCTAAGGGTCCCTTGGACTGCAAGGAGATCCAACCAGTCCATCCTAAAGGAGATCAGTCCTGGGTGTTCTTTGGAAGGAATGATGCTAAAGCTGAAACTCCAGTACTTTGGCCATCTCATGGGAAGAGTTGACTCATTGGAAAAGACTCTGATGCTGGGAGGAATTGTGGGCAGGTGGAGAAGGGGACAACAGAGGATGAGATTCGGGATGGCATCACCGACTTGATGGACATGAGTTTGAGTGAACTCTGGGAGTTTGTGTTGGACAGGGAGGCTTGGCGTGCTGCAATTCATGGGGTCGCAAAGAGTCGGACACAACTGAGCAACTGAACTGAACTGAACTGATAATCATTAGCATATAAAAGTTTGTTTCTACACATCCTCAGTATTGTCAAATATTTTTAAATTTGTAATAATAAAAATGGAATTATATCTCCCTATGGCTCTAACTCTGAGAGTCCCTTGGACTGCAAGAAGATCCAACCAGTCCATGCTGAAGGAGACCAGCCCTGGGATTTCTTTGGAAGGAATGATGCTAAAGCTGAAACTCCAGTACTTTGGCCACCTCTTGCGAAGAGTTGACTCATTGGAAAAGGCTCTGATGCTGGGAGTGATTGTGGACAGGAGGAGAAGGGGACGACAGAGGATGAGATGGTTGGATGGCATCACCGACTCAATGGACATGACTCTGCGTGAACTCCAGGAGTTGGTGATGGACAGGGAGGCCTGGCGTGCTGTGATTCATGGGGTCGAAAAGAGTCGGACATGACTGAGTGACTGAACTGAACTGAACTGATGGCTCTAACTTGCATTTTCTTAATGAGGTTGATCACTTTTCATATATTTATTGGCCTGATCACTTTTCATATATTTATTGGCCGTTTAGTTTTCTCCCTTCATGAATTGCCTTTCCTTCTCCATTAGTTTTTACTACTCAAAAAATAGCCTGAGAGGCTAGTTCAGTTCAGTTCAGTCACTCAGTCGTGTCCAACCCTTTGTGACCCCATGATCCAAAGCACACCAGGCTTCCTTGTCCATCACCAACTCCCAGAGTCCACCCAAACCCATGTCCATTGAGTCAGTAATGTCATCCAACCATCTCATCCTCTGTCATCCCCCTCTCCTCCTGCCCTCAAACCTTCCTAGCATTGGGGTCTTTTCAAATGAGTCAGCTCTTCACATCAGGTGGCCAAAATATTGGAATTTCAGCTTCAACATCAGTTCTTCCAACGAACACCCCGGACTGATCTCCTTTAGGATGGACTGGTTGGATCTCCTTGCAGTCCAAAGGACTCTCAAGAGTCTTCTCCAACACCACAGTTCAAAAGCATCAATTCTTCGGTGCTCAGCTTTTTTTATGGTCCAACTCTCACATCCATACATGACCACTGGAAAAACCATGGCCTTGACTAGATGGACCTTTGTTGGCAAAGTAATGTCTCTGCTTTTCAATATGCTATCTAGGTTGGTCATAACTTTCCTTCCAAGGAGCAAGCATCTTTTAATTTCATGGCTGCCATCACCATCTGCAGTGATTTCGGGGCCCACAAAATAAAGTCTGACACTGTTTCCACTGTTTCCCCATCTATTTGCCGTGAAGTGATGGGACCAGATGCCATGATCTTCGTTTTCTGAACGTTGAGCTTTAAGCCAACTTTTTCACTCTCTTCTTTCACTTTCATCAAGAGGCTTTTTAGTTCCTCTTCACTTTCTGCCATAAGGGTGCTGTCATCTGCGTATCTGAGGTTATTGATATTTCTCCTGGCATTCTTGATTCCAGCTTGTGCTTCCTCCAGCCCAGCATGTCTCATGATGTACTCTGCATATAAGTTAAATAAGCAGGGTGACAATATACAGCCTTGACGTACTCCTTTTCCTATTTGGAACCAGTCTGTTGTTCCATGTCCAGTTCTAACTGTTGCTTCCTGACCTGCATACAGGTTTCTCAAGAGGCAGGTCAGGTGGTCTGGTATTCCCATCTCTTTCAGAATGTTCCACAGTTTATTGTGATCCACACAGTCAAAGGCTTTGGCATAGTCAATAAAGCAGAAATAGATGTTTTTCTGGAACTCTCTAGTACAAGTTTGCTTATTGAATATTTATCGAGAGTCTTCTATCATTGTGCTTGCTGCTGAATGTATAATAGTAAATAAGGTAGACCACTATCCTTGCCCTAATGGAGCTTACAAAGTGATTTTCCCCCTTTTTCTGCTTATAGCGTATAATTGAATGCTTTCCTTTGGACTCAGTTTGATAACTCTCATGTAAATATCTACTTTGAACTGAAGAAATCCAGAGATATGTCATGATTAAAGTTATCTCAGAAGGATGTTATAATTTCCAATATTGAATGCTGTTATTGAAAATGATGGTTGTCTAGAAAAATGGGTTATGCCTGTTAGCCATCTAAGTAGATAAGCATTAAGACACTCAAGTCTGGAGCTCCAAAGAGAAATCCAGGCTATAAATTTAACTTTTGTAGTCACCTATCATCATTTCATGGGAAATAGATGGGGAAACAGTGAAAACAGTGTCAGACTTTATTTTTGGGGGCTCCAAAATCACTGCAGATGGTGACTGCAGCCATGAAATTAAAAGACGCTTACTCCTTGGAAGGAAAGTTATGACCAACTTAGATAGCATATTGAAAAGCAGAGACATCACTTTGCCAACAAAGGTCCATCTAGTCAAGGCTATGGTTTTTCCTGTGGTCATGTATGGATGTGAGAGTTGGACTGTGAAGAAGGCTTAGCACCAAAGAATTGATGCTTTTGAACTGTGGTCTTGGAGAAGACTCTGGAGAGTCCCTTGGACTGCAAGGAGATCCAACCAGTCCATTCTGAAGGAGATCAGCCCTGGGATTTCTTTGGAAGGAATGATGCTAAAGCTGAAACTCCAGTACTTTGGCCACCTCATGCGAAGAGTTAACTCATTGGAAAAGTCTCTGATGCTGGGAGGGATTGGGGGCAGGAGGGAAAGGGGATGACAGAGGATGAGATGGCTGGATGGCATCACCGACTCAATGGACGTGAGTCTGAGTGAACTCTGGGAGCTGGTGATGGACAGGGAGGCCTGGCGTGCAGGCTGCGATTCATGGGGTCACAAAGAGTCGGACACGACTGAGTGACTGAACTGAACTGAACTGATCAATGGTATTTAAAGCCATGAGAAAGGATAAATTATTGAAATGTGCTGTTGTGGTGGTGGTGTTGTTCAGTCGCTTAGTCGTGTCCAACACTTTGCAAACCCATGGACTGCAGCACACCAGGCTTCCCAGTCCTTCACTATCTCCCAGAGTTTGCTAAAATTCATGTCCATTGAGTCAGCAATGCCATGCAATCATGCCAGAATGATTAGCATATAATCGCCCCCCTCTTCTCTTGCCCTAAGTCTTTCCCAGCATCAGGGTCTTTTCCAGTTAGTCAGCTCTTCACATCAGGTGACCAAAGTACTGTAGCTTCAGCTTCAGCATCAGTTCTTCCAATGAATATTCAGGGTTGATATTCTCTAGGGTGGACTGGTTGGATCTCCTTGCAGTCCGAGGGACTCTCAAGAGTCTTCTCCAACACCACAGTTCAAAAGCATCAATTATTCAGCGCTCAGCCTTCTTTATGGTCCAACTGTCACATCCATACATAACTACTGGAAAAACCATAGCTTTGACTAGACGGACCTTTGGCAATGAAGTAGTCTCCGGTTATTAATATGCTGTCTAGGTTGGTCATAGCTTTTCTTCCAAGGAGCAAGCATCTTTTAATTTCCTGACTACAGTCACCATCTGCACTGATTTTGGAGCCCAAGAAAATAAAGTCTGACACTGTTTCCATTTTTTCTACATCTATTTGTCATGAAGTGATGGGACTGGATACCATGATCTTCGTTTTTTGAATGTTGAGTTTTAAGCCAACTTTTTTACTCTCCTCTTTCACCTTCATCAAGAGGCTCTATAGTTCCTCTTTACTTTCTACCATAAGGGTGGTGTCATCTGCATATCTGAGATTGTTGATATTTCTCCTAGCAGTCTAGATTCCAACTTGTGCTTCATCCAGCCCAGCATTTTGCATGATGTACTCTGCATATAAGTTAGATAAGCAGTTAAATTCATATGGGTGTCGATGGTAAATAAAAGAGGCTTTGGATGGAACCTTGGGACATTCTAGCATATTGAAGTTGTTGGAGATGTGAAAGAATCTCAGAGGAAAATGAGTAGTATTCAGTTAGGGAAAAAAAGGAGTTGCAGGGTCCTGGAAGCCTAACAAAGGCAATATTTCAAGGAGGGAGTGATAAGCTATCAATTACTGCTGTTATTTCAAATAAGATGATGTTTGAGAATTAATAAAATTGTACTAAAAATATCATGTCTGAGATAAGTATTATGAAGGGATAGCCATAATACTATATAGTCATGTAGTGGAAAAATTTGAGTTAAAGACTTCCCCTAAAAGTCATAATTGTACTGAAAAGTGAAACAAGGATAATTGAACTGAGATGTCAAGAGTAGATGGAATAAACTAGCTGATATGAGAAGAAAAGAATCTTCCACTTAAGGATGAGGAAAAGGACCAATGCGTCTGAATTAAACGGAGATGAAAGGAGAAAAAGTAAGAG
This sequence comes from Bos taurus, assembly GCF_002263795.3. Taxonomy (NCBI): domain Eukaryota; kingdom Metazoa; phylum Chordata; class Mammalia; order Artiodactyla; family Bovidae; genus Bos; species Bos taurus. The sequence continues at coordinate 6,335,071 of NC_037329.1, read as the reverse complement.
ACCTGAGAGGTGGACAGGAGCTAGATATACACATCCTGAAGGTCATGTAATGGGCTTTTGTTCTGAAATTATCCTAGTGTTAATGGGAAACCAATGTTTTTGATGAGAAGTTCGATGATATTATCACTGTGGATGGCTGCAGCCATGAAGTCAGAAGACAGTTGCTTTTTGGCAGGAAAGCTATGACAAACCTAAACAGTGTATTAACATAAGTGAAGTCACTCAGTCGTGTCTGACTCTTTGCAACCCCATGGACTGTTGCTTACCAGGCTCCTCTGTCTATGGGATTTTCCAGGCAATAGTAGTGGAGTGAATTGCCATTTCCTTCTCCAGTGGATCTTCCTGACCCAGGGATTGAACCCGGGTCTCCCACTTTGTAGACAGATGCTTTACTGTCTGAGCCACCAGGGAAGTCAACCAGAGACATTACTCTGCTGACAGAGGTCTGTATAGTCAAGGCTATGATCTTCTCGTTGGTCACTCATGGTCGTGGGAGCTGAACCATAAAGAAGGCAGAGTGCCAAAGAATTTGTTGCCTTCAAACTGTGGTGCTGGAGAAGACTCCTGGGAGTTCCTTGGACAGCAGGAAGATCAAACCTGTCAAGTTGGAAGGAAATCAACCCTGAATACTCATTGGGTGGACTGATGCTGAAACTGAAGCTCCAGTATTTTGGTCATCTGATGCAAACAGACAACTCATTGGAAAAGTCCCTGATGCTGGGAACGATTGAAGGCAGAAGGAAAGAGGGCATCAGAGGATGAGATGGCTGGATGGCATCACCAATGCAATGGACATGAACTTGGGCGAACTTTGGGAAATGGTGAGGGACAGGGAGGCCTGGCGTGCTGCAGTCCTTGGGGTTATAGAGTTGGACACGACTGGGCAACTGAACAACAAGAACAACTTGAAGACATTTTTATTATTGGTCCTTTTTGTGTTACTTGTTTCTCTCGGGGAGCTTCTGAGTCTGTCTTTGTGTTCCCAGTTTTCTAAAATTTTATGATGTTCCTTTTTCTAGCTCTCCTGTCTTTAATTTTCATGGATATTCATTGTATACTTTCAGGTTTACGACCTATATTCTTCAGTGCTTGGAAGTTTTAAAAGCTATTTCTTTGATGCTTTCCCCTCAATTTAATTTCTCTTCTTTTTCTGGAACCTCTTTAAAATGATGAAAAGGTTCTCTTATTGTCTTTTTTTTCCCCACTCTTATGGTTTATATGTGATTTGCATATATTTTCTAACAGTCTCTGTCTTGTGTTATCATTCCCTGACAAATATTTTTCACTGAGCAGTTTTTAATTTTGACAAAATCTAATTAACTTATTTTTTATGGATTGTGCTTTTGGTATCATGTCTAAGAATGCTTTGCTTAATGTTAGGTCATGATTAGGTAAGATTTTCTCTTAGGTTTTCTTTTGAAAGTTTTATTGTTACACATTTGACATTTACGTCCATGATCCATATTGTATTACTTTTTGTATAAGGTGTGAGACTCAGGCTGAGTTCGTGAATATCTCTCTGTCTCTCTCTGCTTTGTTTGTCCCACAGGTAGTTGTCAAATTGTTCCAATATTATCTTTTCCCCATTGAATCACTTTTGCAGCTTTTTTGACGTGTTCAATTCTGTATGACAGTTTTTTTCCTTTCAGCGCTTTAAAAATATTGTGTCACTTTTTGTTTTCAGTTGTGAAAAAAACATATAATGTGAGATTTATCCTCTGAAATGTTAAAGAATACAGTATTGTTTACAATTAGCACAGTGTTGGGCAGAGACCTCTAGAAGTTTTTCATCTTGCATATCAGAAACTTTACACACATTGAACAGCAGCTCCTCATTTGCCCTTCGTTCCAGTTTCTGCCAACTACCCCATTCTGTTTTGCACTTTGATGAATTTGACTACTTTAGATAACTCAAGTGAATTAAGTAAGTGGAATTGTTTACTATTTGTCTTTCTGTGACTGGCTTACTCCATTCAACATAATATCCTCAAATTTCATCCATGTTGTAACATATTACAGAATTCCTTTCTTTTTCATGACTAAAGATATTCTGTTATATGTATATGCCGTGTTGTCTTTATCATTCATCTTTTATGGACATTTAGCTTGTTTCTGCTTCTTGGCTATTGTGAGCAACGCTGCCGTAAATATGGGAGTACAGATATCTCCTTGATATCCTGATTTCAGTTTTTCTGGTAATACTTTGAAGTAAGCCACTGGGTCATATGGTAGTTCTGTGTTTTATGTTTTGTTTTATTTTATGGCACTTCTACATCATTCTCCATAGCAGTTGCACATGTTATATTCCCACCAACTGTTAAAAAGAATTCCAGTTTCTTCACATCCTTACCAATCATTATTTTCTGTGTGTGTGTGCTTTTTTTTTTAATGGCTGTCCTCACAGGTATGAAGTAATCGCATTGTGGTTTTGATTTCCATTTCTCTGATGATTAGTGACTTTGAGCATCTTTTCCTATACCTGTCAGTCAGTTGTATATAACTCCTTGGAAGTCCGCTTTTTAATACAGTTATTAATTTTTCCTGCTGTTGGGTTGTAGAAGTTCCTTATATATTTTCAAAATTTGCCCTTTATCAGTTATATGCTTTGCAGACATTTTCTCTCATTCCATAGGTTGTCTTTTCACTCTCCTGATTTCTTTCCTTTGCTGTACAAGAGCTTTTTAGTTTCATGTAGTCTTATTTTTTATTTCGCCTTTTTTTTTTTTTTTTGCCTGTGCTTGTGGTAATCATTGTCAGGGTAATCACTGTCAAGACCAATGCCATGAAGCCTTACCCCCACCTGCCACCTCCTTCTAGCCTCTTGATTTATTATGCAGAATCCACTCTTACTGGGCCCCTTCAGGTACTGTATTCTTTATCAATGGCTACTTTCAAGAGTTTTTCTTTGTTTTTACTTTGTCAGAAATGTGGGTATGGCATCTGAGCATCAGTTTCTTTGGGCTTATCCTACTTACTGATTTCTTTAGTGAGCTCACTAAGCTTCCTGAACCTGTAAGTTTATGTCTTTTGTCTTTCATCAGATTGGAGAAGTTTTCAACCATTACTTCTTCAAAAAGTTTTTCACCCCTGCACCCTTTTCCTTCTTGTAAAACTGCAGTAACATGGATAAGAGAGCTTTTGTTATTGTCCTAACTAGTCCCTGAGGTGCAGATCTTTTTAAAAATCTATTTTCTCACTTGCTTATGTTTGTTAGTTACTGTTGACTTTTCTAGTTTACTGACTCTTTTCCTGTCATCTCCATTCTTTCACTGAGTCCATCTAGTGATTTGTTTCAGCTTGGTTATTGTATTTTGCAGTTCTAAAATTTTCCTTTGGTTCTTCTTTATATCTTCCATTTCTTTTCTGAAATTTTCAGTTTTCCCACTTGTCTCAAGAGTGTTTGTAATTACGTCTTGGAGCATTTTTATGATAGCTCTTTAAAATCAATGTTTGAGGGGGAATTCCCTGCTGGTCCAGTGATTAGAACTTTGCATTTTCACTGCCAGGGGCCCAGGTTCAATCCCTTATTTAGGGAATTAAGATTCCACAAGCTGAACAATGCAACTGAAAAAAAAAGTCATTGTTTGATAATTCCAACAGCTCATATTATCTCATATGTATTGATTATTTTTCTCATTCAAGTTTAAATTTCCCTGTTTCTTGATGTGATATGTACTTTTGAATTGTATCTTGGATATTTTGAGTATTATGTTGTGAGAATATAGTTCTTATTCAAGTCCTCTCTTCTAGCAGACAGTCATCCTTTTTAGGTTCAGAACACACATCCCGACCCATTTTTTTGTTGACTGTGGCTTGAATGACAGTTTAGTTTCCAAAGCAATTGTAGTGCAAATCTGGCGTGTGTCTTTACTGTCCGGAGGTCGGTTTGAAACCTGGTAATAGTCTGCATTATAGTTCAGTTTTTACAACTTTTACAGTGTTGATTCTTTTCTGTTTCGTGCCAGGGCCACTTGGGGTTGTGCCCAGGGCTTTGTGGACATATTCGGGAGTCCCTTTCTCTACCTCTTCTCTCTTTGATCCTCCCTCCACCCCAGGTCTAGTTTGGGAGGAGATGGGATGCTGCTCTTTGCTCTTATGCTTAGTGCAAGACGGAAATGGTCAGCGGAGCTCCCTTCCCACAGTGCCTGGTATGGAGGAAGCGGGGCGCTGTTCCTTTCATGATGCTTGTCTGGAGTTGGGAGGATGTAATTAGATGGGTTGCATTCTACAAAGCCATCCTTTTCCTAGTCCTTTGACACTAGAGAAAATGGGTTTTCCTTGGGGTTTTTGTTTTTGTTTTGTCTTGATCTGTGCCCATTGCACATATAGGAGACAAGCAACAAACAGGAAAAAAAAATCAGCATCTCACACAGGCGATTTCTCAGATTGCTTGGTACCTAGTCTGCCTTCTTTTCTCTCTTTCTCACCATCTTCTGATAATTGCCTTGTGTATTTCATCCATAGGTTTTTCACTATAATCAGCAAAAGAGGCAGGGTTGAATGTGCTGACTCCATCTTATCCAGAAGTGGGAGTTTCTCTGAGAATTTAAATATCATTTCTTTTAAGTTTTCTTCTGCTCCTAACATTCTCTCAGTCTATTCTTGATTTGATTGCTTCTTTTTGCTATATTTTCACACTGCAGGCTAAATGTAAATTCATTTTTCACATTTAATAGCGAGGCACCAAAAATCAGATTTCAGGCTCCTATTTATCTGTGGGGCTTGATGATCAGCAGTTGTTATTATAAGGCAATCTGTAGCAAGCTGGCTTTTTTTACTGGATGCCACTCTTAAAGTACAACTTTCAAGAAGATTAAAAAACACAAGTCATATACATAAAAATGACAAGGACCAAAGAATTTATTTTATTCAGTAAGCTGTTATGACTGATTCAAAGAGCAGTTGAGAGTCTAGTATAACACACACATGCAGGTATTATATAGGTATACACACACAGGCGTATCTTCAGCGTATTGCAAAAGAGGAAGTCAAAGTGACACTATCTGTGTGATCTCAAAAACATGCATCCGTTCTGAGAACTGCCTGTGGGGCCATGTGGAAAAGAGCCGACAGTTGCCTATGTAAGAAAATGGGGACCTCAGTTGTACAACCCCAAGAAACTGAATTCTAGCAACAAAAGCGTGATCTTGGCAACGCAGTGCTCTGTGACAGCCCAGAGGGGTGGGGTGGGGTGGGTGTGGGAGGAAGATTCAAGAAGGAGGGGACATATGTATACTTATAGCTGATTCACACTGTGGTATGGCAGAAACCAACAGAACATTGTAAAGCAGTTATCCTCCAATTTTAAAAAAGTGAACTTGGAAGACTTGGGCTCCAGCAATGAGCCCCAAAGCCTCCTTATGAGAACTGAGTCTAGCTGACAACCTCATATCAGCCTTGTGATATTTACAGCAAAGAACCCTCCTTGCCTTGTCAGACATCTGACTTACAGAACTGTGAGCTAATGAGTGAATGTTGTTTTAAGCCGCTAAGCTTCTGGTAATTCATTTTACAATAATAAGAAAACTGATACAATGCCAAAAAAAAAAAAGTAAAAATAAATTGGTAAACTTGTAAGTAAATCTAAACATATATGTGAAAAATAACAGTATTATCTCTTTGGGAGGGTCTTCAAGGATGACAAAAACAAAACTCTTAAGCGAAAGCATATCAACTGAAAGAGAGCTGGCTGTAGTTAAAATATTTTCAGAGCTGTATTTGAGAAGCAGAGATTTGTAGGTGTGGTATCCCTCCTAAGGGCTTCCCTGGTGGCTCAGAGGTTAAAGTGTCTGCCTGCAATGTGGGAGACCTGGGTTCAATCCCTGGGTTGGGAAGATCCCCTGAAGTAGGAAATGGCAACCCACTCCAGTATTCTTGCCTGGAGAATCCCATGGATGAAGGAGCCTGGTGGACTACAGTCCACAGGGTCGCAAAGAGCTGGACATGACTGAGCGACTTCACTTCACTTATCCCTCCTAAAAGGGGATCAGATTCTAAATCTCATCTCCTCTCCTTCTTTGGCACATGGCCATTTAATCAGACACCATACTTCCCTGACCCCCATACAGCGAGGTGGTCGTATGTTGAGTTCTCACCAATCTTATGTGAGTTGGAGTCAGGTATGCCCCTTTCATCTTGTTTTCTGAAAAGAATTTGTTTATCCTTGAATTCTCTTCCTCCTTTCTGATGTTTGGACATGGAAAACATAGAGACCTAGCTTTGAACATACAAATACAGACACAAGGGACAGTGGAACAACAGAATGGAATCATCTGGGTCCCTGAATGACTGAGTAGAGCAGAGTCATACAGCTAACCTGACTCTTGTGACCATCACATGAGACAGAGATTTACATTACTTAACTCTTCATATTTTTAGATTTATTTCTTAGAGCAGCTTAAGCTTAACATTAACTAAATTGGTCCCTGCAGCTGGAGTGCAACAATCATAGGAACCTAAAATATGGGGCATTTGGCTTAGCAAAATTTAGGGCTTAGCAGTGAGGCAGTAGATCTTATGTTGTGTGGGGTACAGAAGCAGTTGGCTTTTCCAGCTTGTAAGGCTCAAATTTCTGGATTCTGTATCCCCTTCCTTCTCTGCTTGCAAATTGGCATATTCTTGCCTTAGCTCATCTTTTTCTTATAATACCTCGCTAAAAGCAACAAGAGTAGTGAACACATATTCCTTATTGCTTTTAGTAATGTATTATAAGAAATAGCATGAGATAAAACTGTAACTTGCAGCTTTTCCCTAAATCCTCATCAAAGAAAGACAGTCTTTTGACAGAGATCAGACTGCGGGTGTTGCCTTCCAACCTAAACCTATTGTTGAGATAGCTTCAAAGTAGCCATCACCAAAATGAGAAAGAGGGAGAGAGGGCAGCAAGACAAGCAAGAGCTGGCTTAGAAACTTTGCCTAGAAAAAGAACAAAACCCAAATTTTGATGGGATTTCTGGCATATAAACAAATAGGAAATAAATAAAACCAAAGCCAAATAAGGTGTTTTGCAAATTACATTTCCAACAAGTCTGTAAGTGAGATCTTGTGAAAGACTGTGGTTGTTCAATCCTTGATGCAACCCTCAGGCTTCCAAACCTGCTCTAACAATGAAGTGGGCTATAAAAACAGTACACTCCTGCATTCCTAATCCACCCTGCTACAGTCTCTCCAAATCACATAGGACCACAGAAGATTACGAACAATGAAGCATGACTAGAACGCAAAGGCAGAGCCGATAGTTAATAGGGGAATTTTTCTAATAGATTAGAACCTGTATGTAACCAAGAAACCTTCTTTGCTACTAGGCCAAGGGGTTCTTTGTAATTCCTGCTCAGCATGATTTTTCTCCCTTCTGTGGGCAGGTGACTACTCTGTAGTTCTAGTTTTTCCTTTATCCAAAGGGTCTTCCATCATAGTGTAGTAGGGTTAAGGTTTGTATAATTTCTATTAGCATATTGTTCATAGGACTAAAAGGCACCTCATATGAGCTGAATGGAGACAATTTTGCAGCACCTGGATGTTTGGACTTTGGATTAGGTGGGATCTTGGATTGTGTTTCATAAAGAGGCAACAGACCTTTTCTATGTGTGGAAGAAAAGTAGGCATAGGCATTTAAATGGCCAGACTTCCGGTTGTCTCCAAAAGGTCTATTCTCCCTTTCTTCCTAGGTACTTGGTCTTAGCAGCAAGAGACTACATTCCCAGTCTGACTCGCAGATGGATATTGCCATGTGACTGACTACTTGCTTTTAGACAGGAACGCTGGGTAACTGCTGCCTCATTGGCTTGAAAGAAAATTGCTTGCACTGGATTTTTCCTCCGTTTCTCCTTCCTGTGTAACATAGATGTGGCAGCAGTCCAGTGTTGACCATGCAGACGAGGACAGCATCCCAGCAGATGATGGTGCAATGACATGGAAGAAGGCCAGAGCCCTGAGTGATATGGAACAGAGGTCCATATATCCTGGACTGCTTTTAACCTGGACTGCTCATGTCGAGATCAAATGGAGAAATTCTTTTTTGTTAAGGATCTGTATCTTTGAGTAGCTTATTAATTCAGAAAGCTAGGACAATGTCTTAAGATAGAATTTGTTAAGCACATATGACAAAATCTTAAGGGTAACCACAAATAAAAATATAATGCATAACTTCTAGTCTGCTACTGCTGCTGCTGCTAAGTCACTTCAGTCGTGTCCAACTCTGTGTGACCCCATAGACGGCAGCCCACCAGGCTCCCCCGTCCCTGGGATTCTCCAGGCAAGAACACTGGAGTGGGTTGCCATTTCCTTCTCCAATGCATGAAAGTGAAAAGTGAAAAGTGAAAGTGAAGTCGCTCAGTCATGTCCAACTCTTCGTGACCCCATGGACTGCAGCCAACAGGCTCCTCCATCCATGGGATTTTCCAGGCACAAGTACTGGAGTGGAGTGCCATAGCCTTCTCTGAACTTCTAGTCTAAAAGTCTTAATTCTCCTTCCTACTCAAAAGACAAGAAAGTAATAGAAGCAAAGGAGAAAAACAGGACAAATAGCACAAAATAAGATTATAGTAACAAGCCCAGAAGTATAAATAATTGGAATAATGTACTGAACTAATAAACTCATCAATTAAAAGTCATCATAATATAGAAAGGTAAAAGTAAAAAGAATAGCAAAACTATATGAGGCAATACAGTAAGTCCCCTACATACAAACATTCAAGTTGGAAGCTTTCAAAGATGCAAATGTGTGTTTGGATGAGGAGTCCAAAGAGGTCTTCAGCAACTCAGTGGCCTTCAGCGAGAAGCTGGGAAGAGATCTGCAAGAGAACGACTTCACTGAACTCCTTGCCAGGCAACACGAGGAGCTTACTAATGAAACCTGATGGAATTGGAGGCCCAGAGAAAGGACAAAGAGAGACCAGAGGAAGAAGTAACTGAAGAACCAGAGAGACCCAGGACGCAGGAGATGGCAGGGGAATATTCTTCACTGGAAGAGGCACTGTTAGCCTTTGAGGCACAGGACCCAAATGTAGAACGCTGCAGGAAGGTTGCAGCAGCTGTTCAGAACGCAGTCCAGTGCTACAGTGTCATCCATGATGAGGAAAAAAAGAGCCACCACACAGACATCACTGGATCTTTTTTCAGGAGGGTAGATAGAATTGAGTCCAGCAAGGAACCAGAACCATCAGGCGTGAGTGAAATTGCAGCTTGCCCTCTGTCTTCTATTGCTGACAATCCTTCAGCTCTGCCATCTCTCACCTCCTCTCCCCCCTGCAGTCAGTAACTCTTCTTCCCTGTCCACTCGATGCCAACTCTTATACTGTACTACTGTGCTTTTCAAGGTACTGTACTATAAGATTAAAAATGTTTATTTTTGAGTGTTTGTTTTGTATGTATCATTTGTGTGAAAAGAATTATAAACCTATTACAGTACAGTGCTATATAGGTGATTGTGTTACTTTGGTACCTGGGCTAACTTTGTTGGACTTACACATGAAATTGGATTTATGAATGTGCCCTCAGAACAGAGCTTGTCTGTATGTAGAGGAGTTACTATAATCAGAATAATATTGAGTTTGTCGGGAAGAGAAAAATACCATATATTAACACATATGTATGAAATTTAGAAAAATGGTGCTGATGAACCTATTTACAGGGCAGGAATAGAGATGTGGAAGAGAACAGGCTTGTGGACACAGCAGGGTGAAGGAGAGGTGGGGGTGAATTGAGGAAGTAGCCATGACATATACCAATTACCTTGTGTGAAATAGATAGCTAGTGAGAAGCAGCTGTATGGCACAGAGAACTCTGCTCAGTGCTTCGTGATGACCTGAAGGGGTGGGATGGGGAGTGAGCTGGGAGGCAGTTCCAAGAAGGAAGTGATATATGCATGCTTACAGCTGATTCACAGAGTTGTACGGCAGAAACTAGCACAAATTGTAAACAGAGCTGTGGTATATATGGATATTGTTTTAAAAGATGTTGAAACTTATCTAGGAATGTCTCCTTGATTCTGGGTATAGAAAAATCTCAAGGCATTCTCAAAAAATTACTATAACTTCTAAATATGTAGAGCAGGGTAGCTCAGATAAATTTCAGAAAAGAGTAGCAATGCTTGTATACTAAAAACTTCAAAACAATGCCGGGAGAAGTTAAAGATCTGCATTAGTAGAGAGAGATTTCATATTCATATATTGGAAAACTCAATATTGTCAAGATGACCTTCTGTCTAAATTGATCTACAAATTCAATTCAATTCTTATCAAAATCCTAGCAGATATTTTTTTTGGGTAGAAATGAACAAGCTGATCCTAAAAATTTATATAGAAATGCAGAAGGCCTAGAATAAACAAAAGAATTTGAAAAAGAAGACAATTTTACTTTTTTTTTTTTTTTTAAGAATTTGGATGCCCTTAACCTATTTTTGTTTCTCATGGCACTAACTTTCAGGACCTGTATTACAAAGGTGATATAAATGATAAAAGTAGACCTTTTTGCCTTTTTTTTTAGTTTTAGGGTGAAAGTGTAAGTTTTTCACCGATACGTGTGATGTCAGCTATGAATTTTTTGCATATATTCTTTGAAGGATTAAGAATACTTTTTTTAATTTTATTTTATTTTTAAACTTTACATAATTGTATTAGTTTTGCCAAATATCAAAATGAATCCACCACAGGTATACATGTGTTCCCCATCCTGAACCCTCCTCCCTCCTCCCTCCCCATACCATCCCTCTGGGTTGTCCCAGTGCACCAGCCCCAAGCATCCAGTATTGTGCATCGAACCTGGACTGGCGACTCGTTTCATACATGATATTATACATGTTTCAATGCCATTCTCCCAAATCTTCCCACCCTCTCCCTCTCCCACAGAGTCCATAAGACTGTTCTATACATCAGTGTCTCTTTTGCTGTCTCGTACACAGGGTTATTGTTACCATCTTTCTAAATTCCATATATACGCGTTAGTATACTGTATTGGTGTTTTTCCTTCTGGCTTACTTCACTCTGTATAATAGGCTCCAGTTTCTGCACATCAAAGGAAACTATTAGCAAGGTGAAAAGACAGCCTTCAGAATGGGAGAAAATAATAGCAAATGAAGCAACTGACAAACAACTAATCTCAAAAATATACAAGCAACTCCTACAGCTCAACTCCAGAAAAATAAATGACCCAATCAAAAAATGGGCCAAAGAACTAAATAGACATTTCTCCAAAGAAGACATACAGATGGCTAACAAACACATGAAAAGATGCTCAACATCACTCATTATCAGAGAAATGCAAATCAAAACCACTATGAGGTACCATCTCACGCCAGTCAGAATGGCTGCGATCCAAAAGTCTACAAATAATAAATGCTGGAGAGGGTGTGGACAAAAGGGAACCCTCTTACACTGTTGGTGGGAATGCAAACTAGTACAGCCACTATGGAGAACAGTGTGGAGATTCCTTAAAAAACTGGAAATAGAACTGCCTTATGATACAGCAATCCCACTGCTGGGCATACACACTGAGGAAACCAGAAGGGAAAGAGACACGTGTACCCCAATGTTCATCGCAGCACTGTTTATTATAGCCAGGACATGGAAGCAACCTAGATGCCCATCAGCAGATGAATGGATAAGAAAGCAGTGGTACATATACACAATGGAGTATTACTCAGCCATTAAAAAGAATACATTTGAATCAGTTCTAATGAGGTGGAAGAATACTTTCTTTATTCCTTAGTTGTTTAGAGTTTTTTGTTTTTGTCATTAATATTTGACTTTGTCAAATATTTTTGGTGCATCAATTGAGATGATCATGTGGTTTTTGTCTTTTATTCTATAAATATAGTGTATGGTGCTAATTTATCTTCAAATGTTAAACCAAGCTTGCTTCCTCAGATAAATCTTAATGGGTCCTGGTGTTATAATCCTTTTTATATGCTGGATTCCATTTGCTAATATTTTTAAGGATGTTTGTGGAGAAGGAAATGGCAACCCACTCCAGTACTCTTGCCTGGACAATCCCAGGGATGGGGGAGCCTGGTGGGCTGCTGTCTATGGGGTCGAACAGAGTCGGACATGACTGAAGAGACTTAGCAGCAGCAGACTGAAGTGACTTAGCAGTAGCAGCTGCTGCTGCTGCTAAGCCTCTTCAGTCGTGTCCGACTCTGTGTGACCCCATGGACTGCAGCCTACCAGGCTCCTCCGTCCCTGGGATTTTCCAGGCAAGAGTACTGGAGTGGGGTAGTGTCTTATTTATGAAGAATATTTGTCTCTACCTTTCTTTTCTTTTCTTGTGATGTCTTAGTCTATCTTTGAAATCAGGATAATATTGATCTCATAGAATAAGTGGAAAATTATTTCTTCCCTTCTCTTTACTGAAAGAGTTTTTAAAGAAATAGGATTTGATTACTTCTTCTTTGTTTGATAGATTTCACCAGAGAAACCATCTGGACATGAGCTTTTCTTTATGAGAAAATTTGTAACTAACTCAGTCTCTTTTTTTGTTTTCAAATCTGATAGTGTTTTCAGAGTGACTTAAGGACAATCCATAAGAATACAAGGTTGTCAGAGTACCTTCTTCAAACTCTGTGGGCCAATTGTCATCTTCCACTCAACTCTCTTCAAGTCTTATTTTCTGCATATCTTGACCTGCAAGCAACAAAAAAATCTTTGCCCACTATGAAGCTTGTAAATGGTATCATACTGTTTATTTTCAGTTATCTTTCCTCACAAGTGTATTTGTCATTTATGAGGCTGCATTTACTTAGGAGTGTAGCTGAGGCTGGAACCTCGAACATAAATCTTGGCTGAAACAAGAATAACCATCATCCTCATCCTCCAGGTCTTCTTTCCCCAAAGGCCTCAAATCTCTCATTAGTGCAAGCTTGAATTTGTAGAGCATAAAAGCTGAATTTTAGGAGGGCTGAAAGAAAAGATGCTAGTCCTTTCAGTACCCGAGAATAGAAGACCTAAAACATCACTTCTGTCCCACATTGTTGTGAGAGTGACATCTGACATGACTTCATGAAGCAAGTCACAAAGCTAGTGCAGATTCAAGGGAAGGAAGAACAGACCCCATCTTTTCTTGATGTGAGGGCTGTGTGTGAGATAGATTTTAGACATGTAGATTTGTTCCTCAATTTTATATTCATATCAATTTTTCCATTCAGATTCTGCATTGTCTTGTTCTAACAATATTTGAGTTCTTGCTATATCAGACATCAGTCCATTATGTCAGCTGCAGTGAAAAAAATTTTTTTGCCTAAATGTCATATCTTTTAAGTTTGTTTATAATTTTTTATGCCATACATGTTTTTTTTTAATTAAGTTATTTATTTTAATTGGAGGTTAATTACTTTACAATATTGTAGTGGTTTTTGCCATACATTGACATGAATCAGCCATGGGTGTACATGTGTCCCCCATCCTGAACCCCCCTCCCACCTCCCTCCCCATCCCATCCCTCTGGGTCATCCCAGTGCACCAGCCCTGAGCACCCTGTCTCATGCATCAAATCTGGACTGGTGATCTGTTTCACATATGATAATACACACGTTTCAATGCTATTCTCTCAAATCATCCCACCCTCACCTTCTTCCACAGAGTCCAAAAGTCTGTTCTTTATATCTGTGTCTCTTTTGCTGTCTCACATATAGGGTCATCATTACCATCGTTTTAACTTAGTCAAACATGTTTTATGTATCATTTTTTACCTTTAACATTTTTACTTTTAGTTTTAAGTGTTTAATCAATCTAGAATTTAAGTTTGTATATGCTATGAGATCAGGGTCCAGGGTCCTGGCAGATGACTGGCTAATTGAGTCAGTATCATATATTATATATAGTATATTTTCCCCAGTGAATTGAAATACTGCATTTGTCACATATACGCTCAGATTGATTTCTGGATTACCTATTCTGTTTAACTAAACTGGGTGTTTTTTTAAAACCATTAAAAATAAACCAATTTGGCCGTATTAAGCACATTTATATTATTGTGCGATCATCACCACCCATCTATCTCCAGAATCTTTTCATCTTTCCCAGTGAAGTTATGTACACATTAATCAGTCCCCACCCACCCACCCCCTTCTGGAAACTACCATTCTATTTTCTGTCTCTGTGAATTTGACTATTCTAGGTACCAGACTTCCCTGGTGGCTCAGGTGGTAAACAATCCGCCTGCAATAAGAGAGACCTCAGTTTGATCCATGAGTTGGGAAGATCCCCTGGAGGAGGGCATGGCAACCCACTTCAGTATTCCTGCCTGGAGAATCCCCATGGACAGAGGAGCCTGGCAGGCTACAGTCCGTGGAGTTGCAAATAGTTGGATACAACTGAGCGACTAAGCACAGCACTTTCTAGATACCTCATATGAATGAAATCATGTAGGTTTATCTCTTATGGCTGGCTTATTTCACTTAGGCTTATGTCCTCAAGGTTTATCCATGTTGTTGATGTCAAAATTTCCTTTCTTTTTAAGTCTGAATAATATTCTGTTGTGTGTATACTATATTTTGTTTATCCATTCATCCATCAGTGGACATTAGGCTTGCTTATACCATTGAGCTATGAACATGGATGTACAAATATCTCAAGTCCCTGGTTTCAATCACTGGGGTATGTGTCTAATAACTGAGCTGTTTTATCTATTTCTATGCCATGCAGCTTCCCCAGGTGGTGGAAGAATCTGCTTGCAGGAGATGCAAGAGACGCAGGTTTGATCCCTTCCCTCCAGGAAGATTCCCTGGAGTTGTTGTTGTTGTTCTGTCACTCAGTTGTGTGCCAATCTTTGCAACCCACATGAACTGCAGCACACTGGGTTTCCCTGTCCTTCACCATCTCCCGAAGTTTGCTCAAACTCACGTCCATTGAGTCAGTGATGCCATCCAACCGTCTCATCCTCTGTCATCCCCTTCTCCTCCTGCCTTCAATCTTTCCCAGCATCAGGGTCTTTTCCAATGAGTCCCCTCTTCACATCAGGTGACCAAAGTATTGGAGCTTCAGCTTCGGCATCAGACCTTCCAATGAATATTCAGGGTTGATATCATTTAGTATTGACTGGTTTGATCTCCTTGCATCCAAGGGACTCTCAGATGTCTTCTCCAACTCCACAGTTCAAATGCATCAATTCTTCAGCACTCAACCTTCTTTATGGTCCAACACTCACATCCGTACATGACTACTAGAAAAACCATAGCTTTGACTAGACGGACCTTTGTTGGCAAAGTAATGTCTCTGCTCTTTAATACACTGTCTAGCTTTGTCATAGCTTTTCTTCCAAGGAACAAATGTCTTTTAATTTCATGGCTGAAGCCACCATCCGCAGTGATTTTGGAGCCCAAGAAAATAAAGTCTGTCACTGTTCCCATTGTTTCCCCATCTATTTTCCATAAAGTGATGGGACCAGATGCCATAATCTTAATTTTTTGAATGTTGAATTTTTTTTAATTTTATTTTATTTTTAAACTTTACATAATTGTATTAGTTTTGCCAAATATCAAAATGAATCCGCCACAGGTATACGTGTGTTCCCCATCCTGAACCCTCCTCCTTCCTCCCTCCCCATACCATCCCTCAGGGTCGTCCCAGTGCACCAGCCCCAAGCATCCAGTATCGTGCATCGAACCTGGACTGGCAACTCGTTTCTTACATGATATTTTACATGTTTCAATGTCATTCTCCCAAATCTTCCCACCCTCTCCCTCTGCCACAGAGTCCATAAGACTGTTCTATACATCAGTGTCTCTTTTGCTGTCTCGTACACAGGGTTATTGTTACCATCTTTCTAAATTCCATATATATGCGTTAGTATACTGTATTGGTGTTTTTCCTTCTGACTTACTTCACTCTGTATAATAGGTTCCAGTTTCATCCACCTCATTAGAACTGATTCAAATGTATTCTTTTTAATGGCTGAGTAATACTCCACTGTGTATATGTACCACAGCTTTCTTATCCATTCATCTGCTGATGGACATCTAGGTTGCTTCCATGTCCTGGCTATTATAAACAGAAGCCAGCTTTTTCACTCTCCTCTTTCACGTTCACCAAAGGGCTCTTTAGTTCTTGTTCACTTTTTGCCATAAGGGTGGTGTCATCTGCATATCTGAGGTTATTGATGTTTCTCCGGGCAATCTTAATTTAAGCTTGAACTTCCTCCAGCCCAGCGTTTCTCACGATGTGCTCTGCATGTACGTTAAATAAGAAGGGTGACAACATGCAGCCTTGACGTGCTTCTTTCCCAGTTGTGAACCAGTCTGCTGTTCCATGTTTGGTTCTAACTGTTGCTTCTTTACCTCCATACAGATTTCTCAGGAGGAAGGTAAGATGTTTTAGTATTCCCATCTCTTTAAAAAATTTCCACAGTTTGTTGTGATCCACACAGTCAAAGACTTCAGAGTAGTCAATGAAGCAGAAGTAGATGTTTTTCTGGAATTCTCTCACTTTTTCTATGATCCAACAGATGTTGGCAATTTGATCCTCTGCCTTTTCTAAATCTAGCTTGAACATCTGGAAGTTCTCAGTTCATGTACTGTTGAAGCCTTGTTGTACAGTCACTCAGTTGTGTCCGACTCTTTTTGGCCCTATGGACTGCAGCACGCTAGGCTTCCCTGTGCCTCACTATCTCCCAGAGTTTGCTCAAACTCATGTCCATTGAATCAATGATGCCTTCCAATCATCTTGTCCTCTGCCATCCCCTTCTCCTCCTGCCTGCAATCTTTCCCAACGTCAGGGTCTATTCCAATGAGTTGGCTCTTCGAATCAGGTGGTCAAAGTATTGAAGCTTCAGTTTCAGCATCAGTTTTTCTAATGATTACTCAGGGCTGTTTTCTTTTGGGATTGACTGCTTTGATTTCCTTGCTATCCAAGGGACTGTCAAGAGTCTTCTCTAGTGCCACAGTTTGAAAGTGTCAATTCTTTGGTGCTCAGCCTTCTTTATGGTCCTACTCTCACATCCGTATGTGATTACTGGAACAACCATAGCTTTAACTATATGGATCTTTGTCAGCAAAGTGATGTCTGGATTATCACCCATACCTATAAATCTATACTGTTTTTGCCTTATAAAATCTATAATATCCTCCAGGGAGGTACTAGATACAATAATGAATGTATTTGATGTCATACTGTGTAAATGGCAGGTATGTGGAAGTCAAGAGATGGGAGAGAATCATCCTGTCGACCATGATGTTTTGACTGGAGATGCTGTTATGGGACAACATCCTGGTAGATGCGGGCTTCCTAAAGGTGTGAGCCTCCATCAGGCAGTCAGTTGGCTGATATGCACTTGGAATCTGCAAAGTCTTTTTGAATGAGAAACCAAGATAAGATTTATGAGACTGGTTTTTATTAGTTTTTTAAGTTGCCCAGTTCTTTCTAATACTGTGTACAGGGGCACAAATAAAGCCATATTTATACATACCTTGTGTAACTGTAGACTGGGCACAAGTCTTATGCAATTCTAAACTATACTAAGTATATCTATAGTGTTAAGTGTTGAAGCATATTTAAAATTATGTCATTGAAGACCAGTGCACATGTGTAATTTGTTTAGGTCTTAATTTAGGCTTGAAACCTTCAGTGTGCACTCAAATTCACTCATACTGATTCTAGTGAAGTGAAGTCGCTCAGTCGTGTCCAACTCTTAGTGACCCCATGGACCGCAGCCTACCAGGCTCCTCCATCCATGGGATTTTCCAGGCAAGAGTACTGGAGTGGGATGCCATTGCATTCTCTGAAAGGAAATCTCTAAATACATTTATAATCAATTCAAAATTATTAATGTCTAGAGGAATTACAGTTATGTCTCCAAATCATGTATTAGCATTTGCAGTTGTGAGGAGTACATCAAGGCTGTATATTGTCACCCTGCTTATTTAACTTATATTTAGAGTACATCATGAGAAATGCTGGGCTGGAAGAAGCACAAGCTGGAATCAATATTGCTGTGAGAAATATCAATAACCTCAGATACATAGATGACCCCACCCTTATGGCAGAAAGTGAAGAGGAACTAAAAAGCCTCTTGATGAAAGTGAAAGAGGAGAGTGAAAAAGTTGGCTTAAAGCTCAACATTCAGAAAACTAAGATCATGGCATCTGGTCCCACCACTTCATGGCAAATAGATGGGGAAACAGTGTCAGACTTTATTTTGTGGGGCTCCAAAATCACTGCAGATGGTGATTGCAGCCATGAAATTAAAAGACGCTTACTCCTTGGAAGGAAAGTTATGACCATCCTGGATAGCATATTAAAAAAAGCAGAGACATTACTTTGCCAGCAAAGGTCTGTCTAGTCAAGGCTATGTTTTTTCCAGTGGTCATGTATGGCTGTGAAAGTTGGACTGTCAAGAAAGCTGAGCACCGAAGAATTGATACTTTTGAACTGTGGTGTTGGAGAAGACTCTTGAGAGTCCCTTGGACTGCAAGGAGATCCAAGCAGTCCATCCTAAAGGAGATCAGTCCTGGGTGTTCATTGGAAGGACTGATGCTGAAGCTGAAACTCCAATACTTTGGCCATCTCATGCAAAGGGTTGACTCATTGGGAAAGACCGTGATTCTGGGAGGGATTGGGGGCAGGAGGAGAAGGGGACAACAGAGGATGAGATGGCTGGATGGCATCACCAACTCAATGGACATGAGTTTGAGTAAGCTCCGGGCATTGGTGATGGAAAGGGAGGCCTGGCATGCTGCAATCCAAGGGGTCACAAAGATTCGGACTGAGCGACTGAACTGAATTGAACTGATGGCAGAAAATGAAGGGGAACTAAAGAACCTCTTGATGAAGGTGAAAGAGGATATTGAAAAAGCTGGCTTAAAACTCAACATTTAAAAAACAAAGATCATGGCATCCGGTCCCATCTCTTCAGGCAAATAGATGGGAAAAAACAGAAACCGTGAAAGACTTTATTTTCTTGGGCTCCAAAATCACTGTGGAAGGTGACTGCAGCCATGAAATGAAAAGCTTGCTCCTTGGAAGAAAAGCTATGACAAACCTGGACAGCATATTAAAAAGCAAAGGCACCACTTGGCGGACAAAAGTCCATACAGTCAAAGCTATGGTTTTTCCACTGGTCATGTATGAATGTGAGAATTGGACCATAAAGAAGCCTGGGCACCGAAGAATTGATGCTTTTAAATTGTGGTGTTGGAGAAGACTCTTGAGACAGCAAGGAGATAGTTGAATGGCATCACTGATTCAATGGACATGAGTTTGAGCCAACTCTGGGAGATAGCAAAGGACAGAGGATCCTGGTATGCTGCAGTCCATGAGACTGCAAAGATTTGGACATGACTGAGCAACTGAACAACAACGTTTCTAATGGCCTTATTATACCTGGCTTTGTCACTGCTGGAAACAAAAAAATGGCTACTATCGAATTCCTACCTTCTGATTGTATGTGAGTGCCTCCAAATGGCAGAATCTAACTGGAATTCGCTTGGCTATGGACTTTGGAAAACGTCATTTTCAAGCAACTAGTCCCAGTGATTCAAGGGATAATACAGAAGTGTGAATGTGTAGGAGATGAGTGTCAATGAAAAGTTCCTAGGACACTGGCCTACTGTCTTGAGTAAAACATGTTCTTAGTAAAGGTTTATTGAATTAAATTGAAGGAACATTTTGGTCACTTAGTGTGCTAGGCACTTCACAGAATGCTTAAGTAATAAAACCATTTCTTGCTTTCAAGTAGTTTACAATCTACTACTTGTAAGCCAAGCCAGCAAGAAAGGCTGAAGTGTAGCAACTAACAATGCCTTGAGGTATAATGTAATAGTTGGTGAAAAAAGATTACAGGTGAAGTCCTGAAAGAAATCAGGGCAAAGAATAAATTCAGCTTGGAGGACAGAAAGAAAATGGCTTCTTGGAGGAAATGGTTGACACTTTAGATATCGAAAAGGCTTTTGAAACTGAGTGGAGAAATTAAATTTAAAGGAAAAAGCAGGAGTCATAGCAACAAGATGTGAAAGCAAATGGCATTTTTGGGGGAGTCAGTACATTGTAGCTATAACTTAATGAATTTTTTCATGTTAAAGTAATTACTTAAGTTTCTAAAAATAAGAGAAATTTTATTTTTCAACCAAACATATTAATTTACTTAAGTCTTTTATACATATGTATTTCAACTATGAACTTAAGTGTAACCCAGGTCCAAAATTCCATGATTAGAATTTGGGAACAACTTTACTGCATGCACTGAAATATAAGTATTTAAATTGGCCCTTGGAAAGATTATACACCTTAGCATTAACTTTATACCCAACACCATTTGTTAAAAGAGTAATATTTCTTGCCCCCTAACCCTTGCCCTCACCCCACATGCCACATTATGTTCCAAATCCAAGCCTGGGACATGCGTGCACAATGCTGTACTCTTCGTAGAGTCAGTGGGGATCACGTGGTACTACGTACTCGAGATCAAACTTGGCTTGAGGTTTCAGCTAACTAATTTCTCTATCAGGTTTCACATGCTGCATATACCAATCTCTTTTTTCATAGCGGGGGGCGGGGGGGTACATATAAACACAGCCTCTTGGTAAATTTTGTTTTCATTTCCATTTAAGCAGGAGGAAATAGATTAGAATGAAGATTTAAACAACACTCTTTATTTTTAAATAAAGTGATGTTCATACGTCTGCCACAATTAGCACCCAAAATTCAGTGTGACCTTTATGGCAGCTGGTGATACTCTTATATTTCTGAGTAGTACATAAAAGGTGAAAGGGCATATCTCTTTACAGTGTGCATATGTAACTGCAATACGTATTAATAGGAGTTCATACTTGTGGATAATCTTGGAATGTATATTTATAATTAGGAATAGTTATGTGAATTTGATATAAATATCTGTCATCAGCGGTGTTTGATTATCAATTTCCCTTGTACATTTTGTAAGAACTATAAGGAGATGGTAGCCCACTCTTCGGTTTTATAAGAGGTAATGAAAGAATGTTCAGAATTCTTTAAATTCTTTCATGTGTAACAAGACTTGTTCAAAATCCTTAAATTTAAATGTGAGGATTTTTTTTTGTTTTTTTTTTTGTTTGTTTGCAAACCTATAGCAAATGATCAGACCAGGTATTGTCGAATTTCAATATGTAATTTTGTGTATAAAATTCAATTCTTAACTGCCTGTTTTCTGTAACCCCAGAAGAAACCTCAGGAGCAGAGGATGGTTGTTCTATTATATTCTGCTACTCTCTGCTCAGACTTGCCTTATTTTCTGGTTTCCCTTAGATTCCCTTTCTTTGCCTAGCTTTTTGATTACCCTCATTACCTGCCATATGCTTCAGACATGTACAGTAATTAGTGAAAAGTGGAAAGAAACATAAAAGTACTTTTGTGTAGAGTATTTCAGGTGGTTTTACTTTCTCCTTTATATTTTTTTCTGTGTTGTTTGGGGTATATAAGAATTAGAAAAATGAAAAAATTATTCTGATGGCAAAAAACTAGCATTGGACATTCTCAGAATTTTAAGAACTTAATCAGTCGGATTCTTAATGTGTAGGCTTTAGAGACAAGCCTAGTTTCCCATGATTAAGATTAATTTTCAAGTGAATTGATTTTACTTGTTCAGGATGTTGCTTTTCCTAGGAGATGTTTATGAAACAATTCACTGAATTTTAGGAATGGCTTTGCATTATATGTCAAACAAAATGATAACTCCTCTCTTTTATAAGACTGTGAAGGCAGGGACCATACCTCCTTTCCTCTTTATATGGAATATAGCTATAGGTCTTATGTCTTTAATGTTCAGTAGATATTTGTTAAGTTATGTAGCACATAGTACACTTACAAATCAGTTTAAGAAATGGTTCAACAGAAAAACTGGCAAGGTAAATAAATGAAGTACATTTTTATGTAAATATAAAGTAATGCAATCCATAATTCACAAAGAGGCATAAATGTCCAATAATCATAAAAGATATTTTCCCTTATAAGAATCAAACAAGACAAATGGTAACAGCTGATGTATCTTTTTTTTCAAAGACTCAAAATACTTGCTTATTCTCAGGATTGGCAAGGAAATAGAAAAAATGTACACTTTCGTTCTCTCCTGATAAGAATGAAAGTTATTTTGGTTCATTCTGGAAAGCATGTTGGAAAAAGTGTATCAAATGTAAAATATAGAGAGCTTTTGACCCCACAATCCTATCTCCAGGAATTTATCTTAAGATAGTCACGTGTGCTAAGACGTCTGTGAAGGTTTTTGTGGCAGCATAGATTATAATATAGAAGAATTAGAACTCTAAATAGCCATCAACAGAAATTTATTATAGCTCCTTAATATAATGGAATTCCATGCAGCCATTAAAGTGATAATGTATATTGATTGATCAGTTAAAATATTAACGGTATGTTGAGTGAAAAACTAAGTTATAATACAATATATGTGTTATGATTCTGCATATCAAGGTTGTCAGAGTTTTCCTGTAAAAAGCCAGGTAGTAAGTAAGTTCTGTAGGTCATATAGTTTTTGTCATACTATTCAACTTTCCTTTTGTTGTGCAGAAGTAGCCATGGATAATGTGTAGACTATGACCATGTCCAGCAAGTGACTATGGCTGTGTTCCAGTAAATCTTCATGTACAGAAACAGATGATCACCTTAGCTGCTGACCCCTACGACATATGTAAAAGAGTGTGTGTTGTTGGGAGAGGAAGAATATACATTTCTAGAAGCATGTGCACCCAAATGTTAACAGTATGGCTCTGTAGGGGGGATTCTAGATGATTTTTACTTGCTATTTTTTAGTTTTTGTATTATTTGGTTTTTATAGGCATCAGAAAAAGTTGTAAAAAATTATCTATTTCATTAAGAGACTTTTTGTCCTTGAGAAAAACAGGTTTGTAGGCTAATGTGCCTGAGAGTTCTAAGATCTTCTATGTTACATATGTACATACCAAATACAGTAATATTTAAATATAGTTCACCATTTTATTTGGTACAGAATCACCTCAAGCCAGCATTATTGTATTTGCTTCTTTAATGGTACCCTTGTCCCTAATTTTTATAGCCTTTTCTGTTCCCAGTATATGCACAAATGCCAGATTTACCTGAATATATATATTTAATCTAGAATTCTATTATCCTGGCCTTCTAGAATCTATCAGAATTAATCCAAGTTTGTAATAAAAATAAATACAAGCACACACACACTACTTTCTTGGCTCCACTCTTTCTCTTACTGCCAACTTTCTGGTTTCTCTTCCTATCCCCTTAATATAGGAGTTCCCCAAGTTTCTCCTAGTTCTCTTCTCTCAGTACGTTGTTTCCTGTGGCATCCTCGTGAGTTCAGATGCCACCTCCATGGAGGTATCATTTGGACTTTTGTGAAAGTGACGGATAGCCAAGTCTGTCTTGGGAACTTATTCAAACTCACACCCACTTAAAATAATCAGTCCCCCATAACTACTTTCAGCTCCTCATGTAGACTTAGGCTTTACATCAAACTCCTCCGATAGATGTGCTAAAATTTAGATTTACTATTAATAGCTCAACTTTAACATTTGACTCATCACAAAGTGCATAGATTGTGAACCTGGATTCCCAATATCAGTGTTAGAAGTGTACTCAGAGACTGAGAAGTGAACAAGCAGAAAGTCGCTCAGTCGTGTCCGACTCTTTGAGACCCCATGGACTATAGCCTACCAAGCTCCTCAGTCCATGGAATTTTCCAGGCAAGAGTACTGGAGTAGGTTGCCATTTCCTTCTCCAGGGGATCTTCCCAACCCAGGGATCAAACCCAGGTCTCCCACACTGCAGGCAGATGCTTTACCATCTGAGCCACCAGGGAACAAGCAGAGAAGCCAGCTAATCTTACCTGTAGTTATCTAGGCAAGATATGATGGTGACTTTCACTAGTTAGATTGCAGAGGAAATGAAAAGAGGTAAATTGATTCTGGGATTTTAAAAATAGTAACAAGATTTAGTAATGGACTAGATTTGGAGCGGTAAAGGAGAATGTTATCAAGGATAACTCAGTTGTCTAACATGTACAAAAGGGGGACACTGAGTGCCCTTTTTCTCATGATGTAGAAGGCTGTCATCATCTGCTAAAAAACAAAAGACGTGAGGGATAAGAAGTTTGAGGATTTTCCAGGCAGAATGGGGATGGGTTTTTCAGGCAGAAGGAGTAATATTAACAAAGATTTGAAGGTATAGAAGTGATCAGTAATTCCTGGAAATTATGTACTCAAATATTCATTCAGTTGTATAAGCTGTGCATTAGGGAAGGTCACTAAAGAGAAGTAAAGTCTGGGAAAACAGCCAAAATCCTGATCGTGAAGGGTCTTGAATCCATGATAATTAGTCTTTACGGTATCCTTGTAAACCATCAGTCTTCAGATGTTTAAATTCAGACTATTAAAATTTTATATCTAATTTAAGAGACCAACAAGAATTGCCTGCTTTTGTTTTGCACAATAAAGCATTAAAACAATGATTAAAAAAAAACGTTTTTCCTTTATGTTCTATGGTTTATAGTTTTCTGCGAAGGAGTTTTAAAAAACTGAACACTGGGTATTTTCTCACATTTCAAGAATAGTACTAGAACTGACATAACGCTAAATTACATTATAAAGGAAGCTAAAGAACATATAAATCATGCCAGAAATACTTAGGTTTGGGAGGACTGAATGCCTCAGGGAATTGGTAATTTGATCCAAAGCCTGTCACCTGTTAAAATTTATCCTGGGTCAGTAGTGACTGAAAATCATCACGACCTGACAGGTGTTCAGGATCGTGTGTAAAATGAAGTGGCAGACTCAGGATAGTTCCTATCTGACACGTGTATGCATTACTGAAACCACTGCAATATTAATTGATAACTATGCTGGCAATCTTGATTGAGGTGCCAAGGACTTACTGGCCTGAACTCTCTTCACCCCTACTAATGTGCGTTTTTAAATAGGCTCAAGTGTGCTTGTGTAATAGAAAAGTCTTTGGGTCTGCTCCTTTGACTAGATTAATTTACTCCTAAAATTGACCATATGCATTTTTTCACAGTGGACTCCTTTATTATTGTATCTAAGTGTTTTTCCTTAGTGAAATGTTTTGTCTATCTTTTGAACCGTCAAACAATATAAAGCATTAAGTTCCTTCTTCTTATCACCCACAGGGATTAGTAGACTCATTCCTCTAATTTATTCCCTCCTTGGAATTTAATTTAGAGGTATCGATATGCTCTTAATTGTTTAAGAACTTGCATCACTAATAATTAAATATTACGGAAAGAATTGTCTTTCAGCGTCATTAATATTTGTCATTCAAAGACTGTGGCTTTATATACTATACAGTTGGAAACAAAAGCAGCCCACTCAGCCTTCCCTAGCTGGTAGTGGGTGAAGAGGAGAAAGAAAAATGTCCATCTTCACTGGTATCATGTAGTAAAAATCATCCTTTTTCCTCAGTAAAGGAGCATAATGGTATGCAAGTCTATATACATGAATTTAATCTCACCCATGCCAACAACAGGATTTTAGTCAGGTGGAACAAAGAAGCTGATAAGTATTTCAACACTAATCTGATAATTTTGTTAATTGCAAGTTTCTACTCTTACAATTATCTGCTTAAGAAGTGACTCAGTAGTGATCCTTGGTTATTGGTTATATAGTCTCTTAAATTTATTAATAACTAGCAAACTGTTCTCTCCTACAACTTCTTCCAGAATGCTCAGGATAAGCTAAAAAGAACATATCTTAAATACATGTATTTGCAGACAAAAAACAATGACAGTATGAAGTTTACATTGGTTTTCCAATAGAGGCAATAAAAGCATATCCAGAGTCTGGCCTCAGGGTTAGTAACATACCTTTATAGACTAGCTGACAAGAGTTGTTGACATATCTTATGACCATCGGACAAAACCACTTTAGCTATTTGTGAAATAAATACATGAATTCATTAGCAATATGCATTAGCAAATTGCACAGCTCATGGACCTGACAGTAACAGATTGGGCTGATTATAAAAGAATTATTCAGTTTTGCTTTGCTGCTTCTCTGTTATTACTCCAGGCAGTCCCCAAATGTGCTTTGTGCGTCCGCCTGCATATCTCACTAGAATCTGCTCTTTTTCTTTCTTCCTTCTTCCCTTCCCTCACATCCACACCACTCTCCTGGCCCAGTAAACTTCCAACTCAAATTTCTGGGTTTAAAGAGTCTATAGATCCTTTTCTAGTCCTCTCACATCTCTCACCAACCACATCCACTCTGCATAGCAGGTACTGTTGATTTTTTTCCTCGTATACAGCAGCTGTGTTGTAGCTGGTTTAATTTGCATTTGTGAGCTCCTTGACGCAGATATTATTATGTGTTTACATGTAGAAACTTGAGAGCTGTTTATTGAAGAATGGTTGCATAAATAATTTTGCTTTATTCATTTTTGTTACATTTAAATAAATGTTTTGTGGGAATTCCCTGGTGGTCCAGCGATTAGGACTCAGTGCTTTCACTACCAAGGCCAGAATTCAATTCAGTTCACAGCCAGGGAACTAAGATCCTGCTAGCCATGTGGCTTGGCTAATAAATAAATAAATATTTTGTCTCATACTTAGATGAATCCTAAAAAAACACGTGGATAGGTTTAGATAGGCTTAAACCTACCTAGGGATGCAAAAGACCTGTACTCTGAAAACTAAGACACAGATGAGAGAAATTAAAGACCACACAAACAGATGGAAAGATATACTGTGTTCTTGGATTGGAAAAATCAATATTGTTAAAATGAACATATACCCCAAGGGAAACTAAGATTCAGTAAAATCCCTATCAAATTACCAATGACATTTTCCACAGAGCTGGAGCAAAACATTTTTTAAATTTGTATTTTAACACAAAAGATCCCAAAGAGCCAAAGTATTGTTAAGAAAGAAGAACAGAGCTGGAGGAATCAGGCCCTGACTTCAGATATGCTAAAAATCTATACTAATCAAGAACAGTGTGGTGCTGACACAAAATCAGACATATAGATCAATGAAAAAGGATAGAGAACCCAGATAAAAACCCAGGCACAATTAATTGAGAAGAAAGGAAGTACAAATATACAATGGAGAAAAGACAGTCTCTTTAATAAGTGATACTGGGAAAACCGCACAGCTTTATGTAAAAGAATGAAATTAGAACATTCTCTAATACCATATAAGAAACACATTAAACATGATTAAAAACCTAAATGTAAGACTGGATACTATAAAACTCCTGAGGAAAGCACAGGCAGGACACTCAACATTATAAATCACAGCAATATTTTTTGGGACTCATCTCTTTGAGTAATGGAAACAAAAGCAAAAACAAATGGGACCTAATTAAACTTAAAAGCTTTTTCACAGCAAAGAAAATGATTAACAAAACAGCCTATGGGATGGGAGAAAATATTTGAAAATGACGTGACTTTCCAAAATATGCAAACAGCTCATATAGCTCATTATCAAAACAAACAACCAACCCAATCAAAAAATGGACAGAAGACCTAAATGGTTACTTCTCCAAAGAAGACATCCAGATAGTCAACAGGCACATGAAAAGATGTTCAACGTCACTATTATTAGAGAAATGCAAATTAAAATCACAATGAGGTATCATTTCACACTGGCTAGAATAGCCATCATCAAAAAGTCTGCAGTTAATAAATGCTGGAGAGGGTGTGGAGTAAAAGAAAACTCCTACACTGGTGATGGGAATGTAAATTGGTGAAGCCACTGTAGATAACATTGTGGAGGTTCTTGAAAAAATCTAAAAGTAGAGCTACCATATGATCCAGCAGTCCCACTCCTGGGCATATATCCAAAGAAAACTCTAACTCAAAAAGATATATGTACCCCAGTGTTCATAGCAGCAGTATTTAAAATAGCCCAGACTTGGAAACAACCTAAGTGTCCAATAGGTGAGTGAGTAAAGTGTGGTATATATACATACAATGGAGTATTACTCAGCCATCAAAATGATGTGATGCCATTTACAGCAACATGAATAGACCTAGAGATTACTATACTAAGTAAGGTACAGTAAGTCAGAGAAAGACAAAAATCATATATCATTTATATGTGAAATCTAAAAAAAATACAAATGTACTTATTTAAAATGATACAAATAAATTTATTTACAAAACAGAAATAGACTCACAGACATAGAAAATAAACTTATGGTTACCAAAAGGGAAAAGGAGGAGGGATAAATTTGAATTTTGAGATTAACAGATACTACTATATACAAAATAGATAAGCAGGGACCTACTGTACAGCACAGGGAACTATTTTCAATATCTTATAATAACAGATAACAGAGAAGAATCTGAAAGAGAATACATATATGTATAACTGAATCGCTTTGCTGTATGCCTGAAACACTGTAAATCAACTACAATAAAATACAAAAATTAAAAAAAGAAATTGTCATTGTTGTTCAGTCACTAAGTCATATCCAAATGCTTGCCACCCCATGGACTGCAGCATACCAGGCTCATCTGTCCTTCTCTGTCTTCCGGAGTTTGCTCAAATTCATGTTGAGTTGGTAATGCTATCTATCCATCTCATCCTCTGCCACCCCCTTCTCCTTTTGCCTTTGTCTAGAATGTCATATACCCTGGAGGAGGGCATGGCAACCCACTCCAGTATTCTTGCCCGGAGAATCCCAATGGACAGAGGAGCCTGACGGGCTACAGTCCACAGATTTGCAAAGAGTTGGACATGACTGAGCGACTAAGCACAGCACAGCACAGAATGTCATATGTTTATATATATTATATATATATGTGTGTTTATATATACATATATATATCATTCCTTCAGCACAGCATCACATATTGCATTGTGACTCTTTGTGACCCCATGGACTGTAGCCCTCCAGGCTCCTCTGTCCACGGAATTTTCCTGGCAAGAATACTGGAGTGGGTTGCCATTTCCTTCTCCAAGGGATCTCCCCAACCCAGGGACTGAACCCACACCTCTGGCACATCTCCTGCACTGGTAAGCAAATTCTTTACCACTAGCACCCCTGGGAAGCCCCATTTTATGGACATACCTAGGTTATCAGCAGGTGATAGACCTTGAGGTTGTTTCCTGTTTTAGGCTATTATGAGCAAAACAATTTTGAACATTCGCATTTGGGCATTTCCATAGATATATGTATTTATTTCTCTTGGGTAAATACCTAAGTGTGGAATTTCTAGGTCATACGATGACTATGTCAACTCTTATAAGAAATAGCCAAACTGCTTTCCAAAGCGGGCACACCATTGCAGTGAAAAATTCAGTGTATTTTGGTACAAAATTTTAAGTTAAGAAACCTATACAATTTTTTTTTTGAGTTCTAAATTTCTGTTACTAATAAATCTTTGATCTAAAGTGCTTGGTTATTTTTATTACTCCAAGCAGTAAGACTCACTGAAGCAACTATCAGGACTGCTTGATATTGCTGCTTACTGCTGGCAAGAGCCTGGCTAGAGTTGTCTTGGACAGAGCATGGTACCGCCTGGCCAACTATGTGCTCCCCAAATCGCAGTGTGGCTACGGGCCACGGTGCAGTACAGCTGACTTGATCTTTGTAACGTGTTTGGATTTAGGAAAGTCGGGGCTTAAATCAGCCTGTACCTTACAAGACTGCAGACGAGAAGATTCATTTTTGTGGTTAAATGAAGCTGCCACTAAAGAAATAAACCTTATTTGTAGAGTTAAAATAGGTTCTTTTTATGTTAAGTATCATTTCCATTGGGTATTTTGCAAATAAAGTATAAATAGTGGCATCCTAGTATTAAAGCATTATCCTTTGCCCTGGTGAAATAATTTCGTTGTCAAGCATTCCAGATTCTTGACAGAATTGCTTTTTTGTCATCAGAGTTTTGAAAGGTGTTGGAGTTAAAACTATGACCTATTTTCAATTTTATTAGAAAATTAAAAGTGCTTTATTAGTTATTGCTTTAGTATGGTATAGAATTGGAGAAGGCAATGACACCCCACTCCAGTACTCTTGCCTGGAAAATCCCATGGACAGAGGAGCCTGATAGGCTGCAGTCCATGGGGTCGCTAAGAGTCGGACACGACTGAGCGACTTCACTTTCACTTTTCACTTTCATGCATTGGAAAAGGAAGTGGCAACCCACTCCAGTGTTCTTGCCTGGAGAATCCCAGGGACGGGGGAGCCTGGTGGGCTGCCATCTATGGGGTCGCACGGAGTTGGACACAACTAAAGTGGCTTAGCAGCAGCATGGTATAGAATAGATTCAGATATATTATTATTGTCAACATTTTATTTTTAACTACCATTAATTGAGGAACCAGAGATCAAACTGCCAACATCCGCTGGATCATTGAAAAAGCAAGAGAGTTCCAGAAAAACATCTATTTCTGCCTTATTGACTGTGCCAAAGCCTTTGACTGTGTGGATCACAATAAACTGTGGGAAATTCTGAAAGAGATGGGAATACCAGACCACCTGACCTGCCTCTTGAGAAACCTATATGCAGGTCAGGAAGCAACAGTTAGAACTGGATATGGAACAACAGACTGGTTCCAAATAGGAAAAGGAGTACGTCAAGGCTGTATATTGTCACCCTGCTTATTTAACTTGTATGCAGAGTACATCATGAGAAACGCTGGACTGGAAGAAACACAAGCTGGAATCAAGATTGCCAGGAGAAATATCAATAACCTCAGATATGCAGATGACACCATCCTTATGGCAGAAAGTGAAGAGGAACTAAAGAGCCTCTTGATGAAAGTGAAAGTGGAGAGTGAAAAAGTTGGCTTAAAGCTCAACATTCAGAAAACGAAGATCATGGCATCTTGTCCCATCACTTCATGGGAAATAGATGGGGAAACAGTGGAAACAGTGTCAGACTTTATTTTGGGGGGCTCCAAAATCACTGCAGACGGTGATTGCAGCCGTGAAATTAAAAGACGCTTACTCCTTAGAAGGAAAGTTATGACCAACCTAGATAGCATATTGAAAAGCAGAGACACTACTTTGCCAACAAAGGTCCATCTAGTCAAGGCTATGGTTTTTCCTGTGGTCACGTATGGCTGTGAGAGTTGGACTGTGAAGAAGGCTGAATGCCAAAGAATTGATGCTTTTGACCTGTGGTGTTGGAGAAGACTCTTGAGAGTCCCTTGGACTGCAAGGAGGTCCAACCAGTCCATTCTGAAGGAGATCAGCCCTGGGATTTCTTTGGAAGGAATGATGCTAAAGCTGAAACTCCAGTACTTTGGCCACCTCATTTGAAGAGTTGACTCATTGGAAAAGACTCTGATGCTGGGAGGGATTGGGGGCAGGAGGAGAAGGGGACGACAGAGGATGAGATGGCTGGTTGGCATCACTGACTCAATGGACATGAGTCTGAGTGAACTGCGGGAGTTGGTGATGGACAGGGAGGCCTGGCGTGCTGCGATTCATGGGGTCACAAAGAGTCGGACACGACTGAGCAACTGAACTGAACTGACCTGAACTGAATTGAGTATTACCAACAGTAAAGCCCTATGCTAGATCTGTATCTAGTGTACCTTCTAAACATACCAGATAAAATTAAAACTGCTAGAACCACAAGGTGCAAGCATTATTTAATATGCAATATCAATGCACAGGAGTTACTCTATGCTATTAAATAAATTTGGGCAATTTATACAAGAATCATTTATATAGTGTATCTATCTTTGAAATCCGTAGCACAACACAGCAGATGAACTGTCAACCAAGAAGGTATGAGGTCTCACTTTATTTTCAGAGAAGGCCAAATACCTTCTTGATAATGATATTGTTGATGATTCCTTGAACTGGGAGAAAGTTCCAGTGAGACCTGAAATAACTCAATCCCCAGGGAACAGACATCCCTTTTGAAATCTACCCGCAGAGTAATCAGACTTGATTTCTTTTGGCTTTCTAAGACTTGATCTGATACTTTGCCATAGCTACCCAGACTGGAAGATGGACACGGTCCCACAATAATATTTATTTGCACCAAGTGCTGCAGTCATTCAGAACCTGTCTAGGATGCCCAAGATTTTAGACGCAGCCTACATCTGCAACACAGAATGATTGTAAATCCTAGAAATCCAAGCCAGCCTGAGGCCAGAGCCAGACACTTGAAGGGAAAAATGCTATGGGGAACTTGGACTTTTGCTTGGACTTTGAATTTTCAAAGTACTGAGATTTTTCAGGGGAGGTGAGGGGTAGTGGGTAGAGACAACTAAAGTCTTAAATGCTGGAGAATGAACTCCGAAGCCAGGGCAGAAGAAAAACCTACTGCTAGTACTGTGGGAGTTAAGTTTAAAAGGACTAAGAAAACCCTAGTGGAGCTATGTTAGCTTCACAAGAGGCATGACTCAGAGCTGACACTCACGCTGCTCCTGAGTGTGACTCTAGCTCCAGAGTCTGATGAATCACTTTTCTTTCTTAGGGCCTGTGATGTGACTGGAG
Source organism: Bos taurus (assembly GCF_002263795.3). Lineage (NCBI taxonomy): Eukaryota > Metazoa > Chordata > Mammalia > Artiodactyla > Bovidae > Bos > Bos taurus. The sequence continues at coordinate 6,302,694 of NC_037329.1, read as the reverse complement.
TTGTAATGGTCACAAACTGGGGTTGAAGAGATCTAGTTTTCTTTAACTGCTCTCACCTTGTTTTTAAACCCCCTCTCCTTCTAATGATGGAAAATGCTTGAGTTTGCCAATCAATGTTTCCAGTTTTCCAGGGAAATTTTTAGGCTTTTTCAAGGTAAGTACTGTATGATTCCACTTATATTCTGCTTATAGAAGGTACTCAAACTCATAGAAACAGAAAATAGTGTTGACCAAAGGCTGCAGGAGGGAGTGGTGAGGAGGGGGATCTGTTGCATAACATGTGAATATAGTTCAGATCAGTCATTCACTCGTGTCCGGCTCTTTGCAACCCCATGAATCGCAGCACGGCAGGTCTCCCTGTCCATCAGCAACTCCCGGAGTTCACTCAGATTCACGTCCATCGAGTCAGCGATGCCATCCAGCCATCTCATCCTCTGTCGTCCCCTTCTCCTCTTGCCCCCAATCCCTCCCAGCATCAGAGTCTTTTCCAATGAGTCAACTCTTCACATGAGGTGGCCAAAGTACTGGAGTTTCAGCTTTAGCATCAGTCCTTCCAAAGAAATCCCAGGGCTGATCTCCTTCAGAATGGACTGGTTGGATCTCCTTGCAGTCCAAGGGACTCTCAAGAGTCTTCTCCAACACCACAGGTCAAAAGCATCAATTCTTTGGTGCTCAGCCTTCTTCACAGTCCAACTCTCACATCCATACATGACCACAGGAAAAACCATAGCCTTGACTAGATGGACCTTTGTTGGCAAAGTAATGTCTCTGCTTTTCAATATGCTATCTAGGTTGGACATAACTTTCCTTTCAAGGAGTAAGCGTCTTTTAATTTTATGGCTGCAGTCTCCATCTGCAGTGATTTTGGAGCCCCCAAAAATAAAGTCTGACACTGTTTCCACTGTTTCCCCATCTATTTCCCATGAAGTGATGGGACCAGATGCCATGATCTTCGTTTTCTGAATGTTGAGCTTTAGGCCAACTTTTTCACTCTCCACTTTCACTTTCATCAAGAGGCTTTTTAGTTCCTCTTCACTTTCTGCCATAAGGGTGGTGTCATCTGCATATCTGAGGTTATTGATATTTCTCCTGGCAATCTTGATTCCAGCTTGTGTTTCTTCCAGTCCAGCATTTCTCATGATGTACTCTGCATATAAGTTAAATAAGCAGGGTGACAATATACAGCCTTGACGTACTCCTTTTCCTATTTGGAACCAGTCTGTTGTTCCATATCCAGTTCTAACTGTTGCTTCCTGACCTGCATATAGGTTTCTCAAGAGGCAGGTCAGGTAGTCTGGTATTCCCATCTCTTTCAGAATTTTCCACAGTTTCTTGTGATCCACACAGTCAAAGGCTTTGGCATACATAGTCAATAAAGCAGAAATAGATGTTTTTCTGGAACTCTCTTGCTTTTTCGATGATCCAGCGGATGTTGGCAGTTTGATCTCTGGTTCCTCTGCCTTAACCTTAGCAAAATTCACATTTGAAAATGCTAAAACAGTAAATTTTATGTACAGGTTTCTTTTACCACAATTTAAAAAATAGAACTAAATTAAATATCAAAAACATTTAGAGTTTTTAGGGGGGCCACTTTTTCAATATTTCTCACTGCAGGAAGGTTCTCCCCCTCCTCCTATTCTGCTTTTCTAAGTGAATCTGAGCAGCAAGGCTCACCCAGCTTCCTGTCTCTGCAGAAGGGTTTTCTAGTCCTCTTCCCAGCCTTCCTGACACGGTCTGTATTGCCTGGCCTCAAGGCCTTATCATCCCCTATTGATGGGTCTGCAAGGCTCCCTGCTGACTGAGCATCCTCCCCTCTTGATGGGTCTGCAAGGCTCCCTGCTGACTGAGCATCCTCCCCTCTTGATGGGTCTGCAAGGCTCCCTGCTGACTGAGCATCCTGTGTGTAAGGCCGCTGATGTGCCGCTGATCTCACCTGGGTTTCGGAGCACTGTGCGGACAGGTGCTGCTGAGGGCAACGCTACTGCCTTCAGTTAAGAGGCCTTTGTCATCCTCACCCATACCCAGCAGCCAATCCAGCAACACATTCAACTAACTGTCCTCTTTTGGAGACTGGGTGGCTCCTAGATACTCTCTCAGAAACAATCCGGAAAGTTCAGATCCATTGTGGATGCTCTTAGCTTAGGTACCTTCTTGGTCATTGCAGCTCAACTCCTGTAACATCACATCAGATACAGGACCATATCAAGCAGAACAATTCTCTTGAAGTTTTCTGACCTTCCACGCTACATAGGAGTCCGGGCACCAGCACCAGTATTCTTGGATTCACTCAGATTTGTCCGAATTTTTGTGCTTTACTTACCTCTTACAGCCATGTTTGGACTTTCAAAATGGAGAAAGATTATTTGGATGTGATTTATCCTTTCTCACTCCCTTTCTGTCTCTTTCTTGGTCCAGAGAAAGTATCATATCTCAATTTCCTAGTTAGTATTTTCTTTACTTTTCTGAGGACAATAATTCTCACCCTCATGATTTACCCTTAATGACTAAATGAGGACAGGGAGGGAGGAATTGCCAAGAAGGACAGAACAGTGGGTGGCAAGTATTTTTACAGTATCGCCCCTTGACCTGCACTTCTCTGTAGATGCCCCTCTCTCCTGCTTCTCCATGTCCTGTCCACCCTATTCCCCACATGCATCTAGTATGTTTTTTACCACTGTTCCTACTGCCCCAGTAGTGGATAAGAGTGAGGTTCTGGAGTCACGCTATCCCAATTCAAAACCTAGTTCTGCTACTCACCAGCTGTGCAAACTGAATAAAGTTCCTTAACTCTCTGTGCTTCAGTCTCTTTGCTTGTAAAAATATAGGTTAATAATGGCCCTAATTCCGCAGATGAGATACCATATAAAGCACTTTGAACAGTACCCGGAATATAGTAATTGCTTGATTTTATTAGTATATTAGCTATTACTAGTCATACCATCATCACTTCTCCTCTAGACTAGTAAAACAGATTCCTAATTGAATTCATTGTCTCTATTTCCACCTTTAATTAATACAATTGTGTAGAATTCAGAAGATCTGAGAATTGGATTGGAAAAATCATGTTTATTTTTTTCTCACAAAATTAAAAATTGGCATTTCTTTCCATTTTGAATATAGGATTGAAGGCACAAAACTATTCATAATATGTTACCACGTCACCAACAAAAATCATGAATGTTTCATATCAAGTTGTAGCTTTTGCAATTATCTCATATATGCTCATGACTACTTTTGTTTATTTAACTTATTTTTGTTAAACTATAGTTGATTAATAATATATTAGCTTTAGGTGCACAGCATAGTGATTCAGTATTTTTGTAACTTATACTCTATTTATTATGAAATATTGGCTATATTCCCTGTCTGTGTAATATATCCTCGTAACATTTCTTTTATACGTAGTAGTTTGTACCTCTTAATCCCCTCCTTCTGTCTTTCCTGTCCACCCCACTACCACTGGTTCGTTCTCTATATCTGTGAGTCAATTTCTATTTTGTTATATTCATCTGTTTGTTTTTTTTTTTTTAGACTCCACATTGTTGTTGCTGTCCAGTCATTAAGTTGTGTCCAAGTCTTTGAGATACCAAGCACTATAGCACGCCACACTCCTCTGTCCTTCACTATCTCCCAGAGGTTGCTCAAATTCATGTCCATTGAGTTGGTGATACCATCCAACCATCTCATTCTCTGCCTCCTCCTTCTCCTTTTGCCTTCCATCTTTCCCAGCATCAGGGTCTTTTCCAATGAGTCAGCTCTTTGCATCAGGTGGGCGAAGTTTTAGAGCTTCAGCTTCAGCATCACTCTTTCCAATGAATATTCAGGCTTGATTTTCTTTAGGAATGACTGGTTTGATCTGCTTGCAGTCCTTGAGACTCTCTCAAGATTCTTCTCTAGCACCACACTTCGAAAGCATCAATTCTTCGGTGCTCAGCCTTCTTTATGGTACAACTCTCAAATCTATACACAACCACTGGAAAAACCATATACGGACTTTTGTTGGCAAAGTGATGTCTCTGCTTTTTAATACACTGTCTAGGTTTGTCGTTGAAGAAGGAAATGGCAACCCACTCTAGTATCCCTGCCTGGAAAATGCCATGGACAGAGGAACGTGGCGGGCCATGGTCCATGGGGTGGCAGAGAGTTGGCCACGACTGAGCACATCAGCACTAGGTTTGTCATAGCTTTTCTTCCAAGGAGTAATCGTCTTTTTATTTCACAATTGCAGTCACCATCCACAGTGATTTGGAGCCCAAGGAAATAAAATCTGTCACCATTTCCTCTTTTTTGCCATCTATTTGCCACAAAGTGATGGAACCGGATGCCATGATCTTAGTTTTCTGAAGGTTGAATTTTAAGCCAGCTTTTTCACTCCCCTCTTTCACCCTCATCAGGAAGCTGTTTAGTTCCTCTTCTCTTTCTGCCATTAGAGTGGTATCATCTGCATATCTGGGGTTGTTGACATTTCTGCCAGCAATCTTAATTCCAGCTTGTGATTCATCCAGGCCTGCATTTTCTCATGATGTATTTTCCATGTAAGTTAAAAAACCAGGGTGACACTATCCAGCCTTGTACTCTTTTCCCAGTTTTGAACCAGTCATTCCATGTCCAGTTCTAACTGTTGCTTCTTGACCCGCTTACAGGTTTCTGGAGACATGTGAGGTGGTCTGGTATTCCCATCTCTTTAAGAATTTTCCGTACTTTGTTGTGATCTACACAGTCAAAGGCTTTAGCCTTTAATAGTCAATGAAGCAGAAGTAGATATTTTTTCTGAAATTCCCTTGCTTTCTCTATGATCCAGTGAATGTTGGCAATTTGATCTATGGTTCCTCTGCATACAAGTGATAACATACAGTATTTGTCTTTCTCTGTCTAACTTATTTCACTAAGCACAGTGCCCTCCAGATCCATTCATTCTGTTGCAAATAGCAACATTTTATTTTTTAAATAATTGAGCAATATTCCATTGTATCTATATATATTACATCGTCTTCATCCATTTATCGATCAGTGGACACTTAGGTTTCTTCCATATCTTCAGTTCGGTTCAGTTCAGTCACTCAGTCGTGTCCGACTCTTTGCAACCCCATGAATCAAAGCACGCCAGGCCTCCCTGTCCATCACCAACTCCCGGAGTTCACTCAAACTCATGTCTATCGAGTCGGTGATGCCATCCAGCCATCTCATCCTCTGTCATCCCCTTCTCCTCCTGCCCCCAATCCCTTCCAGCATCAGAGTCTTTTCCAATGAGTCAACTCTTCGCATGAGGTGGCCAAAGTACTGGAGTTTCAGCTTTAGCATCACTCCTTCCAAAGAACACCCAGGGCTGATCTCCTTCAGAATGGACTGGTTGGATCTCCTTGCAGTCCAAGGGACTCTTCAAGAGTCTTTTCCAACACCACAGTTCAAAAGCATCAATTCTTTGGTGCTCAGCTTTCTTCACAGTCCAGCTCTCACATCCATACATGACCACAGGAAAAACCATAGCCTTGACTAGACGGACCTTTGTTGGCAAAGTAATGTCTCTGCTTTTGAATATGCTATCTAGGTTGGTCATAACTTTCCTTCCAAGGAGTGAGCGTCTTAGCAACTGTTAATAATGCTGCTATGAATTTTGGGGGTGCATGTATCTTCAAATTAGTGTTTTTATTTTCTCTACATATATACCCAGGAGTGGAATTGCTGTATCATTTGATAGATCCCTTTTTAGGTTCATAAGGAACCTCCATTCTGTTTTCCATAGTGACTGAACCAATGTGCACTTCCAACCAACAGTGTGGAAGGGTTCCCTTTTCTCCACATCCTCATTAGCATCTGTTGCTCATGGTCTTTTTGATGATAGCCATTCTGACAGGTGTGAGGTGATATCTCATTGTGGTTTAGATTTGCATTTCTCTGATGATTAGTGATATTGAGCATCTTTTCATGTACCTGTTCATCATCTGTGTATCTTCTTCACAAAATGTCTATTCAGGTCTTCTGCCCATTTTTAAAAATCAAGTTGTTTGTTTTTTTGGTAATGAAATACATGATCTGCTTATGTATTTTGGATATCAGCCCCTTTTGGTTATGTCACCACTTGTAAATTATGATGGATGCTCTACTACATCTACTTCTACTACTAGATGTTACTCATTTTAGTAAGTTTCTGTGCTATCAGATTTTATTATATGACACATTTAAATATTTTATAATTATGTATTTTAAACCATTTATTTAAACAAAAAAAAACCTGAGAAGGGATAAAGAGGCTTGATCAGATATCAAAAGGGAGGTACTTGGCACAATAAAATTTTAAGTACATTGTTTAAAATGTTTTTTCTTTTCTCTCGCTATTGTTTTCCATGTTCTCAGAGTCCGTGAGTAGACAGACAAAGCTTCATAATTTTGGAGCAGATATGGGTCAAAAAATCATGGCATAGAGTGTGCTCAGTCCAGACAAGTGATATTGATACGCACATCCAAATTTGAAGAAAAAATGTATTTCTGTAGGTTTCGAACACCATAATAGATTATAAAGCAAAAATAAAAACCTGTTGGAAAGTTCAAAAAAAAAGAAGTTTTTTTTTTTTTTTTAACTTAACCTCTAACCATGTTGCTCCCTACTTAAAATGTTTCACTAGCTTTCATCACTGACAGCATCAAGTACAAACTCCACAGAAAGACATACAAAGCACGTCCTGCTTGTCGCTCTCCCCCCGAGCCTCATGGCCTGTCACTCACTGTCCAAGGCCCTCCCCCTCCAGCCGTTCTGAAATACTCGCAGGACCTGGCAGCCGCCATGTTCTCTCATGCCTGCATTCACGTGTATATGTGTTGTGGGTGGGGACTTTGTTCTGGAATACCCTTCCTTCTTTTTTCTCCTCATTTGTCTTTTTTCTCCTTACTCATCCGTCAAACTTTTATTCATTATTAAAGACATCTAACATCAATTTCTCCTTGTAAGTCTTCAGTGAACTCCCAGCATGGTGAGATGACGTTCCTCTTCTCTCCCCCGGCACCCTGGGTAAACCGTTTGTCACATTTTATTAAAGTTGACGGCGTGCTTTTCCGCTGTCACTCGCCTGTGCATTCCTGGAGAAAGAACCATGATTTACGCCTCTCCTCCTTCTACAGTTCCTGCAGTGGTATCTAGGATTCGGTGGATGGGTAAAACCTGATGGGCTATCACACAGATATGAACAGAATTAATATGTTATTTCAGAGAGAAAATACCAGAGACAATCATTTTCCTGCCCTCCTCTTCTGATGACACTGGAGGGACAATACTGCTCCTTCAGGAGGCTGAATGATTGAGAATATTTTTTTGTGACTGAAAGAGGAGGGAAGTGTCATTTTTTTCCTCTGGAGTTGTGGGAGAAAGGGATTTTGGCTTCAGTAGAGGTAAGGGACTTTGTCCTGGATGGATTTGGTTGTTATGGACTAGGTATGCCATACCTAAGGTGAAGCAGGAATTAAAATATGACAATAGTAGACTTAAATTTTTGACAGAATAAATGAAGTAATATGAATGTGCATAAATATATCTGGTCATTTCTGATTGGACAGAAACCGTGTTATCATCAATCATGCTACTGTTTTCACATTCATCTGAACTTGCTTGTAGTTCGATTTCGAGAAGGTGGCTGATTTGACAGTAGCATCGTGTATTATTGCTAAACTCTCTAAAGATGACTTTTTGGATCTATGGATCCATGTGGTCAGAACAAGTGTCCACTAAGCACCATTCCACATTCCAAATCACTAGGGGAAAGATAGTGTTATAAATGGTGACAAATGGATAGTCATCTGAAGAAAAATAAAGTGGATTCCTACCTCAGACTATGATGATAGCATTGAGCTGGATCAAAGATTTCAAAAGTAATTAGCAAGCCAAAAATGTGTTAGAAGAAATTATGACATTAAAAACTACAAATATACTGTAGAAGTCTCTGTATTACCAAGAGTTGGAAACCAGGGAATTCCCTGACAGTCCAGTGGTTAAGACTCGGCACTTTCATTGCCATGGCCCAAGTTCAATCCCTGGTCAGGCAACTAACTAACATCCTGTTAGTTGCATAGAATGACCAAAAAGAAAATTAATGGAAATCAAAAAAAGACTAAAATATGTAGCATCATGCAAATATTTTGAATTCTATATTTAAAAAAACATGGAACCACAAGTCAAAAGACAAATGGCAATCTGTCTGAAAATCTATAGCTAATTTTTTTTTTGGCTGTACCCCATGGTCTTAACTACTGGACCACCAGGTAATTCCCCAGTTACGGCTAATTTCTTAAGTATGCAGGTTTTGTTTTAATACCCACAACCTAATAGAAAAAATAAGCAAAGGGTAAAAGCAAATAATTAACAGAAAAACAAAGTACAAATAATCCTTAAATATAAAAAGATTATTAACCAAACTCAAAATAAGAAAAAAATGCAATTAAAACCTTTTTTTACCTCTCATTTCAGAAATAAGAATGATGAGGGTGCAGGAAAATAGTAACATCATGCATTATTAATGGAAATATAAATTGGTTCAATCTCTGCTGCTGCTGTTCAATCTCTACAGAGTAAAAAATTGGCAACATCTATTAAAATTAAAGATACCCACACATGCTATATATACATATTTATTTATTTGGAATCCTTTCAACTGTAAATAACAGAAACCCCAATTCAAATATGGCTTTAACAGTAGAAAAATCAATTATATAAGTCCAGATGTAAGGCAGCTCTAGGTACAGTAAGATCAGTATCTCGGTAATATCGTGAAGACTTAGATTCTTTTTGTATCTCATTTTCATCCTCATGGTATTTGCTGTGTCCTCAGATTGTCTTTAAATTTTAATATACTAGTGTTACAAGCTTTCCAGGTGGTGCTAGTGATAAAGAAACTGTCTGCCAATTTGGGAGACAGAAGAGATGCGGGTTCAATTCCTGAGTCAGGAAGATCCACTCCAGTATTCTTGCCGGGAGAATCCCATAAACAGAGGAACCTGAGGGGCTACGGTCCATGGGATCGCAAAGAGCTGGACGTGACTGAAACGACTTACCATGCATACATGCAATTGTTATCTATCATAATCAATGTAACCATTTCTTATTGTTGGAGACATAACTTCCAATTTTAAAAACAGTAAATAGCACTGTGATTTCATGTAAGTATTTTTATCTTTGTTTTCCTTGGATAAAATTTTACCAACTGAACCACTGGGGAAGCCCTGGATAAAATTTTAGAATTAAAATTATTCTGTAGAAACTTTAAGGATTTTATTAAATATTGGAAGGCAGCTGGCCAGGGCCTTTCTATGGGCAATGTTTAGAGTGTTTATTGCTGATCATCTTACTAATAACACTATATTTTAATATAAAAATTTAGTAGATTTGTAGGTGAAAGGATAGTATATAATTTTAATTTACATTTTTTATCATTAGAATGAATAGTATAATTTATTAAAAGGTTAAATTTTTATAGAAGGTACTTTTCAGATCAGAATCAAGAAAAAAAGTATTTAGAAAAATTTAAGTTCAAGGGTCTAGGGTTCAGGTATGAAATATAAAGTACTAATAAATAGATTCAAATAGCTAGAACCTATTCCTATATCCTCTCACATAAAGATCTCAAGAGCTTATGATGGAAATGAATTTGATGGATAGAGAGAAGTTTTAGACAGTGATCTTTTTTGATGCCCTACTTCATAGGCTGAGCTAGATGTAGAGAAGAGAAACATGTTATAGTCATCCTCTAAATTTGGAGACTTGAGAGTAGGGGGATATTGTTCATCATTTTCTGGGTGAGGTCTGTGGAGGTGAGAAGCATTAGAGCAGGTCCCATTGATATCACAGTGCCTCTATAGAGCAGAAATGGTGATATAGCACAGGAAGCTTGAGATAAAAGCTGATGTCAGTTTCAAAATTAAAAAATTCTATTTTTTTACGTCTGAACTAATAGCTTTACATTTGAACTAATAGTTTCACATCTGAACTAATAACTTTACTTCTACATTTGGGAGGTTTTGGCTGTTTTACCTTTTTAACTGAAGTATAGTTGAATTACAGTATTGTGTTAGTTTCAGGTATAGGCACAGTGATTCAATTTATATATGTGTGTGTGTGTGTGTGTGTGTGTGCTCTTATAGCCAGAACCTATTCCTATATCCTCTCCTGTAAAGATCTCATGAGCTTATGATGGAAATGAATTTGATGGAAAGAGAGAAGTTTTAGACAGTGATCTTTTTTGATGCCCTACTTCATAGGCTGAGTTCTTTTATATATATATATATATATTCCTTTTTGGGGGAAGGAAATAGCAGCCCGCTTCAGTATTCTTGCCTGGAGAAGAATGGACAGAGGAGCCTAGCAGGCTACAGTCCATGGGGTCTCAGAGTCGAAGTGGCTGAGTGACTGAGCACACATATTCCTTTTCATATTCTTTTGCTTAGATTATTGCAAGATATTGAATATAGTTCCTTGTGCTATTTAATGTCTCTTTTTACATTTATTTGCATAATAAGGAGAGTAGGTCCTTTTTTTTTAGTAGGTCCCTTTGTAATTTTTTTTTTATTTAAGTATAGTTGATTTACAGTGTTGTATTAGTTCTGTATTTGTGTTTCTCTCATCATGTTTGCACCTGTCGTAGTCACTTGGTCACAAACATCTCTAAACCTCAACTTCCTCATTTTAAAAGTGGAGATACTAATATCTGTATAATGTACTTCTCCCTTGTAAATAAATGTTCATGCTTCCTGTCCAAGATTCCATGAGTAGTTTATTTCTTGCCAATCTGAACAGGATATATGAGGCCCAAGAATACTAACCAGGTAATGTACCTGGTTACCAGATACAGTGTGTCAACACAATACATGTTGTATCAACAGATATAAAGCCATTTGGCACAAAATTCCAGCCTTTGGCACAAATTCTGCCTGAAATCACACTGCTCTCTTTGGCCAGTACCAGGACTGCTTGTTCAAACATCTGGTAAAAGCAATGTGGGGCTCACTAGTCACAGTCTACCCTCCCCTATCAGCAAAGGAGAGAGCTCTGCTGGCACTGCAGTGTAAGGTCTTCCCCCAGGAGAGTCCCAGTTGGTGCAAGTTATTTCAGTCATAGAGATGCATCCTGACCTATGGGTAGATGGGAGCCCAGCTAGCTTCCCGTCTCCTATGCAACTTCCTTGGAATTTTGTATGACTCTGAAACTGTAAGGAACTATAATTCACTAATTCATAAGTTATAGATCCTGATAGATTCTAGACTTTGGGACAGTTTTACTTGCTGCCAGGGAACATCTACAAGTAGGAACCAATACTCTCATTTGGTCTCTTTTGCGCTATCCCAGAGCACCTGGCCTGGTTCAGAGCCCAAGATGGCCTCAGTAGATCCTTTACTCAGGGTGCAGGCAGCTACATAACTCAGGCCATTTCTTGAGCTGCTGAGAAGTATGCAGCTTTTCAGGAAGATATTCTTGGAGCTCAAGCCAAGCAGTTGCCTCAATGACTGCCCTATTGTTTCCATTTAACAGTTTGGGTTTTCTCCCACAGTCACTTCGGTCTGCTCAGTAAATTGGTGTTTTATGCTTGATTTTCACTTTCAGAATCCTATCTCAGCATTTTGAAGATCTGATGTCGTGATGTAGGCGAACGTTCCTGTATTGACATGTTTTGTTTTTGGCTAGTGGAGAGGCGATGCCAACATTCTGAGTTCCATGGGAACAGAGCCAAGAGACGTTTGGCTTCTTCGAGTTAGTGTCCGTGGGAGCGGATATGGGAAAGTCCTCTGGAGGATCCATGGCCAAAACCGCATAATCAGATTTTGTTCTGAATAGGGTCCTTCATAAGATGTTAGGGGAAGTAAAAGAACATAACATTATAGGAAAAAAATTTTCTTAGTAGAATGGTCTTGAATGGTTAGGAAAACAAATGAAAGATAAGAATTAGTAGGTTAATCTCTTTATTATTTTGGTTTACCTAAAGCTTACCTTTAAGACTAATGGAATCAAATTTATCTGTTGGCCCTTCTTGGAAGAATGCTCCACAGATCTCCTTAAGATCAGAATCAGAAATATGTTTTAGATAAGTTAATTCCAGTGAATAGTGTTTTATCATAGTGATATGCAGAACTAATAAAAGAAAATATTAAAGTCAGTTTTTCAAGAAAGTCAATATATGTGTGTTTAATAAAAAATTACCTTTATTATACAACCTAAATAATAGCATTGTACTATTTAAAAAACTTTTCTATCTTGAAGTAATGCAAAATTGGAATCAGTGAAAAGACTAAGCATGTATTTTTTTTGTTGTTTCAGTGACAAAACTATGTATTTCTGTATCAGGAACATTTAGTGTAATGTTAAACAGTAGCTGAAGTGAACTGTTCAACCATTGTAATATTATTAGAGAGTTGTCTATCATTATTACATGTATATGTTATGCCTGTCAGATAAATTAGACAGCTTCATATATAAAGTCTTACATTCAAGAGCATTCTGTGTTGTTGACAGGATGTGACATTCATTGAGGTCTTTTGACAGGTAAGCTAGTAAAGTATTTGTAAATAATCTATCTAGTGTTTTAAATGGTAGCAAAGATAATCTTGCTGTAAATGAATGCTCTCTAATGAACATATATTAATTTTTAAAGACTATAAAATTCCATCTGGGCATGAATGAACTAAATTTACTACCACTTTGCATTGCTTGACACTGTACTCAGCAAGGACCAGAATCAGTATAGTTTACTTTGATGTGTTTTGCAATGTGTAAACTGGAACTGAATGGCCATGCAAATGACATTTCAACACTATATGTCATGTGCCAGGCAAGTCATGACTTGCATATCATATTTTAGCCTAAGGTTTAATTTCTTAGTTATATTACTGGGTAGTATTCGTGTGTCTTATTTTTTAAAGTGATCATGTGATATTTTAAATGGAATTTTGTTTGCGTGATTTTTTAAAATTTATTTATTTTTAATTGAAGGGTAATTACTTTACAATATTGGTTTCATTTCTGCCATACATCAACATGAATTAGCCATAGGTGTACATATGTCCCCTCCCTTTTGAACCTCCCTCTCCCCTCCCACCCTTTCCCACCCCTCTAGGTTGTTACAGAGCCCAGGTTTGAGTTCCGTGAGTCATACAGCAAATTTCCTTAAATGAAATTTTTTATCAAGCTACATTTTTAATAAGTACTATTGGAATGAATGATCAAACAAATTTAACCCTTAGATTTCTGTTTCTTGTATAATTAATATACAAATATAAATGCTATATTTCCTTGGGCGGTTTGATTAATTTATTTGAACCTCAGTTCCCTCTATGAAATGGGCATAATAATAATACTTTAAGCATTATGAAGATGAAATTACATCATTAATGTGAGGGTACTTTGAAAGATATTGTTCATTTGTATTACTATGGAGAGTAAAGTAGTGGTTTTAATGACATACTGCCATAGATTTTGGCACCCTACTTCAGTGTTCTTGCCTGGAAAATTGCATGGATGGAGGAGCCTGGAAGGCTGCAGTCCACGGGGTCGCTGAGGGTCGGACACGACTGAGCGACTTCACTTTCACTTTTCACTTTCGTGCATTGGAGAAGGAAATGGCAACCCACTCCAGTGTTCTTGCCTGGAGAATCCCAGGGACGGGGGAGCCTGGTGGGCTGCCATCTATGGGGTCCCACAGAGTCGGACACGACTGAAGCGACTTAGCAGCAGCAGCCATAGATTTCCTTCTGGAGTCTATTTGTCCAAGAAAATCTCCAGTTGATAAGAGATTTATTTAGATACATGTAAATCGTTTTCATCTTATGGATATTTAGTTAGTGCCCGGTATGGACATTACTCAGCCAGCATACGAAGACTCAGAGCCTGTTTTCGTTGGTAGCTCTCCTGCATTTTGCCTCTTGGAATCTTTCTTCTCACTCTGACCCACAACCCACTCTCCTCCAGCATTGCAGAACTCTTGTTTCCGTTTGTGAACCAGTTCAATTTATGACTTTGGGCATCTCTCTCTTTAGAGGGTTCTGTCATATTCTGTCATATTTAATTAGATGGTCTCTAAGGTCTCTTGCAGCTCTCACATCCTCTGACACTGATCCACTTCTGTCTCTGTATGTTGTTTCTTGGCTTTGCTAGTTACCTGCTCTTCTTCTACCTTCTCCTAATACTTATTAAAATACAGCCATACAACATGTGCAGAAACCAATGCTGAATATAGATAAGGATATATTACAAATTATAAACATTAAAAAATATAGCTTCACTTTGTCATTAGGAATTGGTGAAGAATTGTTGTAACTAGAGCAATGGATCATTATGTCAGATTTCTCTGAGTTCAAATCCAGACCAGCCACTGCGGCGCCTCCTGGTGTCTCATTTCCTCAGAGCTCTCTTCTGTGACGTGAGGACGGTAATGTCTCCTATACTGACCATGTGAGGAAGGTTCTGAGCACAGATGTGCAAAGGTGCTCAGCAAATATTGTCTCCTCATACCTGCCTAATTCTGATACTCAGACATCAAAACCTTGATGATTTATTGATTTTGTTTTTGACACAAATAAATAGTTTGGGTTCATAATTTGAAGTGCTTTTTATTCAGCTGTCTAGTTAAATCTGCCACAGACTTGCCAAATGATGATTGGATAATCTTTAAGAAACAGAATGTTTTTATAATTATCAAAGGTTTTAGTCAGGTTATAAAACATTCTGTGTTTCTTAAAGATCATCCAATCATTAATTGGCAATTAGAAAGGGTTTTAGTCATGTTGAGCCTTCCCTGATAGCTCAGCTGGTAAAGAATCCATCCTAAATGCAGGAGACCCCAGTTCGATTCCTGGGTTGGGAAGATCCTCTGGAGAAGGGATAGGCTACCCACTCCAGTATTCTTGGGCTTCCCTTCTGGCTCAGCTGGTAAAGAATCCTCCTGCAATGCGGGAGACCTGGGTTTGATTCCTGGATTGGGATGATCCCCTGGAGAAGGAAAAGGCTACCCACTCCAGTATTCTGGCCTGGAGAATTCCATGGACTGTATAGTCCACCGGGTCTCAAAGAGTCAGACACGACTGAGTGACTTTTACTTAGTCATGTTAAGACATCTAGGATGATTTGATATTCATTTTCCTCTTCAAATATTCAAATTAGTTAAGAATTAAAACTAATTAATTGGGAACCAGGTCCTTATAAATATGTCTTAATACTTCATAAACAATTTTTTACCTTAAGAAGGAAAACTTGATATCCCTCCTAAGGGTTTATAAATTAGATTCTGTGAATAAACTCTGCTGCTGCTGCTAAGTCACTTCAGTCGTGTCCGATTCTGTGTGACCCCATAGACAGCAGCCTACCAGGCTCCCGAGTCCCTGGGATTCTCCATGCAAAACACTGGAGTGGGTTGCCATTTCCTTCTCCGATACATTAAAGTGAAAAGTGAAAGTGAAGTCACTCAGTTGTGTCCGACTCTTAGAGACCCCATGGACTGCAGCCTACCAGGCTCCTCCATTCATGGGATTTTCCAGGCAAAGTACTGGAGTGGGGTGCCATTGCCTTCTCCATGAATAAACTCTAGGAAGACCCTAAACTTCCTGATATTTTATGCAAAATTATGAGTTTTCTTTTTCCTGGTGAGTGTGTCCCTAGTTTTCAACAGACCCAACAGGGTCATAGATATTCTTCAATAAGTATATGGTATCTTAAAGTGAAGTAGATCTGTTTTTGTTTGGGGGAATAGGGTAACTGAGTTATAATTTATCTGCTGTCAGTGTCAAAATATTGCCTTTTTAGTTTAAGAAATTAAAGTTCTATACAGAAGTGCAAAAATAAATTTAAATACAAAGAGAACCATAGAGTTTGTAAGGGTTTTCTGTTTGTTTTTAATTTGTATTGTGCTTTTAAACTAATATAGATTTGTGGGAAGCATGAGAAGTATTACAAAACATTCAGAATATTAAAACAGATACATTACAGTGAACTTTACATGATATTTTCTGAAAATTTCAGGGATTAGTGTCACATGTCACAAGTGAATACTCCTGGGGTGCTGAAAATGAAAGTGATGTGCTCATAAACAGACTACCAAAGCACATTTGCCATTCCTATGACTTTGGCAAAATAGGGGGGGGAAATGCCTAGGTCTTGTCACAGAAGAAATTGGTCCTGATGCTTTCTTTCATGGTCTTATGGGTTTTGAAAAGGACTACCAAATGGAGAGATTGGTGATGTGATCCTGGGGACCCATGGGTGAGGCTGAGTATGAAGACTGAGGAGTCCTGTGACTGGGCCCTTGGAAACTGAGAGGGATACTTCCTCACATTTCTCACTGTAGAGGTCAAGGGCCCCAGTTATTTGTACTCCAGAGCCTAAGGTGCGTGGATGCACCTGCTGACCCCGACTTTTAGGTCATGTATACTCATGGCCCAGATAAAAGTAGGTTCTGATATGTGCAACCAAAAAGTGGCCTTAGCCCGTCACCACAGTTGGCTCCTTCCTGCCCCCGCACCCCCCCAGGAGCAACTCACGTATAGCTCCAGGATTGTCAGTGTTAAATATTATCACAATTAGAAGAAGTAGTACATTTTGTTTGTATGAGTGTAAATTGCTGTAATATAGTTTAAAATTGTATTTATCATACTTATAAATTATTTATTTAAGACTCAGAACACCAGAGAGAATTAGTCACTGCTAATTAAACATAGTCACTTCTTTAGAGCTAAGTTATTAAACTGGCCAGGAGTGGAGAAGAGAGCTCACTTCAAAAACATGTATAAATAGTGTTGCACGTAAGGATTCTAGGCACTTCCTAATTATTTCTCAGTTCAATTTGAAAATGTATTCCCCCAAACTCAGATAAGTGTGTCAGTCTCATTAAGTGCTCGGGAAAAGATGCAGCCTCCCTGTGTCCCTGTGGCTTCAGTAGAACTTGTAACTCTAGGACCATATACCCTTGCCAACTGCAATGCATTTGGAAATTGAACCTAAGAAAACATATAAATAGTTTTCAGGTCAAGATAAAGAGAAATGAAACAGATGTAACTAGTCCTTGCTTTTGTATGTTTAAAGCAACTTGACCAGAACCAATTTAACAGGAATTTCACTCATGAGAAACTAGAGTAGCAGACCTAAAATTTCTAAACCAAACTTTTGTGCTCAGTCATTAAACTTTTATAATAAAGTGGAAACCAGAAATCTAGAGTTAATCATTATAACATGAAACTGTTGTCTTTCAAAAAAGGTGAAAACACTTTAATATAACTTAAATTGTTTCTACACATTGGATGTAAGAAATAATTTCACTTAATCATAAGTACAATTTATTTGATTAACAAAATCCTGATTTACAAAATAGTAGTAAATATATGCAGAAATATATTCATTATCAAATTATAAAATAAAATTAACAATTTGTAAGATATCATCAGTTTATTATTCTGATTTCAGATAATAGAGTTAAATCATTTTGGTATGCTTAATATTTATAAGTATTAAAATAATGGAACGTTGAGATTTGAATACAATGACAGTAAACCATTGAAATTTCACATTCACATTATACAGCCATCATGAATCCATAAGTGAATGCTAATAATGTAAAAAAATATAAAATGATTGTAATATAACCATCTAACCATTAGCATATGGAGTTTTAAGACCACTATTTAATCAACTAATTTGCTCCAAAATATAAGCTTTTGCTTTTATGTCCTACATGACATGTCTTTGTGCCTTAATACTTAATTTGAAATGTCCTTACTGTAAAAATATACCAAAGTAAATAAAAAAGGAGACATTTATTTACAAAACAATATTGTATACATATTATATAAATGCAACTATTTCAAAATCTTTTTATACAATATTGATAGAATCAGTCATTTCCATTATTTCATCCTAAAAGCTGCAGTATTGCAAAGGCAGGCTATAATTTTGAAATTTTGACCAAAATGAATACTTTTTGACTGCCTTTTCAATGCAGCTTCTCCAAGTATGCTACAGAATTGAATGTAGACCTCTAGGAAAATGAGTTTTCTTTCTCTATAGAACATCCATTGCCCATAGGGAGGAGTGTGAAAATGCACCTGAAGAAAGGAGAAACTTATTACTTTCCTGAATGTTTTTTGCTTGATAAACCTGATAACATCAGCCATTCAGCCTATTGTATTAGCACCATTGGCAAAAACTGTTAATGTACTGTATCAATCAGTATAGGAATGGTAACCTGCGTATGGTGTGCCATCCCTACTTTGTGGAATCTCATCTTACCAAGTATGCTATCATACAATATAAATTCAAGTGTTTAAGGATGTTTCAAATAATGGTATATAACAATACTGCATTTTACCAATACTACATATAGATTTTTCTGTAAATATTAAGTGAAACTGTAGAGAAATAGATTTTAAAGCATACTCCTTTAATTCACCAGAAGACAAGGAGAATTGCTTTCATTCACCTGCATGTGTTGTAATATATTTCAACATAAATGGAATTTGATCTCCTAGTTCAAAAACTCTGGAAATCATAAAACTTTTTATTATACGATTTGTTTGGATGGTTAAATGCCAACCATTGCATATATTCTCTCTTTTTAGCTCATATACTGTAGCTTGTGCTTAAGTGACTGTAGCATACTCTAGGCTTATAGCCTGTGGTACATAATTTCACAGTTTCAAAATTGTTGAGGGGAAGACCTTCCATGTTTGAGGAAGCTATGAACCAAATATAGACCTCATGAACACCCACAGCGATCTACTACCATGGCTGGAATCTTCCCGTATATTATTTGTCCTTCGCCATTAAAATATAGCATATTAATTGGAGACATCTTTGTAGGAGTACAGCAGGGGCCGGCTGAACCTCTGGGGTTTGCTTGGTGCACAAGATGGGTATGAGGATACTTTTGCAAAAATACAAATTCACATTCTCCAGAGCAGTAATTGGCCTTATATCTTTTAGGTGCAATAATCCAATCCCATCCAAAAGCTTCAAAATCCACAGTTAGAGGGTAACGACAGCATCGAGATTCTGTGGAGTGTTCATCACAATCAAGCCCAAAATCTCTCCTAGATCTTTTTGGTGTGTCTGTTACCTTGACTTCTAAAAAAGGAGTCTGTATGGAAAGGAAAGAAGAGTTAATAATAGATCCCAAAACACTCTCCTACCTCAAGGACTCATTATTAAAGAAAGAAACTAATCATTTTGCTTATGTCACATTTCTTTTTAAAAGGCACAGCATTAAGGAATTTTCATTTACACTAGGCTTGATTCTTCCTTTATGGCTCAAAAGTCTACAGTAGCCATAGGGATTCCCCTGTGGTCAGATCTTTGTCTTGTTTATTCTTGTTTTCCTCCGTTTGAGTATCTGAATGCCTGACACATAATAGATGCTCTGAAAATACTGATGGATGACAGTAAAGGGAGAGGGGGAAGAGAAGAGAAAGGAGCAGGGAGGAAAGAAGAAGGACAAGGCTAGCTTATGTCTTCCTGCTTATTGATTAAATATGGTGGCTAAATATGTCTGATGACCCCTGGAGGGATAGGTATACTCATTCATCCTCCATTCACTTGGTCTTATTCAGGGAAACTTGGATATTAACACCGAAACACAATAGTTGCCACCCAGTACTGCACAGATGTAATGGGAAAAAGGAAGGTAGAGGGATGAAGATAGTGGTAAGTATATAGGGTTGGAAAGACTAACTCCAAGAGAGAGAGGCACAGACTCAGAAGAAGATACAATGATATTCCCTTTATTCTTTCACTAAAAAGTGTTTCCATTCAGATATTTAAACTACAATTTGCTAATCCTCCTCCTGTACCAATCTTTTCATGAATTTGAGACATTTTTCCTTTTATATGGAAAAGTCTGAGGAATACATCTTATTAATCATCTGTTTAATAATACTTAAGACCTCTGTCACGTCACCAACTTTGATCATTAAAATGCTACCTAGAAAAAAGAACACATTCTTTTTTATCCTACACTAAAACCAAAATAGACCTGGTAATTATTGGTATTTAAGATTATACAAAATAACATCATTTTGGGAGTCAATAACATTTTATGTAGTATATTTAAAGAAAAATTGATCACCTGGAAAATTTTATAATGACTTAAAGAATATGTTTTCATTTAGGTATGATTTACTTTACATTTAGATATCATTTAGATATGATATTCACTACAAATAAGACCATTTAAAAACTATAAAGCTTGCAAGTATAATCTTTTGTTGTAAATTATATCAATAACTGGAAATAAAAGGTATGGTCACATTAAAAAATTTTTTGAAAACAGAAGTAAATACAAGCATAGATAAGCCAGAAGAGTGAGTAGCTCTAAACTTATACTAGATTTTAAAATGGTTTTTTATTAATTTTTATAATATATAAGGCATTATTTTCTGTTTGACTTTATATTAAATTAGTTGACATTACCTAAGTTAACTCCTGTTAAAGAACAGTAAGACAGTTCAGAAAATAGCTAAGTAGTACAAGTTAACTAGCCTGAAATTTTTAATTTTACCAGGGGTAATTCACAAAGTAATCCACATATACATCAGTGCATCAATAGTCTATAAAACAAGGAACATATTTATCATGAGAGATCTTAAATATAGTATATTTAATAGTATATAAACCTGAACATATATCTAGTTAATTTCTATAAGTAAAAGCATTTTATTTTAATTATAACTTGTAGAGTTCATTTTTCTGCCTTATTAAGCAAAAGAATTTTAACAAATTGGTCACTCTTCTGGGGGAAAAAATGTGTTGTTGGGTGAGTACTAGAATCCACTGTGAAGACTTCATGTTTTTATTTATATAATCATGTAGCACATCAACGGAAAGCATTTTATATTTCATTCTCAATTCCAAAGAATTCCCTAAAAACTTAAGGACCATGGTATAACTTTTTTTCTTTTAAATCCTCATGCAAAGTCAAAGTATCAAGAGAGTGTTTCATAGGATGTGAAATGGGACACCTACTTTTATTGAGTACAGGGCTACCACTGGGGTAAGGTGCCTTTGTCTGGCTTATAAGCACAGGAAACTGGTAGTTATTTTTCACTACTATTCATTCACATTATGAATAAACACATAACAAGGTTTTTAGCATGTTATTTTCAGTAATCACTTACCAGTCCATCTTCTCCTGGTTCTGGGAAGGTTACAGCAAGATCATGGCCATTCTCATCTAAAGCTTTGATTTCAATGCCTAAGTTGGATTCAGGTTGTTTGAGCCAGTTCTGCAACACTGTCTTCACATCAATGCTCTGCCAAATACCAGTGCCTGGGTTCATGTCAAGTTTCAGAGATCGGATTCCAGTATACCTTGTACCGTCTTTCATGGGTTTGATGAGTCTCAGGATTTGCACAAACACTGTCGCAGGAGTCTTGACAGGCCTCAGATATATCCACAGTTGGGCCTTTACTAGTTTATTGTATTGTATCTTAGAGCTAAATTTAAAGAAACAACATTTGGGTTTTCCTTCCACTTGCGTTAGAAGATCAGCTATAAATGAATAAGAAAAAAAGTTACTAAGATCATTTTTATGAAAAATGAACGAACACCTCCATATCAATCTATGAACATTTTTTAATTGGAATAATGTGTGCATATTTAGTCTTTTAAAATGGAAAAATATGTAGCATTTCATTCATAACAGCAAAATATCAAGTATAACAGTTATTACAGCTTTTCAGAATCTTTTAGGTATATGTTTTTTCAGCTGTTATGAGAAGCCTACTTCCTTTCCAGAGAACTGTGGACTAAGGAAAATTCTATTAAGGAATGAAAAGTGGATGAAATTTTAAAATGATGATGATTAGAGAGAACAAGAGACACTGTGGAAGAACATCCACTTAGAATTCTTTGGGAATCTGAGTAGTTACACTTACTGAGCAGCTGTACCAATCAGTCTGGAGGAAGGAACCCTTCCCCCAGGCCTGAATTACCTGGGGACAAGACACAGTGAGCAACTAACTGAGCCTCGGGAATTAGCAGAAAATATAGTGCATCTGTTATGTTAGGACGCTGGGACAGCCTTTTAAAGGAAAAAAATAAAAAAACTAGCAGGTAATTAGCACCAAAACTTAGATGTTGTATTCAAGCTGTTTCAAAACTTAGAAAACATTGTCTTTAGGGCCAGGCTGTCATTGTAAGCAGAAGCACTTAGCAATTTCTTGCCTTTTTGTTTTCTCAAGATTGTTTATAAGTAAGGCAAATCTATTCCAGGATTATCTGATAGCACAGTCTTAAAGGAAATTTATTTGTTGCCTTATAAACTAGTTACTTAATAAGAAAAAGCAGTATTTTGAAACTGTTTTGAGTCCAGTTTAAAGTGGGTAGAGGCCTGTATAAAGCAAGATCGCAGACACATGGCACAAAACTCTTTCTGGTCATGCCTTCTCTGTTGAGATGCCTGTCTCCCTTTCCTTGAGTATAGGTTTGAACTGACTGCAACAGAAATATATGAAACATATTATCTTTCAGAAACAACATAGGTACTACATATAGGTAATAGTTCTCCCTCCTATGAGGAATACAATAATATTTTAGAAGGTTATTAAGCATGTGCCTCCTAGATATGTGCAGACCAGGTACTCTCAACAATAGTACCATGGTCAGGGTATAAGTGGAACTTTGTAATTAAAATGTTTATTTCTTAGAATTTTCTGCTGATTAGCTCATGATTTTTCACTATGCTGTGTTTACTTCCTTATTGCTCTTACTAATACATTAAGTTTATTAAGAATATTCTTTTATCCTTTCCACTCTAATAGCTTTCAAAATTAGATACTCTGTGAAGACCATAAAAACCCTATGAGAAATAGTTTTGAATAACAGAAGTCATTCTAAGTGTTCAGCAAATGCCCAGATAGGCTTCAACCTCTACAGATTTCTTCCTTTCTCTTTTATTAATGAAAAAAAAAAAAAACCTGTTATTATAAATGCATATTTCAGGCAACCAAATGCAATTAGGAAATTTGATGTAAATTTTTCACATTGCTGATACTGTCTCCCAATCCTTTACCTTGGTAGCATTAAGCTGTGAAAACATAAACATGTTATAGTTGTCATACTAAACTATATAACATGAATGCTATGCAAGCATTTCATTTTTGATTTTTAGCTTTTTAGCTCTCTAAGGAAACAAATAAAGTAGCAGCTTTCAGTCTCATTGGTCTATTTCTCATGAAATCTTGAAAAAAGCTCTTTCCCCTCCTCCTTACATACAAGCCAGCAGCTTGTTAAAAGAGCCTGAAAATAGATCGGTTTCTCATGAACACTAGAACAGCAGTCAGCAGAGTCGTTGCTCTGCACCAGCAGGACTACTCACACTCCGTGGGCATGGTAATGACCGTTTCCGTCCTGGCGTGGTAGTCATCGTCTTCCAAGGAGCCGTCACTGCTGGCATCTCTCTGGACATCGAACTGATCAATCAGTTCCAGGAGTGGAGGAGCCTTGGGCAAAAGTTGTCTGATAGCATCTTTGCTGATGTTAGGAGCTGTTTCCAGGCGAAGTTTACTGAGGATTTGGATTTTTATGGCTTCTAGTCTTGAGGATGTAGTGTTTTCCCTCCACAAACATGCATTACACAGCCCCTCTTTTTCCACATTTTCCTTCTGCTCGCTGTTCTCATTCAGATCCACTGGGCCAGCAACAATCAGCATAAATAGGTAAATATAAACAGAGATTTGCAGTTTTTGCATGGTTTTAAAATCAATACAATCTTTTCCCTTGTTCTTACTTCTTCCTTTTACTTTTCTTTTGCTTTTGAGTAACGCCAAGCCAAACGTTAATGCCTGCCCAGTCTGAGAGACAACTTGCCACACCAGTGAATCTTTTATACTGTATTCCAAGTGGCTTTTTATATTCCAACTTTGATGAGACAAGTGTCGTCGGGATCTGTGATTGGCTCTTGCTCCACAATGAATCTCGCTGTCAGAGGTTAAAACCCTGTCTGTCACAAGTCACCAAACAGTATTTTGTTACAGTCAAGGGTGAGCTGATTCATTTGACTACTTCTTAAAAGGAATAAATCTATGAATAATAAAGGCTGTATGTGACATTCGAAAAATTAAAAACTTTATTAACAATAACATATACACTTAGATCTTATTCATCTTTATATGTGAAACTTTAAAAATTATAATTTAAGTGAATAAATCTTAATTTACACTTCATACTTAAAAAGTTGATATGCTTTTCCCTCAGAAAATAAAATGATTTTATACTATTTAAGTAAGCATTTGAAGTAAAAATAATTTTATTTGTTATATTAAATTATTTTTAGTCTTGTATAATTAGAAAATACAGATTTATTCAGGAAGACTTAAATGAAAAGACTGTGATACTAGTAAAAGATTTTCTGCTATAATTTGAGAAACTTGTTTCCCTGAATAAATTCTTAACACATAATGAAAATCCTACTTTAATATTAAATTGCTCATGGAATTACTTTTAAATAATATCTTTTATTCATATGAAAATTGTATTTCAGTTTCAATTGACTAGTATTAAGTTACTTCCTATCCTAAAGTTGCAGATTAATATTGCTCAGAGGATGTGTTTTTTCATTGTTTATTACAAAGAGGATATTGTCAGCTATTTGATCTTAGAATAACATAGAATGACTTAGAAGATAGTGAATTTTATGATGGGTAACAAAGTTTTCCTCAGCTTTCCAGTGGTAAAAGAAAAAAATGTAGTTATCTACCCTCTGTAAATTATATCGGAGCATTGTGAACACAGAAAAGGAAAGGAACACCATCATGAAGGGTGCCCATTTTTCTGCTTCTCAGTAGTGTGCTAGTCCATTTTTCTACTTCCTAGTACTGTGCGACCTCCTAGTACTTCCTTTGCCAGTTTCTCATTTGACCGGAGGGCAGACACCTGGCAGGGATTTGGGGTAAGGTCTGGGAGCAGAGAATGGGGCTTTTTGTTCTCTAAATTGAAGTGGCCTCTGTAGGGATCAAACTCTCAACCTTAGCTTTGGGAGCCACAAGGTCTAATCAAATGAACTATTAAAAACCTAAACAAATATAGCCAGCAAGAAACAGAAGCTGTTTCCAGGCCACAGGAGATTTATTTTTCCTACTACTTTTGGGGAAGCTAAGGACTCCTAAGAGAGTTAATCCATTACTTTTTTCCCCAAGAGAGTGCAGTGGTTCATATCAAATATTTATTTTTTAGGTCACTACTTTCGCACATTGTACACTAATTTACTGCCTCAGTGCACTAAAATGCAACTCAGTAGCCTGAAAAGTTAATGCATTTTCATCAAATTCTTAAGAGGTATCTACATCTCTTGAGAAAAAATGGCCTTACATAATGCATTAGATTTGCCCATCATTAAAGATTAAGGAAAACCAGACACAAACCAGATGCCCTGAAGGATTTCAGATAGTCTTTGTTGCGGAGCAGTATTAGATCAGGCTTATAAAGTTTTATTTGTTTGGTAAATTTATTTTTCAACATATAAATCTTTGTAATGTTATAATTGTAACATATGCCCCTATACACTTCTGAGCAAATCAAATCCTTTTTCCCTTTTAACTTGATTAGAATTGTGTAGCAATTGGGATCTCAGGTCCTGGAGTTGGATAGACCTGAGTTCAGATCTCAGTTTGCCACTGTGTAATAATGAATGAGATACTTCTCTAACCTTCAGCTTCCTCATAGAGTGTTGGGGGCATGTAATTCAATAATACATGTAAATTGTTGAGTACAGTGCCTGTCATATAGTAAGTGACTGATAACTGGTACTTGAGTACTTAGTCTCTGTTTCATGCAGAGGGGGTTGAGATTATGGTTAAATTCATCCTCCACATGAACTAGAACTGCTTCAGTTTGTAATTGCCAGCTACCGACTGACATAGGCTAGCTCTCTAGTAAAATGGTGTAAGGCAGCCCTGTGAGCGCTTTCTCCTTACTGCCTGGAATAAAGGAAACAAAGATTATCATTTCCACATGGTCAGTGCTCGTTATTCATGGATCCCGTGCTTGCACATTTATGTCTTGCTGAGATTTATCTTAACTTCATAATCAATCCTTACAGTGCTTTTATAAGCATTTGTGCGTATGCACAGAACAATGGAAAATTTGAGGCTTCCAACACACAGGATCCCAGCTGAGGTCAACCTAGTCAATTCTCTGCCTTGTTTCAGCCCTCATACTTAGCAAGCACCCTTTTTGCAATCGATATGCCACCATGCTTTTTATATTTTTGTGTGCATTTGGTGGCGGTAGGGAGTGATCCTGTTGCTTACAGTGCCCCCCAAGCGTAGTGTTGAAGGGCTGTGTTCCTAGGCACAGGATGACTGTCATGGAAAGAAGGATGGTGGTGCCGGGGGGCTGGAGGAAGGGTGCGGTGTGATGGGGGAAAGCTACTGTGCAATAGATGCAGAGTTTTCAATTCGAGAAGATCAAAAAGTTCTAGAGATGAATGTTGATCATAGTTCCACAGCAAGGTAAGTGTACTTAATGCCACTGAACTGTACAGTTAAAATCAGTTAAATAATAGTCAGTTTCATGTTATGTATATTTTGTCCACAATTTTAAGCAAGAAGGCTGTGGCAGGACTGAAGGAAAAATTTTTCCTCATAGAAAAACAATGTGTGTTATGTAAGCTTCATTCAGGCTTCAGTTATAGGCCTTTTGGTTGTGAACCAATGTTGAAGAATTAGCGGTACGTATTAAATAAGATATTTTAAAACAGAAATGCACACAAAACAAGGTTATTTATTGATTGGTTAACAAAAACGTGACCAGAGGCTGACGGGAATCTAACCTTGTAGTTCCCCTAGGGGCAGTGGTTCAGGAATCACTTATTCATGTTGGCAGTGATTGGGTAGAACATAACCACTGTGAATAATGAGAGTCAGCTCTATCCAATCTCCGGAGGTCAGCATTGAATGAATTAAGAGGTACTCAAGAAATTTCAAGAACGTGTTTTCCTTCTCCAGTGCTGGGATTTGCAACCTTCCTATGGCTTCGGAGCAGCAAGGTTCACCAGCAGTAGGAACCTTCACTGCCGTGTGGGTGCTGCGGGCCTAACTTCGGACAGGACTTTGTTGCTAGGATGAGTGCATAGAGAATTTCTCCCAGGAATTCTTTGAAAGCAGTTTCTTCTCACAGGAGTCCAGTGCCCCTCCTCACAGGGCCTGAAGTTTGCGTTCCCCATGTTCTTCTTTGTACTCAGGAGGCCTTACGTTTGTGTAACCATAAGTAAGGTAGCAAGCAAACTTCTCTCAACTGTCTTACAAACACCAGGTGGCAGGGGAGGGGGTGTGCGTTTCAAAACAACATTGAGAGTATAAAGCATATTTCCCAAAAAACATTAATGGTTTTACTGTTTGCATTCTGGAAGCTCCCAAATGTTATTAATGTAAAGTTTGCCAGGAGTTTGATGATGTGGCAAAAAAAGGAGGAGACACATGCTAGTAAGAGAGAGAGAGATCAGTCGCTCAGTCGTGTCCGACTCTTTGTGACGCCATGAATCA
Organism: Bos taurus; assembly: GCF_002263795.3. NCBI lineage: Eukaryota > Metazoa > Chordata > Mammalia > Artiodactyla > Bovidae > Bos > Bos taurus. The sequence continues at coordinate 6,275,204 of NC_037329.1, read as the reverse complement.
AAGCACGCCAGGCCTCCCTGTCCATCACCAACTCCCAGAGTTCACAGAGACTCACGTCCATCGAGTCAGTGATGCCATCCAGCCATCTCATCCTCTGTCGCCCCCTTCTCCTCCTGCCCCCAATCCCTCCCAGCATCAGGGTCTTTTCCAATGAGTCAGCTCTTCACATGAGGTGGCCAAAGTACTGGAGTTTCAGCTTTAGCATCATTCCTTCCAAAGAAATCCCAGGGCTGATCTCCTTCAGAATGGACTGGTTGGATCTCCTTGCAGTCCAAGGGACTCTCAAGAGTCTTCTCCAACACCACAGTTCAAAAGCATCAATTCTTTGGTGCTCAGCCTTCTTCACAGTCCAACTCTCACATCCATACATGACCACAAGAAAAACCATAACCTTGACTAGACAGACCTTTGTTGGCAAAGTAATGTCTCTGCTTTTGAATACACTATCTAGGTTGGTCATAACTTTCCTTCTAAGGAGTAAGCGCCATTTAATTTCATGGCTGCAGTCACCATTTGTAGTGATTTTGGAGCCCAGAAAAATAAAGTCTGACACTGTTTCCACTGTTTCCCCATCTATTTCCCATGAAGTGATGGGACCAGATGCCATGATCTTCGTTTTCTGAATGTTGAGCTTTAAGCCAACTTTTTCACTCTCCACTTTCACTTTCATCAAGAGGCTTTTTAGTTCCTCTTCACTTTCTGCCATAAGGGTGGTGTCATCTGCATATCTGAGGTGATGGATATTTCTCCCGGCAATCTTGATTCCAGCTTGTGTTTCTTCCAGTCCAGCGTTTCTCATGATGTACTCTGCATATAAGTTAAATAAACAGGGTGACAATGTACAGCCTTGACGAACACCTTTTCCTATTTGGAACCACTCTGTTGTTCCATGTCCAGTTCTAACTGTTGCTTCCTGACCTGCATATAGGTTTCTCAAGAGGCAGGTCAGGTGGTCTGGTATTCCCATCTCTTTCAGAATTTTCCACAGTTTATTGTGAAAAGTAATGCTAGTAAAGTAATGCTCTAAATTCTCCAAGCCAGGCTTCAGCAATACATGAACCATGAACTTCCTGATGTTCAAGCTGGTTTTAGAAAAGGCAGAGGAACCAGAGATCAAATTGCCAACATCTGCTGGATCATCGAAAAAGCAAGAGAGTTCCAGAAAAACGTCTATTTCTGCTTTATTGACTATGCCAAAGCCTTTGACTGTGTGGATCACAATAAACTGTGGAACATTCTGAAAGAGAATGTTCCTGACCACCTGACCTGCCTCTTGAGAAACCTGTATGCAGGTCAGGAAGCAACAGTTAGAACTGGACATGGAACAACAGACTGGTTCCAAATAGGAAAAGGAGTATGTCAAGACTGTATATTGTCACCCTGCTTATTTAACTTCTATGCAGAGTACATCATGAGAAACGCTGGGCTGGAAGAAGCACAAGCTGGAATCAAGATTGCCGGGAGAAATATTAATAACCTCAGATATGCAGATGACACCACCCTTATGGCAGAAAGTGAAGAGGAACTCAAAAGCCTCTTGATGAAAGTGAAAGAGGAGATTGAAAAAGTTGGCTAAAGCTCAACATTCAGAAAACTAAGATCATGGCATCCGGTCCCATCACTGCATGGGAAATAGATGGGGAAACAGTGGAAACAGTGTCAGACTTTATTTTTCTGGGCTCCAAAATCACTACAGATGGTGACTGCAGCCATGAAATTAAAAGATGCTTACTCCTTGGAAGGAAAGTTATGACCAACCTAGATAGCATATTCAAAAGCAGAGACATTACTTTGCCAACAAAGGTCTGTCTAGTCAAGGCTATGGTTTTTCCTGTGGTCATGTATGGATGTGAGTGTTGGACTGTGAAGAAAGCTGAGCGCCGAAGAATTGATGCTTTTGAACTGTGGTGTTGGAGAAGACTCTTGAGAGTCCCTTGGACTGCAAGGAGATCCAACCAGTCCATTCTGAAGGAGATCAGCCCTGGGATTTCTTTGGAAGGAATGATGCTAAAGCTGAAACTCCAGTACTTTGGCCACCTCATGCGAAATGTTGACTCATTGGAAAAGACTCTGATGCTGGGAGGGATTGGGGGCAGGAGGAGAAGGGGACGACAGAGGATGAGATGGCTGGATGGCATCACTGACTCGATGGACGTGAGTCTGGGTGGACTCTGGGAGTTGGTGATGGACAGGGAGGCCTGGCTTGCTGAGATTCATGGGGTGGCAAAGAGTCGGACATGACTGAAGGACTGAACTGAACTGAACTGAAGAATTAGAATAAGGATGAATCATGAAAAATTCGAGTCTGTTGTGGGAAAAGAGAGAAAGATGCATTTTATCTGATCACTCTTGCCATTTCCTTGTGATGATAGCCCTTTGATATAACACTGTTCTGATTACACTTAAAGCCAGAAACAAACTGGATAGTGCTCAATTCACATAACAGCATGAGAGGCTGCCATCCTACGGTGGCAACATCTGATTATCTGTGATCTCAATAGATTACAGAATAAAAATGAACAAAAACAAAAGTACCCTTGACTCAGGGAGTAACAGTATAGGAACAGAGATCTGGAATATAGTTCTGGGTTTCTCGCTGACGTTTTATGTGACCTTGAGTAAGTCAGATGGCAAAGCTTTCATTTAGAGATGCATGTATGCATGTGTGTGTGTACTGTGGACCCTTGGAAAACGCAGGTTTGACCTGCATGGGTCCACTTATATGCACATTTTTCACTAAATGTGTACTGCAGTACTACACTATCTGAGGTTGGTTGAATCCTCAGATGGGGAACCTTGGATATGCATGTATCCAAGGCTGACCTTAAGATTATATGTGGATTTTCAACTTGGACGCGAGTTGGTACTTGTAACCCCTATGCTGTTTGAGTTTCAGCTGTATTAATTCACTTATTATTTTATGAAATATTCTAATGTCTATAATGTGTCTTATAGAGGATGAGATCGTTGGATGGTATCAGTGACTCAATGGACATGAGTTGGAGCAAACTCCAGGAGATAGTGAAAGACAGAGAAACCTGGCATGTTGCATGCAGTTCATGGGGTTGCAAAAAGTCAGAGATGACTTAGCAGCTGAACAACAACAAATTATGTGCCTGGCATCATGCTAAATTCTGAGGAGAAAGCAGACAGAAACAGTCACTGTCTTCATAAAGCCTGCACTCTTCAATTATAGGTTCAATCTTCTAGATTCTTCCATATAGAGTGGAAATGTGATGAGGCGTGCTCTTTCACTTGAGGTGTATCCCCTAAAACAGTAATTCTCAAACCTTTCGGTCTCAAGATTCCTTTACTCTGAAAAGTTATTTAGGATCCTGAAAAGCTTTTGTTTATGTGGGTCATATCTATCAATATTTAATGAATTATAAATTAAAAATGAGAAATGTTAGAATATAGACATATGCAAACATGTATTCTATTTGCTGACAGAGTAATGATGATGTTACATAACATGGAACCTCTGGAAAACTCGACTATATACGTAAGAGAAAATGAGAATAGCAAGGAAATCTTAGCTTTGTTATGAAAACAGTTCTTACTCCACAGATTGTCTAAAAGGGTCTTCACTCCAGGGATCTCCAGACCACACTTTGCCCCAGAGTAATGCATTTTATACTGCTTCAATTGAATATTTTCCCATCTAACTTTAAGCCCTCTCATCTTAAAATTTGTAACTTTGTTTTAACGAGACATCAAATATGGTGATTTTTTAGACAATGTATACTTTTTAACTGATACATAATTATTGCCAGGAGCAGAAATATACACTTTATTGTTTTATAATTACCGACTACTAACTTACAGGTTCTGTAGAGGACATTTGGCCAATGTTTGTCAGCTCAAGGGGTAGACTGAAATCTGGTCTGGAGGGTTTTCTTTTTTTTTTTCTCTCTCTCTCTCTTTTTCTTTTTTTTATTATTTTGGTTTTCAGGTCAGTCTTGAGATGATGACATTCATATTATGGCAACGTGTCATAATAATATCCCAGTTAAGAAAACTTCTGCATTTCTCTGTATTAGTTCAGGAAAGCTGCAAAATGTGATTTCTCTTCTTCCTTTCTGAAATGGAAACTCCAGTGTATTAATTATACACTTGTAATACAAAGAATAAAAATTAAGTTATAATTTGGTTTCCTCTTCTTCTCCATTGAAAAAAGAGACTAGACTCAAAGACTTGGTACTTTGGCCACCTCGTGAGAAGAGTTGACTCATTGGAAAAGACTCTGATGCTGGGAGGGATTGGGGGCAGGAGGAGAAGGGGACAACAGAGGATGAGATGGCTGGATGGCATCACTGACTTGATGGACGTGAGTCTGAGTGAACTCCGGGAGTTGGTGATAGACAGGGAGGCCTGGCGTGCTGCGATTCATGGAGTCGCAAAGAGACACGACTGAGCGATTGAACTGAACTGAACTGATTAGATTTTTACAGTTCCCAAATGTGTTTACTGATAACTGAACCGATAAATGAATGACTGTTCCCTTGAATACAAAAAAGTTCAACTTTCTGATTTTTTGGTAGGTATACTTATACTTATATATTCATAATGTGTTGTTATGTTTATATTTATATTTCTGAGTGGCTCTGTGGCTCGCAGCATTTCTATCGGGTTCCCTCTTGCTCACCCCAGTAGAGAGTCCCAGCACTGGAGGGTCCTATGTCCTTGCCTCCTCTCTCAGTTCTGTGAGAGCATGCATGGGACTCAAACATTGCACTGGACTTTTGCACTCAGTGATCTATGACTGCACAGAGAGACTCTGTAGCTAGTAATAAGACCTTTCTAGGGAGTGACTGTGCTTGCTCTGACACTACTTAAGACTGCCAAAGCCCTTACCCAGCACAGGTCCTATCTAGGTCAAACTGAGTCAAAAGTAGCCAAAGAGGAGGAAAGAAATCTCAAAATGGATGTGTCTGTGTGTGTCTGTGTGTGTTTAGGCAAGGCAAGGGGTGTGAATCAGTTTATACATATACACATATCTGCTCTTTTTGGATTCTATTCCCATAAATGTCATTACAGAGTATTGGGTAGAGTTCTGTGCGCTATACAGTAGGTTCGTATTAGTTACCTAGTGTATATATAGTAGAGTGTATGTGTCAATTCCTATCTCCCGGTTTACCCTCCCCCCGTCCCCCTAGGTAACCGTATGTTTTCTACATCTGTGACTCTATTTCCCTTTTGTAAGTAAGTTCATTTGTATCATTTAAAAAACTTAGTTTTTGGTGCATATTGCATATTCTGGATCATCCAGGTCACCACTTTACATCTTCAGTGTCTTCATTTATATAGTGTATAAAAATGCAGTGTCTACAGTGTTATAAAAAAATGTTTACAGCTGAATTTGTTTACTATAATCAAGTTGGCTTCAAGTGACATCTAAAGTGATAGATTTGACTTTTATCTATGAGTTCTCAAAAAAATTGTTTTTCCTTGAAAAGGAATCTTATTATTCAAGCATTGAGAACCAGGCTCAAACATTTCTTTATTCTACTAATAGCAAATAAGCATAGCTACTTAAGTCCTTTGCCCAAATCATTGACTGTTGTTTGGCAAAAGTCTGTGATTCACTATTTTAGCGCTTTTTACTGGACTTGAATTTTCTTTTTGTTCATGTTGAATGCACATATAGCAAGATAGCCTGTAGGGAGTTTCAGATTCTCTGATATAAGTTATAGCAGTCTCTAGCTGGGCTGTCATGGAGAAGGCAATGGCACCCCACTCCAGTACTCTTGACTCGAAAATCCCGTGGACGGAGAAGCCTGGTAGGCTGCAGTCCATGGGGTCGCTGAGGGTCGGACACGACTGAGCGACTTCACTTTCACTTTTCACTTTCATGCATTGGAGAAGGAAATGGCAACCCACTCCAGTGTTCTTGCCTGGAGAATCCCAGGGACGGGGGAGCCTGGTGGGCTGCCGTCTCTGGGGTCACACAGAGTCGGACACGACTGAAGTGACTTAGCAGCAGCAGCAGCAGTTGGGCTGTCATATTTGCTGCACCCACATCCTTACTTCTGGTCTAAACCCACACCATTGCCCACCTCTCTGGATTAAGAAGGCATAAAATTCCTGCTTGCAGCTATACATTGGTCCCCAGACTTAATGAAGTTAAATTTTTTAAATTTACAAATGAGAAAAAACTGAGTGTAAGAGGTTCGTTTTCATTATTTTGATGGCTGATTTTCTTCATGATAGTTCAGTTTACTTTAGAACAAGCTCAGGGTTTCCAGAGCAGATGACAATATAGATTGAACTGACAAAAACAGATCTTTAGTTTTGAAGTCTTTACTCTCCCTTATTATTGAGTTAATAAGCCTTCCAGTAAACAAACACTTCCCAAGAGAAAATCTTGCAATTCTTGGGGTTTTGTTCTGGGGGGATCTTTGGTAACCATAGACTCAATACAGAGTATGTTTCTGCAGATTAAAAAAATTTTTTCTTAAAATTTTTTTAGATTTCAATTTTAAATTTAATTTAAAAATTTTTTAATTTTTTAAACCCTTAAAAAAAAAATGACTCCTTCTTTACTCAGGTAGTGTTTTGGACATGGTGATAGCCATAGAAGAATTCAGTTTTTTTCAAGAGTATTCAGAAAATGTTTTCTCATTTCCTTGAAATTGCCTAAAGCATTGTTTTTCATAATTCACGGAAGATTGGCTTTCACAGGCATTCTGTTTCCAAATTCTTCTGTAAATTCCTAGAGAGGAACTCTCTAAAAATTATTTATTAATTTATTTGTTCATTTAACATTTCCTGAGCACCTGGTTTGTGCTAGAGACCATGCCAAGAACTAGAGACAGGAAAAAAAAATGATGCCTATTGTCTAAGAGGAAAAATTAACTTTTAGGAACATCAGAATTTTAAGATTATCATATCTGATCTACTCTTGAGCAGATGGAGAAACTGAGGCCCTGAGAGAGGTTACATGACTTAAATTAGAATTAAATTTTAAAAGTTCATTTGATCTGCAAAGGCAATTTGCATTGAAATACATTTGAAGCACCAGGACTTTTTTATATTGAGTTAAGAATTTTTTTTAATATTCTAAAATTAACAAATAAGGTCAGTGCTCAATTTCCTGGGTCAGTGCCACAGTGGTGCCCTTTATTCTTGGATCCGGTCCATGGCCTGGCTTGGCAACCAAAAGACCTAGTGACCTGAGTTTGGCAATTAGTGTAGGGGTTTTAGTGTCTACTGACTAAAACTACTTAGGCTTCCCATTTCCTCAGATACTGGGGGTTAGCCTTTTGTTACAGAACGTTACTACTTCTGTCAAACTCATTTTTTTTTGATATTTTGAATTATATATTTACATTCTTAAAATTTTTAATGAATAAGTCAGAAGTTTCTAGTAATTTTAAGTATAAAAAGTTCTATTTGACTTTCTTATTTGTTTAAAAACAGATACAATCTTGAATTACAGTAAAAAACATTGTCATTTAACGTGAATATTCATTAATATGAACATTCTGGCCCCTGCTGGGAACTCTAAGAACTACATCACCTGTACTGTTAATCTTTCTAAGGTCATAGGGACTTCAGGTTAAACTTTGAATTCAGTTTTATGTATCTACTCTCTTTTTTGTAACATATAGAAATGTATTGAATAAAACCCATAAATAAGGCATTACTATTAAGACTCAAAATCTGTGTTAAATAATGGACATTTTAACATGTCCATTATTGAGACAATGAATTTAAATCCACTGTAATACAATAAAATATTCTACCTAAATTTAAAATTAATAAATCATTCAGTTCAGTTCAGTCGCTCAGTCATGTCCGACTCTTTGCAACCCCATGAATCGCAGCACGCCAGGCCTCCCTGTCCATCACCAACCCCTGGAGTTCACTCAGACTCATGTCCATCGAGTCAGTGATGCCATCCAGCCATCTCATCCTCTGTCGTCCCCTTCTCCTCCTGCCCCCAATCCCTCCCAGCATCAGAGTCTTTTCCAATGAGTCAACTCTTCACATGAGGTGGCCAAAGTACTGGAGTTTCAGCTTTAGCATCATTCCTTCCAAAGAAATCCCAGGGCTGATCTCCTTCAGAATGGACTGGTTGGATCTCCTTGCAGTCCAAGGGACTCTCAAGAGTCTTCTCCAACACCACAGTTCAAAGCATCAATTCTTCGGTGCTCAGCCTTCTTCACAGTCCAACTCTCACATCCATACATGACCACTGGAAAAACCATAGCCTTGACCAGATGGACTTTTGTTGGCAAAGTAATGTCTCTGCTTTTCAATATGCTATGAATAAATCTGACATTTTTCATCTTCACTCAAACTCAGAGGACAAATCTGATGAGATAACAGGTGAAATTTAAATACTTGATGAAATGTGGTAAAGACCCTAGTTAGAATTTCATCTCGACAAATTTATTTAACACTCACTGGTTGTGGTTGGCATTGAGTATACTTATGTACAACATTGCCCTACACCTAAAGAGAAGTGGGTCATAGTTATAAAACAGTACTTGAGCAAGTGCAAGGTTATGGAATGGAGTATGGACTATGGGACAGACCAACAGCTTCTTGGTGAAATGGTGGGTACCTGGGATACTCACAATACCGAGTAGAGTATCAATAGGTGACTAAAAACAAGATTATGGAACCTCCCCTCTCCAAAACCTGTGAATAAAGAAACACATTTGCCAGTTAGTACCTATGAGCTCTCAGACTTTGGATAAATTAGGAAACCTTCATTTCCTCATCTGTAAAATGGAAATGTTAGTCAAGTTGTGAGGACTACATGAGATAATAATGTTTAAGTACCAAGAACAATGCCTGTTGTCAAGTAAGTGCTTAATAAATATTAAATATTAAAGTCACTATCACTATCTAATAAAAATATCAGTAATACCTAACAGTATTCCTATTACTAATACTAATTTGTGCTAGAAATATTTTTTAAATTGAAAATATATAAATTTAATTTTGTAACAATTGCACTCATCTTACACACTAGTAAAGCAATGCTTAAAATTCTCCAAGCCAGGCTTCAGCAGTACGTGAACCGTGAACTTCCAGATGTTCAAGCTGGTTTTAGAAAAGGCAGAGGGACCAGAAATCAAATTGCCAACATCCGCTGGATCATCGAAAAAGCAAGAGAGTTTCAGAAAAACATCTATTTCTGCTTTATTGACTATGCCAAAGCCTTTGACTGTGTGGATCACAAGAAACTGTGGAAAATTCTGAAAGAGATGGGAATACCAGACCACCTGACCTGCCTCTTGAGAAACCTGTACGCAAGTCAGGAAGCAACAATTAGAACTGGACATAGAAAAACAGACTGGTTCCAAATAGGAAAAGAAGTACATCAAGGCTGTATATTGTCACCCTGCTTATTTAACTTATATGCAGAGTACATCACGAGAAATGCTGGGCTGGAGGAAGCACAAGCTGGAATCAAGATTGCCGGAAGAAATATCAATAACCTCAGATATGCAGATGACACCACCCTTATGGCAGAAAGTGAAGAGGAACTCAAAAGCCTCTTGATGAAAGTGAAAGTGGAGAGTGAAAAAGTTGACTTAAAGCTCAACATTCAGAAAACAAAGATCATGGCATCTGGTCCCATCACTTCATGGGAAATAGATGGGGAAACAGTGGAAACAGTGTCAGACTTTATTTTTGGGGGCTTCAAAATCACTGCAGATGATGATTGCAGCCAAAATTAAAAGATGCTTACTCCTTGGAAGGAAAGTTATGACCAACCTAGATAGCATATTCAAAAACAGAGATATTACTTTGCCAACAAAGGTCCGTCTAGTCAAAGCTATGGTTTTTCCAGTGGTCACGTATGGATGTGAGAGTTGGACTGTGAAGAAAGCTGAGTGCCAAAGAATTGATGCTTTTGAACTGTGGTGTTGGAGAAGACTCTTGAGAGTCCCTTGGACAGCAAGGAGATCCAACCAGTCTATCCTAAAGGAGATCAGTCCTGTGTGTTCATTGGAAGGACTAATGCTGAAGCTGAAACTCCAATACTTTGGCCACCTCATGCGAAGAGTTGACTCATTGGAAAAGACTCTGATGGTGGGAGGGATTGGGGGCAGGAGGAGAAGGGGACGACAGAGGATGAGATGGCTGGATGTCATCATTGACTCGATGGACGAGTTTGAGTGAACTCCAGGAGTTGGTGATGGACAGGGAGGCCTGATGTGCTGTGATTCGTGGGGTTGCAAAGAGTCAGACATGACTGAGCAACTGAACTGAACTGAACTGAACTGAAAATGAGGGATTGGTATACATGATAAGCACAGAGGAAGATCTAAAGCAAAATGACTAGAAAACTAGAGAGAAAAAAGTGGGGAAAGATCTGCCAGGCAAATGCTAGCAAAGAGAAAGTTGGGGTCATGATATTAGTCAGACAGGATGATATTTAAGGCAGAAAGTACAATACAAGATGAAGGGGGAAATTTTATGATGGTAAAGGATCTACAGAAAGGATATGCCTTTCATAAATCTTAAAAGGATAAATAATATACAGTAAAAGTACATAAAGAAAAACTGCAGAACTATGAGGAAACATAATCAGAAACAAAATCACAGTAGCCTGCTTTAATTCACTTCCTGGATCAAGACGTCAGTAGTTAGTTATTTTGAACAGTGAAGTCAGTGGGTTTGATGAAATAGATTTGGTTGATAAAATAATATCACACTAGGACCACAGCCTTGTCTAACTAAATGAAACTAAGCCATGCCCGTGGGGCAACCCAAGATGGGCGGGTCATGGTGGAGAGATCTGACAGAATGCGGTCCACTGGAGAAGGGAATGGCAAACCATTCCAGTATTCTTGCCTTGAGAACCCCATGAACAGTATGAAAAGGCAAAATGATAGGATACTGAAAGAGAAACTCCCCAGGTCAGTAGGTGCCCAATATGCTACTGGAGATCAGTGGAGAAATTACTCCAGAAGATGCTAAAGCTGAAACTCCAGTACTTTGGCCACCTCATGCGAAGAGTTGACTCATTGGAAAAGACTCTGATGCTGGGAGGGATTGGGGGCAAGAGGAGAAGGGGACGACAGAGGATAAGATGGCTGGATGGCATCACTGACTCGATGGACGTGAGTCTGAGTGAACTCCGGGAGTTGGTGATGGACAGGGAGGCCTGGCGCGCTGCGATTCATGGGGTCGCAAAGAGTCGGACACGACTGAGCGACTGATCTGATCTGATAAAATAATAGATGAAACGGATATCCTGTTAACTGAAAATCAATCTTAATTTTAAAAGCTCATGAAACATTTACAAAATTGACGATATGTTGGCCTGCACATATGTGCATGCACACACACGCATGCATACACACACCCAGATCTCTCAGTTAATTCCCAAAATTAGAAGTAATCCAGACCACATTCTCTGAAAACAATGCAATTCAACAAAAAGTGAATGACCAAAATAAAAATGAACATCTCAACTACTTGGAAATATGAAAACTATTTAAAGCAACCTTGGTAAAAAAGAAAGAAAGAAAACTGATACTCCAGAATGCATACAAACAGTAATTAAAACAGTATACACCCAAAGCTGTAGAGTACAACTTCTGTGTTCAGCAGATAGTCATGGTTTCAAACACAAACACAAGAAAATAACATACTATTTAAGTTAAAAAAAATAGAAAATGAACTACAAAATAGACTACAAATTAAACCTTAAAAAGCAGAAAAGAAATAAAAAGGTAAAATGAGAAACAGCAAAGCAGTAGAAATGATAATATAAATCTATAGCCTGTTTCCTTAAGGAGAAAAAAAACAAGAATATACTAGGTTAAGTCAGTCAATTTTAGAAATTCCAAAGAAGGCACTAATATTCTAAATAAGAAAGGACAGAGAGAAGTGATTTACAGACTCTGTGAGAGAGTTAAAGAATTAGAGTATACTGCGGAGAAGACAATGGCACCCCACTCCAGTACTCTTGCCTGGAAAATCCCATGGGCGGAGGAGCCTGGTAGGCTGCAGTCCATGGGGTCCTGAAGAGTTGGACACCACTGAGCGACTTCACTTTCACTTTTTACTTTCATGCATTGGAGAAGGAAATGGCAACCCACTCCAGTGTTCTTGCCTGGAGAATCCTGGGGACGGGGGAGCCGGGTGGGCTGCCATCTATGGGGTGGCACAGAGTTGGACACAACTGAAGCAACTTAGCAGCAGCAGCAAAATTATTATGTAAATAAATTTTAAGACCTATGTGACATTAAGAATATATAGATTGTCTAGAAAAAAAAAAAAAAAACACAAGAAAGAAAATGGAATAATTACCAGAGAGCTACTTTCTGAAAAAAGCACCAGTTTATAGATGGTTCTTCCAAATCCTCAAATAACATACAGTATTTTTCAAAATAGTGTTTTGAGATGAGCATTTCTTTATGCTGATAGAATAGTATAAAGTCAAACTCATGGGACAAGTATTATTATTTGAAACATTTGTCACAATGCATGTATTTATGTCAAGTCCCCTTTTAAAGGTATATTTCTTACTCTGAGTCACAATCAAAATACTCTGAAAGCCACTGTTCTAGAATTTTTGGAAAGTAAAGAATAAAAATAAATTAATACAGAAAGCTTACCAAAAAATTTAAGCTACCACAATACTGCTAACACCTGTCAGTGAAAGCAAGAAAAAAAATTAACCCAAAATTTTAAATTAAATATTAGCAAATAGAATTATGCAGTACACAGAAAAGAACAATATACTGTAATGAAGCCAAGTCACTCCAGCAGCACAAACACGGTTCAACATCTGAAACCTATTAATATTTTTCAACATATTATTAGGTAGAAGAGGGAGAAAAGATACAATCATCTTAATTTATTCCTGTGAAACACTTGATAGAATTTAGGAGTCCTTTAGTTAGGACCATTCCTTATTAAAAAACCTTTAAGATGGATATTTTCTTGAAGTGATAAACCAGCATTATGCTTAATGGTGAAACACTATACATAGTCTCATTAAAATCAGAAATATGTCAAAGATACCATAACTATTACTTGTTACTTTTCTGGAATTATTAGCCAACACAAATAGACAAAATATTGGAATAAGGCATAAGTATAGGACAAGAAAAGGCAGAGTTGTCATTATTTTTGTAGGTAGTATAATTTAATACCTATAAAATATAAATAATTGACTGAAAATATGTATATTAAGTAAATTCAATAGGTGGCAAGTTACAAAAATAATACATTCTGAAATCCTGGATTTTCTTTATGCAGAAAGTAATCAATTAGAAAATAATAATGAACAAAACAGACACCATTCAAAATAACAGCCCAAACTAAGCCAAAACAAGTAAAAACACCTAAGGAGAACTCAACAAGTATGCAGGCCGGCTTTGCTAGTTCTTGACCCTGACTGTGGAAAATTCTGAACGAGATGGGCATACCAGACCACCTGATCTGCCTCTTGAGAAATTTGTATGCAGGTCAGGAAGCAACAGTTAGAACTGGACATGGAACAACAGACTGGTTCCTAATAGGAAAAGGAGTACGTCAAGGCTGTATATTGTCACCCTGTTTATTTAACTTATATGCAGAGTACATCATGAGAAACGCTGGACTGGAAGAAACATAAGATGGAGTCAAGATTGTCGGGAGAAATGTCAATAATTTCAGATATGCAGATGATACACCACCCTGATGGCAGAAAGTGAAGAGGAACTCAAAAGCCTCTTGATGAAAGTGAAAGTGGAGAGTGAAAAAGTTGGCTTAAAGCTCAACATTCAGAAAATGAAGATCATGGCATCTGGTCCCATCACTTCATGGGAAATAGATGGGGAAACAGTGGAAACAGTGTCAGGATTTATTTTTCTGGGCTCCAAAATCAATGGTGATTTCAGCCATGAAATTAAAAGACATTTACTCCTTGGAAGGAAAGTTATGACCAACCTAGATAGCATACTGAAAAGCAGAGCTATTACTTTGCCAACAAAGGTCCGTCTAGTCAAGGCTATGGTTTTTCCTGTGGTCATGTATGGATGTGAGAGTTGAACTGTGAAGAAGGCTGAGCGCCAAAGAACTGATGCTTTTGAGCTGTGGTGTCGGAGAAGACTCTTGAGAGTCCCTTGCACTGCAAGGAGATCCAACCAGTCCATTCTGAAGGAGATCAGCCCTGGGTGTTCTTTGGAAGGAGTGATGCTAAAGCTGAAACTCCAGTACTTTGGCCACCTCATGCGAAGAGTTGACTCATTGGAAAAGACTCTGATGCTGGAAGGGATTGGGGGCAGGAGGAGAAGGGGATGACAGAGGATGAGATGTCTGGATGGCATCACCGACTTGATAGACATGAGTTTGAGTGAACTCCAGGAGTTGGTGATGGACAGGGAGGCCTGGTGTGCTGCGATTCATGGGGTCGAAAAGAGTCGGACACGACTGAGCGATTGATCTGATCTGATCTGATCTGAACCCTGACTAGCAAAGCCGGCCTGCATACTTATTGAGTTCTCCTTAGGAAAATCCCATGGACAGAGGAGCCTGGTAGGCTGCAGTCCATGGGGTTGCTGAGAGTCGGACACGACTGAGCGACTTCACTTTCACCTTTCACTTTCATGCATTGGAGAAGGAAATGGCAACCCACTCCAGTGTTCTTGCCTGGAGAATCCCATGGACGGAGAAGCCTGGTAGGCTGCAATCCATGGGGTCTCACGGAGTCGGACACGACTGAAGTGACTTAGCAGCAGCGGTGGCAGCAACCCTGACTAGGGTTAAGCTCTTAATACACAACTCCTGTGCTCTACACCAAAACCAGTTAAGCCTTTGGTGTTGGGGCCTAAACATCTGTATTTTTTTTAACTGTCTAAAGTGATTATGGCTTCCCTGATAGCTCAGTTCAGATGGTGATTGCAGCCATGAAATTAAAAGATGCTTACTCCTTGGAAGGGAAGTTATGACCACCCTAGACAGCATATTCAAAAGCAGAGACATTACTTTGCCAACAAAGGTCCAGCTAGTCAAGGCTATGGTTTTTCCAGTGGTCATGTATGGATATGAGAGTTGGACTGTGAAGAAAGCTGAGTGCCAAAGAATTGATGCTTTTGAACTGTGGTGTTGGAGAAGACTCTTGAGAGTCCCTTGCACTGCAAGGAGATCCAACCAGTCCATCCTAAAGGAGATCAGTCCTGGGTGTTCTTTGGAGGGAATGATGCTGAAGCTGGGACTCCAGTACTTTGACCACCTCATGCGAAGAGTTGACTCATTGGAAAAGACTCTGATGGTGGGAGGGATTGGGGGCAGGAGGAGAAGGGGACGACAGAGGATGAGATGGCTGGATGGCATCACCGACTCGATGGACGTGAGTTTGAGTGAACTCTGGGAGTTGGTGATGGACAGGGAGGCCTGTCGTGCTACAATTCGTGGGGTCACGAAGAGTCAGACACGACTGAGCAAATGAACCGAACTGAACTGAAATGAACCGATAGCTCAGTTGGTAAAGAATCCATCCACAATGCAGGAGACCCTAGTTAGATTCCTGAGTTGGGAAGATCCACTGGAGAAGGGATAGGCTACTCAGTCCAGTATTCTTGGTCTTTCCTTGTGGCTCAACTGGTAAAGAATCCATCTGCCATACAGGAAACCTGGGTTCTATCCCTGAGTTGGGAAGATATCCTGGAGAAGGGAAAGTCTACCCACTCCAGTATTCTGGCCTAGAGAATTCCATGGACTATATAGTCCATGGGGTTGCAAAGAGTGGGACACATCTGAGTGACTTTCACTTTCATTTTCAAAGTGATTATAGTATACAACCAGGGTAAAAAGCCACTGCTTCATATGAAGAAAATACTAAAACTCAAAGGGAAAGACATACCTTGTTCTTGAATAGGAAGACTCAGTGATTTATAATATAAATGTCATTCTCTTTAGTCTATAAATACAAAGCAGTTCCATTTAAAACATGAATCAATTGTATAAACATAACAAATATTTCTGAATAGGTAGGTAAATTTTGGTAAGGAAGAAGAATGAAAGGGGACTAGCATTAATGGATATGAAAACATTTTAAGGACTGGTAATTTAACATAGCATGGTATTTATGGAAAAAATAAAAAGAGATGTGAAACAGAAAAAAAAAGAATGAAAAATAGACACAAGCATGTAAGGAAAATAATGTACATTATTACATTTAATGCATGCATGCTCAGTCATGTCTGACTCTTCATGACCCCATGGACAGTAGCCCACCAGGCACCGCTCTCCATGGGATTCTCCAGGCAAAAATACTGAAGTGGGTTGCCATTTCCTACTCCAGGGGATCTTCCCAACCCAGGGATCAAACTCATATCTCCTGCATCTCCTGCATTGCAGGCAGATTCTTTACTACTGCGCCACCTGGGAAGCCCCAAGAAAACTACATAAGAGATAAATAGTGTCATTTGAAGTTAGGCCGTTAAATAGCTGGATTATGTATTGGCACTGGGGCAGATATAGCCAGATAGACCTCTGGCTACTAGACTATAACCTCCATGAAGACAGGCACAGTTCCATATTCATCAGAAATTTAAATCTCAAAAATGAAACAGTATGAGAGTAAAATGTGAGTGGTTTTTAAATACCATGATGTAAATTTTGGATTGGGTATCATATAGACTAAGCACATATACATTCATGAATTAGTTTGAGGTTTTCTTTGTTATGATGAAATTTAAAATTAACTTGGCCCATTTATCAATCTTTTCTATTGTAGCTTAATAGATGTGCCCAGATTTTAAAAAAATTTAAATTTCAGCATGGTAAAGAAAACAAAGTTGTGCACAATACAAAATATTTTCTAATTCTTCTTATGATTATTTCTTTGACCTTTTAACTATTTACAAGTATGTTGTTTAGTTTCCAAATATTTGAAAGTTTTCTAGATATATTTTTGTTACTGATTTCTAGTTTAATTCTATTCTAATCAGATAACATTCTGTATAATTTCAGTCCTTTTGCATTCATTGCAGCTGGCTTTATGGCCCAGCAGATGGTCTATCTGTGCGAATGTTTCAGGAGCATTTGAAAAGAAGGTGTATCCTGTTGTTGTTGAATGTATGATTCAAGGTGTCAATTAGTCGGGTAGGGTTGTTTAAGTTATATATAGCCTTACCTATTTTCTATCTATTTAGTCTATCAGTTACTAGGAGAGGAGTGTTGAAGTTCAGTCAGTTTTTGCTTCAAGTATTTTGAAGCTCTGTAATTAGATGTATGGGCTTCCCAGATGGCTTAATGGTAAAGAATCCACCTGCCTATCCAGAAGATTCAGGTTTGATCCCTAGGTTGGGAAGATACCCTGGAGAAGGGAATGCAACTCACTCCAGTATTCTTGCCTTTAAAATCCCATAGACAGTGCAACTTGGTGGGCTACAAGTCCATGCAGTGGCAAAGAGTCAGACACAACTGAGCGGCTAAGCACACACACACCCACAGTTGGATGTATACATGCCTACAATTGTTATGTTTTTGTGATGAATTAAATTGATTATTTTTGTGGTTATGAAATGCCCCTCTGATATCTGGTAATATTCCTGTCCTTTAAATTGTGTTTGTCTGGTATTAATATAACACATCAGGTTTCTTAGCCACTGGGCTGCCAGGGAATTCCTAACTCCAGATTCCTTAGGATTAGTGTTTGCATGGTATATCTTTTCCCATCCATTTACTTCCAACCTGTCTGGGTCTCTATTTTTTTTTTTTTTTTGGGTCTCTATTTTTAAAGTGGGCTTCTTGGGAGTTCCCTGATTATCTAGTGGTTAGGATTTGGTACTTTTACTGCCATGGCCTGAGTTCAATTCCTGGGCGGGGAATTGAAATCCTATAAGCCACACAGTGTGGCTCAAAAAAATAATAATAATAAGGAAAAAGAAAAATATTTAAGAAATAAAATAAAGTAGGTTTCTTATAGACCAGATATACTTTGGTCTTGCTTTTTTAATCTTGCAACCTCAGCTTTCTATTGGGAATGTTTGGATTATTTACATTTAATTCATGCATCCTCAGTCATGTCCAACTCTCTGTGACCACCAGGCACCAGTCTCCATGGAATTTTCCAGGCAAGAATACTGGAGTCGATTGCATTTCCTACTCCAGGGGATCTTCCAACCCAAGGATCAAACCTGAGTCTTCTGTGTCTCCTGCATTGCAGAGAGATTCTTTACCACTGTGCCACCTGGGAAACCCTTACATTTACTGCAGCTATCAGTGTGACTTGGTTTTAGTCTGCTGCTGCTGCTGCTGCTAAGTCGCTTCAGTCGTGTCCGACTCTGTGTGACCCCATAGACGGCGGCCCACCAGGCTCCCCAGTCCCTGGGATTCTCCAGGCAAAAACACTGGAGTGGGTTGCCATTTCCTTCTCCAATGCATGAAAGTGAAAGGTGAAAGTGAAGTCGCTCAGTCGTGTCCGACTCTTAGCGACCCCATGGACTTCAGCCCACCAGGCTCCTCCCTCCATGGGATTTTCCAGGCAAGAGTACTGGAGTGGGGTGCCATTGCCTTCTCTGTGGTTTTAGTCTAGCATGTTTTATTTGTTTTCTATTTGTCCCACCTGTTTTGTTTTTTTTTTTCCATTTTTCTTCTTTTTCCATCTTCTTTCAAATTGAGTATTTTTCAGGGCTTTATTCACTGCATCTGATTGTTTCATTTATGTAGTGGTTACCCTAGAGTTATAATATGCATCTCTAACTTATCACAGTCTACTTTCCAGTAATATTTTACTGCTTTTATTTATAATCTGAGAACTTCCTAATAATATGCTTCCATTTCTTCTGTCCCATCCATTGTGCAGTTGCTGTCACACATTTTATCTCTCCCTGTGTTATAAATTTCCTAATACATTGTTATTCATTTTGCCTCAAACAATTACACCCCTATGCATATATTTATTAATTCCAATGCTCCTCATTCACTGTACAGATCAGGATTTCTCACACTCCGCACAATTGACGCTTCAGGCTGGATAACTCTGTTGTAGGACGCTGTCCTGTACACCGTGGGATGTTTAGCAGCATCCCTGGGTCTATTTATTAGATGCCAGTAACAACTCTCCCCCAAGTCATGCTAACCAAAAATGTCTCCAGACACTGCCAGATGTTTCCCCAGGGGACAGAACTATCAACAGTCGAGAATCACTGGGAGAGCTCAATGTTTCTATGTGAAATCATCTTCCTTCAGCCTAAAAGCAATTCTTGAGCATTTAGTTTACCTGAGGATTGTTGGTGAAACGGTCTCTCAGGTTTTGTCTGTCTAAAAAAACGGCATTTTTCACTTTTGTTTCTGAGGGATATTTTCACTGGGTGTAAAATTCTTTGTCCCCATTGTTTTCCTAGATTTTCAAGATGCCATTTCATTGTCCTCTGCATTGCATTGTTTCTGAGAGACATCAGTGGTAATACTTATCATTGTTCTTGCATTAGTCTGCCTTTTTCTTTGACCACTTTTAAGACTGTTATTAGTTCTCAGCAGTTTTAATATGATGTGCCTTGATGTGGTTTTCTCTCTGTTAATTCTCCTTCTGCTTGTGGTTCATTTGCTTTTCTGAATTTGGGGGTTTGGAGCTTTCATCAGTTTTGAAAAAGTTGAACCATTATTATTCAAATGTTTTCCTTATTCCTTTCTGGGACTGAAACTGCACGTGTATTAAGTAGACAATGTGATGTTGCCCCACAGGTCATAGAGGTACGATTCATATTGTTTTTCTTTCTCTTTTTCTCTGTGTGCTTCAGTTTTGACAACTTTTAGCTGTTTTTCTGGTTCATTGAGGTTTTTTTTTCCTGCAATGTCTAATCTGTTAGTC
Source organism: Bos taurus (assembly GCF_002263795.3). Taxonomy (NCBI): domain Eukaryota; kingdom Metazoa; phylum Chordata; class Mammalia; order Artiodactyla; family Bovidae; genus Bos; species Bos taurus. Next base: position 6,255,427 of record NC_037329.1, on the reverse strand, counting down.
TCCTCAAATGAAATTTTAATATCAGATATCATATTTCATCCCCCAAAATCCATTTGGTTCCTTTCTATACCTTCCATTTCTTTCCTTATTATGTTCATTTATTTTCTTTTAAACTTGGAGCATATTTATAATGACTTTTAAAATCCTTGTCTGAAAATTCCATCATCAGTGTCTTTCCTCTGTGTCTATTATATTGACTGTTGTTTTTTCTCTTTATTTTGAGTCACATTTTCTTGCTCATTTGTATGTTTGCTATTTTTTATTAGGTGTACAGAATTGTAAATGCTGTGTTATAGAGGGTCTAAATTGTCTTTCTCTAATGAGTGTTCAAGTTGGTTTAGACAAGCAGATAAGTTACTTGTAGATCAGTTTGATGTTTTTGAGGCTGATTTTCAGGCTTGCTACAGTGGGTATACAGTAGCCTTTACTCCGGGCCTCGTTCAATCTAACTAGGAACATACAAACTTTCTGAGGTTGTTTAATGCCCTGGATATTCAGCAAGCCTTTCTCTCTGGCTAATCAGAACTTGGAGCCCTTTGTGACCTTGAAGAAGTACCCAACTTACAGTTCCCTGGTTATTCTTTGCCTGGCCCATGAAGTTTTACTCTATTCATTTGCAGCCTGTTTCAGTTTCAAGGGGACTCCATGCAGATTTCTGGAGTCTTCCTTTGAATAGCTCCCTCTCTTCAGCACGCCACCCCATAATATCCAGTGCCCTTGACCTCCCCCATTTCTGATCTCTGTTTCCCCAGCTTAGCAAGATTATTGTACTCTGCTTGGCTTTCACTTCTCTGCGCTGTGATCCAAAATGTTTGTCCAGTGCAATTCTACGGATCAATCGTTTCCCTTCTCTTAAAGACCACAGTCTTATTCTGTCTGTCTCTATTCATTCCATGAGGCCAACATCACCCTGATACCAAAACCATAGAAAGATACACAAAAAAAGAGAACTACAGGCCAATATCACTGATACACATAGATGTAAAAATCCTCAAAAAAATACTATTAACAGCAATCCAAATGCAACAATACATGAAAATATTATACACCATGGTCAACTGGGCTTCTTCCCAAGGATGCAAGGATTTTTTGGTATCCACAAATCAATCAATGTGATACATCACATCAACAAATTAAAGAATAAACCCATAGGATCATCTCAATAGATACCAAAAAAGCTTTTGACAAAATTCAGCACTCATTTATATTTATTCTGTCTGTATCCAGTTTCTGAAACAGTTGTGGGTTTTGTGTGTGTGTGTGTGTGTGTGTACTTTATCCTGTTTTCTAATCGTTTACAACAGGAAGGCAAGTACAGTACCAGATAACAAATGTGACCAGGGATAGAAGTCCCTGAGAAGACAAACAGTAGAAAGGGGGAAATGTAACACTTATGAGAGGGAAAAGACTACATTTCTCTTACCTTCAGTTACCCTTAAGAATAAGGGAAAAAGTTAACAACCCAGTAGGAAAATAACAAAAGAGAAATACATATTTCCAATAAATCTGAAAAGATGTTCAACATCACTCACAAATAAGAATATCATTAAAATATCAGTGAAATACCATCTCTCATTCAAGTGGTAGAATAAGCATTGGAAAATAGTGCCCTCTTTCCCTCTTAGTAGAAGTGTAAATTTTAATTTTTATCCACTTTGTAGAGCATTTTGGCATTCTCTTTCAAAATTTTAAATATGCCAGGCACTTTGACCTGGAAATCTGTTTTCTAGAACTTTCCCCTCAGATCAACATGTACAAACTATTAAAAATATTTGTGGAGTTAATTATATTGAAATGTTGAAAATATCCTACATGTCCAATAATTAGAAATAAATTAAACTAAATTGATTTTAGTATGTCCAGGTAAATCTAGGTGTATGCAGTGACATAGAAAGATGAATATCACATGCTAAGTAGAAAAAACAAATTTTAGAACAGATTTTATAACTATGAAAAGAAGAAAAGTTACATTTAATATGTATGTATGTTTTCTCCATAGATATTTCATCCAAGCCTATGACTTTAGTATTAAATATTTGCTGATGTTTTCTCCAGACTCATATTCAACAGACTGCGTTAATCCCTTTTGGATAGTTAATACGAATTTCTAATTTAACATGGCTAGTTACTCATCCTCTCCTTCCCACTCAGACCTCTCGTTTTCAATACATGGCACCATCATTCAACCACTTGTTCATGTCAAGCATCTGGGACTCAAGGAATTTTTCTTGAGAAGTTCCCAGCTCCATGCTGTTCAATGCAATAAAGGAATCAGAAAGCTGGAAGGTTAATAGAGTATTTTCTGGTTGCAGGATAATAAAATAGCTGCTGCTGCTAAGTTACTTCAGTCATGTCCAACTCTGTGCGACCCCAAAGACAGCAGCCCACCAGGCTCTGCCATCCCTGGGGTTCTCCAGGCAAGAACACTGGAGTGGGTTGCCATTTCCTTCTCCAAGGCATGAAAGTGAAAAGTGAAAGTGAAGTTGCTCAGTCGTGTCCGACTCCTAGTGGCCCCATGGCTACCACTCCCTTTTTGGTAGCAATAAGTTAGTCACTGTACCAGACACTTCATATATGTTATCTCATTTAATCCTCACTCAATGTGCAAAGCAAGTGTTATTTCTCCATTTTATAACTGGAGTTTAAGTTTTCAGGTGATAATGCTTTAGTGAAAAATGAGGGGTGTGTATGTGTTAGCGTGTTTATTACATAAATCCGCTCATGTTTCTCTTTGTTGCAGCCTGTAGGTCCTGCCAGGAGACAGTGGCCGGGTACTGTAGATATCCTGAGAACTCCAGTTGGGTCCCTAGGTAGGTGCCAGTGGAAGTATGTCAGGCACTTCCTGGGAGGTGCTCATTCTCACAGCTGATGCGTGCAGTGAGGCCTCGGATCTCACTCTTCACTAGTTCAGACTCTGTGGTGTAGGATTCACTCTTCCTTAGTTATATGAAAGTTGTCCTTCCTCGGTTATATAAAGATGTTAGCTGGCTTGATGTGTAGAAAGATGCCATTTTTGAAATAAATATATTCAACATGACATTAGTCAGAAGAATTGCAAACAAGTTTTGAAAATTAACTGCCTCAGATGCTGTGCTAAGTACCAGTAACAAAAAAAGTAATAAAGACGTGATGCCCCTGATGACCTCTCACTCCAGTGGGGGACAGACTTGTAAACAGATATGTTAAAGTAGAAGGTGGTAAGTGCCCTTCTGAAGACTGAGCAAAGAGCTGTCAGTGCAAAAGCACAGAGGGCTCTGCCTCAGGGAATCAAGGGGTTTAACAGAATAGGTGACATTTGAGCTAGATCTTGAAGGATGGGCAAGGGTTTGCCAGATGAATGAGATGATCTCTATATAAAGTGCCTAGGACAGGGCCAGGCAGTTGGTAGGACCCTGTAAATGTTAACACGCAGTTCCATCAGAAAAGTGTCCCGGGCAGAGGACACGGGTCAATTCAATTCAAGGAACACTTATCGAGTGCCTTGTATATGTCAGGCACTGTTCCAGATTGCTTAGCCCTTTGTGCCAGGCACATCCTGTGAAGGCAGATAATGACACAAGGGTCTGGTGTGAGCCATGTCCAGATCTCCTATTTATAGACTCTGCCCTCCAGATGGAGCAGGGACGTTTGCTTTAACACTGCTGACACATCCTGTCTCGATGGCAGCCCCTGCGCAGCAGGGACTGCGTCGAGACTGAAGCGGCTAAAGACTCTTCTGGACTCAGTTTCATGATGGCAGCCGTGACGGCTAGCCTGGCTCCCCGCTGCGTTCTGGGCCACTTTGATCTGCGCTTGGCTCAGGGACAGGCCACCTCTCTTCTCAGAGCATGGATGGAAGAACCCAGACGCCTGCATTTCTTGTTCCAGCCCATTGACCCAATGGGCTCCACCTGTACTGTCTTCAATAAGCCCCTTTATCATACCCAATCATCAAGTCTCTATGCTTTTATTCTGTAGCAGAGTACGGAATAGTATAGAATAAATAGAATCCACACTGTCCTTTGAATCTGTTATACTAAACAAAAAAACCTGTACATTTCCACATCTAAAACATAACATTTCTAAATATAAGGAACATTCTATAACTGTTTTCAATGACTGTTTTACTAACATAGATTACAAACAATAGGAGGAATATGCCAGGTTTTTCACAAACATTTTCACAATTTTGATTAAAAATTATCACAATTCTATGAGATAGGAATTGTTATAACTGTTATACAAACTAAGAAACAAAGCCACAGAATATTTAACTTACAAAAATCTAAAAATACTAACACTGGGATTTGAAATCAGGTCCATCTAACTACAGCCCCACTTACTTTTCATTATACCACTCTCCAGTTTTAATGCTAACAGTTATAATAATAACATTTATTATTTATTTCTACTACTTGCCAGACACGGTGTGAGATGCTCAAATACATTGCCTGTGACCAGCATGAATTTTTTTAATATGACTCTAGGTACCTTGCTAAAACAGCCAGCATAATATAGCTGTCAACTTCAAGCCTAGGTCTGATACTCAAACACCAGCGGTTCTCAACCCTGGGAATATACTGGAATCATATGTGGAACTTTGAAAAAAAAAAGCCCTGTCTAATTTAGTTGGTTGGTCTGGAGTAGAGCCCAGATGATTTTAAAGTGCTGTCAGCTTTGAGACCATAGCTCTCAAAAGTGAATAGAAAGCTTTGAGGCAAGGCATGCTTTCATTTATCAGGATAACTCAGTGGGAAATGTGGACTATTTTTAAAAGTGACTGTATTTTCTAGAAAGTACTAAAGTACATAGAGGAAGGAATGTGGTCTTTGGAGGAAGAGAGTGCTAAGTCACTTCAATTGTGTCTGAATCTTTGGGACCCCATGGACTGTAGCCCGCCAGGGTCCTCTGTCCATGAAATTCTCCAGGCAAGAATACTAGAGTGGGTTGAAAACTTAGTCTGCTACTCTTGCTGAGTGACCTTGGCAAAGTTATTTTGTCAGGTACTAATTTTGAAAGAAGTAAAAGGTGTCTTTGAGGGAAGGATTCTATCTTGGAACGTATGGAGTGAATGCTGCTTCTGGTGGCCTGGTCGGGAGGGTGCAGTCTGCATGTAGTGCCTTGGGAAAGCCCTCTCTGCCCACCACGCCTGCCTCCACATGTTTCCCAAGCCAGCAGGGATGATTCCTTAATTGTCAGACCACCTGGAGTCACTGAGAGGTGACCAGGACAGGAGGGTTCCCTTTCGGCCTCTGATGCCAGAGTTGGTCTGTATGCTTAGGTGAGAGGGAAAAGGTAAGAACATTTTCAATGTCGTATAGTAGATGTGAAGTATATTTTATAATAGAAACAATGTCTGGATAGTAATTAGGCTTCCTGGTTACTCACTTAAAGATTATTTATAATTTTGCCAGAAATTGACTGTTTTATATACAAATAGCATTGCATTTCAGTAACTTTTAGGGTTCAATCGTCTTTGAAGAATGTGTATAAAAAGAACCATCATTTATAACATTATTTCAATGAAAAATATGGGGGGACTCAAGAAACTTCTTCTTTCCTCTCTCACTCAGCTTAACAAATATAGCACCCACTGGTCATCTAGTGAAAAGGGAATGGAGCAGCTCAAAGAATGCTGTTTGCTTTCCAGAGTTTAGGAGAACTCTTTTAGCTACCAAGTATAAGATCACAACATATTTGAGGTCAGGGCCCATTTCTTTTCTTCATTTGTATCCCTTTCTTCCCAAGCAGCCTAGCACATAATATGAGCATATAGTGGACATTAACATGTACATAGGTCACATTTGAAATCAGTAGTGATCTGTCAGTGGAAAACAAGACACTGGTAGTGAAAAAACCCGCCTGCCAATGCAGGAGACATAAGAAATGGAGGTTCGATCCCTGGGTCGGGAAGATCCTCTGGAGGAGGGCATGGCAACCCACTCCAGCATTCTTGCCTGGAGAATCCCATGGACAGAGGAGCCTTGTGGGCCCTGGTCCACAGCGTCACACAGAGTCAGACACTCCAGAAGCGAGTTAGCGTGCACAGACAGTGGCTGTTACAGTAAAATTACCACGGTGGAAATTATGCGAGCTGTGGGGTGTGGTTCTAATTGCATTAGAAAGCTTACCTAAATGACAAAGTCAGAGATTTACATTTTTAATTCAGGGCACTGTCAGAATCAGAAAGCTTCCTTGACTATCTAAAAAAATGTCTTATTTCTTGAACCAGTGGGATTGAAGTACTAAAAAATAAACCAAAGTTTGATTCTGCAGCTTTGTGCATTGCCATGCAGGTCTTCTAGGCATTAATTAGGAGAGTGGGATCCTGAGAATGGAAATCCTTGGGTAGTTTCTGATGAATCTAGCCACCTTGAATCCCCAAATCCCACCGAGTCTTAGGGACATGTGTGCCCATTCGTGTCTGACTCCTTGCAACCCCATGGACTGTAGCCCACCAGGCTACATGGAATTTTCCAGGCAAGAAATACTGAAGTGGGTTGCCATTCTCCAGGGGATCTGCAAGACCCAGGATCAAACCGGCATCTCTTGCATCTCCTGCATTGACAGGTGGATTCTTTACCACTTGCACCACCTTCCCAGAAGCAACCCTTGGTCCTCTGTCTGATAATCTTAGTATCTCTGCCTGGTACCCTGTTTTATTTATTTATTAATTTTGCCATACCTTGTGGCATGTGGGACCTTAGTTCTGCTACCAGGAATTAAACCTGCAACACTTGCATTGGGATTGCTGAGTCTTAGTGTGTGTATGTGTGTGTGTGTGTGTGCGTGTGTGTAGGTGGTGAAGGAAGGTACAGCATTTATTGACAGGTTGCCAGGCACCTGGTGGGAGCGCTGAGTCTTAACCACTGGACTACTAGGGAAGTCACAGGATAACCTGTTTCAGTATCACCCAAGATAGTTGATTTGTCAGAGGATAAGGAATCTCTTCAAAGTCAAACCCATTGCTTCTCATTGCTTCCAGACACAGGCCTAGTCCATAATTAGATTCGGATACCGATAGACCTCAGGGAAGCAAATGAAAATGAAAAAAAAAAAAAGAAAATATACATGATGATTACAGTCCTTATTTCTACACAGTTTATGGGCCATTGTTGGTATTTGCAAGTCCCTTCTTGTACAAGCTTTCCACTGTTCTCTTTGTCTTCAGATAATACTCTCACCAGTTGTGATTGTCAGTTAGGGTAGCCTAAACTTCCACCCTTGAAAGAGCTGAACCATGCATGGTTCCTGCTTGGCTATGGTTACTCTAATCCTCCAGAGATGTTACATGGATCTTGGAGTACGAAGAGTTGCCCAAAAAAATCCCTGGGCTTCCAGACACAGTCCTGCCTCCCTTCACGGTGTAGTACTAACCCTGTTCTTATTTCCTAATTATGATCAAGTTCCCCAGTCAGTACAGGAGTCAGTGCCCTTCTTTGCTTGCTGGTTCAGCGGCATGAAGAACTCAAGTGGCTATGTGGCAGTCTCAGCTCCTATTCCGTGAAACCCTTCTGGTGTTTCCTAGAGGACGTATTCCTCCCTGGAAGCTATGAGGTAACATCGAGATGAGATGAGAGTTACGCGATTAGGTCGTTAGCAATTATAATGAAGGGACCACTGCTCATTATAATTCTGTATTATAAATATTCTGGCTCTGGGAGAAATAGCATTATATACTGGTTGCTGGCTCAGAGAATTCAGTATAGCTTGTGGGGCAACTCCCCAGCCCGACAAGAGGCAATATACATGTGTTGTTAATAGATCATTCCACCATTCTATCAAGGCAGATTTTCCCTCTGGACATGAAGCCATGTCTTCAATTCTTATTCTTTTAATGGAGTTCCTTAGTCAAAATTTTCATGGGGTTCCAGGAGAGTAAACAGAACAGCCCCTAAGTCCGTGAATAGTGGTGCTAACAGAAACATTATAGGCAAAAAGACAAATCCAAATCCAGAGTATGTTTTTCCTCTGTGATGACGGAGGTTCAGTGTAACCAACCTGCCATTAGGTGACTGACAAGTCCTGGAACTGATGCCATTTGGGGAGTTCAGTGTGATTTCGGATATTGATTAGATAAGTACTATCAGGGCAAGTAGCCGGATCGGCCTGGATGAAAGGGAGCCTATATTCCTAAGCCCGCATTCTTGCTGGGCCCACTGTCAGGCACCAGGGTGACTGGGGAAAATAGTTAACTGACATTCACAAAATGGGTCATATCACTTACTTGATTACTGAGGATCTTTTTCAATGGATACCTTTTAGTAAACTTCTGTATAGGATGCAAATATCCTCAGTCTGCCCACTCTGAGAGGCCCATTCACATAAGTCTGCATCAGACCTCCTTTTAATCAGCCCTCTAATCCTTTCCTTCAAGCCCCTGACTCCTTGGTCAAATAGCACTTGCCCACGAGCTGATGTAGATCTCCACTTCTCTCTGTCTCTCTGCAAGCAGAGCAGACAGTCAGGTTTTAATATCTCTGTTATGAAGTCTTCTATCTGGAGGTCTTGCTACCTGACTCAGGGGCAACCTCAGGCTGTGCAGTATGAAAGCAATAAATCTCTATAACCTTTCTAGTCTAAGCGGGACCGACTTCCATCTTGTTCTCATTGCCTACGTCTCTCCTCTTCCTTCCTTCTCCAAGGGTTCCTAGCATAATCTTTTCTATAAAAGATAAGAGGAAATTTTTAAACCTCAGATAGCTTAAGTTCTCCCTGTGCAAAAAATTCCACCAGCAAAAAAAAAAAAAAACAAGAGAGAGAGAGAAAAGAATCTGGCTACCTGCTTGAATAATAGTTGGAGAGGAAACAAATTACAAAGAAAATGATAAAAATAATATCTCAGAAATTATCCTATCCAAAATTCATTCTGTTCTTCAAATCTCTTTCAAATACTTCTTATTTGAACCTCACTAAACACTGTGAGTGAATGAACTGAATTGAACTGAAATACTGTGAAGTAAATACAGCCAATATTGTATTCATTTAAATGTCACAGAACTGAAAATGTGGAAGAAGAAAAGTGGCTTTGCCAAAATTTTCATAGCTACCTATGAATATAAGCAGGGACCGGGATCTTGCCTCCCTGGTACAGTGAGAGGAGAAGAAACGCACAAACCCCAGGGTCATCCTGTGTCTTGGGAACTCTGATTTAAGGATTGGAGAAGGAGAGATGTTGAGTGAAGAGAGAAAGACGAAAAAGCAGAGCACTCAGGAATGGGCGACCCCAGGGCCCTGAGTAGAGGGAAAGAATTAGAGTCAGGCTTTCCAGAAAATCCTGATATGAGAACAATTCCCATATGTGTTATTTCCCTTTCATCCTTTTTCTCAATACAGTGTCAGGAGATTTTTACAGGTAGACAGCGGGGAAGGACATAAAAAGCATACTCAAGCCCAAAGAAATATTTTAAAAGGGTCAAAACAGCAGAGGTAGGGAACATAGGTAACTCAGTGAAGGACAGAAATTAACATTCCAAAAATACACTTAGTTCTGATATGACATTGTGTAAGCTCATAAAGGCCAAAGAGGAAAGAAAGAAAAATAAATGTCATGTTAGTATGGATTAGAAATTTGTCTTTTCAGCAAAACTGAGTCTTCACTAAACAAATCCACTAAATAGTGTATTTTAAAATAAGCTTAATTCCTGATATGTTGCTTGGCCTCTTCATTTTGTGAGTTACAGATATTTTTATTTATTGTGACACAAAACTCCACCTGTATAAACAGGCCCACAAACTGGGCAGATGTCTTTTTTCCCCTGGTAATCCAGTTCTGTGAACTAAAGTGAGTCATTTTAAACTCTGTGGGCTAAAGACCCATTTCTTCAGTTATGAAATATTGCTGCTGCTGCTGCTGCTGCTAAGTCGCTTCAGTCGTGTCCGACTCTGTGCAACCCCATAGACGGCAGCCCACCAGGCTCCCCCATCCCTGGGACTCTCCAGGCAAGAACACTGGAGTGGGTTGCCATTTCCTTCTCCAGTGCATGAAAGTGAAAAGTGAAAGTGAAGTCGCTCAGTCAAGTCTGACACTTAGTGACCCCATGGACTGCAGCCTGCTAGGCTCCTCCGTCCATGGGATTCTCCAAGCAAGAGTGCTGGAGTGGGTTGCCATTGCCTTCTCCGATGAAATAATGAGGGGATGCTAAATGCTCTCTAAGCGTTTACCCAACTTTCAAACTCATTACTCTGTAGAAGTTTTAATTATCTTTACACAGGCCCTGACTTCAGTTCTCAAATTTAAAAATAAAAAGATAGGCTCCAGCAGGGGTCACTATAGTCCCATCGAGCCCTAATCCTGTAACTGTGCATCCCTCTACCCTGTGTCTGGATTTCTGTTTGAGACCACACAGACCTATCTGCACCCATCTGTTACCTGAATTCATCTTCAGGTATTTTGTTATTCTGTTTCTTTTCCTTTATTTTATTTATTTATTTTTCCAGTCACAGGTGATGTTTCCCCTCCATTGACTTGGAGGTTTTTCAGGAGAATTTATTTTAATAAGCTATGTCATATTTCTCACCTCTTAAAATTGTGGTAAATTTAAAATAGTGTGTATTTCTTTAAAAATATGAGATTATATTAAAACATAAAACAAAATTCAATCTTCTTTTCTTAATCTATGAACACTGAAAAAAAAAAAAAAGCCTTCACTTCCTTTAGAACCCATCCATCCTTGAGAATTCTAGAATTCTGTTAATTGCTTATACTTCCCCATAGCTACTTTGCTTTTCATATAAAAGGACAAGTTCATATATCTAAGAGTTGGGTAAGGATTTCAAAGATAGCTCTAATTTCCAATAACCCTGTCCATTGCCAAATTATACCATATGTTTTTGTTCTGAAGACATTGTGACCGTACATATCACGCAGACAGCTGGAGATCACTGTGCCTGTGATGCTGAAAGGCAGACATCTTGCAATATCAGTGTTCAGTTCAGTTCAGTTCAGTCACTCAGTCACGTCCGACTCTTTGCGACCCCATGAATCGCAGCACGCCAGGCCTCCCTGTCCATCACCAACTCCCGGAGTTCACTCAGACTCACGTCCATCGAGTCAGTGATGCCATCCAGCCATCTCATCCAGTGTCGTCCCCTTTTCCTCCTGCCCCCAATCCCTCCCACCATCAGAGTCTTTTCCAATGAGTCAACTCTTCACATGAGGTGGCCAAAGTACTGGAGTTTCAGCTTCAGCATCATTCCTTCCAAAGAACACCCAGGGTTGATCTCCTTTAGAATGGACTGGTTGGATCTCCTTGCAGTCCAAGGGACTCTCAAGAGTCTTCTCCAACACCACAGTTCAAAAGCATCAATTCTTCAGCCCTCAGCTTTCTTCACAGTCCAACTCTCACATCCATACATGACCACTGGGAAAACCATAGCCTTGACTAGACGGACCTTTGTTAGCAAAGTAATGTCTCTGCTTTTGAATATGCTATCTAGGTTGGTCATAACTTTCCTTCCAAGGAGTAAGTGTCTTTTAATTTCATGGCTGCAGTCACCATCTGCAGTGATTTTGGAGCCCCCCAAAAATAAAGTCTGACACTGTTTCCACTGTTTCCCCATCTATTTCCCATGAAGTGATGGGACCAGATGCCATGATCTTCATTTTATGAATGTTGAGCTTTAAGCCAACTTTCTCACTCTCCTCTTTCACTTTCATCAAGAGGCTCTTTAGTTCCTCTTCACTTTCTGCCATAAGGGTGGTGTCATCTGCATATCTGAGGTTATTGATATTTCTCCCGGCAATCTTGATTCCAGCTTGTGTTTCTTCCAGTCCAGCGTTTCTCTTGATGTACTCTGCATATAAGTTAAATAAGCAAGATGACAACATACAGCCTTGACATACTTCTTTTCCTATTTGGAACCAGTCTGTTGTTCTATGTCGAGTTCTAACTGTTGCTTCCTGACCTGCATAGGTTTCTCAAGAGGCAGATCAGGTGGTCTGGTATTCCCATCTCTTTCAGAATTTTCCAGTTTCTTATGATCCACACAGTCAAAGGCTTTGGCATAGTCAATAAAGCAGAAATAGATGTTTTTCTGCAACTCTCTTGCTTTTTCAATGATCCAGCAGATGTTGGCAATTTGATCTCTGGTTCCTCTGCCTTTTCTAAAACCAGCTTGAACATCTGGAAGTTCACGGTTCATGTATTGCTGAAGCCTGGCTTGGAGAATTTTGAGCAATACTTTACTAGCGTGTGAGATGAGTGCAATTGTGCAGTAGTTTGAGCATTCTTTGGCATTGCCTTTCTTTGGGATTGGAATGAAAACTGACCTTGTCCGGTCCTATGGCCACTGCTGAGTTTTCCAAATTTGCTGGCATGTTGAGTGCAACACTTTTACAGCATTATCTTTCAGGATTTGAAATAGCTCAACTGGAATTCCATCACCTCCACTAGCTTTGTTCATAGTGATGCTTTCTAAGGCCCACTTGACTTCACATTCCAGGATGTGAAGATGTGCTTTCTAAGGCCCACTTGACTTCACATCCAGGATAGAGCCAGGATATCTGGCTCTAGGTGAGTGATCACACCATCGTGATTATCTTGGTAGTGAAGATCCTTTTTATACAGTTCTTCTGTGTATTCTTGCCACCTCTTCTTAATATCTTCTTCTTCTGTTAGGTCCATAACATGCCTGTCCTTTATCGAGCCCATCTTTGCATGAAATGTTCCGTTGGTATCTCTATTTTTCTTGAAGAGATCTCTAGTCTTTCCCATTCTGTTGTTTTCCTCTATTTTTTTGCACTGATCACTGAGCAAGGATTTCTTATCTCTCCTTTTTATTCTTTATAACTCTGCATTCAGATACTTATATCTTTCCTTTTCTCCTTTGCTTTTCACTTTTCTTCTTTTCACAGCTATTTGTAAGGCCTCCTCAGACAGCCATTTTGCTTTTTTACATTTCTTTTCCATGGTGATGGCCTTGATCCCTGTCTCCTGTACAATGTCACGAACCTCCATCCATAGTTCATCAGGCACTCTGTCTATCAGATCTAGTCCCTTAAATCTATTTCTCACTTCCACTGTATAATCATAAGGGATTTACTCCCAAAAAGTCATGGGACTCCCTAGAGTTCTAAATTTGGGGATTAAGTCCTGAGTCTTGAATCCTAAATCTTAGGACTCTTTAGAGCTATGATTCCATTTAGGACTACTCTGAAGAGGTTCTGTCTGCCCTAAAACCTTTCCCCAGACTCCATGTGCTCATGCAAAAGCTGACACTGGCTCCATCACGCCAGGAACCAAAGAGAGCTGACTTTTTATACAGTGAAGCTCTGTGTCTCTGGTCCTTCGGCACGATGTATATGGCACCCCATTATGACACTGCTTAGCCCAAAACAGTTCTTATAAATGTAAGCGAATGGTAGACACATTAAGCTTATCTTCCATTTCCCTTCTTATACATACCTGCCTCCCCTTGGACAAAGATTGATATTGCCCATCTCAGGGGCTGCTGCCATTTCCAATAGTATTATTTTAAAGTCCTAGTCTAGCAGATCATTGGGTTTCTTTTTATTGTTAATAAGGAAGGACTCAATGGACATGAGTTTGAGTAAACTCTAGGAGTTGGAATGGACAGGGAGGCCTGGCGTGCTGCAGTCCAGGGGTTTGCAAAGAGTGGGACACAACTGAACTGAACTGAACTGAAGTGAGGAAAGCCTCCCACAGTGAATCGGGGTGGCCTGGTGATTCACAGCAAAAGTCTGTGATCTCTGCGACAAGGTCGTAGGAAGTATTCTTCTGCCTGGGTCTCCTGGGTTGCTTACTTTGGGAAAAGCCAGCTGCCATCCTTCAAGGAGGGCTGTAGAGAGGAAATGAAGTCCCCTGACAGCAGCCAGCACCAGTGTGCCAACCACATTCGTGAGCCATCTTGGAAGCAGTTCTTCCCAAGTGAGCTGAATCCACTCTCCTCACCAGGCTTCTGCAGGGCAGCCTTCTTTTCTCCACTCGTTTATGTCTCAAACCACCACCTTGGTTCTATTGTCTAATTCTAACCTATGTGAATAGAATTTCACTTGTATTGGGCTTATTGGTAGAAGCAGAAGAAAACACAGCAGAAAGGCTGTGTTGTCAATTTTCATTTTTCAGACTATGTCTCTATTTTTGAACTTCATGCTCTTCTCGATCCCATATCTACAGAAACCTCAAACCATAGGTAGAAAAGTTTATCAATAGTACAGATAGGCATGTGCTAAGGCATTCAGTCACGTCAGACTCTTTGAGACCCCATGGACTGTAGCCCACCAGGCTCCTCTGTCCATGGAATTCTCCAGGAAAGGATCCTGGAGTGGGTAGCCATTCCTTTCTCCGGGGCATCTTCCTGACCCAGGGATTGAACCTGCATCTCCTGCATTGCAGGCCAATTCTTTACCTTCTGGAGCCACCAGGGAAGCCACCGCAAACATGTATATGAGGGCAAAAGATGAATGTTTACAGCTTTTAAAAAGTCATTAACTACTCAAGGTTTTCTGTATTTCCATACAAATTGTGAAATTATTTGTTCTAGCTCTGTGAAGAATACCGTTGGTAGCTTAATAGAGATTGCATTGAATCTAAATTGCTTTGGGTAGTATACTCATTTTCACTATATTGATTCTTCAGATCCATGAACATGGTATATTTCTCCATCTATTAGTGTCCTCTTTGATTTCTTTCACCAGTGTTTTATAGTTTTCTATATATAGGTCTTTAGTTTCTTTAGGTAGATATATTCCTAAGTATTTTATTCTTTTTGTTGTAATGGTGAATGGAATTGTTTCCTTAATTTCTCTTTCTATTTTTTCATTATTAGTGTATAGGAATGCAAGGGATTTCTTTTTTTTTTTTTTAAACTTTACAATATTGTATTAGTTTTGCCAAATATCGAAATGAATCCACCACAGGTATACATGTGTTCCCCATCCTGAACCCTCCTCCCTCCTCCCTCCCCATACCATCGCTCTGGGTCGTCCCAGTGCACCAGCCCCAAGCATCCAGTATTGTGCATCGAACCTGGACTGGCGACTCGTTTCATACATGATATTATACATGTTTCAGTGCCATTCTCCCAAATCTTCCCACCCTCTCCCTCTCCCACAGAGTCCATAAGACTGTTCTATACATCAGTGTCTCTTTTGCTGTCTCGTACACAGGGTTATTGTTACCATCTTTCTAAATTCCATATATATGCGTTAGTATACTGTATTGGTGTTTTTCCTTCTGGCTTACTTCACTCTGTGTAATAGGCTCCAGTTTCATCCACCTCATTAGAACTGATTCAAATGTATTCTTTTTAATGGCCGAGTAATACTCCATTGTGTATATGTACCACAGCTTTCTTATCCATTCGTCTGCTGATGGACATCTAGGTTGCTTCCATGTCCTGGCTATTATAAACAGTGCTGCAATGAACAATGGGGTACACGTGTCTCTTTCCCTTCTGGTTTCCTCAGTGTGTATGCCCAGCAGTGGGATTGCTGGATCATAAGGCAGTTCTATTTCCAGTTTTTTAAGGAACCTCCACACTGTTCTCCATAGTGGCTGTACTAGTTTGCATTCCCACCAACAGTGTAAGAGGGTTCCCTTTTCTCCACACCCTCTCCACCATTTATTGCTTGTAGACTTTTGGATTGCAGCCATTCTGACTGGCGTGAAATGGTACCTCATAGTGGTTTTGATTTGCATTTCTCTGACAATGAGTGATGTTGAGCATCTTTTCATATGTTTGTTAGCCATCTGTATGTCTTCTTTGGAGAAATGTCTATTTAGTTCTTTGGCCCATTTTTTGATTGGGTCATTTATTTTTCTGGAATTGAGCTGTAGGAGTTGCTTGTATATTTTTGAGATTAGTTGTTTGTCAGTTGCTTCATTGGCTATTATTTTCTCCCATTCTGAAGGCTGTCTTTTCACCTTGCTAATAGTTTCCTTTGATGTGCAGAAGCTTTTAAGTTTAATTAGGTCTCATTTGTTTATTTTTGCTTTTATTTCCAATATTCTGGGAGGTGGGTCATAGAGGATCCTGCTGTGATATATGTCGGAAAGTGTTTTGCCTATGTTCTCCTCTATGAGTTTTATAGTTTCTGGTCTTACATTTAGATCTTTAATCCATTTTGAGTTTATTTTTGTGTATGGTGTTAGAAAGTGTTCTAGTTTCATTCTTTTATGAGTGGTTGACCAGTTTTCCCAGCACCACTTGTTAAAGAGATTGTCTTTAATCCTTTGTATATTCTTGCCTCCTTTGTCAAAGATAAGGTGTCCATATGTGCGTGGATTTATCTCTGGGATTTCTATTTTGTTCCATTGATCGATATTTCTGTCTTTGTGCCAGTACCATACTGTCTTGATAACTGTGGCTTTGTAGTAGAGCCTGAAGTCAGGTAGGTTGATTCCTCCAGTTCCATTCTTCTTTCTCAAGATAGCTTTGGCTATTTGAGGTTTTTTGTATTTCCATACAAATTGTGAAATTATTTGTTCTAGCTCTGTGAAGAATACTGTTGGTAGCTTGATAGGGATTGTATTGAATCTATAAATTGCTTTGGGTAGTATACTCATTTTCACTATATTGATTCTTCAATCCATGAACATGGTATATTTCTCCATCTATTAGTGTCCTCTTTGATTTCTTTCACCAGTGTTTTATAGTTTTCTATATATAGGTCTTAGTTTCTTTAGGTAGATATATTCCTAAGTATTTTATTCTTTTCATTGCAATGGTGAATGGAATTGTTTCCTTAATTTCTTTTCTGTTTTCTCATTATTAGTGTATAGGAATGCAAGGGATTTCTGTGTGTTGATTTTATGTCCTGCAACTTTACTATATTCATTGATTAGTTCTAGTAATTTTCTGGTGGAGTCTTTAGGGTTTTCTATGTAGAGGATCATGTCATCTGCAAACATTGAGAGTTTTACTTCTTATCTTCCAATTTGGATTCCTTTTATTTCTTTTTCTGCTCTGATTGCTGTGGCCAAAACTTCCAAAACTATGTTGAATAGTAATAGTGAAAGTGGGCACCCTTGTCTTGTTCCTGACTTTAGGGGAAATGCTTTCAATTTTTCACCATTGAAGATAATGTTTGCTGTGGGTTTGTCATATATAGCTTTTATTATATTGAGGTATGTTCCTTCTATGCCTGCTTTCTGGATGGTTTTTATCATAAATGGATGTTGAATTTTGTCAAAGGCTTTCTCTGCATCTATTGAGATAATCATATGGGAAAACTGGTCAACCACTTGTAAAAGAATGAAACTAGAACACTTTCTAACACCATACACAAAAATAAACTCAAAATGGATTAAAGATCTAAACGTAAGACCAGAAACCACAAAACTCCTAGAGGAGAACATAGGCAAAACACTCTCTGACATACATCACAGCAGGATCCTCTATGACCCACCTCCCAGAATATTGGAAATAAAAGCAAAAATAAACAAATGGGACCTAATTAAACTTAAAAGCTTTGGCACATCAAAGGAAACTATAAGCAAGGTGAAAAGACAGCCTTCAGAATGGGAGAAAATAATAGCCAATGAAGCAACTGACAAACAACTAATCTCAAAAATATACAAGCAACTCCTACAGCTCAATTCCAGAAAAATAAATGACCCAATCAAAAAATGGGCCAAAGAACTAAATAGACATTTCTCCAAAGAAGACATACAGATGGCTAACAAACATATGAAAAGATGCTCAACATCACTCATTGTCAGAGAAATGCAAATCAAAACCACTATGAGGTACCATTTCACGCCAGTCAGAATGGCTGCAATCCAAAAGTCTACAAGCAATAAATGGTGGAGAGGGTGTGGAGAAAAGGGAACCCTCTTACACTGTTGGTGGGAATGCAAACTAGTACAGCCACTATGGAGAACAGTGTGGAGATTCCTTAAAAAACTGGAAATAGAACTGCCTTATGATCCAGCAATCCCACTGCTGGGCATACACACTGAGGAAACCAGAAGGGAAAGAGACACGTGTACCCCATTGTTCATTGCAGCACTGTTTATAATAGCCAGGACATGGAAGCAACCTAGATGTCCATCAGCAGACGAATGGATAAGAAAGCTGTGGTACATATACACAATGGAGTATTACTCGGCCATTAAAAAGAATACATTTGAATCAGTTCTAATGAGGTGGATGAAACTGGAGCCTATTACACAGAGTGAAGTAAGCCAGAAGGAAAAACACCAATACAGTATACTAACGCATATATATGGAATTTAGAAAGATGGTAACAATAACCCTGTGTACGAGACAGCAAAAGAGACACTGATGTATAGAACAGTCTTTTGGACTCTGTGGGAGAGGGAGAGGGTGGGAAGATTTGGGAGAATGGCATTGAAACATGTATAATATCATGTATGAAACAAGTCGCCAGTCCAGGTTCGATGCACAATACTGGATGCTTGGGGCTGGTGCACTGGGACGACCCAGAGGGATGGTACAGGGAGGAAGGAGGATTCAGGATGGGGAACACGAGTATACCTGTGGTGGATTCATGTTGATATATGGCAAAACCAATACAATATTGTAAAGTTAAAAAATTAAATTAAATTAAATTAAAAAAAAAAAGTCTTTAACTACTAACCTAAAGTAATAATAATACATGTGCAAGAATCAGAAAATAAATATTCTAGGATGCCTTATTGCATAGGTAGGGGGAAATAAAGAGTCTTACTTAAGGTTATGTACCCTTGACCCTTGCAATGCAGGAGACCCAGGTTCAATTCCTGGGTGGGAAAGATCCCATGGAGAAGGAAATGTCAACCCACTCCATGGAGAATCCCATGGACAGAGGAGCCTGGCAGGCTACAGTCCATGGGGTCACAAGAGTCAGACATGACTTAGTGACTAAACTACCACCACCACTCTTGGCCCCAGAATTTTATAAACTATTGTCTGGAACACAAGAACGTTTTGTTTTCAATCTTCCTTTCTTCATCCATAATTTCACTCTATTTGAGGGTCACGTGACCTCTTCATTTTCATTCAGTTTTGGGGAGAAGTTTCCCATAGTCTTAGTGTTAAATTTGACTCTGTGCGTAATTGTTAAAATGTTATTTATAGATTCCAAACACGCTGTCAGTGTATTTTCACTTCAGGAATGCCCTGGCTTGGTAACCTGACCACAGGAACTTGTAAAAGAAGGTGGGATACAGCTGGAGGCGGTTGGAGAGGAAAGCGGTCTCCTCACGCACTCAACTCCAGGTTGGGCCAGGAGGGCCTGCGCTCCTTCTGTCCTCCCCTGTCTCGTGACCGGGCACGCAGTGCACCTACTGAGGTAGCAGCTCCCTGAATGAGGACAAGGGCCTCGCTTTCTCCAAGCTTCCACACTCCTGCCAAGAACTTCCGTCTTCCCCCAGCTGTGAAGAGGGCGAGCTCCTGCACTACTTTAGTTTGGCCTCAGTGGGTGTTACAGCTGCAAAGTAAGATGAACGGGCCTAAGCAACCGGTAAACATACATGCGCTCACCTATAGGGATTTTCTAGGACATCATTTTCAGAGACATATGTTTTTAAAGGTATTAATAAAGGGGATGCAACTGCTATTTGGGGTGTTTACTAATAGTCTTTTATGTGCTAGAAGTTTTACATATTATTTTTAATCTTTTCCACAATCCTATGAGTTTGGTACTATTACTGCCATTTTGTAGATAAGAAAATTTGGCTTCTGAAAGTTAAATCATTGGCTTAAACTCACAGAGCTGCAGAGTGCCAGAACCATGGTTTCAACCCAGGACTATCTGACTATCATATCTCCCACTCTTTCCAGGCTGCTTAAGTTTTGTTTCAAAGCAGGCCCAGGGAGGGGAATTACAAGTTTGTGGTGTTTGTTCTTATGTTTCTGGCTGTAGGTGCAGGATTACTTCATTTTTTATTTTGAACTATGTTTTCCAGCAATCAAAGGATTGATTACAGGATGTTTTCCTGCCAGCAAAGTCTATTGAGCTGAATCACAAACATTGCCTTGCCTTCTGTCACTATTCATAATTTATTCATGGATCACTGGTTCCTTATTAGCAGTATATCTGTTGTGTATTTTGAACAATCCTTTCAAGGCTTTTTGGAGGGTGTTAGAGGAGAGGTGAGGGGAGGCGTTTTAAAGATAGCTTTAAGTAGGAAACAAATGATTACTTTATCTGAATGAGTTGTTCATGTTCTACTGATCCAAGAAAAATAGTATTCAGAAAAAGTGAGGGATAATTTAAAAGAGTAAATGACCAGAATAATAATCCATGAGCAGCACTAAATATAACTCCTACAAATCACAGAAATTGGAAAGAATTTTTGGTTATATCAAAAACAAATATGATGGAGACCAAAGGTTCGGAGGAGCAGGACATATGTATACACATCAGTTCAGCTAAGTTGCTCAGTCATGTCCAGCTCTTTGTGACCCCATGGACTGCAGCACACCAGACCTTCCTGTCCGTCACCAACTCCCAGAGCCTCCTCAAACTCATGTCCATCAAATCGGTGATGCCATCCAACTATCTCATCCTCTGTCATCCCCTTCTCCTCCTGCCTCCTGTATATATACACATTATCTTAAAGTATAGTTGATTTGCAATATTGTGTTAGTTTCAGATGTACAGCAAAGTGATTCAATTATATTTTTTTCTTTTTTTGGTTGTTTTCCATTATAGGTTATTATAAAATATTGAATATAGTTCCTTGTGCTATACAGTAAATCCTTGTTTTATTTTATATATAGTAGTGTGTATCTATTGATCCCATATTCCTAATTTATCCCCCACTCCTTTCCCCTTTGGTAACCATAAGTTTGTTTTCTATGTCTGTGACACTGTTTCTCTTTTGTGAATAAATTAATTTGCATTATTCTTCAGATTCCACATATAAGTGATATAATATTTGTCTTTGTCTGACTTACTTCATTCAGTATGATAATCTCTAGGTTCATCCATGTTGCTGCAAATGTCAATAATGCATTCATTTTATGGCTGAATAATATTCCATTGTATAGATTATACCACTTTTTTATGCATTTATCTGTTGATGGACACTTGGTTGTTCCCATGCCTTGGCTTTTGTAAACAGTGTTGCTATGGACATTGGGGTGAGTGTATCTTTTCAATTTAGAGTTTTCATCTTTTCTGGACATATGCCCAAGAGTGGGATTGCTGGGTCATATGGCAACTCTCTTTTTCGTTTAGTTTTTTTTTTTTTTTTTTTGAGGGACCTCTATAGCGCTTTCCATAGTCACTGCATAATTTACATTCCCACCAACAGTATAGGAGAGTTCCCTTTTTTCCATACCTTCCCTAGTGTTTATTATTGGTCATTCTGACTGGTGTGAGGTAATTCCTCACTGTAGTTTTGATTTGCATTTCTCTAATAATTAGCAATGTTAAGCATATTTTTGTGTGCCTGTTGACCTTCTGTCATATACATTCTCTTATATTCACGGAGAAGGAAATGGCAACCCACTCCAGGATTCTTGCCTGGAGAATCCCATGAACAGAGGAGCCTGGCAGGCTACAGTCCATGGGGTCACAAAGAGTCAGACATGACTGAATAACTAACACACACACACATCATATTCAAGCTATTTATCACAGTAATTTGATTTTGTGTAATGGGGAGCTGGTTAAGCAGTCTCTGAAAAGCTATTATATTCACATCTAAACTGGGAGTTTGAAGTCCACAGCAGGCAGATGGGAAAGAAAGATGGATATAACGTAGGAGGAAGCAAGAAGCAGCCAGAACCCAGTTTGAGGTGGAGCTGACAGGACACACCTGTGTCAGTTCTTATTACAGCGCTCGTGGTGGGGTGGGCTATCCTGCAGCAGGAAAGGAATACAAAGGCAGGGCTTTCTTCAGGGAGCTAAACACCCACACCTGGAGCAGGATTTGGAGAAGAAGGAAGCTCCAGGGGAAAGTGAGGCAGTTTCGGCAGCATCAAGTGACCCCACAGCCGAGCTGCACTTTCCTTTCTGCCCTCCACATCACCCACAAGGACCTCTCTTGGGGGCACTCCCTGGTGGCCAGCGGTTAAGACTCCAGCTTCCACTGCAGGGGGCAGGGTTTGTATCCCTGGTGGGGAACTAAGGTTTCATGTGCTGCCCCATGCCCACCCCCCTCCACAAAAAAAAAAAAAAAAAAAAATCTCTCTTGGGGCTCACCCCAACCTACAGGAAAGGAAAACCAAGAACTCTAGTTCAGGCTAGCCAGGTTACCATTACAAAATCACCACACTAAACAAAAACAATATTATGGTATAGCACTGGAAAAGAGAACAAAATACCTGTGGCCAAAATAAAACAAACTCTTCCTGAGGCTAATTAAGGTGCCATTTTCAGTGGGGGTCTGCTGTCTCCCCACATGGTGCCAGGTTTGAAGCTCGGGTCGTAATGCCACTTCAGGGAGCCTACCGCCTGCCTCTGTGCTCCGTGGGGGAGCCGCGTCCTGGGCTTCTCTCTCTGCTGTTAGCTCCGTGTTGGGTTTGTGCCTCTGCTTGGGCACTGCTTGACCGTCCCTCCCCCTGGGTAATTCCCTCTTTAAACTTGCAGCTCTCGAAACTGTGCCTGTGCCCTTCGTATTAGTTCCCTACTGCAGCTGTAGCACATTACGGCACTAATTTATCCTAGAGTTCATAAGTTTGACGTGAGCCTCACTGGGCTGAAATGAGGGTGTTGGCAGAGCTTTGTGCCCTCGGGGGGCTTTAGGGGAGAATGCTCTTCGTTTCCTTTTCCTTCTAAAACTGGCCCACATTCCTTGGTTCATGGCCCCCTTCCATCTCCAAAGCCATTGCTGGCCAGTCAGGTCTTTCATGCTGCATAAGCCTGACACTGACTCTTTTGCCTCCCTCTTCCATATTCAGAGATCCTTGTGTTACATTTAAGTCTCCTTAATTTAATGTCAGATGTTTAGTATCTTCATCCGCAATCTTATTTCCCCCTTGCCGGCTAGCCTACCACATTCACGGGTTCCAGAGATTAGGACATGGACGTCTCCAGGGGAGCCATTGTTCTGGCTATCACACCTTTCCATTCTTGTCATAGGCTGGCCTATTGGTACACTCAAACGTAGGAGCATGTTTCAGAGCCTTTGCTTTCCACCTTGCCACAACTCTTACCTTGAGGCAAGGAGCACAAACAGCTCTTTATAGGGGCAAACACAATAGGGAGAAAGAAATCCAAGGGAACACATCAATTTCTGTTCAGAAATAATTTCCTACCACACAACAGCATTCTGTGTTTCTGAAGATCAGCTGGATGGCGGTTCTAATCTCTCTACAAGACTTTAGTGAGCAATAGTCCAGATTCCCGGGCAGTCTAATGGAATGGCTAGATTACTGTTGCCCAGGTGATAAATTTCTTTATCGTTTTCTCTTGGGCACTTTCTTCTCCACCCAGGAGAAAATTCCACTCTTCTTTAAGACTCACCATCCAGCTCTCTTCTCATTGCTGTCATTTACCAACTAGCATCTGCCCACCCCTTCACTGAAGGCCATACCACCTCATTCAGTTTTCCTTTCTACCACACTCCAGCAGCTCATCAAAGATGACATTCTGTAATCACTTTATTTTTAATCATCTACTTCATCCATCTCAGCTGCTGTGGAGAGACATTTATTCCTCACTAAATATCCTTGTGCTCTTTTAAATTCTTGCCCCACTGCAAATGGGCACCGCAGATGGGGCCATGGGACTACTTCTGGACAAAGGACTGTTAGCCGAAGTGACATGTTTTGCTTCTAGAACAAAGCATCTAAGAACTCAGTACGGTCTTTTCATCTCCTGCCATAGAAACCTGAAGGCTATGTGTTGAAATGGCAGTATGCCAAAATAAAACAGCTTGAGTGATAAATAAAGCTTTGTTTTATTTGAGATTTTATCTAAGATTGGAATCAATCTTTTAATGCAGAATAGCTTATATTTTCCTGACTAGTACAGCTACCATTCCCAGATTCAAACTCTAGAACTTATCACTGGAAAGTTCCACCTTTGAAACCACTTCTAGAAACTTCACATTCTTAGTTTATAGACACTGAGCTTTTTGGCTTGCTCACTTGGATCTACCACTACTTCAGTTAAAAACTTTCAGTTCATTGCCCATTCATCTTGGTCTGTTAGGGTTATTGTAACAAAATACCACAGACTGGGTAGCCTATAAATAAAAATTTATTTCCTAGAGTTCTACAGGATAAAAGTCTGAGATTAAGGTGCCAGCATAGTTGGGGGAGAGCCTTTTCCTGGGTTCATAGCCAGCACCTCCTCTCGGTGTGCTCACAAGGTGGGAAAAAGGGAGCTAGGGAACTCTCTAGAGTTTCTTGTATTATACAAGGCACTAATTCTATCCATGAGGATCCCATCCTTATGGCTTAAGCACACCCCTCACCCCCAAAACCCTACTTCCTAATACCAGCATCTTTGGAGGTTAGAATTTCAACGTGTGAGTTTTGACGGGATACAAACGTTCAGACCCTAGCTCCACTCTACTATCTTCATCTCATCATCTCCTTCCTGTATTTAGTTCCCTCCCTCATCCAGTGTATATTCTACAAGCCGTCATTTTCACCGGTTTCCTGTCAGTATTCTAATTGGCCTTGCCTCATTGTCTTTCTGTAGCACCTGTCAAAGCCCCAAACTGATAAAGCCCATGCTGGATGAATCCAGCTACCCATCTTCTCTATACGTGTACCCAGGCTGAAGAACACTAATAAATCATACTAAAAAGCAAATTTCTGAGCTGTCAACATTCCCTGGAAATCCCACTGTGTCTTTACAGCCAGTTCAGTCTTAAACTTCCTCAAGCCTCTGTCCTTCTGCCTATGCTATTACATGGAACAGGCGAACTCACCATCAGCTTTACACAGAAAGTAACACACTATCAGAGAACTACCATGGCTTTTCAAAAATCAACTCTATGAAGCTGTCTGCATCTGTCCCCATCCTGCCTTCCTTCCCTCCTGTTTCAGCATTTTGTCCCCGTCAAAGAACAGTCCTCTACCTCTGCCCTTAATCCCTATCCTCTTCCGGATTCTCAGGTCTTTCCTCTGTATAGTGACTTCAGCCTTCTCCTTGATGTGCTTCCTGTCATCAAATATCCTCCATCTATTCCATCTTAAGGAGAAAAAATCACTCTTGATATAACATTCCCTTCCAGCAGTTCTTTTCTTGGCTTTTCTTTACCTCTACCAAAACATTAGGTGATGGAATTCCTCAAGGTGAATAACAAACCCTCTTCTCTTTTCAGTCTATACTCTTTCTTTTAAACTAGCTTATTTGTTTATTTCTTTAATTGAAGTATATTTGATTTATTAGTTTCAAGTATACATATATATATAGTGATCCAGTATTTTTACAAATTATATGCCATTAAAAGTTATTACAAGATAATGGCCATAATTCCCTGTGCTATACAATGTATCCTGTTGCTTATGTATTTTTTACATAGTGGTTTGTATCTCTTAATTCCACACCCTTAAATTAATATACCTCTCTTCCATTACCTCTCCTCTCTAGTAAGACTAGTTTTCTTTATCTATGAGTCTTTCTGTTTTGCTGTACATTCATTTGTGTTTTTTGATTTCACTTATAAGTGATAACGTGAAATATTTGTCTTTATCTGATTTATTTAACTAAGAATATTGTTTTCGAGTTCCTTCAATGTTACTGCGAATTATAGATTTTCATTCTTTTCAATGGGTAACATTTCATTTTGTATACACACACACACACTCACACACACACACACACACACATATGTACATCTTTTAGTATTCATTTGTCTGTTGACAGACATTTAGGTTGCTCCCATATCTTATCTACAGTAAATAGAGCTGCTATGAAAATTGGGGTGCGTGTATCTTTTGAATTAGTGTGTTCATTGTTTTAGATATATATCAAGGAGTGAAATTGCTGGATCTTATGGTAGTTCTTGAAATTTGCTCTTGGAGTACAAAATGAAGCAGGGCAAAGACTAATAGAGTTTTGCCAGGAGAATGCATTGGTCACAGCAAACATCCTCTCCCAACAACACAAGAGAAGACTCCACACATGGACATACCAGATGGTCAATACTGAAATCAGATTGATTATATTCTTTGCAGCCAAAGATGGAGAAGCTCTATACAGTCAGCAAAAACAAGACCAGGAGCTGAGTGTGGCTCAGATCATGAACTCTTTATTGCCAAATTTAGACTTAAATGGAAGAAAGTATGGAAAACACTAGATCATTCAGGTATGACCTAAATCAAATCCCTTACAATTATACAGTGGAAGTAAGATATAGATTCAAGGGATTAGATCTAATAGAGTGCCTGAAGAACTATGGATGGAGATTCGTGACATTGTACAGGAGGCAGTGATCAAGACTGCCTCTTTCTTGGGGCAGTGATCCCCAAGAAAAAGAAATGCAACAAGGCAAAATGGCTGTCTGAGGAGGCCTTACAAATAGCTGAGAAAAGAAGAGAAGCAAAAGGCAAAGGAGAAAAGGAAAGATATACCCATTTGAATGCAGAGTTCCAAAGAATAGCAAGGCGAGAAAAGAAAGCCTTCCTCATGATCAGTGCAAAGAAATAAAGGCAAACAATAGAATGGGAAAGAATAGAGATTTCTTCAAGAAAATTAGAGATACCAAGGGAACATTTCATGCAAAAATGGGCACAATAAAGGACAAAAACAGTATGGAACTAACAGAAGCAGAAGACATTAAGAAGAGGTGGCAAGAATACACAGAAGAACTATACAAAAAAGATCTTAATAACCCAGATAACCACGATGGTGTGATCACTCACCTAAAGCCAGATATCCTGGAATGCAAAGTCAAGTAGGCCTTAAGAAGAATCACTGTGAACAAAGATAGTGGAGGTGATGATATTCCAGTTGAGCTATTTCAAATCCTAAAAGGTAATGCTATGAAAGTGCTACACTCAATATGCCAGCAAATTTGGAAAATTCAGCAGTGGCCACAGGTCTGGAATAGGTCAGTTTTCATTCCAATCCCAAAGAAAGGCAATGCCAAAAAATGCTCAAACTACCACACTATTGCACTCATCTCACATGCTAGTAAAATAATGCTCAAAATTCTCCAAGCCAGGCTTCAGCAGTATGTGAACTGTGAAATTCTAGATGTTCAAGCTGGATTTAGAAAAGGTAGAGAAACCAGAGATCAAGTTGCCAACATCCGTTGAATCATCAAAAAAGCAAGACAGTTCCAGAAAAACATCTATTTCTGCTTTATCGACTATGCCAAAGCCTTTGACTGTGTGGATCATGACAAACTGTGGAAAATTCTTCAAGAAATGGGAATACCACACCACCTGACCTGCCTCCTGAGAAATCTGTATGCAAGTCAGGAAACAACAGTTAGAATCGGACATGGAAGAATAGACAGGTTCCAAATTGGAAAAGGAGTACATCAAGGCTATATATTGTCATCCTGCTTATTTAACTTATATGCAGAGTACATCATGAGAAATCCTGGACCAGTTGAAGCACAAGCTGGAATCAAGACTGCCAGGAGAAATATCAATAACCTCAGATATGCGGATGACACCCTCCTTATGGCAGAAAGTGAAGAGAAACTGAAGAGCTTCTTGATGAAAGTCAAAAAGAGTGAAAAGTTGGCTTAAAATTCAACATTCAGAAAACTAAGATCATGGAATCTGGTCCCATCACTTCATGGCAATACATGGGGAAACAGTGGAAACAGTGACAGACTATTTTCTTGGGCTCCAAAATCACTGCAGATGGTGACTGCAGCCATGAAATTCAAAGATGCTTGCTCCTTGGAAGAAAAGTTATAACTAACCTATACAGCATATTAAAAAGCAGAGACATTACTTTGCCCACAAAGGTCCATCTAATCAAAGCTATGGTTTTTCCAGTAGTCACATATGGATGTAAGAGTTGGACTATAAAGAAAGCTGAGTGCTGAAGAGTTAATGCTTTTGAACTGTGATGTTGGAGAAGACTCTTGAGAGTCCTTTGGACTGCAAGGAGATCCAACAAGTCCATCCTAAAGGAAATCAGTCCTGAATATTCACTTGAAGGACTGATGTTGAAGTTGAAATTCCAATACTTTGGCCACCTAATGTGAAAAACTGACTCATTGGAAAAGACCCTGATGCTAGGAAAGATTGAAGTTGGGAGGAGAAGGAGATGACAGAGGATGAGATCCTTGGATGGCATCACCAACTCAATGGACATGAGTTTGATTACACTCTGGGAGCTGGTGATGGACAGGGAGGCCTGGCGTGCTGCAGTCCGTGGGGTTGCAAAGAGTCAGACCAGCTGAATGGCTGAACTGAGCTGATGGTAGTTCTGTTTGGTGTTTTTAGTTCCCCATTGTTTTCCATAGTGGCTGTACCAATTTGCATTCCTACCAACAGTATACATAGGTTCCCTTTTCTCAGACTTCCTTGGCAGCCCAATGGTTAAGACTCTGTAATTACATTGCAGGGGGCACGAGTTTGACCTGTGGTCAGGGAGAATCCCACATGCTGTATGATGAGGTAAAAAAAAAAAGTTCCCTTTTGTCTACATCTTTGCGAACATTTGTTATTTGGACACCTTTTGACTATAACCATTCTGATAAGTGTGAAGTGATATCTCATTTGATTTTGATTTGCATTTCTTTAATTATTAGTGATGTTGAGCTTTTTTTATGTGCCTGTTGGCCATCTGTAAGTCATCTTTGGAAAAATGCTTATTCAGGTTTTCTGCCCATTTGTTGATTGGTTGTTTGGATTTTTTGATACTGATTCATAGGAACTGTTTATATCATTTTGATATAAATGATATCAAATAACCTTTGTTGGTTATATAATGTACAAATATTTTCTTCCATTCCATAACATGTCTTTTCCTTTAGTCAGTGGTTTCCTTTGTTGTGAAAAAGCTTTTAAGTTTAATTAGGTCCCATTTGTTTATTTTTGCTTTTATTTCTTTTGCCTTGGAAGAGCAATCTAAAAAATATTGCTGTGATTTACCTCAATGAATGCTCTGCCTGTGTTCTCTTCTAGGAGTTTTATGGTCTTGCATTTAGATCATTAATCCACTTTGAGTTTATTTTTTTTTTAATAAAATACAAAAAGGTGAGGAAATGTTCTAATCTCATCATTGTACATGGAGCTGTCCAATTTTCCTAGTGCCCTTACTGAAGAAACTGTCTTTTCTCCACTGTATATTCTTGCCTCCTTGTCATAGATTAACTGACCATAGGTGCGTGGGTTTATTTCTGGGCTTTCTCTCCTGTTCCATTGACCTATATGTCTGTTTTCGTGCCAGTACCAAACTGTTTTGATGACAGTAGCTCTGTGGCTTTGTCTGAAGCCTGGAAGGATGGCACTGCCAGCTTTGTTCTTTTTTCTCAGAATTGCTTTGGGAATTCAGAGCCTTCTGTGGTTCCATGTGAATTTTAGGATCACTCTACCCTCTCTCTTCAGGAAACCTCATCTACTCCACAAAATCCCATTTTCATCTCCGTCTTAGACTTAGGCTCTGAGTCTCCAGTCCAAATAGCCTACTGCTTACTTGATATTACCCTGATATCATCGTGATATCACATGATATCTGGTTCCTTAAATTCAACATGCCCCAAACTGAACCTGAGATAGTTTCCATTAAGTTTGTTCCTTATCATTGTACTCTCTCTGTCATTAAATGCCATTAACAACACTCAGATACTCAAACCAAGCACCTAAGATTGGCATTTGACTCATCTCTCTTTCCCAATTAAGTCCATAAGCAAGTATTACTAAATTATTTACCTGAATACCTCTTAAGTACCTTCCCTTTTATCTGTCCTCACTCTCCAGTTCAAGCCACTGTCATCACTTACTGGATGACTGAACACTTCTCCCACATCTATTCTTTTGGGGCTCTAATCCGTTTCTCCTCTGCATTTTAAAAATGCAAACTTGTTTTAAAATCTTTCAGTAGCTGCTCTTTTGCTCTCAAGAAAAATCCAGACTGTTAACATGTTTTGCACAACTAACTCATTCTTGATATAATGCCCCTCTTCCCGCACTTTCTACCTTTGAGTCCTGTAATCCTTAGAACATCACAGGTGCCCCATGAATATGTTTTGGATGAATGAATACTTTTTTAAAACAGTTTATAAAATGTACCATATTATAACATAAGCTGTTACAAAATAATTATTTTCTGCTCTAAACACAGAATAAAATATGGCTACAACTTTAAGTATGTGGCTCACTTGAAACCAAGAGAGCCCCTCCATATGTCAGAATTAAAGAGGGAATGTCAAATCAGAGTGCTAAGCAGACTCTTGTGCCCAAACAGCTCATAGAATTGTTGGAACCAGATATAGGCCTTAGATGCTGAAAATGGTTCCAACAACTAACTTCCCTGGAAGGAGAGTGCAAGCTCCAGGCCCTCGGAGGAAAGCTGGAACTGAGCTATTTCAATAAATCTGGGAGTCACAAAGGATTGTGGAGACTTTGAAATGAAACTTAGGAAACTCTTCCCAACAGCTCATATAAACAACAAGAAGGTTTATAATATCCCAGGATCACAAATGAGAAAACCTCACCTACAAGAAATCAAAACTCCAGATCTGTGCCACATGCAGATGGAGAGTCTAAAATCACATTCCTTGTGTGCAGGGACCTGAAGCTGGGAAATCAACCTGAACAGAAATCTGGTTGTTTTGCTCAAGTTGAGAAGAACAGTACCCTGTAGACTATTTCCCCAGAGGGAACTCTCTTCTAATGACAGTCACAAATGATAAATTATACCTTAAAACAAACCACTATCTGTAAGAGTCAGCAGATGAAAGAAAGAGAAGCCAATGCTTGAAAGAGAAGAATAACCAGAATAAAATGTTTACAATATATGTTTTAAATGTTCAAAGCAATAAAGGAAGGAGTATAAAACATAGGGGAAAAAACAACAAGAAAAAATGATACGGATTTTTATAAAGCCAATGGAATTTAGAAATCAAATATAATGTTCTTTTCCACCTGAAGACCTTTAGTAAATATTCTTCCCTCTGCCTGTGCAGTCATGTCTCACTTCTCCACCTTCAAAATCCTACTCATCTTTGCAATCTCAGCAAAGGGGATCCTTTGCTGACCTGTGAGAAGATGTTGGTTCCCTCTGTAATAAATTCTCATGGCTCCTTCATTTCCCTTTTTAGCAACATTCATCACTGTAATAATGTCTTGTTCAATGTTTGTCATTCCTAGATGACTATGATGACAGGTGAGATTTCTACCTCGTTTTCTATCTTATCCCTAGTAACTAGCACAGTGTCTATCTAATATGTGGATTACAGGGAGGCCTGGCGTGCTGCGATTCATGGGGTCACAGAGAGTCGGACACGACTGAGTGACTGAACTGAACTGAACTGAACGCTATCCTAGGGACATTCCAGTTTACATCTGCTGCCTGGAATAATGATTAATAATTTATTTCACTTCCTCTCACTGAGCAATAAAACTTGTATGAATACCCTGATTGTGGGCCGATTGGTTTATTGAACCTAAATGCCTAATTCGCCGTCTCCCTCTTTCCTGGCCCTTAAAATCTCATCGAGACCTCTGGTTTCTTTGATCCTCCTCCTTTTCTATTTATCTGCAAACTCACCTAACCTCTTTTAGCTTACTCTCTTGCCTAGCTACTTCAGTCTGAGCTCTTTTCATGAAAAGTATTAATACCCCATATCTCTTGATCCTTTTTTTTTTCCTGTTCAACAATCCTTACAAATCTCTAGATCTACCATAAATCCACTTGGTTTCTTTGCTTTTTTTTTTTTTTTTTGACCTAGTCTGATAGATTTGGGGATTTTTCTATAGCAGCAGAGTGAGTTGATCCCACTGCATATTCACTGTCTCCATTCTTAGTGGACCCTCAAGGCTTCCTAGTAATGTTTCTATGCTACTCCTGTCTCTAAAATCCCAGCAAACCGCAGGCATACCTCTGCCCCAGCATTGTCACACTGTACTGGGGTTATGTGATTGTGAATCTAGTTATCCTGCCGAATAGAATTCCTTGGCCGTGGGGCCCTTCTCTTACTCATCTCTTCCTCTAGCATCTAGCAGATTTCCTGGCACAGAGAAAGTGCCGGAAATACATACTTGAACAATGAATGAATGAGGATGAGAATGAAATGACAAAGAACTGATACAAGAAGCATAAGTGGGACAATGGAGCGTAGTCTCAGTATTCATGTGGTGTGACAAGATTAGCACCTAATTTATAAACTTTTTAAACCATGAAAAAAAAGACAAGACTATATTATGTTTCTTCATTTGCCCCAAGGTGAACGGACCTAGAGGTTCTCAAACTAAGTGAAGTAAGTCAGACAGAGAAAGACAAATATCATATGATATTGCTTACATGTGGAATTAAAAAAAAAATTATACAAATGAACTTGTTTATAAAACAGACATAGAGAACAAACTTATGGTTACCAAAGGGGAAAAGGGGGGATAATTAGGAGTTTGGGATTAAAATATACACATGACTATGTATAAAATAAATAACAATAAGTACCTCCTCTCTCCACCTCCTGAGAAATCTGCAGGTCAAAAAGCAACAATTAGAACAGGACATGGAACAACAGACTGATTCCAAATTGGAAAAGGAGTACATCAAGGCTGTATATTGTCACCCTGCTTATTTAACTTATATGCAGACATCATGTGAAATGCCGGGCTGGATGAAGCACAAGGTGGAATCAAGATTGCTGGGAGAAATATCAATAACCTCAGATATGCAGATGACACCACCCTTATGGCAGAAAGTGAAGAGAAACTTAGCCTCTTGATGAAATTCAAATATGAGAATGAAAAATCTTGCTTAAAACTCAACACTCAAAAAACTAAGATCATGGTATTTAGTCCCATCACTTCATGGCAAATAGATGGAGAAACAGTGGAAACAGTAACAGACTATTTTCTTGGGCTCCAAAATCAATGCAGATGGTGACTGAAGCCATGAAATTAAAAGATGCTTGCTCCTTGGAAGAAGACCTACGACCAAGCTAGACAGCATATTAAACAGCAGAGATATTACTTTGCCAACAAAGGTCTGTATAGTCAAAGCTATGGTTTTTCCAGTAGTCACATATGGATGTGAGAGTCTGACCATAAAGAAAGCTGAGCACTGAAGAACTGATGCTTTTGGACTGTGATGTTGGAGAAGACTCTTGAGAATCCCTTGGACTGCAAGGAGATCCAACCAGTCCATCCTAAAGGAAATCAGTCCTGAATATTCATTGGAAGGACTGATGCTGAAGCTGAAGCTCCAATACTTTGATCACCTGATGCGAAGAACTGACTCATTGGAAAAGACCCTGATACTGGGAAAGATTGAGGGCAGGTGGAAAAGGGGATGACAAAGGATGAGATGGTTGGATGGCATCACTGGCTCAGTGGACATGAGTTTGAGCAGGCTCTGGGAGTTGGTGATGGACAGGGAAGCCTGCTGTGCTACAGTCCACGGGGTCACAAAGAGTTGGACACGACTGAGCAATTGAACTGAATGGAACTGAACCTATTGTATGGGCTTCCCAAGTGGCTCAGTGGTAAAGAATCCACCTTTCTTGACTTGGGAAGATCCCAGGAGGAGGAAATCGCAACTCACTCCAGTATTCTTGCTGGCACAATCCCATGGACAAAGGATCCTGGTGAGCTACAGTCCATGGGGTCGCAAAAAGTCAGATATGACTGAGCATGCACACACCTACTGAAGCACTAGGAACTATATTCAAAATCTTATAATAGCCTATAATGGAAAAAATCTAGAAAAGAATATAGCTACACATATATATGTGTGAGTGTATATATACATATATATATATATGAATCACTTTGCCGTACACTTCAAACTAACACAGCATAAAAATTTAAGAGTGTATTTTTCTTATTTATGTTATGTAATATGAGGTAGCATAATAATTAAAGCTGTAGATACATCATACTAGGATTTAATTGTATTTTTATGCTTACATCTAACTGACCTTATCGGAGAAGGCAATAGCACCCCACTCCAGTACTCTTGCCTGGAAAATCCCATGGATGGAGGAGCCTGGTAGGGTGCAGTCCATGGAGTCGCTAAGAGTCGGACACTACTGAGCTACTTCACTTTCACTTTTCCCTTTCAGGCATTGGAGAAGGAAGTGGCAACCCGCTCCAGTGTTCTTGCCTGGAGAATCCCAGGGACAGGGGAGCCTAGTGGGCTGCTGTCTGTGGGGTCGCACAGAGTCCGACATGACTGAAGTGACTTAGTAGCAGCAGCAACTGACCTTATATTCCTCTGTGTTGTCTGTTCTGAGGCGCCAAATGACACTGAGATCAAGGATATCTGAAAATTCTGTCACTGGAGGTTGCCAGTTGATATATTTCCAAATACACTCTCAGTCTTATAAAATGTTTTCAGTTTTGCTGAGTTGCTATAGCTCCTACCCTAGGGAAAGCTCCTTCCAAATTTCCAACCATCTGTGCCATCATCTGGAAGTTCTCATCCTAGTCCTTACTCTGGTTGTCCAGTATCTGTTCATCCTGTTCTATCTCTGCTGAAGTCTCTGTTCCTAATTATTGTCTAGCTCTTGAACATTGGTAATTTGACATTTTCCTAGCCTCTCTCCTTATCACCTGTTTTCTGTACTCATGGATGATTCTGAATTTGACAGTCATAAGGTCTTTATCGCTTGGATGCAGATTAATTCTTATCTGAGCAAATCCTAACCATAATCCAAATAAAGTATCTTAAAGCAATCAGCCTCATCCCAAATTGCCAAGAAATGAGACCAATTCAAAAAATGTCTTTAAGTGACTGTATTCTTTGTCTCTGTCTCAAAAAGAGGTGCTAATTGTTCATTAAAACATATTCCCTCATTAGGATTTAGGTTAAACAATTGTATAGCAACTCAAGCGGTATGTTTTTTGTTGTGGTAATGTTAAGTGGTGACCATCACTGAGGAACAGCTTAAATTCACCCAACTGAGGAGATTCTATTCCTAGACGCTACTATTCTGCCAGCAAGAAACATAAGCTGGAGAGAGAAGAGGTGAAATTAGAGACTGCTAAGTAATCTTTGGCAACTGTGTGGGCCACATCTAGGTGTACTGAAGAGAAGGGCCATATTATGTGGAATATAGGACTTTTTACTCAAGTATCTGTGCTGTCACATGTTTATCAGTCAGTACTTAAAACATGAGAGACAGGGTGATATAGTTGGGAGAGCATTCAAATTGACCTGGATTCTAGTTGATTCTGCCTTTCCTTATGTGTGACCTTTGACAAGTCACCAAATTTCACTGAGACCTTGTCTTCATCTGTAAAATGGGAAGAATAATAGTTACTTCACTGGGTTCTTAATACAGTAAATTTTAAAAAAGATATTTAAAAGTATCTGAACATCTGGCATGAAAGAGGCAATTATTTAAAACAAGTTTTCGTTAAAATTTCATTTTGTCTTATTATTCATCTACATGATCTTGGTCTCAGGACTCCAAGTTGGAGAAGGAAATGAAGTGGGTTTTTATTTCAGTTTGAGAAATATGGAACTGGGCTGGTTTGCCAGTAGGAGTAGGCTATTTAGATGAGTCTATTTGATTTCAGGATGTTGTCCAGCCTCATCCTTCACCAGCCTGAGTACTGCTTGTTCCAGAAGTGCATTGCTGAAAGAGTGGAGTCATACAAAGTCAGGCATGGGTGTCTCAGGAAAGCAACGCCAGGACACAGTTTTGGAAACACAGTCTGATAGTCATCCAGTAACACTTATTAGTATTCTGTGCATAGAAACAGCTAGACAAGGTAAGGTGATGCAACAGAACACATCAAATTGAATTTTACAGCATAAAAATTTTTTTCTGGAGTTGACCTTAATTACTGTTAAATATTGCTAAAGATCAGAGTCTACTTCCTTCATTTTATGGATGAAGAAATGATAGGCTGGAAAAGTAACTTGGCCACTTTACTGATAATCCAGTATATTTACCACTAAACTCTCTGGTAGTACAATTTCTGTTTCATGTAGAAATAAAGAAGTTGTTCAAATTTTACATACAGACAACTCAAAAAGATCTATTAACCAATGTAATCACTTCTAGTTACATAAAGAAAACTAAATCTGTTACTATATTAAAAAAAAAAAAAAAAACCTTTCTCTGGAAACGTTATTGGAAATTCCCTCTGATTTAACTAGGAATTATTCTTGGTGCTTATATGGCAACTTCTCCCTGTAGAATGTGGCCATCCCCTGAACAAATGCTGAAGTTATAGAAATGACTGGATTCAGGGGCACAAATCAAGGAATATCTTAGGCAAGATGTTTCTCTGGGCAGCCTGGATATCAAACCCATAAGACATGTGTAGGAAGAGTCTGTTGGGATCAGGAAGAAAATGGGAGTTTGTGATGTTTAGAGAGAATAGAAAGCATGTGATGAGCAAGTAATAAACACTGTGTTACCCATCCGTGTTTGTTTTTCTTGACTCCTTAGGATTCTCAATAAAATTTCACAAAGGCCTCATTTCAAGATAGAGGATAAAATATTTCCTTCTAAAATCTTTTAAACATAAATTTCAGACTCTCAAGCAAAAGTCAAAGAGGCCTAAAAGGTTGACTGGACTCTAACTAAAATTTGCCTCACTTACTCAAATTCTTACTGGCAAAAGGCAAAGGCTAGCTAGCTCTCTCAACATTCCTATGTGGGGTTTCTGTTTTCTTTACTTTCTGATTACTTCTCAAGTGCTGGTTTATAATATTGTAGGAGGTATGGAGGAATAATCTGTCTTAATAAGATATGTTTTTACAACACCTTTGAATTACTTGTGAAATTGTATTTCCTGCCTTTCAAATCTCATTGATTTATAGCCAGGGCTAAGGGGGAAAGGTATGCATATTGTGAGATATAAGAAAAGCAGGCAGGCAGTGTTAGAATCAGAGGTCAGCAAACAAGAAGTGAAGGAGTTTGTAGTATCGAGGCCATGCAGCAGGTGTGAATGCATGCCCAGGGATGAATGCGTGTCCAGGTATCTTCAGCCAGTTGGTGTAATCTTCATTTGTTTTACCAACATGACGTTGCCTATGGCATCCATCCTGCCTTTAGCCTCTACACTATTTTCTCAGGTTTTATCTGACAGTGTCCCCAAAACTGTCACACAGGCTCCTTAACAGGCCTGCATGCCACCTTCTGCTGACAGTCTCACAAGATCCCTCTGCTGGATGGACAATGCCTTTTCCAGGACTCCAGTTAATCCTCTGCTGGGATGTGAGCCCACAACATCCCATCTGCTGGGGAGGCACTCGTCTCCGCTTGGCCACTCTGTCCTAGGAGGAACAGACACCCCTCTTCCTAAGGCCCGTGTAACCATCAGACTAGAGAGGGGGAAATAATCCCCACAAACCTGAGAACTAGGGTATCCTCCTAAATGCCTATTACCTATCCCAGGATTTGCTTCTTTTCTAGAGTTCTCAAAATAGGACTGTTACTTTCTTTCTAAAGAAACTGTAACCTCAAGCTGTGGACTTGCCCTCTAAGCCCCAGGACATTGATTAAAAAAATGCAATTGCCTGGCTTAAGAAAATTTGATTCCTTTAACCCTCTCTGGTGCTACCATGGATGCTGCATATTGAGGGTATAATTGACCTATGATAGTGGCTTTCAGACTTAAGCAAGCATCAGGATTACCTAAAGTTTCTCTTGAAAGAGATTACTGGACACAAACTCCAGAGTTTCCAATTCAGTTGGTCTGGTGTAGTGCCTGATAATTTGAATTTTCAGGTTCTCATGTGATCCCGATGCTGTTGGCCCAGGAATCACAGTTTGCAAACCACTGGCCTGGTGTATGGTGAGATCTAGACAAAACCACAACAAAATACAGTGGCCCAACGTCAGAATGGCCTGGACCACTCACTCATACCTGCTGCTCCCATAAATATCATATAATGAGGGTATATTTGGCAAAAAAATGTTAAGCTATTTTTCAGTAAGATAAAAATATTTTAAACTGACAACATTCAGACAGAATATCACACTGGAAGACAATAAATCACTAAGAAAGCTGCCAAGCATCACCATGGCATCATTATATTCAAATGCTCACCGAGAATAAAGTGCATTGTTTTCCAGACTCATACAAAACAATGGTCCTCACATCCTGCTGTGCACTATTTTCCCTTTGATATCAAGGGGAAAAATTGAGTATTTTTTTCTTTAAAGGTCGTTTACTTCTTTTAAATCCTGAATTTAGCCCAGACTCTGCTTAGAGGTAAGCTTAAATCAAAAGAAAGTTGACATTATAAGGTAGACAAATATAGTAGAATCAGCAGAATAGCAAGATTATTTCCTTCTCTTATATAGGATGACTCTGTAATGTAAATAGCATTACTATTTTTTTACCGTAGATTCACCTGGTCTTAAAAATGATCTAGAAGTTGTGATCTGTGATATTCAGGAAGGTAAACTGGGGAAGGAAACTCTTCTGGCCATTAATGGATGTTAATGGATGCTGGCCCCCGATGCGGCTACGTTTACCGTCGCTGAGAACCAGTCTTATCCTCTGTCACACACATCAGTCTGCCTGAAGAGACTAAGCACGTGGAGCACACCCATCGAGGCAAGGGGCTTCCGCGGTGTCCCAGGATCTAACTCTCAGAGCATTTAGAAGCTCAAAGACAGGCTGCACGATCACAACCGTGTCTTTATGACTCCTAATCTTTCCAAAGACAAGTGGTCAAGAACTGGAAAGCAGTGATTCTAATTCTGTGGGAAGAGCAGATGACTTAGGCCTCCAGGAGAGGAGAGAACCCCTCAGAGTGCAGGGAAGGGTCTGTTCTGCGTGTGGACAGGGCAGGGAGATTGCAAATTGAGCCAGGCCTCAGAGCTGCCAGCTGATCCAGATACCTCGTCAAAACACCCACTTTGAAAACAAAACGCAACCTGAGTTGGAATGTTTCTGTTACTTCGCTTCTTTCCATCCCAGAAATGAAATCAGATTCCTTCTCATGGCTGAGTCCCATTTCTGGTCATCGAATTACTGAGTGGGACATCATCTCAAATAGGAGACTGAGCCCCAGCGTGCCCAGGATCCATTAGCCATCACGTGGAGTGCATTAATAAACCCAGGCAGAAGTATGATATTACACTGAAAATGCCTCTGGAGGATTTTTACCATCATTCTAACTTTGTGAGTGTGCCAGCAACATCTCTTTCAACTCGAAGTAAACTAAGCTAGGTATTTAGAGAGATTAAGTCTTTCAGGCCCAGACTACGTCACCCCTTGAAGGCACTTGTGCAGGGAGAAACAAGCCTCTATGGGTCTTTAATGTTCATCCTTCAAATAGAATATATGGATATATGTAAAAACACATCATGATAAAGAAATAGGGTTCATACCAGGAATGTATATGTGTTCGTGTGTATGTATGTGGAAATGAGCCGTACGTATTCTTAAATATACATAGTTTAGTCCTTGGTTTAAAAATTTTACATAAATTGTACAAATTCACTTATTTTTTCACTCAACATTACATTTTTAGTTTAGAATAACATTTTTCCTTCTCACTTCTGCCTGAGTCATGATTCTAGTAATAAATGTAGTATTAATATATACTTCCAATTATTCAGATCTTATAAATTTAATAAAATTTTGTAGTCTTATGTTTAACTTTTAGAGGATTTTCTAGACTTTCCTTATGTATGCATTGTTGATTTATGTAGCGTCTTCTTAGTTTTTTTTTTTGTTTGTTTGTTACTATTGTGATTTCTTACCTTCTACTTGTTGGAAAGTAGAACACCACAAATTTTGATATGCTCATTTTCTAATCTATTTCTTATTTCTTTTTAATTATGTACTTTTGAACTTTTATTGGCCAGGACCCACAGTGTTCTGTTACAGTGATAAAGAGAATATTCATCTTGTTCCTGAATGTAAAGGGAACACTTTTTAAGTTTTTCCATTAATATGATTCTTCCTAAAGGTTTTTTGATAATTTTATCAAAGTAAGGGTCTTCTTTCCCATTTCTAGTTTTATTAAGAGCTTTTTAACATATGTAGATTTTAGATGTAATCAGATTATTTTTCTGCATCTATTCCTTGAAAGAAAAGCTATGACCAACCTAGACAGCATATTAAAAAGCAGAGACATTACTTTGCCGACAAAGATCCATCTAGTCAAAGCTATGGTTTTTCCAGTAGTCATGTATGGATGCAAGATTGGACCATAAAGAAAGTTGAGCACCAAAGAATTGATGCTTTTGAACTGTGATGTTGGAGAAGACTTTTGAGAGTCCCTTGGACTGCAAGGAGATCCAACCAGTCCATCCTAAAGGAAATCAGTCCTGAATATTCATTGGAAGAACTGATGCTGAAGCTGAAACTCCAGTAATTTGGCCACCTGATTTGAAGAACTGACTAATTGGAAAAGACCCTGATGCTGGGCAAGATTGAAGACAGGAGGAAAAGGAGATGACAGAGGATGAGATGGTTGGATGGCATCACCAATTCAATGGACATGAGTTTGACCAGGCTCCAGGAGTTGGTGATGGACAGGGAATCCTGGCATGCTGCAGTCCATGGGGTCACAAAGAGTCAGACACAACTGAGCAACTGAACTGATTGAGTTGGTCATATGCCTTCCCTCCTTAGACTTTACCTTCCTGGCATGAACTCTACTTGATCATGATGTTTTATTGCTCTTCTTGTCCTTGTTATTATTATTTATGGCACACTGGGTTCTATTATTTGATACCTTATTTAGTATTTTTGCATCAATGTTATATATATAATTGCCCATAATTTCCTTTGCTTCTCCCATCCTTATTATATTTTGTATGAAGAGAATACTATTGTTATAAAATTAATTGAGTAGCTTTCCCAGTAACTGGAAATTATGGGCTTTAGCCAGTTTTTACATTTAAAAAAAAAATGATTGATTAAATTTTCTTAGTACTTATTGATCTATTCAAGTTTTCTTTCACTTGGCCAATTTTAAAATTTTATCTTCAGTATTTTCATTTCATTAATTTTTCAAGTTCACTAATTCATTTATGGTATTCTTTCATAATTTAAAAAAATCTGTTATCCTTTTGACTACTTTAACTTTTTTGTTCCATATATTGTTATTTACATCTTCCTCCCCTTTTCTCTTAATAAGCCTTCATTCATTTCTAAATATTTTGAGATTTTCTTCCTGATGTTTCTTTTCATTATTTCCATTACTGAGAGAGGGACAACTCAATAGAGTGAACAAGAGTTTCACTAAAAGACACTCAACATCATTACATGCATATATGTGTGTACACATATGCCTGTATATGCATACATAGATAAGCATGTATGTGTATGTATATACATATATGTGTGGATATAATATATGAAGGCAGCACTTTTTTATGGAAGTTAGTTGAAAATGTTTAATAACAGAATAGATTTTTTATCAACATTAGTATCTATTTACATAATTAAGTGAGCCATTAAAAATATTTTACTTAGGCTAGGTGACCTTTTTTACCACCAGTTTTTTAAAAATTTATTTTACTATGGTAAAAACACCTAATGAGATCTACACACAATAAATTTTAAATGCATAATAAAGTAGTGTTGTCTGAAGTTAGTGTTGTTCAGCAGATCTCTAGAGCTTATTCATCTTGCTTAGCTGAAACTTTATGCCTGTTGATTAGTAACTCATTTCCCCCTCCCCCAACCCCTGGCAACCAGTGTTCCACTCTTTGACTTTATGAATTTGACTATTTTAGGTATCTCATATAAGTGGAATCATGCTGTATTTGTCTTTCTGTGACTGGCTTATTTCACTTTACATGGTGCCCTCAAGGTTCATCCATGTTGTTATATATTGCAGAATTTCCTTCTTTGTAAAGATGAATAGCATTCCACTGTGTGTGTGTGTATATATATATATATATATATATATATACACCACATTTTTAATCCATTCATCTGTCAATGTACATTTAGATTGTACCCATGTGTTTGTTGTTGTGAATAGTGCCATGATGAATTTGTTGTTGTTTAGTCACTAAGTCCTGTCTGACTCTTTTGTGACCCCATGGACTGCAGCCCACCAGGCTTCTCTGTAGATGGGATTTCCCAGGCAAGAAAAATGGAGTGGGGTGCCATTTCCTTCTCCAGAAGATACCACTTTTCTATCGAAAAGAAGTTATGTAAATGCAGTCAATTTTATTTATAATTTATTTAATTTGCTGTTGTTCAGTCGCTCAGTCATGTCTGACTCCCTGCTGCCCAATAGACTGCAGCACACCAGGCTGCTGTCCTTCATTACTATCTCCCAGAGTTTGCTCAGACTCGTGTCCATTGAGTTGATGATACCACGCAACCATCTTATCCTCTGTCTCCCTCTTCTCCTCCTGCCTTCAATCTTTCCCAGCATCAAGATCTTTTCCAATGAGTCAGTTCTGTGGATCAGGTGGCCAAAATATTGGAGCTTCGGGTTCAGCATCAGTCCTTCCAATGTGTATTCAGGGTTGATTTCCTTTAGAACTAACTAGTTTGATCTCCTTGCTGTCTAAGGGACTCTCAAGAGTCTTCTCCAACACCGCAGTTTGAAAGCATCATATCTTTGGCACTCAGCCTTCTTTATGGTCAACAATCACATCTGTACATGACTACTGGAAAAACCTTAACCTTGACTATTCAGATCTTTTTCACCAAAGTGATGTCACTGCTTTCTAATATGCTGTCTAGGTTTGTCATAGCTTTTCTTTAAAGGAGCTAGCATCTTTGAATTTCATGGCTGAGGTCACTGTCCTCAGTGATTTTGAAGCCCAAGGAAATAAAGTCTGTCACTCTTTCCACTTTTTCCAATCTATTTGCCATGAAGTGATGGGACTGGATGCCATGATCTTCAGACTTCATTCTCCCCATTTTCTCCTATACCCCAAGCCTCCATATGGCATCATTTTTCTTCCACATTTAGAATGGGTCTTTTGGTGCCTGGTTCTCTCAGCTTTATCTGAAAATGTCCTTGTTTAATGTTTATTTTTAATTGGTTATGGAATTTTTTTCCAGCCCTTCAAAGCTATCATTCCATTGTCTTCTGGCTTTTTTTTATGTTTTAAATTCAGCTATGAATTATATTTGTGTGTGTGTGTGTGTGGTGGTGAAAGTGAAAGGGTTAACCCCTTAGTCATGTCCGACTCTTTGTGACACCATGGACTGTAGCCCACCAGGCTCCTCTCTCCATGGGATTCTCCAGGCAGGAATGGAGTTGGTTGCAATTCCTTTCTCTAGGGGATATTCCTGACCCAGAGATTGAACCTGCGTTGCCTGCATTTCAGATGGTTTCTTGCACCTTCTGAACCACCAGGGAAGCCCCCTGTGTGTGGCAGTGGGTGGGACAGGTAATCTGTTTTTAAGACTTTTTCCTCTTTCTACTTGTTTCAGCAGTTTTACAGTTATATTCCTTAGTATTTTCCCTCTGTGTTTATTCTCCTTTGTTTATCATTCTTTTGAATCTGTAGCTTGTTACTGTTTTTGAAAAATTATCAGTCACCATCTCTTCAAACGTTTGTGTCCCATTTTCTTTCTCCTTTTTGGAATATTAATTACATGTAGTATCAGACTGTCCCACTGCAATTTCTGTCTTTTACATTGCTTTCTCTACTTTCCATTTTTGTCTCTGTCCTTCAGTTTGGACATTTGCTTGTGGTCTATATTCTAGGTCATCGATCCTTTCTTAAGCTGTCTGTAATTTGCCTTTGAAAACAATCCATTGCTTTACTATTGTACTTCTCAGTTCTAGAATTTCTATTCAGCTATTTTGTATAGTTTTTAGTTCTCTGTCAAAATTCTAAATCCTGTTTGTACTTCCTTGAAAATATCGTGTTATTTTAAAAACAGTACCATATCTGATAGTATCTGTATATTAGTGCATCTTTCTCTATGGTCTGTTATTTCAGCACGTTTTCTAGTATGCCTAGTTTTTTAGATTGAGTGCTTGAATTGATTCTGAAAAATTGTAGAAAATTTTGAGGCCAGACTGTTGCTGTTTTTCTTCCAAAGGAGACTTACCCTTGCAGGCAAGTGTCCAGGGGTACAAGTGATCTCAGATTATTTTAACTCAATCTAGTCTTTTGGTGATTTGAAGCTGGCTTTTATATTTTAGTTCACTTATCCCTCAAGTGTAGCATTTGGGGATGCCACCTGAAGCGGAGGTGTTACTAGCCCCATTTACCACTCAACTGGTCTTGAACTTCAGTCTTTATGCTGCTGACCCTATGAGTCTATGAAAAGCTCATTTTAGCTTTTGGCCTAATTAGCTGATTCTTCAGTAATTAATAGATGTTCCTAATAGCAGGCTTCCTATCTGTACTTCTTTTCCTGGGCCTTGGCACTGTGATTCTCCATGGGCTCTCTGATGCCAGTTTTCTAGTTGTTCTCAGAGGGCGCATTGATTGGAATCACCAGGCTCACCATTACAGGAAAAATACATAATTTTTAAACCTTGCAAGACATTATTACTACTGTTTTATATCACTCATCGTTTATATAGGTTTACCTACATATTCATCATTTTAT
The DNA here is from genome assembly GCF_002263795.3 of Bos taurus. NCBI lineage: Eukaryota > Metazoa > Chordata > Mammalia > Artiodactyla > Bovidae > Bos > Bos taurus. The sequence goes on along the minus strand of NC_037329.1, from coordinate 6,210,973 downwards.
TCATCTATAGATGCTTTGAATTTTCTTTACTGTGAGTGTATTTTGACAAATGCTTTCATTTTAGTCACAAATTGACTATTTTGCCTTTATTCTTAAAAAATATTGTTGCCAAATCTAGTTTGACTATTATTTTTCAGCACAACAAAGATGCCATTCTACTTCCTTTTAGCTTCCATTGTTGCCGTAAAAATCAGCTGTAAGTTTTCTTGTTGGTTGTTTCTTGAATATATAAAAAGGTGTCTTTCATAAATTCTATACACGGCTTGGTTGCTATCTTTGAAAATATTGATCAGTCTCTTCTTTCATCTGAGACTCCAGTTGATTGTTAGACCCTGTCCTTTAACTATATTACCCTCTCTTTTATGTATTCTATCTTTTTATCTCCCAGGGCTGCATTCTGTATATTCTCTCCCTTACACCAGTTCTCTCTTCAGCTGTTTGTAATCTGCTCTTTTGCCTATCCACTGAGTTCTTAATCTGGTTCATTGTAGTTTTCAGTGCTAGAGCTTTTGGTTTCTTTTGGATATAATCCATCAGTTTTTAGGTTCTTCTTCCTTGCAAACTTCTCCCTCCATATTTGTCTTATTTATTTAAACATAGTTGTTTTGTAGTCTATGACTGATAATTCTGGCATCTGAAGGTTTATAGATCTGTTTCGTTTGTCTGCTGTTTTTTCCAGTTCTTGTTTGTTGTGTTCTATTTATTATCTTTGGCTGCTTTATAGCCATTGTACTTAAAAAAATATTACAGAAAATTCTGAGATCTAAAATAAATTTACTTTTTTCCAGAGAAAATTTAAATTGGCTTCTATCAGATACTGAGGAACATTAATTGTATCACTATAATGTGCCACCCTGAGGCAAGTTCAAGACTTAAGTTTCCTCGGTCTGCTGCAATTATGGAAGTATATATTATTATATATATATGTGCTGATTTGTTTCCAGTTAACCCCAGTCTCAGAGTCTTTGAGATCCCAGCTTATCATGAGAAATCTCTAGCATTAGATTCCTCTCCTTGTCTGACACTGAGCTTTTTTTCTGATCTTCTCATTCAAATGAAGTCATCAAAATGAAAGTTCAAATGTACTGCGACTGGCCTTCAGGTCAAAAGAGGACCCTGTATGAGCTTACCTCTTTACCTTCCTCTGTGCCCTTCAGGCTTTGCCTAGTAATTTCTTACAATCTTGTCAATTCTTCATTAATTTAAAGACATCTTTAAAAATCGTATACTCAGTGTATTTAGATTTTTTCAATAGAAGGGTTCATCCAGTAATATAGTTTACTATAACCAAAAACAGAGGAGGAGGACAACCTTGTGAATATTGTGAATGATTTTCCTTCTAATTTCACTGCATTAGAGTCAGAATATACATTGTGTCAAGTCGCTCAGTCGTGTCTGACTCCCCGTGACCCCATGGACTGCACCACACCAGGCTTCCCAGTCCTTCAGCATCTCCCAGCTTGCTCAAACTCATGTCCATTGAGTTGGTGATGCCATCCAACCATCTTGTGCCTGTCGTCCCCTTCTCCTCCTGTCTTCAATCTTTCCCAGTATTGGGGTCTTTTCCAATGAGTCACTTCTTCCCATCGGATGGCCAAAGTATTAGAGCTTCAGCTTCAGCATCAGTCCTTCCAATGAACATTCAGGGTTAGGATTTCCTTTAGGATTGACTGGTTTGATTTTCTTGTAGTCCAACAGACTCTCAAGAGTCTTCTCCAACTCCACAGTTCAAAAGCATCAATTCTTTGGCACTTAGCTTTCTTTATAGTCCAATCTCACATCCATACTTAACTACTGGAAAAACCATAGCTTTGACTAGACAGACCTTTGTCTGCAAAGTAATGTCTCTGCTTTTGAATATGCTATCTAGGATGGTCATAGCTTTTCTTCCAAGAAGCAAGTGTCTTTTAACATCATGGCTGAAGTCACCATCTAGAGTGATTTTGGAACCCAAGGAAATAAAGTTTGTTTCTATTGTTTCCCCATCTATTTGCCATGACATGATGGGACTGATGCCATGATCTTCATTTTTTGAATATTGAATTTTAAGCCAGGTTTTTCAATCTCCACTTTCACCTTCATCAAGAGGCTCTTTAGTTCCCTTTTGTTTTCTGGAATAAGAGTGATGTCATTTTCATTTCTGAGGTTACTGATATTTCTCCTGGCAAAATCTTGATTCCAGCTTGTGCTTCATCCAGCCCAGCATTTCCAATGATGTACTCTGAATATAAATTAAATAAACAAGGTGACAATATACAGCCTTGATGTACTCCTTTCCCGATTTGGAACCAGTCTGTTGTTTCATGTCCCGTTCTAACTGTTGCTTCTTGACCTGCATAAAGGTTTCTCAGGAGATAGGTCAGGTGGTTCAGTATTCCCATTTCTTTGATAATTTTTCACAGTTTGTTGTGATCCACACAGTCAAAGGCTTTACCATAGTCAATGAAGCAGTTGTTTTTTCTGGAGTTCTCTTTCTTTTTCCATGATCAAACAGATGTTGGTAATTTGATCTCTGGTTCCTTTGCCTTTTCTGAGTCAGCTTGAACATTAGGAAGTTCTCAGTTCCTGTACTATTGAAGACTGGCTTGAAGAATTTTCAGCATTACTTTGCTAGCATGTGAAATGAGTGCAACTGTGTGATAGTTTGAATGTTCTTTGGCATTGTCCTTCTTTGGGATTGGAATGAAAACTGACCTTTCCAGTCCTGTGGCCTCTACTGAGTTTTCCAAATTTGCTGGCATATTGAGTGCAGCACTTTCACAGGATCATCTTTTAGAATTTGAAATAGCTCAACTGGAATATCATCACCTCCACTAGCTTTGTTCATAGAGATGCTTCCTAAAGCCTACTTGACTTCACACTCCAGGATATCTGGCTCTAGGTGACACACCATCATGGTTGTCTGGGTCATTAAGATCTTTTTTGTATAGTTCTTCTGTGTATTCTTGCCACCTCTTCTTAATGTCTTCTGCTTCTGTTAGGTCTATACTGTTTTTGTCCTTTTTTGTGCCCATCTTTGCATGAGATATTTCCTTGGTATCTCTAATTCTCTTGAAGAGATCTCTAATCTTTCCCATTCTATTTTTTTCTTCTATTTCTTTGCATTGACCATTGAGAAAGGCTTTTTTTTCTCTCCTTGTTATTCTTTGGAACTCTGCATTCAGATAGATATATCTTTCCTTTTCTCCTTTGCCTTTCACTTCTATTCTTTTCTCAGCTATTTGTAAGGCCTCCTCAGACAATCATTTTGCCTTTTTGCATTTTCTGGGATAGAGTTGATCACTTTGTCCTGTACACTGTTACAAACCTCCATCCATAGTTCTTGAGGTACTGTGTCTACCAGATCTAATCCCTTGAATCTATTTCTCACTTCCACTGTATAATCATAAGGGATTTGATTTAGGTCATACCTGAATGCTCTAGTGGTTTTCCCTACTTTCTTCAATTTAAGTCTGAATTTTGCAATAAGGTGTTCATGATCTGAGCCACACTAAGCTGCTGGTCTTGTTTTTGCTGACTGTATAGAGCTTCTCCATCATTGGCTGCAAAGAATATAATCAATCTGATTTCAGTATCAACCATCTGGAGATGTCCATGTGTAGAGTCTTCTCTTGTGTTGTTGGAAGAGGGTGTCTGCTATAACCAGTGTGTTCTCTTGGCAAAACTCTGTTAGCCTTTGCACTGCTTCATTGTGTACTCCAAAGCCAAACTTGCCTGTTACTCCTGGTATCTCTCAACTTCCTACTTTTAGGTTCCAGTCCCTATGGTGAAAAGGACATCTTTTTTTGGTATCAGTTCTAGAAGGTCTTGTGGGTCTTCATAGAATTGTTCAACTTCAGCTTCTTTGGCATTAGTACTGTGAGCATAGACTTGGATTACTGTTATACTGAATGGTTTGCCTTTGGAACAAACAGAGATCATTTTATCATTTTTAAGATCACATTTCTGACTTTTTTGTTGACTATGCAGGCTACTCCATTTCTTCTAAGGGATTCTTGCCCACTGTAGTAGATATAAAGATCATCTGAATTAAATTTGCTCATTCCGTCCATTTTAGTTCACTGATTCCTAAAATCTCAATGTTCACTCTTGCCATCTCCTGTTTGACCACTTCCAATTTACCCTGATTCATGGACCTGACATTCCAGGTTGCTATGCAGTATTGTTCTTTACATCATTGGACTTTACTTTCACCACTAGACACATTCACAGCTGGGCATCGTTTCTGCTTTGGCTCATTCTCTTCATTCCTTCTGGAGCTTTTTCTCAGCTCTTCTCCAGTAGCATATTGGGCACCTACTGATCTGGGGAGTTCATCTTTCAGTATCATATCTTTTTGCCTTTTCATACTGTTCATGGTATTCTCCAGGCAAGAATACTGAAGTGGTTTGTCATTTCCTTCTCCAGTGGACCACATTTTGTCAGAACTCTCCACCATGACCTGTCTTGTCTTGGGCAGCCTTACACAATGTGGCTCATTGTTTCATTGAAGTAGACAAGGCTGTGATCCAAGTGATCAGTTTTGTTGGTTTTATGTGATTGTGGTTTTCATTCTTTCTCCCCTCTGATGGATGAGGATAAGAGGCTCATGGAAGCTTCCTGATGGGAGGGACTGGCTGTGGAGAAAACTGGGTCTTGCTCTGGTGGGCAAGGCCATGCTCATTAAATCCTGTGTTCCCTCCCTGTATTTTTCTGGTAATTACCCTTAAGGTACTGAATCAAGGGCATTTACCTGAAGTTTATCAATATCTCAGTCTTTACCACAAGCAAACCAGTAATCTTAACTTGTTCTTTTTTAAAAACTAACTTTTATTGATTTATCTATTTTTGGCTGCACTGGGTCTTCGTTGCTATGCACGGGCTTTGTCTATTTGGGGTGAGTGGGGGCTACTGTCTCACTGTGGTGCATGGGCTTTTCATTGCTTGGCTTCTCTTGTTGTGGAACACAGGTTCTAGGTGTGTGGGCTTCGATGGTTGTGGCTCAGGGACTCCAGAGCTCAAGGGCTCAGTAGTTGTGGTGCGTGGGCTCACTTGCCTCAAGGCATGTGGAATCTTCCCAGACCAGGGACTGGGAAGTCCCTGTGCCCTGCATTGGCAGGCAGATTCCACTGGACCACCAGGGAAGTCCTGTTAATTGGTTCTTAACACACTTTGACCTATACAACCACTAACTCCTATTTGTATCATTTAGTGTTTAAATCCCGGATTCATATTGATCAAGTGGGTTTATTTGTACTAATTTCTGATTTAAACAATAATAAATTACTCAATGCTTTAGTCTTTCACACATTTCTCACTGCCTGCTCCTGGGCTCTTAGATCTTTTACCTGGAGTAAGGCCCATGATAGTTATTTCAAAAAGGATAGATGGTAAACTTTCTGTAATATTTATTTTGTGCTTGCATTTACAGTTTAGCTGGAAATAAGATTCTAGGTCTAAATTTTTTCCTTCCAAATTTTGAAAGTATAACGCCAATGTTGTCTTCTAACCAATATTACTGTTGAAAAGTTTAATGCATGATTCTTGTTTTTACAATGTATTTTTTAATATCCTTTTTTATTATTGTTTTTCTTTTTACTTCTTGAAGCCTTTAGAATTTTCTCTGGCTTTGGATTTTTTAAAAATATTTTATTTATTTGGCTGCAGTTTGGTTGTGGCATGTGGTCCAAGTTGTGGTCTTAGTTGTGGGATTTTCAATCTTCACTGCATCCTGCAGGATCTTTTTTTCAATTGTGGCATTGTTGCAGAAAGGGGGACCCCTTCCAGGGCCTGAAACTGGGTTCTTGTCTAACACTCTGAAATGAGTTGTCCAAGGAGACACATGTGCTGACAAAGCAAGAGATTTTATTGGGAAAGGGCACCCGGGTGGAGAGCAGTAGGGTAAGGGAACCCAGGAGAACAGCTGTCACATGGCTTGCAGTCTCGGGTTTTATGGTGATGGGATTAGTTTCTGGGCTGTCTTTAGCCAATCATTCTGACTCAGTCCTTTCTGGTGGTGCACGCCTTGTTCAGCCAAGATGGATGCCAGAGAGAAGGATTCTGGGAGGTGGTTGGTCATGTGGTGTCTCCTTTTGACCTTTCCTGAGCTCTTCTGGTTGGTGGAGGCTTATTAGTTCCATGTTCCTTATCAGGACCTCCTGTCATAAAACAACTCATGCAAATGGTTGCTATGGTGCCTGGTCAGGGTGGGCGGTTTCAGTCAGTGTGCTTCCCCTAACAACTCCCCTCAAGAGACTTCATACTAAAGATATTTCTTGGGGTGGAGGTCTCTTTCTTCTGTAACTTCTTCCAGCTGTGCATGGGCGTAGGCCTCCCTAGCAGAGCAGAAGTCTCTCTCTACCTGATTTAAGTCAAGGTATTTTTTTTACCTGAAACCAGCATTCACCCTTGTAATAACAGCACTTTAGTTTGAAATTGTTGGCTCCTCTCAGAGATGACATAGACAGGGGCCAAACAGGAGACCTAACAGGATGGTCATCACTGGTCCCCAGAAACAAGAGGCAACATTTGGGGTGAGGGCTGCAGGGTTTGTGACTTTTTTTTTTTTTTTGATTGGTTGGTGGTGAGGCAACAGACCTGTGCTCTGGGAATCTTGTGTTTAGTCTGAAATTACCATCCTCCACCTGGGTGGGGGCTCCAGTTCTGTAGAAGAACTCAAAGACATTGTTATGCATATTTCTTTGAGTAGGAACCAGGACCCTATCTGGAGGCTGTACCAACCTTTGATTGTTTCTCCTGTGTTTCTATATCCCCTCCCTTCCCTGATTAGCAATTGTTTGAATCCACCCTTTAGAATTCAGTGAAGATCAAGGAGGCTGAATGAAGCCTATATCTTACAGACAAGAAATGGAGAGCACAGAAGAGATCTGTACTCCAGAGCCCCACAGAGTCCTGCTCAGTTTTAATTTAGGGAACAGGGCAACTATGACTGTGATAACTTCCTGTCAAAATGGGGCATAGGACTGCCTCAGTTTGGAAAAGAGATACTGAATTGGATGTGTTCCTGAGTTCCAAGTCCTTGATCTGAGGCTTGTATGATTAAAATTTCAATCCCTTGGTCTGCCATTTTGTTGTAATGGACCGGAGGTGGGGTAACTGGAATTTTAATAGGCAAAATAGATCTCATTTCTTTTTAGAAGAATAGACCTGAAACCCAGTCTGGACCTGGCACTTTGGGGAGACTTGTAGCCAGGTAGCCAGTTGCCTAGTTTTATAAAAAGTAAGGTAGCAGTTACTAGCTTCCAGCAGACACTGTTTTGAGAATGGTGGCATCTAAGCCTGACACGGCTCAGAAAACTCAAGTGTTTAGCAATAGAATGTATAATCTGAAATTACACCCATAGTATTACCTAGTTATTTCCCAGGATGTCTGAACCATAGCCACTCTATTTTGACTTTTAATGTAAAATTTTCCATAATAGCCAAAGCAGATGTCACCGTTAATGATGTCAGTGCTTCTCTAAGTATGAGAAGATGCAAGAATTGGGACTCATTAAATCTTCTCCTGAAAAGATCTAACTATCTGAAGGCTTGTTCTGCCAGTTTTTCCCAGAACACAGAATGCCTCATTCCTGATTTTCACCCTGAACTCCTTTCAGGGGTGTTGAAAGTCAACAGTTGCAGTGGCCATGATTTAATCTTTGTAGACGTAGATGGCAAGTGTCAGTTTTCAGTTGACAGAGCCCCTTTTTGTTCATAAACTTGACCGTGATTTTGATGGGGGCATTTCATAACCATTTTATCCCATGGTGCTGAGAATGTCCGTTTTCAGGTTTGGCAAAGATTTTGTTGACAGGTCACTCAATGTGCTGTTACTGGACTAGGCCATAAAACAGTAACCAAAATTCTCTGGACCACCTGTCTTACTAGCTCTTGGTCCAGGAAAACATTCCCTCTTGTTGCTTCTTCCCATATCTAGTTACACTGTTACCATTATTGATCTCATATGGAACTATATATTATTTTATCAGAGGCCTCAGTCACATATTTGGCAGTGTAAGAACAGCAATTTTGTAAAACAGGTGAAATACAAATAACATAGCTAGAAGTATTTTTTTAATTTATTTATTTTAATTGGAGGCTAATTACTTTACAATATTGTAGTGGTTTTGCCATACATTGACATGAATCAGCCATGGGTGTACATGGGTTCCCCATCCTGAACCCCCCTCCCACCTCCCTCCCCATCCCATCCTTCAGGGTCATCCCAGTGCACCAGCCCTGAGCACCCTGTCTCATGCATCAAACCTGGACTGGCAATCTGTTTCGCATATGATAGTATACATGTTTCAATAATATTCTTACAAATCATCCCACCCTCACCTTCTCCCACAGAGTCCAAAAGACTTTTCTATACATCTGTATCTCTTTTGCCATCTTCATATAGGGTTATCGTTACCATCTTTCTAAATTCCATATATATGCGTTAGTATACTGTATTGTTTTTCTTTTTGACTTACTTCACTCTGTATAATAGGCTCCAGTCTCATCCACCTCATTAGAACTGATTCAAATGTATCCTTTTTAATGGCTGAGTAATATTCCATTGTGTGTATGTACCACAGCTTTCTTATCCATTCGTCTGCTGATGGACATTTAGGTTGCTTCCATGTCCTGGCTATTATAAACAGTGCTGCGATGAACATTGGGGTACACGTGTCTCTTTCACTTCTGGTTTCCTCAGTGTGTATGCCCAGCAGTGGGATTGCTGGGTCGTAAGGCAGTTCTATTTCCAGTTTTTTTTAAAGGAATCTCCACACTGTTCTCCATAGTGGCTGTACTAGTTTGCATTCCCATCAACAGTGTAAGAGGGTTCCCTTTTCTCTGCACCCTCTCCAGCATCTATTGCTTGTAAACTTTTTGATAGCAACAATTCTGACTGGCGTGAAATGGTACCTCACTGTGGTTTTGATTTGTATTTCTCTGATAATGAGTGATGTATTTGTATTTCTCTGATAATGAGCATCTTTTCATGTGTTTGTTAGCCATCTGTATGTCTTCTTTGGAGAAATGTCTGTTTAGTTCTTTGGCCCATTTTTTCTTTGGGTCATTTATTTTTCTGGAATTGAGCGGCAGGAGTTGCCTGTATATTTTTTAGATTAATTCTTTGTCAGTTGCTTCATTTGCTATTATTTTCTCCCATTCTGAAGGCTGTCTTTTCACCTTGCTTATAGTTTCCTTCGTTGTGCAAAAGCTTCTGAGTTTAATTAGGTCCCTTTTATTTATTTTTGCTTTTATTTCCATTACTCTGGGAGGTGGGTCATAGAGGATCCTGCTGTGATATATGTCAGAGAGTGTTTTGCCTATGTTTTTCTCTAGGAGTTTTATAGTTTCTGGTCTTTAGATCTTTAATCCATTTTGAGTTTATTTTTGTGTATGGTGTTAGAAAGTGCTCTAGTTTCATTCTTTTACAAGTGGTTGACCAGTTTTCCCAGCACCACTTGTTAAAGAGGTTGTCTTTTCTCCATGTATATTCTTGCCTCCTTTGTCAAAGATAAGGTGTCCACAGGTGCATGGATTTATCTCTGGACTTTCTATTTTGTTCCATTGATCTATATTTATGTCTTTGTGCCAGTACCATACTGTCTTGATGACTGTAGCTTTGTAGTAGAGCCTGAAGTCAGGCAGGTTGATTCCTCCAGTTCCATTCTTCTTTCTCAAGATTGCTTTGGCTATTTGAGGTTTTTTGTATTTCCATACAGATTGTGAAATTATTTGTTCTAGTTCTGTGAAAAACACCATTGATAGCTTGATAAAAAAGTCAAAATGAAGTCACTCAGTCATGTCCGACTCTTTGTGACCCCATGGACTGTAGCCTACCAGGCTTCTCAGTCCACAGGATTTTCCAGACAAGAGTACTGGAGTGGGTTGCCATTGCCTTCTCCAGGGGATCTTCCCGACCCAAGGGTTGAACCCGGCTCTCCTGCATTGTAGGCAGACGCTTTACCCTCTGAGCCACCAGGGAAGCCTGATAGGGATTGCATTGAATCTATAGATTGCTTTGGGTAGTATACTGATTTTCACTATATTGATTCTTCCAATCCATGAACGTGGTATATTTCTCCATCTATTTGCGTCCTCTTTGATTTCTTACATCAGTGTTTTATGGTTTTCTACATATAGTCCTTTGTTTCTTTAGGTAGATCTATTCCTAAGTATTTTATTCTTTTCATTGCAGTGGTGAATGGAATTGTTTCCTTTATTTCTCTTTCTAGTGTATTTCTCATTTTTAGTGTATAGGAATGCAAGCGATTTCTGAGTGTTAATTTTATATCCTGCAACTTTACTATATTCATTGATTAGCTCTAGTAATTTTCTGGTGGAGTCTTTAGGGTTTTCTATGTAGAGGATCATGTCATCTGCAAACAGTGAGAGTTTAAATTCTTCTTTTCCAATCTGGATTCCTTTTATTTCTTTTTCTTCTCTGATTGCTGTGGCTAAAACTTCCAAAACTATGTTGAGTAGGAGTGGTGAAAGTGGGCACCCTTGCCTTGTTCCTGACTTTAGGGGAAATGCTTTCAATTTTTCACCATTGAGGATAATGTTTGCTCTGGGTTTGTCATATATAGCTTTTATTATGTTGAGGTATGTTCCTTCTATGCCTGCTTTCTGGACGGTTTTTATCATAAATGGATGTTGAATTTTGTCAAAGGCTTTCTCTGCATCTATTGAGATAATCGTATGGTTTTTATCTTTCAATTTGTTAATGTGGTGTATTATGTTGATTGATTTGCACATATTGAAGAATCCTTGCATCCCTATAAAGCCCACTTGGTCATGATGTATGATCTTTTTAATATGTTGTTGGATTCTGTTTGCTAGAATTTTGTTAAGGATTTTTGCATCTATGTTCATCAGTGATATTGGCCTGTAGTTTTCTTTTTTTGTGGCATCTTTGTCTGGTTTTGGTACTAGGGTGATGGTGGAATGAGTTTGGAAGTTTACCTTCCTCTTCAATTTTCTGGAAGAGTTTAAGTAGGATAGGTGTTAGCTCTTCTCTAAATTTTTTGTAGAATTCAGCTATGAAGATGTCTGGTCCTGGGCTTTTGTTTGCTGGAAGATTTCTGATAACAGTTTTTATTTCCATGCTTGTGATCTGTCTGTTAAGATTTTCTATTTCTTCCTGGTTCAGTTTTGGAAAGTTATACTTTTCTAACAATTTGTCCATTTCTTCCAAGTCGTCCATTTTATTGGCATATCATTGCTGATAGTAGTCTCTTATGATCCTTTGTATTTCTGTGTTGTCTGTTGTGATTTCTCCATTTTCATTTCTAATTTTGTTGATTTGATTATTCTCCCTTTGTTTCTTGATGAGCCTGGCTAATGTTTGTCAATTTTATTTACCTTCTCAAAGAACCAGCTTTTAGCTTTGTTGATTTTTGCTATGGTCACTTTTGTTTCTTTTGCATTTATTTCTGCCCTAATTTTTAAGATTTCTTTCCTTCTACTAACCCTGGGGTTCTTCATTTCTTCTTTTTCTAGTTGCTTTAGATGTAGAGTTCAGTTATTTATTTGACTTTTTTCTTGTTTCTTGAGGTTTGCCTGTATTGCTATGAACCTTCCCCTTAGCATTGCTTTTACAGTGCCCCATAGGTTTTGCATTGGAGAAGGCGATAGCACCCCACTCCAGTACTCTTGCCTGGAAAATCCCATGGACGGAGGAGCCTGGTGGGCTGCAGTCCATGGGGTCGCACAGAGTCGGACACGACTGAAGTGACTTAGCAGCAGTAGCAGCATAGGTTTTGCATAGTTTTGTTTTCATTTTCATTCATTTCTATGCATATTTTTATTTCTTTTTTGATTTCTTCTGTGATCTGTTGGTTTTTCAGAAGCGTGTTGTTCAGCCTCCATATGTTGGAATTTTTAATAGTTTTTTTTTTTTTTTCTGTAATTGACATGTTATCTTACTGCATTGTGGTCAGAAAAGATGCTTGGAATGATTTCAATTTTTTTGAATTTACCAAGGCTAGATTTATGGCCCAGGATGTGATCTATTCTGGAGAAGGTTCCATGTACACTTGAGAAAAAGGTGAAATTCATTGTTTGGGGGTAAAATGTCCTATAGATATCAATTAGATCTAACTGGTCCATTTTATCATTTAAAGTGTGTGTTTCCTTGTTAATTTCCTGATTAGTTGATCTATCTATATGTGTGAGTGGGATATTAAAGTCTCCCACTATTATTGTGCTATTGTTAATTTCCCCTTTCATACTTGTTAGCATTTGCCTTACATATTGCGGTGCTCCTATGTTGGGTGCATATATATTTATAATTGTCATATCTTCTTCTTGGATTGATTCTTTGATCATTATGTAGTGTCCTTCTTTGTCTCTTTCCACAGCCTTTATTTCAAAGTCTATTTTATCTGATATGAGTATTGCTACTCCTGCTTTCTTTTGGTCTCCATTTGCATGAAATATCTTTTTCCAGCCCTTCACTTTCAGTCTGTATGTGTCCCTTGTTTTGAGATGGGTCTCTTGTAGACAGCATATATAGGGGTCTTGTTTTTGTATCCATTCAGCCAGTGTTTGTCTTTTGGTCGGGCCATTCAACCCATTTACATTTAAGGTAATTATTGATAAGTATGATCCCGTTGCCATTTACTTTCTTGTTTTGGGTTTGAGTTTATACACCCTTTCTGTGTTTCCTGTCTAGAGAAGATCCTTTTGTATTTGTTGAAGAGCTGGTTTGGTGGTGCTGAATCCTCTCAGCTTTTGTTTGTCTGTAAAGCTTTTGATTTCTCCTTCATATTTGAAGGAGATTCTTGCTGGGTACAGTAATCTGGGTTGTAGATTTTTCTCTTTCATCACTTTAAGTCTGTCCTGCCATTCCCTTCTGACCTGAAGAGTTTCTATTGAACTCTTATAAGCTGTTGTCCTTATAGGAATCCCCTTGTGTATTATTTGTTGTTTTTCCCTTGCTGCTTTTAATATTTGTTCTTTGTGTTTGATCTTTGTTAATTTGATTACAATGTGTCTTGGGGTGTTTTGCCTTGGGTTTATCTTATTTGGGACCCTCTGCGTTTCTTGGACTTGTGAGACTATTTCCTTCCCCATTTTAGGGAAGTTTTCAACTATTATCTCCTCAAGTATTTTCTCATGGCCTTTCTTTTTGTCTTCTTCTGGGACTCCTATGATTCAAATGTTGGGGCGTTTAACATTGTCCCAGAGTCTCTGAGGTTATGCTCATTTCTTTTAATTTTTTTTTCTTTTTTCCTCTCTGCTTCATTTATTTCTACCATTTTATATTCTACCTCACTTATCCTATCTTCTGCCTCTGTTATTCTACTATTCAAAAGCTCCCTCCAGAGTGCTTTTGATCTCATTTATTGCATTATCCATTATTGATTGACTCTTTTTTATTTCTTCTAGGTCCTTGTTAAACATTTCTTGCATCTTCTCAATCCCTGTCTCCAGGCTATTTATCTGTAACTCCATTTTGTTTTCAAGATTTTGGATCATTTTTACTATCATTATTCTGAATTCTTTTTCAGGTAGACTCCCTATCTCCTCCTCTTTTGTTTGGTTTGGTGGGCATTAATCATGTTCCTTTACCTGCTGAGTATTTATCTGCCTTTTCATCTTGTTTATATTGCTGTGTTTGGGGTGGCCTTTCTGTGTTCTGGCAGTTTGTGGTTCCTCTTTATTGTGTAGGTTCCTCCCTGTGGGTGGGGTTGAATGAGTGGCTTGTCAAGGTTTCCTGGTTAGGGAAGCTTGTCGGTGTTCTGGTGGGTGGAGCTGGATTTCTTCTCTCTGGAGTGCAATGAAGTGTCCAGTAGTGAGTTTTGAGATGTCTATGGGTTTGGTGTGACTTTGGGAAGCGTGTATATTGAAGCTCCAGGCTATGATGCTGAGTTGCTGGAGAATTTGCATGGTATGTCTTGCTCCAGAACTTGTTGGCTCTTGGGGGGTGCTTGGTTTCAGTGTAGGTATAGAGGCTTTTGGATGAGCTCTTATCGATTAATGTTCCCTGGAGTCAGGAGTTCTCTGGTGTTCTCAGGTTTTGGACTTAACCCTCCTGCCTCTGGTCTTCAGTCTTATTCTTACAGTAGCCTCAAGACTTCTCCATCCATACAGCACCAATGATAAAACATCTAGGTTAATGGTCAAAAGATTCTCCACAGTGAGGGACACCCAGTGAAGTTCACAGAGTTACATGGAGAAGTGAAGAGGGAGGAGGGAGATAGAGGTGACCAGGAGGAGAAGAGGGGGAATCAAAAGGAAAGAGAGCAATCTACCCAGTAATCAATTCCCTATGTCCTCTCCGCAGTCTGGAACCCTCAGAGAGGTTCACAGAGTTACATAGAGAAGAGAAGAGGGAGGGAGGAGATAGAGGTGACTGGGAGGAGAAAAGGGGGAATCAAAGGAAAGAGACAAATCTAGCCAGTAATCAGTTCCCTAAGTGTTCTCCACAGCCTGGAACGCACAAAGAGATTCATAGAGTTGGATAGAGAAGAGAAGTGGAAGGGAAGAGATAGAGGTGACATGGGGGAGAAAAAGGAGAGTCAAAAGGGAGAGAGGATAATCAAGCCAGTAATCACACTCCTAAGTAAAAATGGGTACTAAAGATTTGATTCTTAAAGGTACAAAATTGATAACAAATACCAAAAAGAAAGATTAAAAATCTAGGGTAGAGGTTAGACTCTCAAAAATACAATATTAAAAACACAAAACAAAATCACAAAAATTGCAAAAAAATATATATATGATGTTTGCTTTAAATATAGGGTCTTTTTTGCATGGTAATAGTAGGTTATTAAAATGAAAATTAAAGGAGTAATAGAGGACTTAAAATTTTTTTATTTTTATTTTTTTACTTTAAAAAATGATAATAGTAAAAATATATCTAGGAATTTCTCTGCAGCTGTTGTGGGCAGAGGGGGGTCAGTTTATTTTCAGATAGTTCCTTGTTCCAGCTTATACTTCCCAAGATCTATAGGCCCCTTCCAATGTAGTTGGTGCTAACTACAAGATTTTAATCTCTTGCACCTGTCACTTCCAAAGTGGTTCCCTCTGTTTATTTTGGCTTCTTCTGTTTGCATATCTCTTCAGTGTCTAATTTCCACCCTGACACAAGGGGGCGAAGGTGGTCACTTATTTAGGCTCACTTGTTCAGTCGTGCTGTGGGGAGGGAGAAACACTGCAAACAAATATCACTGGTGTGTGTGGGGAGTTCTCACAGTGTCTGGGCCACACTGGGTTTGCTCCTGCTCACAGCATGTGTGCTTTCCTGGTCTACACTGCTCAGGCTCCAGGTTGCTCTGCAGGGGAGCTGCCTAAAGCAGCCCTGGGTTGTGTACATTTCCTAGGTCTAGGCCACTCGGGTTCAGGTCCTCAGGTACTCCAGAAAGGCGCAGACTCGGTTGGGCCTGGTTTTGTGCCCTTCCCAGGTCCAAGCAGCTCAGGTGACCAGGTGCTTGGTGAGCGCACTCTCCCAGGTTGGTGGGTGCCTCTTATCACCTCCCCCATCCCAGCCATTCTGTTATCTGGGTGCACAGCGGGAGCACCATCTCAGGTGTGCCGTGTGTCTCTTCTGGGGAGCTGATCTCTGGCCACGACCCTCCTGGCAGATGTCAGCCATCCAGAATCCCAGGAAGTCTTGGTTAGCAACTGGGAGCCTGCTTGCAGTTTGGTAGAGGATGCCATCTCTGGGGCCGAGTTTGCCCCTTTCTGGCTCTGGCTGCCACCTGCCTGCCTCCCTGCCTCCAGTGGGGGATGGGCCAGTCCACAGCCCGCTAGCTCTCCTCTGGTATTTGCTCAGTCCTTTGTTCTGTGAGCAGGCCTGGCAGTGCCTTAGGTTAGGGCTTTTTGTGGGATAGTTTTCTCTCTCTCTCTCTTTTTTTCTCTCCCTGGCTATCCCACAGTTTGGGTTGCTATCTCACATTAGCTCCCTCAGATTGCCCTCAGGGCATTCAGGCCAGGTCCTTACCCTAAGCAATGCAGCCAGTGCCTCCTTGTTCAGCCACTGCTTGCTACTGGCGGATGTGAGCATCCAGGCTGCTTCTCCACTGGGAGTTGCTGTTAGGCACATAATCTATGGGTTTTATTTATTTATTTATTTTTCCTCCCAGTTACGTTGCCCTCTGAGATTCCAAAACTCCCCACAGACCTGCTGGTGAGAGGGTTTCCTGGTGTTTGGAAGCTTCTCCTCTTTTAAGGCTCCCTTCCCGGGATGGGTCTCCATCCTTAATTCTTTTGTCTCTCTTTTTATTTTTTATATTTTGTCCTATCTCCTTTCAAAGAATGGGCTGCCTTTCTGGGTGCCTGATGTCCTCTGCCAGTGTTCAGAAGTTGTTTTGTGGAATTTCCACAGTGTTCAAATGTTCTTTCGATGAATTTGTAGGGGAGAAAGTGGTCTCCCTGTCCTATTCCTCCACCATCTTAGGACCACCCCTCAGATAGCAATATTGGTAAAGTCACAAGTAAGACTTAAGTTGCTGCTGCTGCTACTGCTAAGTCGTTTCAGTCGTGTCCGACTCTGTGCAACCCCATAGACGGCAGCCCACCAGGCTCCCCTGTCCCTGGGATTCTCCAGGCAAAAACACTGGAGTGGGTTGCCATTTCCTTCTCCAATGCATGAGAGTGAAAAGTGAAAGTGAAGTCACTCAGTGGTGTCCGACTCTTTGCGACCCCATGGACTACAGCCTACCAGGCTCCTCTGTCCATGGGATTTTCCAGGCAAGAGTACTGGAGTGGGATGCCATTGACTTCTCCAGAAGACTTAAGTTAAGAGCTTCCATTAGATGTAGCCCAGTATATCCTAGGTCATCTGACTTAGTCTACTCTGTACGAATCTTTATTTTCCAGGAAAATTATATATTGACACTGTCCGTAAGACACATAGCCGAGTTTCTAGTGTTACTAGACTGATTATTCTTAGTATGATTTAATTGTTTCCAACATAGAGGAGACTTTAAACCTAAATTACCAAGCTGCTGCTGCAACTAAGTCACTTCAGTCATGTCCAACTCTGTGCGACCCCGTAGACGGCAGCCCACCAGGCTCCCCCATCCCTGGGATTCTCATAGCATGGTGTTATCTATATAAATCCATCCCATAATTATGGGAGATTTTTCCTCCTTTGCTGAAACTTTGCTTGTTGCTCTGATTGAGCTTGAGTAATAGAAGAAAGCTCAAATTTATGGCCAGAGTCAGAGGAGGCATTATTAATTGGCCCAATGAGGGGATCCCATCTAATAATATCAATAGTGACCTGAATATGACTTTAATTTTTTAAATAAATTTTCTCAAGGCCAACCAGTTACAGCCTTGTAGTAGAGAAATTTATCAAGGCAACCCAGAACTAGACACAGGTAACTGGCCACAAACCCAACAATTGGATTGATTTCTAAAACTAGCATAGGATCAGGCCTATGCTAGAAAAGTGTGTGATTTATATACAAAGGTCTAAGAAGTCAAGAAAACATTATAAATGATCATACGAATCAGGTCCAGCATCTTGGGCAAGCTGTCTACCTCTGATGTCATTGTCTTCTCATCCTGGTGTAGTGTAGTTTCTCCTCTCTTTGACCATCATTTTAAGGTGAGATCAGGTCAGCTGTTTTCTCTATAGACCAGTCCAGTGTAGGGGCCTTTGGAAGTGGGGATTAATCTGAGTTAATTTCCCTTCAGTTTCATTGTACATGAGCTAGATAAGAGTACCTGATAAAAAAAAGCCCTTCCATCTAGGTTGGAGATAGTCCCTTAAATTATGTCTTTTTCCAGTCCTGGTTGCAGGTCATGAGGCATCTGATCTTCATCCAAAGATAGATTACTGAGATAAGCTTCAGAAACAAACAGGGTGTTCTTTAAGAATTCAATTAAATTTTACATTAATATCACGTAACAGCAAAGAAATGAGTCTTACTAGATGCAAACCTCCATTAACAAACTGGGATTTAACATTTATTGAAACATCTTTTTCTCCCTAAAATTACCCTCATTTTTATCAAATATAACCAAATTAAGCCTAGGTTATTTGCAAAATAGATCTACTCTCACTAATTTTGACCTGATGATTTATATAACTATAATTGATCATAGACTTTTTATTTTGCTGAAACATTTATAGAGTCTCAGATTGAACTTTTAAAATAAAATAACCCTGGGAAACTCACACCAAAGGCTTATCACAGATTTAGCTTAACAAATCTAGGTGAATTCTTCCCTTTTTAAGATCTCAAAAATCCCTTGAGATTTTTATCCCTGTTAATGAGATAACCTTCCTAACTCATTTGATAAACTTACTGGAAACCTAAGAGTTTCCAATTTCTGGAGGAGTCAGATAGAGAGAAAATATAATTGTTTTGTTTATAATGTATAATTTTACCAAATTATTGTCATAATTAGTTTGAGAGGAAGGTTTTCCCTATTCCCAGAAAACACAAGATTCAAACCCGTAATTTTTCAGACAGAAACATAAAAGTTATAAGCATATTTGCTGGTTCATTCAGTCCTTTGTTAATTTTTGTGAGGTCATCAGGTTTTTCATTAGAATACCAGGACATATCAGAATGTTAAGAGCTCCATATAATTTCTAGGATATCTATATTAGTAATATTTACCATACATTATAACATGAGAGGATTTATGACTCATTTGATAATATTTTTCATGTAATTTAACCAACCAAATAGACACAGTTTAATCTCTTTCTTTGGGATGTTTCAGGGGCCCTCTGAAGCACTCCAAAGTTAGCTAGAGGTCAAAGTAACTTCAAAAGAATTCGATTTAGGAGGTTTTGTCAAAAAAATCAATTAAAAGGATTTAGAACATTTGGTCAGATTTAGTCAATGTTGATGGGTGTATCATTTAGCTTGTTGATATGTCACAATGGGGGTATATACCAAGGCTGAAGTTCTGGTGAAAGTCGACTCAGCCATCATGGACCTAACCAGTTTTGGCTTTAACCAGTTTTCCTATGGCTGTGTTATTCCTAACAAAATCCATTTATCTAACCAATTGTAATCCAATTTTTTAAAAATCCTGATCATGCATAACTCTTTTTAGTATTTTTTCATACTTTTTTTTTTTTACTGAAAACACACTTCCCTTTAGCAACCAAGAACTTTTATATTAGCATTTTATAGACTGATGAGCATAAATACCAGTGATAATTTCTAAAACCCTTGCTTTCTTAAAACATTTTAGGATGGCACCAAACACTGTTCATTTATAGTCCCAAATCTCTTTAGTTTTTCTGTAAAAGGAAATCACTGTTTAGTAGTAAATGTTTCCAAATCTTATTTTATTTGGAAATGACCTAACTATTCAATAGACTTCCAACACTTAGTTTAGCACAACCCTTAGAAATTCAAGTTACCCCAATCTGGAGAGACTATTTTAGACAGATATTCCTAAAGCATAATTATTCATGATAGAGCTTATCTAAAAGCTCATATCTCATTTACATTTTTTAAAGAAGTTTCTTCACTCAAGGTAATGTCCTTGTTGACAAACTTGTAACAGATACAATAATATTTAACTTATATTAAACCTAGGTACAACAAAAATATTCTACTTAATGTTAATTACTCTAAGACATGTCTATATTAGGTCAACAAACAAACATTAATATCAGGTATTTAATACTGAATATTTACCAGTTCACATGAACCTGGAATTTATTGTTTAATTTAGAATTATTTGATTTGTAAGTGCTTACTTTTCTTTAAGCCAATTAAATAGAGCTCATTTGCAAATTAACCTCAAAAATATTGCCCAGAGACAAAGACATACGAAGACATATTTAGACAGACACAGTGCAAGATCTAACTTCATTTTCTAAGTTTAGTCATGAATTAGATATTACAATATAAAATTTAATAGTTTATAAAAAACAGTTGGAATAAATAAAATTTTTACAGGCTTTTTCCCATTTTTCCTCAGTCTCAGGAGTTAGAGATGGTCTAGATAAGTGTTCCTGAGAGCCCTGGTCTCAAGGCACAGGGAAAGAAAATCAAGTTCTAACAAAATGGCATCAGGTGTAAACCAAATGGTGGCCAGACAAAGCAAAATGGCCTTCAAAAATCACAACACAGAACACAGAGCTAAAACACACATATAAACCTGGCAGTCCTCATCAGACACTCCCTTAAATATAAGAATACAGTCTCTCTATAAGGTTTTCTCTATAAGAAAACCTACAGAGACACAAAACTTCAGATCCAAGTACTAACAGAATAAAGGAAAATATCTCAGGTCTTCAAAGATTTCAAAGGGAGGAAAGGAAGCCCTTCCTTACAGACGTCTCCTGCCACCTGCAGATACCCAGGCATTATGAGACTTTACCCTGGGCCTCCAGAGAAGGGAGGACTGGAACTCGGCCCTACCAGAAACCAGAATTCAAATTAGAATTCGAGTTCTCTGCCAAGAGGGGGTGATCAGTCTCCAATCCTCAGCTCAGGCCAAGGCCCTTCGACCAGATTCCAGCATCCAGGACCGGGGGACTAGAAAAACGGGGAAGGATAGGAAGGATTAAGGAGAGGAAAGGGAAGGGGAAGAGAAGTCAATAAAGTCTCTTGCTCCTTACCGGTCGGGGTACTCTGGCCAGTTGTCCGCATCAGGAGGAGACCAGGGACAAAAGGGTCCCAGTTGTGGCCGCTGGGTCTGGTCCATTGGCAGGCAAGCTGCCCCCTGAGTACCCTGAGTGGTCAGGATGTCAGTCTCAGCAAAAAAGAGTCCCCACCAGAGTTGCCATTTGTTGCAGGAAGGGGGACCCCTTCCAGGGCCCGAAACTGGGCTCTTGTCTAACACTCAGAAATGAGCTGTCCAAGGAGACACATGTGCTGACAAAGCAAGAGATTTTATTGGGAAAGGGGACCCGGGTGGAGAGAAATAGGTAAGGGAACCCAGGAGAACAGCTCTGTCACATGGCTTTCAGTCTTGGGTTTTATGGAGATGGGATTAGTTTCTGGGTTGTCTTTAGCCAATCATTCTGACTCAGTCCTTTCTGGTGGTGCACACCTTGTTCAGCCAAGATGGATGCCAGAGAAGATTCTAGGAGGTGGTCGGACATGTGGTGTCTCCTTTTGACCTTTTCCGAACTCTTCTGGTTGGTGGAGGCTTATTAGTTCCATGTTCCTTAGCTCCCATTAGTTCCTATTAGCTATTAGCTCCTGTCGTAAAACAACTCATGCAGACGGTTGCTATGGTGCCTGGCCAGGGTGGGCTGTTTCAATCAGTGTGCTTTCCCTAACAGCATGCAAACTCTTAGTTGCCACATATGGGATCTAGTTCCCTGACCAGGGATTGAACCCTAGCCCCCTGCAATGGGAGTGTGGAGTCTTGGGCACTAGACCATAGTGAGGGAAGTCCCTCGCTGTCTTTGATATTGTTAAATTTTGTTGTAATTTGTTTGGGTTTGTTATCTTTGTTTCAAAATGCTTGTGTTCCTCAGAGATTACTTATTTCTCTCTTTAAGCTCATCTTTATTTTTTGGCACAATGTATTGCCTTGGTTTTTTCACTTTGAACAAAAGCCTAAGCCTTGGCTTATGTTTCTCAAAGGGATTGTGTGTATATGTGTGTGCACATATACTTTTGCATGAGAAAGGGATGGGGGAAGGGAAGGAGAATGGAGAGAACAGAGGAGAGGAGAGATGCTTGTGCTCATTAATCTGAGCTTCCTTGTGGCTCAGATGGTAAAGAGTCTGCCTGCAATGTGGGAGACCCAGGTTTGATCCCTGGGTCAGGAAGATCCCCTAGAGAAGGATATGGCAACCCACTCCAGTATTCTTGCCTAGAAAATCCCATGGATGGAGGAGCCTGGTGGTGTACAGTCCATGGGGTCACAAACAGTTAGACCCCACTCAGCGACTCCATTTAATGAGTTCTATTATTTCCTACTTTCCCTTCAACAGTCCCCTTCTCCCTTGGGGTATTCTCAACCCCTCCACTAGAGGCACTGTTTGTGTCTCAAAGCAAATGGCTTTGTTTTTTGCTTCCTTTCCTGGTCAGGGAGTGAGGGACAGGGGAAATACTTAGGCAACAGTGGGTACTACTTCCTCTGGCTTTCCACTCGCCAAGGTCCAGGCTCTGCCCTGTATCCACATGGCTGCTCCCAGTTAATCCTGTTGTTTTCCGTCTCTGTGAGATCAACATAATGGGCACCGTTCTGAGTCTGGGAAATTTGTGCTCATGCAACACATTTGTGCATCTGTGTGTGTGTGTGTGAATGTACATCCAGTGCCCTGTTTTGCAGAATTCTACACAAATCTGAAAGCCTTTAATGTTGGTCAAACTTGGAACATTAATCAGAGAATGTGTATTATCGTTCTGGTCCCAGTTTAGCTGACTATGATTGCAACTCCGGTTTTAGGTTCCTACAGGAGAAGACTCTTGAAAGTCCCTTGGACAGCAAGGAAATTCAACCAGTCCATCCTAAGGAAATCAATCCTGAATATTCATTGGAAGGACTGATGCTGAAGCTGGAACTCCAGTAGTTTGGCTACCTGATGCAAAGAACTAACTCTTTTGAAAAGACACTGATGCTGGGAAACATTGAAGACGGGAAGAGAAGGGGACGACAGAGGATGAGATGGTTGGATGGCATCACCGACTCAATGGACATGAGTTTGAGTAAACTCTGGGAGTTGGTGATGGACAGGGATGCCTGGCGTGCTGCAGGCTACGGGATCACAAAGAGTTGGATGTGACTAAACTGAACTGAGCAGGAGAATGAGAGGGAAAGAATTTAACATGAGCATGCTCCACATCTATGCATACCCTGGTTGTAGCCGTATGGCCCTTCCCTCCATCCTCATCACCATTTGCTCTCTCCATTGTGACTTTCTGATTCCAAAGGACCACTAATAGGGCTTGTTTCCGTTGCTTAGCCTGACTCTGGGTTCATAAATTTCTTCCTCCCTCTTGTGGCCTGCCCAGACTTGAGTATAAGGTGAAAACGATCAGCCTGGACTCAGTTCCCCCATCTGACAGAACTGGGCTTCCTTTATTCTTCAACTCTCATGTGGTTCTTTAACTTTTCATGAGTGTATGTAGGCAGATTAACTTTTTCCCCAAGATGCCTGACCTAGTCTACTACAAAGAAATTCCAAAACTAGTTTACTATGGTAATAACACCTTAAGCTGGAGAGGCAGGATAGCATAGTGATTAAGAGTGTGGAGCATGGGGTCAGGTGACCAAGGCTCAAACCTCAGCTCTTGAGGTAAACTGATGCTTTTTGACTGAATAAGTTCCTTCAGCCCACTGTATCTCAGTTTCCTAATCTCCAAGGTATAGCTGGCTAAGGCACATCTTTTTCCCCATTATTTTTCTTTACCAGGTAAGTTCTATCACTGACCTTACATTTAATGTAGGTGGCAGCCAGGTGGCCAAGGATAGTGAAGCTGAAATCCAGCAGCCTTTTTGAAGAAAACAATATGAAATTAGATACAGGGCCTTGGAAGGGGCTATACAAGTGAGGACCCCTAATTTTTTTTTTTAATTTTTTAAAATTAATTTTTATATGAGTATAGTAGCTTTACAATGTTGTGTTATTTTCTGCTGTATGGAAAAGTGAATCCACTGTATGTACATGTATATCCCCTCTTTTGTAGATTTCCTTCCCATTTAGGTCACCATCGAGTGCTGAGTCGAGTTCCTGTGCTATGCAGCAGGTTCTCACTAGTGATCTATTTTATGCATAGTAGTATATATATGAGCTTCCCTGATGGCTCAGATGATGAAGAATCTGTCTGCAATGGAGGAGACCCAGGTTTGATCCCTGAGTCAGGAAGATCCCCTGGAGAACAGAATCACAACCAATATTGTTGCCTCAGGAATTCTATGGACAGAATAGTCTGTGGGCTACAGACCATGGGATCACAAAGAGTCGGATACAACTGAGTGACTAACACACACACAGAATATATGTCAATCCCAATCTCCCAATCCACCCCACCTCCCTTTCTCCCCTTGATTTTCACGTTTGTTCTCTACAATGTGTTTCTTTCTGTTTTGCAAATGAGCTCACCTGTACCATTTTTCTAGATCCCACATATATGCGTTAATGTACAATATTTGTTTTTCTGACTTACTTCATTCTGTATGACAGTCCCTAAGTCCATCCATGTCTCTGCAAACAGCACAATTTCATCCCTTTTTATGGCTGAGTAATATTCAATTATATATGTGCCACATCTTCTTTATTCATTCCTTCGCTGAATGATGGACATTTTTAGTTGTTTCCATGGAGGACCCCCAAGTCTTAAGTCTTCACTTCATTGCATATCCACTGCTACAATGGCAATGGAATCTACATTCCTGTTATTCTATTCTCTATTCTATTTAAGTGTTCTTAATACAGTCCCTGGAAGATAATAAGTGCACAATCAGGGTTAGCTTTTATTATTTTTGGAGGGGAAAATAGGGATCTGTGTTGAAATAAGTGTGGAAATGCTATACAGCCTTCCACTCTTGGAAATTTACAATGCATGTTAACATAATTCAAATGTACAGATAGCTTGTAGCTTCTTCACTTTGTAGCTGATCTGGTCTTCTTCCCATGCTCACCATTCTCTGCTTAGAAAAACAAACAATAAAACAAAAAAATGTCCAATCCAGTTAAAAGTCCTATCCAATATTTTAAATAATTCTTCTGGGTAGTGCTTGGGTTTTCTTGCATGAGATGTCAAGTCTCTTATCTATCTTCTTTCCTCCTCCAGGAAGGCCAGATACCTGGGAGAGAGGTATGTGGCTTACATGATCGTAAGACACAAGGGCCAGACAGGCTCCTGGGACCCCAGGACTCTCCCTTGGCTGCCTCCTCTCCATGAGGAGGAGTGGCTGAAGGAGACTGCTGATCCTTCTCAACTTGGGCAAAGCCTCCTGTGGGCCTCACTGACAGACTCAGCCTCACTTTTAGGCTTCCAATGGCTATGGACCAGGGCTTCTCAAGCTTTAACATGAATCAGTCATCTGTAGAGCTTATCAAAATGCAGATTCCTTGATTTTGAGAGAATCAATTCCTAGGCAGGTTGATAAGAAGTCCGGGGTCCCTGAGGAAGAGAAAGGGGTCTGGGGCTCTCAAAATGGAGATAGGGGTCTGGAATTTTCAAGGAGGAGTGAAAAATAAACATCTTTTTTCTCTCTCTCTCTACATTCCTTAGCCTTAGTCACATAAAACGTTTTTTTCTTTAAACTCGGAACTGCTGATTACAGAACAATCAACTCAGTTTAAACTCTGTACTGTACTAAGGATTATATAACAACAATGTATCCTGCTTGAGGACAGTTTCTCCTTCCTGAAAACCTTCTGGCTAATCCTGTTATCTTAAAATGTAAATTATGGGAGTAGGTCTAGTAAGATCTTTATAATCTTGAGACATTCTTTTGATTTTTTGTAACAACCCATTTAAAATGTATATAACTCCCTTGCTTAGATTAGCAAGGGGGGCACTCTCCATCCCCCTTCTGATGTCTATGCCAGAAGCTTTCTCAGTCCCTTTTTCACTTTAATAAAACTCTGCTACACAAAAGCTCTTGAGTGATCAAGCTTGGTCCCTGGTCCCGAAGGTAAATCTTTTTCTTCGGAGATCACAAATCCGACATCGTTCATAGTAAGCTATAAGTTTCAACCCCAGATATTCTAATTAAGTAGATTTAGGGTGGGGCCTAGGGCTTCCCTTGTAGCTCAGTTGGTAAAGAATCTGCCTGCAATGCAGGAGACCCGGATTCGATTCCTGGGTTGGGAAGACCCCCTGGAGAAGGGAATGGCAACCCACTCCAGTATTCTTGCCTAGAGAATCTCATAGACAGTGGAGCCTGTCAGGCTACAGTCCATGGGGTCACAAGAGTTGGGCACGATTTAGCAACTAAACCACCAAAACCAGGGAAGGGCCTAAGAATTTAAATTTCTAACAAGCTCTAAGCCAGTGGTGATGTTGACACTGTCCAATATGGGGGCACACTTTGAGTGAGCAAGCTCCCCTCTGAAATCTGTGGCTGCCATTTAGTCCTGCCTGAGAAAGCCAGCTTCTGAGGATGGTCATCTTCCCTGCCCATGGCCACCATCTGATAAGTTTCTCAGCCCAGAAAGCTAACCTCTTAGCTTCTGTCTGTCTGCCCATGCTTGGCGGGAGTGGGGGCTGGCAGGGGGGCCGTGCAGAGAGAACTTGTTTCCAGAAAATGGGGGGAGGCAAGAGCTGTTCTCCCTGCCCTGCCTTTGGCATTTTCTTGCTTACTGAACACTCTTCCCATTTCCAGGCCAAAGCCAGGAAAACAGAAACAGGTTCACCTAAAGGCTTTTTCTCAGTATTTTCTCCAGAAAAGTTTGTGATAGCTATCTCCTCCACCCTAAAACACCCACAGAACTGAGTCATTTGTGGAATACATTTACAGGCACTTCCATTAGAAAATATTCAAAAGAATTCAAATGCATTACAAATAATAAATTATTGTTTTGCTTCCCTGTTTTATTTCTGGATTTTCTCTTTTAAAATGAGAAGTGTCGCATTCCTTTAAAAATATGCCTTTAGGGATTAAAGAATGAATATTACCTGAAGTTTTTTGGGGAAAATACTAGCGCAAGTGCTGACAGCAATTACCGACAGGTGGACTTTTCAAAGGAGTCAACCTCCATGGCCTTACATGAAGATCTCAAGACCCAGTGTAAGCAATGGAACAAAGAGGAGGACAGTTATGTACTTGTTATTTAACCAGTTGTTCTACATTGAAACTAGAGGCTTAAAGTACCCAAGGAATGATATGGGGAGCTACATGATTATCCGCTTGTAATTGAACAAAGTTCTTAAGGAGGCTGCCTGCTGATGAGTGGGAACATTTTGACAGGCAATATGTGAGTTTTGATGCTCTTGAAAAACACTCTGCACGGCATTTGGATGGGCCAGTGAACTGATTGTTAAACTGAATGTGGCTTGTGTCAGCTTTTGTCACAAGAGAAAAGTAATATGTGTTAAACCACTAAATGGTTAACTGCTTATGAATGCATTTTTTTTTTTGAGCTGTAATTGACGTGCAGCATTATATGTTTCAAGTGTGCAACATAGTAAGTCACAAGGTTTAAAGCTTATATTCCATTTATAGTTACTATAAAATATTGATTGTATTCTCTGTGTTGTACAATATATCCTTGTAGTTTATTTATTTTATGCACAGTAATTTGTTCTCAAAGGAGGGGCTGAGCCAAGACTGCAGCCTAGTGGTGAGTCTTATTGTAAGAAGTGGCTGGGCCATTGATGAATGCTGCCTTTGAATTCAGAGTGGGAACACACACACAGACAAGTGTCCTGGTGCCTTTCTTGTGTAGACTGACCTTCAAATTATGTTGTAAGTGGGCTAGAAATGGAGGAAGGATGACTTTAATCAGATTCCTGAAGCTGTTCACTGGATGTAGCATTTTCTACAGGGTCTGAAGCTTCTGATTACATCTCTCAGTTTGTCTCTTTAAAGATGCAGGAACACAACATTGTAAATCAATATACTCCAGTAAAAAAAAAAAAGAAAGAAAGAAAGAAAAAAAGAATAAGTCTAAAGAAAAGTTTAAATAAAAATAATTTTTAAAAAGAGGCAGTAACAGGACCAGTGGACTAATTTCTCCTATTTGCTTGTTTAATCACTTCTACCTTACAGCAGACTTTTAGTTGCTTTTATCTTTGTGATTGAAGAGATTACACTATCTGTAATCCAAATAAAATCTTCATGTAACACGATACTAGATATCATTCTCATTATAATGTTCCGCTTTTTGCAGCCCTGGGGTTTTCGCTGTTGATGATTTGGCTGTGTCACATGGCTTTCAGGATCTTAGTTCCCTGAACAAGGATGGAACCCAGCTCATCTGTAGTGGAAGCTTGGAGTCTTAATCACTAGAACACCAGGGAAGTCCCTTAACGTTCCTTTTATATAGATTTATTTTACCTGCAAAACTGTAGCTATGATTCTTTTTTCTTTGTTTGCTCCTCCAAAATCTTTTTCTGAAAAACTTCATATTTGGGTGTGAAGTCTGATTATTCCTCATGTTATAAATCAGTCTTGTGCTTTTGTAAAGATTATCAAGAGATAATATCATTAGCTTTTAAATTCTTTCTTCACCTCAAGTCTTCCACATTTAATTCAAGTGTATTTTTAGAAGATGTCTTAATTCTTTCAAATTTATATTCTCCTAAGTTTGGAATATATGACTCTGTAGCATTGCCAAAAGCAGATAGCTCACAATTACAAAACTTAGTGAAGTATGTTGAGTACACGAAGCCCCTCTGTCAGTGAAATGATGTCCTCTACATAATTCAAAGGATTTTTTTTTTGGTTTCCAAAGCCACCTTAATGAAATGGTGTTAGATTCTCTTGTGCTCTTTAACACAGCTGACAAGGGCTTGACTTAAACAGGGGGTGGGGGATGGTGAAGCAAGAAATCAGCCTCTGTACTTGATGCAGGAATCTGTGCTGGAATAGTGAGTTATCTGAGAGAGCTTTCTCTTTGCCTACTCCTTTTTGGGGATATATGTTGAGAAGTCTGTTACACAAAGAACACAGTGCCTGACGTGGCACTCTAAAGGCAATCTGCTATTAATGAAAGTTAATGGGACTTGCAACAACATGAATGGAACTGGAGGATGTTATGCTTAGTGAAATAAGTCAGACAGAGATAAGTACTGTATGCTATCACTTAATGTAGAATCTAGAAAATAAACTAGAGAATATCATAAAAATAAACAGACTCAAAGATATAGATGACAAACTAGTGGTTCCCAGTGGGGAGAGAGTAGGGGAGGAGAGCAAGATAGGGGTGGGAGATTAAGAGGCACAAACTAAATAAGACACAAGGATATATTGTACAGCACAGAGAATATAGCCAATATTTTATAATAGCTATAAATGGAGTATAATCCATAAAAATTTTGACTCTGTTACATTGTACACTTGACACTAATATATTATCGCAGATCAATTGTATCTTAATTTTAAAAAGTTTATGGGTAAAACACCTTTCTGTAAACTAATTAATGAAATATTGAGGGCAACAAAATAAGTCTCCCCTCCCCAAGACACTTAATTATACTGTGGAATGAGGAGGCAAGTTAATAAAACAGCACAACAGGTTTCAAAGCTATTTATTTTCAATGAATACTTACAGAAAGCTATGTAAAATGTATGACATGAGACAGTTTTACCCTCAAAATCTTTTTTAAAGCCATGTCTTTAATAATTCATGTTTATTAATTGTTCTTGAAGTAATGTATTAAAAATGAGGATACATTGTATACTGCAAAGTGTGATTATATAAATTTTTATTAACAAAAAATCATGTTGTGTTAAATATGTGTAAGCTACAGTGATCTGAAAGCACCTTAATGGTATCCTTTTTTAAAAAAAAGAAATGCTTATCCTTGAATAATGCCCTAATTCTCATATATAAGCAAAATCTACACGGTTTATTTTTCAGCTCTCAAAGAACTATTTTATGTGGGATTCTAAATGTATCAAAAATAAATATAAGGAGTATTGTGCTATTTTATTTCCTTTTCTAACAACAAAATCTTCACTTGGTGGTTAATGTTACTTTAGATCCATAGGAAAAGCTCCTGGATATGGAATTGTTTACATGCATATTAGAAGTTACAGAATTAGGAGTTTAGATAAAGAAAGACAAAGCAAACAAATTTTGACCCACAAAATCATAAATTTGGGAAGGACAAAAGTTGTAAGAAAAAGGGGTGGAGTAGGTAATTTTTATTTAAATAATAGACATATATAAATGACATGAAAAGAATTGGCATGCTCCTCTTTTTTACTTTATGGGTTTAAATAGATGATTTCCAGGCAAGAATACTGGAGTGGGTAGCTATTCCCTTCCTCCAGGGGATCTTCCCAACTCAGGAATCAAACCTGCATTGCAGGCAGATTCTTTACCATCTAAGCCAACAGTTGTTCAGTTGCCAAGTCATGCCCAACTCTTCACAACCCCAAGGACTGCAGCATGCCAGGCCTCCCTGTCCTTTGCCATCTCCCAGAGTTTGCCCAAGTTCTTGTCCATTATATCATTGATGCCATCCAGCCATCTCATCCTCTGTCACCCTCTTCTCCTTCTGCCTTCAATCTTGCCCAGCATCAGGATCTTTTCCGATGAGTCGGCTGTTCACATCAAGTAACCAAAGTATCGCTTCAGCATCAGTCCTTCAAGTGAGTATTCAGGATTGATCTCCTTGCTGTCCAGGGGATTCTCAAGGGTCTTCTCCAACAGTTCAAAAGCACCAATTTTTCAGTGTTATGTCTTCTTTATTGATTGTCTAGCTCTCACAGCTGTACAGGACTACTGGAAAGACCATAACCTTGCTTATACGGACTTTTCTTGCAAAATGATGTCTTTCCTTTTTAACACACTATCTAGGTTTGTCATAGCTTTCCTGCCGAGAAGCAATCGTCTTCTGATTTCATGGCTTCAGTCACCATCTGCAGTGATTTTAGACTCCAAGAAGAGGAAATCTGTCGCTATTTCTACCTTTTCCCCTTCTATTTGCCATTGATGGGACCAGATGGCATGATCTTAGTTTTTAATATTTAGTTTTAAGCTGGCTCTTTCACTCTCCTCCGTCACTCTCATCAAGGGGCTTGTTAGTTCCTCTTCACTTTCTGCCATTAGAGTGGTATCATCCACATACCAAAGGTTATTGATGTTTCTCCTGCCTATCTTGATTCCAGCTTGTAACTCATCCAGCCCAGCATTTCTCAAAATGTGCTCTGCATATTAGTTAAATAAATTAGAGCCACCAGGGAAGCCCCTAAATAGTAATAGATGGCTAGAAAGAGAACACACACACTCTCCTCCAGTTCTGACATATTTGTATATTTGGCTAAGGTCACACACACTTAATGGAAACCAGCTGGCCACATTTCCTGGCTTACCTCAGTGCGGCTTCTCTTGGCCACCAGAGCTCCTGAAAAGAGGGATTTACAACTGCTAACACCAGCTGCACGAGGCAAGTCTTTCCAGATCTGGAAAGCTTAATTTTGTCTTGTGCTTTGTATACCAAGGACATATATCACTATTTAGGAAGCCCTTAGGAAATATATGGGCTTCCCTGAAAGCTCAGTTGGTAAAGAATTCGCCTGCAATGCAGGAGACCCCAGTTCAATTCCTGGGTTAAGAAGATCCATTGGAGAAAGGATAGGCTGCCCATTCCAGTATTCTTAGGCTTCCCTTGTGGCTCAGCTGGTAAAGAATCTGCCCACAATGCAGGAGACCTGGGTTCAATCCCTGGGTTAGGAAGATCACCTGGAGAAGGGAAGGGTTACCCACTCCAGTATTCTGGCCTGGAAAATTCCATGGACTGTATAGTCCATGGGGTCGCAAAGAGTCAGACATGACTGAGCGACTTTCACTTTTCTTTAGGAAATATATACCCCATTGTAAAAAAAAAAAAAAAAAAATTGACATCTGGGACTCTGGTTTTCTAGTCTAACTCGGTGATGAACTCATTCAGAGGAAAAACTAGACTGAATGCCCAAATATTCACAAGTGGTGTCCAGACTCCAGCTTTCTGGTATCTTGGAGAGCTTGTTTTCCTACCACATACTCTTTCCACCTTCAATCCCATATCCCCAAGGCACTACCCAGAGCAACAAATCAATGGGATAGAGAAATGAATAGTAAATGTATTTACTATTACAAACCGGTAAAGCTTTGCCCTGTGTAAATGTACTTTGTAAAAAAAATTAATTTATTTGATTATGTTGGGTCTTAGTTGTGGCATGATCTTTCATTGTGGTGCACAGGCTTAGTTGCACCGTGGCGTGTGGGGTCTTAGTTCCCTGACCAGGGATTGAACTCATGTCCCTTGCATTGCAAGGTGGATTCTTAACCACTGGACCACAAGCAAAGTCCCTAAATGTATTTTTTATACTACTACAAAATTAAAATGTATGTGGAAAAAAGCATCATAAACTGTACTTTGCCTTTCATGATCAGCAAGAAGATGATTGAAAACGAAGAAAAATTTGTCCCAGTAAATTCTCTTAGTCACATTTTTCTTCCTCCTTAACTATTAGCATAATGTTTGGGATAAGAGTGAAGGGAATAAGTCAAAACTGAGTTCCAGTCTCAGCTTACGTTTCTCTTTGTTCTTGTCACTTGGTGTGAAATACATGGACCAGTGAAGTCAGCATCATGGGGGGACTTGTTACAAATGTAGAATTGCAGTCTACATCTTATATCAACTAAATTAGAATCTGCATTTTAAAAGACCCGTAGGTGATTCACAGCATATTCAGTTTTGATAAACACTGCTTTATGTAACTTTTTGTAACTGAATATCTCTCCTCCTTTGTTTCTCTTTGATCAGATGATGAGGGTGATCTAGATATTGTATAGCAATTTTCGAACTGAAGGGAACCTGTAGTAAGGGTTAGTGGTTTAGGGCATATGGACTATGAAACCATTGTGTCTGGATTTGTTTCCCAATTCTGCCACTTACTAAGTGGGCAGATTATACAGCCTCTTTGTGCCCCAGTTTCCTCACTTGAAAGTAGGAATTTTAATAGTTTCTTCTTCAAAAAGTTGATGTTTATAACTGAGTTTATTATAGATAAAGT
The DNA here is from genome assembly GCF_002263795.3 of Bos taurus. Classification (NCBI taxonomy): domain Eukaryota; kingdom Metazoa; phylum Chordata; class Mammalia; order Artiodactyla; family Bovidae; genus Bos; species Bos taurus. Next base: position 6,178,423 of record NC_037329.1, on the reverse strand, counting down.
AGATTGGCACTTGAGACAGAATAAGCACTATGTAAGTATCAGCTCTCATTATGAGTTAAGATTCTTGACTGATAACATTCTAGAACATATGGTGGTGCCAACTGACTTGAAAGTTACGAGTGAGTATATGTGAAATCTAAAATACAACACAAATGAACTTACTTACAAAACAGACTCACAGACAGGGAACAGACATGTGATTGCCAAGACAGAGGGGGAAGAGGGAGTGTTGGAGTGGGACTTTGAGACTAGCGGATGCAGACTGGTGTATATAGCGTGGATAAACAACAAGATTTTACTGTATAGCACAGGGAACTATATTTAATATCTGTGATAAACCATAATTGAAGAGGACAGATGTATTATATGTATATAATATCCTATATATATATAATACATATATAGCCAATGTGTATTATATCTTCCATAATGGAAAAAGATACATACATGTATTAATATAACTGAATCACTGCTGTGATTCAGCAGAAATCACTGCACTGTACAGCAGAAATTAGCACATTGTAAATCAATTATACTTCAATTAAAAAAAACTTACGTTACTAATTGAGGGTGTTCTATTAGTGGAGTGTGAAAAATTGAGGAGGCTTTATGGAGGAATGGGAATTCAGAATAGTTTTATGGGATAACTAAATTTGGAAATGATTAGAGACAAAAACCTTATGAGTTTTTCAGGTAAAACAAACTTAGAGGCAGTAATGAAGGTTTGAAGAGGGACAGAGAAAATCAAGGATCACGTCTGTTAGGTGCCAGGAACTTTGAGGAGGGAATAGGGTGACTAGGGCAGAGGCTTGTTGGACAGTTGAAAGGCTAAGATTCAGTTCAGTTCAGTCACTCAGTCATGTCCGAGACTTTGCAACCCCATGAAGCGCAGCACGCCAGGCCTCCCTGTCCATCACCAACTCCTGGAGTCCACCCAAACCCATGTCCATCGAGTCAGTGATGCCATCCAGCTATCTCATCTTCTGTCGTCCCCTTCTCCTCCTGCCCTCAATCTTTCGCAGCATCAGGGTCTTTTCAAATGAGTCAGCTCTTTGCATCAGGTGGCCAAAGTACTGCAGTTTCAGCTTCAACATCAGTCCTTCCAATGAACACCCAGGACTGATCACCTTTAGGATGGACTGGTTGAATCTCCTTGCAGTCCAAGGGACCCCCAGAGGCTTCTCCAACACCACAGTTCAAAAGCATCAACTCTTCAGTGCTCAGCCTTCTTCACAGTCCAACTCTCACATCCATACATGACCACTGGGAAAACTATCACCTTGACTAGATGGTCCTTTGTTGGCAAAGTAATGTCTCTGCTTTTTTAATATGCTATCTAGGTTGGTCATAACTTTCCTTCCAAGGAGTAAGCGTCTTTTAATTTCATGGCTGCAATCACCATCTGCAGTGATTTTGGAGCCCAAAAAAATAAAGTCTGACACTGTTTCCACTGTTTCCCCATCTATTTCCCATGAAGTGATGGGACCGGATGCCATGATCTTAGTTTTCTGAATGTTGAGCTTTAAGCCAACTTTTTCACTCTCCACTTTCACTTTCATCAAGAGGCTCTTTAGTCCTTCACTTTCTGCCATAAGGGTGGTGTCATCTGCATATCTGAGGTTATTGATATTTTTCCCAGCAATCTTGATTCCAGCTTGTGTTTCCTCTAGCCCAGCATTTCTCATGATGTACTCTGCATTTAAGTTAAGTAAGCAGGGTGACAATATACAGCCCTGATGTACTCCTTTTCCTATTTGGAACCAGTCTGTTGTTCCATGTCCAGTTCTAACTGTTGCTTCCTGACCTGCATACAGGTTTCTCAAGAGGCAGGTCAGGTGGTCTGGTATTCCCATCTCTTTCAGAATTTTCACAGTTTATTGTGATACACACAGTCAAGGGCTTTGACATAGTCAATAAAGCAGAAATAAATGTTTTTCTAGAACTCTCCTGCTTTTTTGATGATCAAGTGGATGTTGGCAATTTGATCTCTGGTTCCTCTGCCTTTTCTAAATCCATCTCGAACATTTGGAAGTTCACGGTTGATGTATTGCTGAAGCCTGGCTTGGAGAATTTTGAGCATTACTTTACTAGCGTGTGAGATGAGTGCAATTGTGCAGTAGTTTGAGCATTCTTTGGCATTGCCTTTCTTAGGGATTGGAATGAAAACTGACCTTTTCCAGTCCTTTGGCCACTGCTGAGTTTTCCAAATTTGCTGGCATATTGAGTGCAGCACTTTCACAGCATCATGTTTCAGTATTTAAAATAGCTCAACTGGAATTCCATCACCTCCACTAGCTTTGTTCATAGTGATGCTTTCTAAGGCCCACTTGTCTTCACATTCCAGGATGTCTGGCCGTAGGTGAGTGTGAGTGATCACACTATCATGAGTATCTGGGTCATGAAAAATCTTTTTGTACAGTTCTTCTGTGTATTCTTGCCACCTCTTCTTAATATCTTCTGCTTCTGTTAGGTCCATACCATTTCTGCCCTTAATTGAGCCCATCTTTGCATGAAATGTTCCCTTGGCATCTCTAATCTTCTTGAAGAGATCTCTAGTCTTTCCCATTCTATTGTTTTCCTCTATTTTTGCACTGATCACGGAGGAAGGCTTTCTTACTTATATAAAGCTATGTAAAATATATGACGAGATATTTTTACCCTCAAAATCATTTTGAAAACAATGTCTTTAATTGTTGAGGTTTATTAATTGTTCCAGATGTAATGTATTAAAAATGAAGATACGTTGTATACTGGAAAGTAGCATTATGTAAATTTTTATTAACAAAAAAGCATGTTGTGTTAAATATGTATAAACTACAGTGATCTGAAAGCACCTTAATAATATCCTTTAAAAAATGCTTATCTATGATTAGTGCCCTAGTTCACAGATAAGAGAAACCTACAAGGAGCTGTTTTATGTGGCATTCTACATATATCTAAAATAAATATAAGGAGTATTGTTCTATTTTATTTCCTTCTGTAACAACAACAAAAATCTTCACTTGGTGGTTAATGTTACTTTAGATCCTAGGGAAAACCCCTGGATATGAAATTGTTTACATGCATATTCAAATAAGTTACAGAATTAGGACTTTAGGTAAAGAAAGACAAAATAAACAAATTTTGACCCACAAAATCATAGATTTGGGGAAAGTAAAAGTGGTAAGAAAAAGGGGGTGGAGTAGGTAGTTTTTATTTAAATAATAGACATATATAAATGACATGAAAAGAATTGGCATGCTCCTTTATTTTTGCTTTATGGTTTTAAATAGATGATTTCCAGGCAAGAATACTGGAGTGGGTAGCCATTCCTTTCTCCAGGGGATCTTTCCTTCCTTCAGGGGATCAGTCGTGTCCGACTCTGTGCAACCCTATGAATCATAGCCCTCTAGGCTCCTCTGTCCATGGGATTCTCCAGGCAAGACTATCAGAGTGGATTGCAGGGCTTTCCTCCAGGGAATCAGACCTAGGGATCGAACCAGTGTCTCTTACATCTCCTGCATTGACAGGCGGGAACTATAACAGACTGAATTATGGGAAGACAGACAACATAGCCTGCTGTTGTATAACTTACCGTTGTCAATCGGCCTTAAGGTATGCCCATTTCCATTCCCTTTCACTGACTGACTGTGGGCACAAGCCCTACTTTGCACCAGGCATAACCAAGAGGAGGAGACTGGAAGGATAACAGGGGGAGCCAAGCGGGATCGATAGGAAGGATGACCTATCGAAGGATGATCGATAGGAAGACTCCTTTGGGAGTGTCTGATTAATAAAAGATTTGTCTGCTTGAGCTGAACTGAGCTTCAACTTGTCTGTTGGTCTGCACCTTTTAGTCTCACTCCAAATTATTGTTGCAGTGAGACAAGAACTGATGAAGAGAAATAAACCAACCTCACAAAAACAAAGCCAATAATGCTTTTTCCTCTTATTGTATTACTGAGCACTTCACTAGCATCTTACAAAGGTAAAACCTTAAAATTCTAGAATGGAAACATCTTTGTTTTCTTTACATAGTTCAAATTCTTGTGTCTTTCCCATTAATCTAAATGAGTTGCTTTTAGATTAATTATTAATTTGTATTAATAATTAATTAATTATTAGCTTATTTATGAATCAACAAAAGAACTTGAAAGAAAAATAAGTCTCAGATCCTTTATCCCGTCATTTTGTTCCCTGGACAGCATTTGTACTCAGACTCAAAGAAATTTAAGAACAAATGAATCAGGTAGCTTTCAGACTTTTCTACATCCTCCTAGGAGGCAAAAATAATGTTTTTGTCCAGGAAACAGCCCAGCACAATTCAGTATCCATGAGACTATTAACCATCACCAATACTATTTATCAGTCTCTTGCCTTTAATGAAACAGGAGCAGAGAAATTGAGTGGGAGGGGGTATGTGTGTTATCATAATACTGATCCTTGGGTAAAAAGTGCATTTATGAGCAAATCTAGTACTGCCTAGCAACTGTCTCTAGGTGAAAGGTGGCTGGGAGTCGGCCGCGGCTGCCGCCTTTCAGGAGCCATCAGCCTGCCTCTACACACCTCCTGGGATATCTGTTTTGGATGATCTGAATTCCAGTTTTAAGGTAGAATTTTTCTTAGCCACTCTTAATATTAAATATTTTGCTTTTTAGTGACTGGTACAATAAATGTACAATTATTACTTTTAATCCACCTCTGAATATAATGTAAACATGTAGATCTTCTAAACTACACTATAATATGTCTGAAGTCAGGAGCTTCAGTGATTTTTTTAAAATGTTCCTATCTGTTCCTTTTAGGCTTGACACATTCTTCAGTGGTCTAGGATAATAACCCAGATTTACACCCACTTCCAAGAGCATAAGATATGGTGTTAAACATACCCCAGGAACTTTCAGCTCCTCCTGAAAAACCCATCCCTGGCCCCCTTGTATTTCTACATTTCTACTCCTGCTACTGACTGGGATTTATTTTCTTGCTTCTGGCCCTTGCAGCAGGATACAGCTCAGCTAAGAGCAGTGAAGCAGGAGTTTCCAGAGGAACCAAGGGTTACGCCAGAACTTGATGAGGGACAGACAGGCCATCTTAGTGGAGAAGTCTGTCCAGGGAGAAGGATGGTAGTGAATACTGTAGCCTCACACTGCCTGAGTACTTCCTGATACTCCTGGTCGGTCAGTCCCTCTAACCATGTCCAAGCTGCTTATTTCAAGTCCCCATGTGCTTCGTTAAGTACTCACGGCATTCAGTGAAACATCCCTCTGTTCTTCGATCCCTGTGGATGCTTGGAAGTCTCACCCTCTTTCCTAGCCCATTTTCTTACTGCTGCCCAGTCTCCAAATTCAGTTCCACAGGGTCCTCTGAAAGCCCTATTCCTTTGCAAATGCACTTTGCTCTACCTGTTTAGAGTATATTCCATGGCATCTTTATTTCAGACCTTATTCATGTTTCAGCCCCCTCAAACAGAGCCTGCTCTTTGTGCATAACCTTAACCTCATAAACCAGAGCCAGGGGGCAGGTTGTCATTCACTTTAACCGCCTAGGCCACTTCCAGACTTTTCTTACTTTCATGAGAAGCCCTTCTTCATTTGGGAGACAATGTATATAGCATTTAGGATCATGGGATTTGGATTTGAACCCATATTTTGAGATGTTGAGTAGATCACATTACATTCCTGAGTCTCAATTTCCACATCTGAAAAAGGGGAGTTGTGTTTGCAAGGCTATGGAGATTAAATGTACTCATCCTTTTCACAAATCGTTGCTACTTACCCTGTGCTGGGCATTTTTTTCTGAGTACTCAACAAAACAAATCCTTCCCTCATAAAGCTTGTAGTTTCATGAGGCAAGAAAGTTGACTATACACTGATAATTACAAAATCTAATATGGGAGAAAATATAGGGTGTGGTAACAAAGGTTTATTTATAGGTATAGCTTAGATGGTGGAGAGGTGGTCAGGCGGCAAGGTCTGAGGATTTAAAGTGAGATTTAAAGGATTTAAAGCATTTAAAGTGAGAGGAGCAAGACGGGTAGGATATAGGCAGTGGAGCAAAGGAAAGAGAGAGGTTTGTAGGCAGAGGGGACCTTACAGGCGTTTGCAAGAGAGAGTGTGTGTCACAGGGCATGGTTAGAGATGCAGGCAGGGCACACCGTTTGTGGGACCCGAATGTGAAGGCCAGATGAAGGAGTTTCAATTTCATTTTAAATGTAATGAGAAGCAATGATTTTACGTAAGGGTGTAACACGATTTATGCAGGTAAAAAATGTCTCTGAGGGCAGCATTTAGAATAGTACCTATTCAGTAATTGCAGTTACATTCACGTAGGCTTTGCTCTGTAGTATTTATTGAGTGCAGTCTCCCTGGGTCACAGTGTTTCTCTCTAACCCAGACTCCTGCTGCCTTCTGTTGATAAGCTCAGCTTCTTCTCCTATTTCAGAGCGCCTGACATCCTCAACTCCAGGGGCTCCCCTACAGGAGACATATGCCAGTAAACTCCTGACCACAATTTCTGACTTTCCAATTCCTGCCACACTTACCCATGTCCAGGCCTCCAGGATGGTAGGAGATAAGGAAAGGAAGATAGGCCAGGGCCAGCTTGTGAAGGGTTGCTTTGAGGCTAAGGAACTTGAGATTTATCCTACAAGCATAACAGCGCAGCTCTGATACTGGGACTTGCTGCTGCCTGTGCTTGCTCTTCCAGGGCCTTCTTCAAGCTCCTAGTCATGCTTTAGAGTCTGGCTTGTGGCTCAGACGGTAAAGAGTCTGCCTGCAAAGAAGGAGAACGAGATTCCTGGGGTGGGAAGATCCTCTGGAGAAGGGAATGGCTACCCAGTCCAGTATTCTTGCCTGGGAAATACCCTGACAGAGGAATCTGGTGCAGGCTGTAGCCCACAGAGTCTGAACATGATTGAGCTACTAACACTTTCGTTTCACTTTTGGCTTTTGTCTTTTCTAGGAAAACTGCCTTGGCAAAGAAGTAGTTAATCATGTTACATATTGCATATAGTTTTTGGTGATCTTACACTGCATAATCGGAGAAGGCAATGGCACCCCACTCCAGTACTCTTGCCTGGAAAATCCCATGGACGGAGGAGCATGGTAGGCTGCAGTCCATGGGGTCGCTAAAGGTCGGACACGACTGAGCAACTTCACTTTCACTTTTCACTTTCATGCATTGGAGAAGGAAATGGCAACCCACTCCAGTGTTCTTGCCTGGAGAATCCCAGGGACGGGGGAGCCTGGTGGGCTGCCGTCTATGGGGTCGCACAGAGTCGGACATGACTGAAGTGACTTAGCAGCAGCAACACTACATAATCAATGTTTTTTTGGTGTGTGTTCTTCCCTATAAGACCACCAACTCCTTGAGAGCAAGAACTTGTATTCTTATTGCATCCTCAGTACCTGACGTAAGTGATTTCATTAAAATTTGATTTTGTCAAGTTTTTTGAGTTTTCAGTTTCCACTAAAAGGAAAATACCCTAATAAAAGATTGGCACATTGAAAGTAAAGATTGGTAATTTCCTCATATAATTCTCTAAAACTGTGTTACTTTGCTAAAGTTTATCCAGATATCTTTGCTCTAAAAATTGGCAGGAAGTTTTAAGAAAACTTTATATTTTTATTTTTTTAATTTGATTCAGTCAGTTCAGTTGCTAAGTCATATATGACTCTTTGCAACCCCATGGACTGCAGCCCACCAGGCTTCTCTGTCCATGGGATTTCCCAGGCAAGAATATTGGAGTGGGTTGCCATTTCCTTCTCCAGAAAATAACAGTTTTCTATTGAAAAGAAGTTATGTAAATGCAGTCAATTTTATTTATAATTTATTTAATTTGTTGTTGTTCAGTCACTCAGTCATGTCTGACTCCCTGCTGCCCAATGGACTGCAGCACACCAGGCTGCTGTCTTCATTACTATCTCCCAGAGTTTGCTCAGATTCATGTCCATTGAGTTGATGATACTATGCCAAGGAATTGGAACTTCAGCTTCAGCATCAGTCTTTCAGTGGATATTCAGGACTGATCTCCTTTAGGATGGACTGGTTGGATCTCCTTGCAGTCCAAGGGACTCTCAAGAGTCTTCTCCAACACCACAGTTCAAAAGCATCAATTCTTCAGCACTCAGTTTTCTTTATATGAAAGTTTTCTCAACTCTCACATCCATACATGACTACAGGAAAAACCATTGTCAGCAAGGTAATGTCTCTGCTTTTTAATATACTGTCTAGGTCTGTCATAGCTTTTCTTCCAAGGAGCAAGCATCTTTTAATTTCATGACTGCAGTCACCATCTGCAGCAGTTTTGGAGGCTCAGAAAATAAAGTCTGTCACTGTTTCCAGTATTTCCCTATCTATTTGCCATGAAATGATGGGACCAGATACCATGATCTTAGTTTTTTGAATGTTGAGTTTTAAGCCAGCTTTTTCACTCTCCTCTCTCATCTTCATCAAGAAGCTCTTTAGTTCCTCTTTGCTTTCTGCCATAAGGGTGGTGTCATCTGCATATCTGAGGTTATTGCTATTTCTCCTGGCAATCTTGATTCCACCTTGTCCTTCATCCAGCCTGGCATTTCACATGATGTATTCTGCGTATAAGTTAAATTAAATAAGCAGGGTGAAAGTATACACCCTTAACGTACTCCTTTCCCAAGTTGGAGCCAATCTGTTCCATGTCTGGTTCTAGCTGTTGCTTCTTGACCTCTATACAGATTTCTCAGGAGGCAGATAAGGTAATCTGGTATTCCCATCTCTTGAAGAATTTTCCACAGTTTGTTGTGACCCACACAGTCAAAAGCTTTAGTGTAGTCAGTGAAGGAGAAGTAGATGTTTTTCTGGAACTCTCTTGCTTTTTTGATGATCCAACAGATGTTGACGATTTGATCTCTGGTTCCTCAGCTTTTTCTAAATCCAGCTTGAACTTCTGGAAGTTCTCAGGTCATGTACTGTTGAAAGCTAGCTTGGAAATCTTGAGCATTATTTTGCTAGTGTGTGAGATGAGTACAATTGTGTGTTTGAACATTCTTTGGCATTGCCTTTCTTTGGGATTGGAATGAAAACTGACCTTTTCCAGGCCACTGCTGAGTTTTCCAAATTTATCGGTGTATCAAGTGCAGCACTTTCACAGCATCATCTTTTAGGATTTGAAGTAGCTCAGCTGGAATTCCATCACCTCCACTAGCTTTGTTCGTAGTGATGCTTCCTAAGGCCTAGTTGACTTTGGACTCCAGGACATCTGGCTCTAGTTGAGTGATCACACCATTGTGGTTTTCTGGGTCATTAAGATCTTTTTTGTATAGTTCTTTTGTGTATTCTTACCACCTCTTCTTAATATCTTCTGCTTCTGTTAGGTCCATACCATTTCTGTTTTTTATTGTGCCCATCTTTGCATGAAAATTTCCCTTGGTATCTCTAATTTTTTTAGAGATTTCTAGTCTTTCCCATTCTATTATTTTCCTCTGTTTCTTTGCATTGATCACCAGGAAGGCTTTCTTATCTCTGCTTGTTATTCTTTGGAACTCTGCATTCAGATGGATATATCTTTCCTTTCCTCCTTTGTGTTCTGCTTCTCTTATTTTCTCATCTATTTATAAGGCCTCCTCAGACAACCACTTTGCCTTTTTGCATTTCTTCTTCTTGGGGATGATTTTGATCACTGCCTCCTGTACAATGTTACAAACGCCTGTCCATGGTTCTCCAGGCAGTCTGTCTATCAGATCTAATCCCTTGATTTATTTGTCACTTCCACCGTATAATCATAAGGGTGTATTGATTTCGATCATACCTGAATGGTCTAGCGGTTTTCCCTACTTTCTTCAATTTACGTCTGAATTTAAAATATCAGTTTATTGAAGTCTCATTCCTACCTATGCCATCTCACCTTTTTCCTCCAGCTACACTAGATTGCCTTTTTTTATTAGTTTACCTGTTGTCCTTTCAGTATTTCTTTATGCAAAAACAAGCGAATATGAATGTATTTTTATATAAAGATTGTCTTGTGCTCTTTCACTCATTGGTATCTGACTCTTGGTGACCCCCGTGGACTGCAGCCCGCCAGGCTCCTCTGTCCATGGAGGTTTCCAGGCAAGGATACTAGAGTGGGTTGCCATTTCCTCCTCCAGGGGATCTTCCTGACCCAAGGATCGAACCTGCCTCTCCTGTGTTTCCTGCAGTACATAGCCTAAAATATACACACACTTTAATTCTTCACTTTTTTTAACATGAAAATTTATCCTAGAGATATTTCCAAGTCAGTAGTTGATACAGATATTCCTTAGTCATTCTTGTGGGTGCAGAATTTTTTATATACCATGATTTATTCAGGTAGTCCCATACTGCTGGATGCTGCATTCTAGTCTTTTGCTTTTACAAACAATTCTGCAAAAAATAAACCGTCATTTCAAATTAGCACGGATATATAGTTAGGCACACATGTGTATAAGTTTGTATGTGTATGCATGTTACACACAGTATCTGTATCTTCCTATGTTATGTACACACACACACACACACACGGGCTTCCCAGGCGGTACAGTGGTAAAGAATCTGCCTGCCAATGCTGGAGACTCAGGAGATGTGGGTTTGATCCCTGGGTTGGGAAGATCCTCTCAAGAAGGAAATGGCTACCCACTTCAGAATCCTTCCCTGGAGAATCCTGTGGACAGAGGAGGCTGGCAAGCAATAGTCCATGGGGTTGCAGAGAGTCAGACATGACAGAGAACACGCAGCAGCAAAATAAATCTCTTACACATATGTATGAGATTCTTAAGATTTAGACAGTTACATCAAGAGTAAATGCATCTGAGATTTTGATTGATAATTCCAGAAATTCTTTCCTAATGGTTATTTCTGCATCTACCAACAATGTTTGAAAGTGTCCATTTCTCCATAACCTCCTCTCCAACAGCATGTTATAACATTTTTGCATTTTGCCAATCTGATGGTTAAGCAGTTATATCTCAGAGTAATATTAATTCGCATTTTTACTAGTGAAGTTAGCACCATTTTAGATGCTATTGATTTAGTGGCTATGCCATTGGGTTTTTTTCTGTGACTTGTCCATTCATAACTTTTGGTTACTTTTCTATAAAGTTAGTCATTTTCTTCTCTATTCCTAAAAGTTTTTAATGTATATTGAGAATGTAAGCATTTGGTCTGTGCTATGAGTTGGAGATATCTTGCCTATTTTGTTATGTTTGTTTTTAACTCTGCTAATGGTGTATTTTTGACATGCAGAAGTGTTGATTTCATTTATATTTACTTTTAACTGTTAGCTTTTCCAAAATTTGAGTCACAGTTAAATAGTTATGATAGGCCCTGGGCCCAGAAGGGTGATGCGGCTGGGGCTTTGCCGGCCTCACTATGTCTGCCATTTTCAATTTTCAGAGTCTGTTGGCTGTAATCTTGCTGCTTATATGTACCTATGCTTATATCCGATTCTTGGCACCCAGCCTCCTGGACAGAAATAAAACTGGGTTGTTGGGTATATTTTGGAAGTGTGCCAGAATTGGTGAACGGAAGAGTCCTTATGTTGCAGTGTGCTGATCGTGATGGCCTTCAACATCCTTTTCATACAGTAGCTTGGAAAAATGCCAGAATTCTTCGGTCGCCATCATATTTAAATATGACAAAAAAGAACTGATCTGCCGAAAATAGTGGAAAGAATGGTTAACCCTTTTATCTCTGAACATTGAATGAGCTACACTTTCAGCTGCTGTTCTCTATTTTTGTTATTGGACCAATGTTCTATATAAATAATTAGGATGTAACATTTAATACTCAGAGTTGAAATGTGTCTGTAACAATCAACCTCAGTAATGTTGCTACAATATTACATTCTGCGCACGTCATTCTGTTGTGCTAGATACCAGTTTTTAGTGAGGTATCTTTAAGGCCCATAGTAGAAAACAAAATTGGTAAATTATTCAAGTTCCTTTCACTGTGATTTAGAAATGATAAATCTTTATAGAATGAGACCTTTAAAAAAAAAAAAAGAATGAGACCTTTTTTCGGACTAGCTTTTTTATTGGGGGGAAAAAAAAGGTTCAATTTGTGTTGGTAAGGATTGCATTCATATTTATAAGGATTGCATTCATATTTAATAATGCTGGCTTTCCTCTGGCCATACCATTTTGAGCATTAACCAGAGTACCTCTACTTTTAGCAATCTGTAGTTTATTACAGGTGTTTAAACTATTTAAAACAAGCTTATGTAGTTCTTAAGGAAGAAGATAGATGTGACTTAAGAGAAAATGTTAAGACTATTGGGAAAATGCTCCTATTTAACATAAAATAATTCAGAATACCTGACTGGTGTTATTATCTCTGAAACCTCTGGTTAAGTATGGATAAATGTCTTAAGCAAAAATTTGACCAGCTGTCATTCTCCAAATAAGACTACATACTTGGAGTAAAAAGAGCTAAGCAGAACAATTACAGAATGATAATCTTGGATGTGTTTTTCATTCTTTTTAGTGTTAGGTCTGTACATTTTTAATTACCCCAAAATACAAACTGTATTTTTGTTTTTTTAATAAAAATAAATAAATAGTTGTGATAAAATACTTTCCCAAGGTTATAATAAAAATCACCTTTGCTGTTTTCTAATACTTCTAAATTTCATTTTCTTACATTTAAATCTTTGATCCATTTGGATCTATTTGTTTAACTTGATACATAGCATCAGTATGGAATCTGCCTTATTTTTTCCAACTTGCTACCCAGTTTTCCCAATACTGTTTATTAAAAAGTCTTTCTTTACTGTTTGATTTGATGTGCAGTGTTCACAGTTCACTAAATTCCCATAGGTATTCACGTCTATCTCTGGACTTTCTTTCCTATTTGATTAGTCTGTCTTTTCATGAGCCAATCCTATAATTTAATGATTGATGCATTATAGTATTTTTACACTGGTAGGAGTTAGTACCTTTATTGTTCATTATCAGAATTTTCCAGATCATTCTTCTTTGATCATTTATTTTTTCCTGTGCACTTTAAAATTGGTTTATCTAGTTCCAGAAAATAATCCATATTTTTACTGTTTGTTCTTTGATAATTTAAAAATATCACACATTGCTTTATGATATTGTCTTCCCATTAAAGAACACAATACATCTTTACATTAATCTAAGTTAAATTGTCTTCACTGCAATATAATTGACACATAAAATTTAGTTAATAGTTTCAGGTGTACAACATAATAATTTGATATAGTTGCTTGGCCAAAAAGTTCGTTCAGGATTTTCCCATAAGATGGCTTTAGTAGCACTTAGTCTTCAGCTTCATTCAAAATATTTTGTTAGATTGTATTATGACAGCTGTCATATTGGCATGCATTTTTTAAAAAATTGGCAAATTTTTTGTAGCTGTTTTATTATTGACAATGGAAGAAAAGCAAAATTTTTAGCATATTATGCTTTGTTATTTCAAGAAAGGTAAAAACACAACTAAAACACACAAAAAAACGATTTTTGCAGTGTATGGAGAAGGTTCTCTGAGTGACCAAACATGTCAAAAGTGGTTTGTGAAGTTTCATGCTGGAAATTTTTCACTGCATGATGCTCCACAGTCAGGTAGACCAGTTGAAGTTGATAGCGATCAGATTGAGACATTAATCGAGAACAATCAACATTATACCATGTAGGAGATAGCCAACATACTCAACATATCCAAGCCTTGGTAATCGTTTGTACCAGCTTGGTTATGTTAATTGCTTCTGTGTTTGGGTTCCACATAAGTTAAGCAAAAAAAACTGAACTGAACATATAAGTAAGATGATTCAATATTTGTCTTTCTCTCATTATTTTATTTTGTCTTTCTCTCATTATTTCGCTCGGTATAGCACTCTCAAGGCCCAAATGACAGGATTTCCTTCTGTTTATGGCTAAATTATCATAAATATTTATTCGACATCTGCCTTGTCCATTCATCCACCAGCAGTAGACACCTCAGTTACTTCCATATCCATATCTTGGCTCTTGTGAATAATGCTGCAGTAAACATGAGCATGTCTTTTCAAGTTAATGTTTTTGTTTCCTTCAGAAAAGCACCCAGAAGTGGAATTGCTAGATCATATGATAGTTCTATTTTCAAGTTTTATTTTTATGTTTATTTTATACTGGAGTATAGTTGATTTACAGTGTGTGTTTCAGGTGTGCAGTTTTCGTGAACCTCCATACTGTTTTCCATAACAGCTACACCAGTTTACATTCACACCAACAACGCACAAGGGTTCTTTTTCTCCACATCCTCCCAAGTGAAGTTTCATATTCTTTGTATTAGAAAGATTCTCCTTTGGGTTCTGGGTATTTCTTAAGCCCTGAATATTTCATCTTTTGTTGTTATTGAAAGGGAGTCTACTCAACACATTATTTCATCATTGTTATTTTAATAGATTAATTTCTGTATAATAATCATTTTATATCAGACTACTTTGAATTCTCTTTAGTTGTCCATTTCATTTGCTGTCTCTTGGACTTTTTCAGGTATATGATCATACCATCTGCAAAATGGAGATAATTTAATTTTTTTTCCAATTTTTGTACCTTTAACTTTCTATAGTTTTTGAGGTATTAGGCAATTAATTAGACAGTGTTCATTTGTATCCAATGTAGTGGATTATTGTAGTGATTATTGTAGAAGTTTGATAGTTTGATAATGACAGTTTATCTAGTTTCTGACTTTAGGAGAAATATCTTAGATGTTTCTCCATTAAGAAATATGTTTGCCTTAGGACTGAGATACAATATGTCCAATCATACAAGTGAAGTTTTCATCAACTCTTATTCTGAGTGCTTTTTTTTTGTAAATCAAGGGTAGATTTATTTTTAGCAAATTTATTTTCTGTGCCTATGTGCATGCATGCTAAGTCGCTTCGGTCGTGTCCGAGGCTTTGCCATCCCATGGACTGGTGCCTGCAAGGCTCCTCTGTCCATGGACTTCTCCAGGCAAGAATACTGAAGTGGGCTGCCATGCTCTACTCCAGGGTATCTTCCCTTCTATGATTATATATAAATGAAATTTTTCCATGGATTTATTAATATGCTAAAATACAGGACTAAACGTTGTACTATTTAACTATTCAGACGTTCTTATACAGGAGGTGGGGAGGAACCTAATTTGATTATGACAATAATTCTCTTACTGTACTGTTTATTAATATTTTATTGTCTTTTTGAAGTGATATTCATAAATATAATTCATCTTTTTGCATTCTATCAGTTTTAGTATCAATGATTTATGAGATAATTTTTAAGTTTTCATTATTCTGAGAACTGAGACATTTTTCTGAGATCTGAGATAGTTTAAATAATGTTAGAATTACCTATTCTCTAAAGACTTCTCTGTGAAACTAGAAAATAGTACTTTTGGAGGGGTGGAGTAGATATTTGCAATACATATAACCAGCAATTAAGCTAGTTTGCAACCACTTCTGTCAGATTTCCCTCAATTCCGATACACAACTTCAGTATCTTACAGTGTTTAACCTTGATACTTTTAACTGTACTTTAGCTACTACAGCCTAAGTTATAAGTTTCAACAGAAATTGAGCTCAATAGAATTCCTAAACCTGCTGGGCTAAGTTTTGGTTGAATACTTTTTCCTGGGAATTTATCTATTTCTTTATTTATTTTTCATAGAGTTGTACAAAATAGTTCTATAATCCCTTTTGTTTTTGTGATTATTTCCATTTATTTTGTATCATTTTTTGACTGATATTTTTGGATTGGGAAGTAAATTAAAGTATCCTGTTTGTAGTGTATTTCTGTTTCTCCTTGTATAGTCTATGGGTTTTTACTTCATGAAAGTTAGATATTACCAAGTCACTTATTTGGTACCTAGGTATTCATTTCTTATATTCCTTTTGAATTCTTACCCTTAGCATTAAAAAAGAAGTCTTTTAAAATTGCTTTCTTATTTCAGTTCTGTATTCACTGATACCAAAATCACTGCCATGCTTTCTTTTTGTTAGTACTTGTTCATCCTTTTGTTTTTCTCTTTACTGAATTGCATCCACAACACACAGTAGTGGATGGGACTGGTGATAGAAGCAAGGCCTGATGCTGCAAAGGCAATATTTCGTAGGAACCTGAATGTTAGGTCCATGAATCGAGGCAAATTGGAAGTGGTCAAACAGGAGATGACAAGAGTGAACATTGACATTCTAGGAATCAGCGAACTAAGATGGATTGCAATGGGTGAATTTAACTCAGATGACCATTATATCTACTACTGTGGACAGGAATCCCTTAGAAGAAATGGAGTAGCCATCATAGTCAACAAAAGAGTCCGAAATGCAGTGCTTGGATGCAGTCTCAAAAATGACAGAATGATCTCTGTTCATTTCCAAGGCAAACCATTTAATATCACAGTAATCCAAGTCTATGCCCCTACCAGTAACCCTGAAGAAGCTGAAGTTGAACAGTTCTATGAAAACCTACAAGACCTTCTAGAACTAACACCACAAAAAGATGTCCTTTTCATTATAGGGGACTGGAATGCAAAAGTAGGAAGTCAAGAAACATCTAGAGTAACAGGCAAATTTGGCCTTGGAGTACAGAATGAAGCAGGGCAAAGGCTAACAGAGTTCTGCCAAGAGAACACACTGGTCATAGCAAACACCCTCTTCCAACAACACAAGAGAAGACTCTACACATGGACATCACCAGATGGTTGACACCAAAATCAGATTGATTATATTCTTTGCAGCCAAAGATGGAGAAGCTGTATACAGTCAGCAAAAACAAGACCAGGAGCTGACTGTGGCTCAGATCATGAACCCCTTATTGCCAAATTCAGACTGAAATTGAAGGTGGAGAAAACCACTAGACCATTAAGGTATGATCTAAATCAAATCCCTTATTACTATACAATGGAAGTGAGAAATAGATTTAAGGGACTAGATCTGATAGACAGAGTGCCTGATGAACTATGGACAGAGGTTTGTGACATTGTACAGAAGACAGGGATAAAGACCATCCCCAAAAAAAAGAAATGCAAAAAAGCAAAATGACTGTCTGAGGAGGCCTTACAAATAGCTGTGAAAAGAAGAGAAGCAAAAAGCAAAGGAGAAAAGGAAAGATATTCCCATTTGAATGCAGACTTCCAAAGAATAGCAAGGAGAAGTAAGAAAGCCTTCCTCAGCAACCAATGCAAAGAAATATAGGAAAACAACAGAATAGGAAAGACTAGAGGTCTCTTCAAGAGAAGTAGAGATACCAAGGGAACATTTCATGCAAAGATGGGCTCGATAAAGGACAGAAATGGTATGGACCTAACAGAAGTAGAAGATATTAAGAAGACGTGTCAAGAACACACAAAAGAACTGTACAAAAAAGATCTTCAAGACCCAGATAATCATGATGGTGTGATCATTCACCTAGAGCCAGACATCTTGGAATGGGAAGTCAAATGGGCCTTAAGAAGCATCACTATGAACAAAGCTAGTGGAAGTTATGGAATTCCAATTGGACTATTTCAAGTCCTGAAAGATGATGCTGTGAAAGTGCCGCACTCAATATGTCAGCAAATTTGGAAAACTCAGCAGTGGCCAAAGGACTGGAAAAGGTCAGTTTTCATTCCAATCCCAAAGAAAGGCAATGCCAAAGAATGCTCAAACTACCACACAATTGCACTCATCTCACACCTAGTGAAGTAATGCTTAAAATTCTCCAAGCCAGGCTTCAGCAATACGTGAACCATGAAATTCCAGATGTTCAAGCTGGTTTTAGAAAAGGCAGAGGAACAAGAGAACAAATTGCCAACATCTGCTGGATCATTGAAAAAGCAAGAGAGTTCCAGAAGAACATCTATTTCTGCTTTATTGACTATGCCAAAGCCTTTGACTGTGTGGATCACAAGAAACTGTGGAAAATTCTGAAAGAGATGGGAATATCAGACCACCTGACCTGCCTCTTGAGAAACCTATATGCAGGTCAGGAAGCAACAGTTAGAAGTGGACATGGAACAACAGACTGGATCCAAATAGGAAAAGAAGTACGTCAAGGCTGTATATTGTCACCCTGCTTATTTAACTTCTATGCAGAGTACATCATGAGAAACGCTGGGCTGGAAGAAGCACAAGCTGAAATCAAGATTTCCGGGAGAAATATCAATAACCTCAGATATGCAGATGACACCACCCTTATGGCAGAAAGTGAAGAGGAACTAAAGAGCCTCTTGATGAAAGTGAAAGAGGAGAATGAAAAAGTGGCTTAAAGCTCAACATTCAGAAACTAAGATCATGGCATCTGGTCCCATCACTTCATGACAAACAGATGGGGAAACAGTGGTTGACTTTATTTTTCTGGGCTCCAAAATTACTGCAGATGGTGATTGCAGCCATGAAATTAAAAGACGCTTACTCCTTGGAAGGAAAGTTATGACCAACCTAGCTAGCATATTAAAAAGCAGAGATATTACTATGCCAACAAGGGTCCGTCTAGTCAAGGCTATGGTTTTTCCACTGGTAATATATGGATGTGAAAGTTAGACTATAAAGAAAGCTGAGCGCCAAAGAATTGATGCTTTTGAACTGTGGTGTTGGAGAAGACTCTTGGGAGTCCCTTGGACTGCAAGGAGATCCAACCAATCCATCCTAAAGGAGATCAGTCCTGAGTGTTCATTGGTAGGACTGATGTTGAAGCTGAAACTCCAATACTTTGGCCACCTGATGCGAAGTGCTGACTCATTTGAAAAGACTCTGATGCTGGGAAAGATTGAGGGCAGGAGGAGAAAGGGACGACAGAGGATGAGATGGTTGGATAGCATTACCAACTCGATGGACATGGGTTTGGGTGGACTCAGGGAGTTGGTGATGGACAGGGAGACCTGGTGTGCAGCAGTTCATGGGGTCACAAAGAGTCCGACACAACTGAGTGACTGAACTGAATTGCATTACTTCTGGAGTGCCTTTTGTTTACAGCATAGGGCTCAGTTTTGCTTTACAATAGAAGTATGCCTTATAGCTTGCATACAAACCCCAAAAGTCACATTCTCTTATGTTCCACTGGCCAAAGCAAATTTCATGGCTGAGTCCAGATTCAAAGGGTTGGAAAGTTAACTCCATTCTTAGAGAGAAGTTGCAAAATATTGTTACTGTTTGGCCAAAGAATGGGATCTACTCCAGGCAATGAGGTGGACTGCCTGTGTGGGAATTAACTGGGGAGTGGAGAGAAATGCATGCCTGTAGGCTGATCTCCCTCTGAAGAAACTGTGCTGGAAAGAGATGTTTTTTGAACCTTATCTAAGAATCTGTGTGGGCTTCCCTTGTAGCTCAGTCAGTAAAGACCCTGCCTGCGGTGCAGGAGAGAAATGGGTTAGATCCATGGGTTGGGAAGATCCCCTGGAGAAGGAAATGGAAACCCAGTTCTGTATCCTTGCCTGGAAAATCTCATGGACAGAGAAGCCTGGTGGGCTGCAGTCAATGGGGTCGCAAAGAGTCAAGTACTACTGAGTGACTAACACTTAAGTATCCATGTGTGGACTGGGTAAAAAAAAAAAGTCTAATGTGACAGTTGTGAGTTCAGTTTTATTTGGAGTTTAGTGAGGACTACAGCCTGGGAGACAGCCTCTCAAATAGTCCTGAGGAACTGCTTTGAAAAGGTAGGGAGCTGAGGAGAGTCAGCATGTGATTTTGGTGAAGGGAGTCTGTGTAGACAAGCACACATCTTGGTAGAAGGTTACTGCAAATCACAAGGCACAGATATCTTAGTTAATGATTTTAGTGCTTTTCTAAGAGATCCAACCAGTCCATTCTGAAGGAAATCAGCCCTGGGATTTCTTTGGAAGGAATGATGCTAAAGCTGAAACTCCAGTACTTTGGCCAGCTCATGCGAAGTGTTGACTCATTGCAAAAGACTCTGATGCTGGGAGGGATTGGGGGCAGGAGGAGAAGGGGACGACAGAGGATGAGATGGCTGGATGGCATCACTGACTTGATGGACATGAGTCTGGGTGAACTCTGGGAGTTGGTGATGGACAGGGAGGCCTGGTGTGTTGCAATTCATGGGGTCACAAAGAGTTGGACACGACTGAGCGACTTGAACTGAACTGGACTGAAACATGAGAAGTTACAAGAAATTGGGATTCATAAAATTTTCTCCCAAAAATAACTATCTGACATTTGTTCCTTGCCCTTTCTTCTCACTCTAAGCAACAGAGCATAGCTTTGGCCTAAGTTAAATAAGAGAAGAGCTGACCATCAGAATGATGTTTCTGGTGGTTGGAAATGGCTGCATGACTGTACAATCTAGCCAAGGGAATTAAAGGAGCCTCTCCACAACAGAAAGGGGAGTTTAACAGAGCACAAAGACTGAAAAAGAGAAAGAAGAAGCAGAGGTGGAAGACACAAGAGTGAAGGGGGCATAACTAATGGAGCAAGGTACTCAAGGAAGTTGAAAGGGTTGGAGTCAATAAAGCCTGGATTTGAAGGGAAGGAAACAAATTTCATCCTTCAGAAACAGAGGAAAGGTGTTAAGAATGGGTTTGAACATAGGTGATTGTACACAGAGGAGTCTGGAAAGCTGATAACCTTAGTTTTTTTTAAATGAAGTAAAATGAAGTAGGAGCAAGTGTGTCTGGTGAGAACGAGGACGGCGTGAACAGTGAGGAAGGTTTAGAATGTTCATTGAAATACTAAAGTTGAATTTGACTCAAGATAAAAATAAATTACCTTTTTCTGTACTAGCAGCAAGTTGTAAAAGAGAAAAAAATAACAATGGGTCAGCTGAAAAACTTTATACAAAGACATTAAACTGTATCTGTTTTTAGACAGAAAGATTTAATATCATAAAAACATGAATTCTCCTGAAATTAAGCAAATGTAATACAATTCTGATTTAAATGTGAATAAGATGGGTGGATAAAGTGATCTTAAGGGTTATTGAAATCCTGTAAATAAGACTAGGAAAGAATTACTTGCTTCATATGACTGAAGCATATTATGACCTCCTTTTTGGCTCTGGTTTGAGCTTAGAAAGAGACCAGCCAGAAAACAGATTAAAAGGTCAGAAATAGATCTCAGTACACGCAGATATTTGACATAAAACAAAAATGGTATTTCAGTAGCAAGGGAATAGATGGGTTATTTTTACAATGGTGCTAACTCAACAACCTAGTCATCTGGAAAAAAGTATATCAGATAACTTCCAGATTGAGTAAAGAAAAGAAAGAAGAAAATAATAGATTTTATTTTCTTTTAATTTTTTTTAATTTAAATTTATTTATTTTAATTGGAGGCTAATTACTTTACAATAGTGTATTGGTTCTGCCACATGTCAACATGAATCTGCCATGGGCATACACATGTTTCCCATCCTGAACCCCCCTCCGACCTCCCTCCCCCGTACCATCCCTCCAGGTCATCCCAGTGCACCAGCCCCAAGGATCCTGTATCGAACCTGGACTGGCGATTCATTTCTTATATGATATTATACATGTTTCCATGCCATTCCCCCAAATCATCCCACCCTCTCCCTCTCCCACAGAGTCCAAGAGACTGTTCTAGACATCTGTGTCTCTTTTGCTATCTCACATACAGGGTTATCATTACCATCTTTCTAAATTCCATATATATGCGTTAGTATACTGTATTGGTGTCTTTCTGACTTACTTCACTCTGTATAATAGGCTCCAGTTTCATTCACCAAATGGATTAAAGATCTAAACATAAGACCAGAAATTATAAAACTCTTAGAGGAGAATATAGGCAAAACACTCTCTGACATACATCACAGCAGGATCCTCTATGACTCACCTCCCAGAATATTGGAAATAAAAGCAAAAATAAACAAATGGGACCTAATTAAAATTAAACGCTTCTGCGCAACAAAGGAAACTATAAGCAAGGTGAAAAGACAGCCTTCAGAATGGGAGAAAATAATAGCCAATGAAGCAACTGACAAACAACTAATCTCAAAAATATACAAGCAACTCATACAGCTCAATTCCAGAAAAATTAACGACCCAATCAAAACATGGGCCAAAGAATTAAACAGACATTTCTCCAAAGAAGACATACAGATGGCTAACAAACACATGAAAAGATGCTCAATATCACTCATTATTGGAGAAATGCAAATCAAAACCACAATGAGGTACCATTTCACGCCAGTCAGAATGGCTGTGATCCAAAAGTCTACAAGGAATAAATGCTGGAGAGGGTGTGGAGAAAAGGGAACCCTCTTACACTGTTGGTGGGAATGCAAACTAGTACAGCCATTATGGAGAACAGTGTGGAGATTCCTTAAAAAAACTGGAAATAGAACTGCCTTATGACCCAGCAATCCCACTGCTGGGCATACACACCGAGGAAACCAGAATTGAAAGAGACATGTGTACCCCAATGTTCATCGCAGCACTGTTTATAATAGCCAGGACATGGAAGCAACCTAGATGTCCATCAGCAGATGAATGGATAAGAAAGCTGTGGTACATATACACGATGGAGTATTACTCAGCCATTAAAAAGAATACATTTGAATCAGTTCTAATGAGGTGGATGAAACTGGAGCCTATTGTAGAGTGAAATAATAGATTTTATATACATGCAAGTATCACTTAGGTTATAGATTAACTAGGAAGCTGTAAAGGAAAAGAGACTCATTTTAAAATTTAATCTATTTACAAAAGATTAAATGTAAATTAGAAAGAAATGAATATTGTGCTTCAATAAACTTTAAAGAAGAGAATAATAACTTAAGGGAAATTATTTGATATACATAGTAGAGAAGATCTAAACTATACAAGATTGCAGGGAGAAATATCAATAACCTCAGATATGCAGATGACACCACCCTTATGGCAGAAAGCAAAAAGGAACTAAAGAGCCTGTTGATGAAAGTGAAAGAGGAGAGTGAAAACGCTGGCTGAAAATGCAACATTCAGAAAACTAAGATCATGGCATCTGGTCCCATCACTTCATGACAAACAGATGGGGAAATGATGGAAACAGTGACAGACTATTTTCTTGGGCTCCAAAATCACCACAGATGGTGACTGCAGCCATGAAATTAAAAGACACTTGCTCTTTGGAAGAAAAGCTATGACCAACCTAGACAGCATATTAAAAAGCAGAGACATTACTTTGCCAACAAAGCTCCACCTAGTCAAAGCTGTGGTTTTTCCAGTGGTCATGTATGGATGTGAGAGTTGGACTATAAAGAAAGCTGAGTACTGAAGAATTGATGCTTTTGAACCGTGTTGTGGGAAAAGACTCTTGAGAGTCCCTTGGACTGCAAGGAGATCAAATCAGTCCATTCTAAAGGAAATCAGTCCTGAATATCATTGGAAGGGCTGATTCTGAAGCTGAAGCTCCAATACTTTGGCCACCTGATGAGAGGAACTAACCCCTTAGAAAAGACCCTGATGCTGGGCAAGACTGAAGGCAGGAGGAGGAGGGGGCGACAGAGGATGAGATTGTTGGATGGCTTCATGACTTGATAGACATGAGTTTGAGCAAGCTCTGGGAGTTGGTGATGGACAGGGAAGCCTGGTGTGCTGCAGCCCATGGGGTCGCAAAGAGTCAAACACAACTGAGCGACTGAACTGAACTGAAACTGTACAAAAGTGCTCACCAATGAAGGATAACGTAAATAACCACAAAGGAAAACACAAAGGAAAATGGGCAAATGAGATTTGGAGAAAACAAATCCAAGTGGCCAGTGAATGTGAGCTCTTGTTCAACCTTGCTAGGAGTTAGGGAAATAAACAATGACATAGCCCCTCAAAGCCATTAGATGACCAAAAGCTGAGAGTGAAAATACCTGTTATGAAGAAAACTGGGTACTCTAATGTATGTGGAAATGGCCATTGTTTCAGCCGTTTTGAAAAGAAATATGTTATTAGCCATTGAAGTTGATAACACATTTACTTACACCACTCTTAGGAATCTACTCCATGGGAATAAAATCACTAGATTAGGTATATATGAGATTATGTTTATTGTACACTGTACTAGTCAGACTGAAAACAAAGTGAATGACCCTCAGGAGGTAAATGATTTAAGTATTTATGGCATAACCATATCAGGTATTATGCAGCCGTTGAAAGAAAGAAATTGGGTTCTTATGAAGCATTTCCCCTGGTAGGCTCTCAGGCTCACAACAACGAGATGAAGTAGGTAGTAATGCTGTTACAGGTTACAATGTTACAAAGTTACCCAAGGCCTCAGTGAACCCTGTTCAATACTCTGTATTTTCTCTTTATGCCAGTTGACTTGGAGAGATTTTCATAATATTGTTCAGTATGAAAATCTTCAGTTCAGTTCAGTTGCTCAGTCGTGTCTGACTCTTTGCAACCCCATGGACTGCAGCATGCCAGGCTTCCCTGTCCATCACTAATTCCTGGAGCCTGCTCAAACTCATGTCCATCAAATTGGTGATGCCATCCAGCCATCTCATCCTCTGTCGTCCCCTTCTCCTCCTGCCCTCAGTCTTTGCCAGCATCAGGGTCTGACAGTGGAGGTTCATTTTCAACGTTAGGAACTTTTTAAGGACAGTCAGGAACCAGTTGATATTTTCATGGACCTAGTTTTGATGTGACTTTCAACCTCAAGTTACTTTGATCTTTTTGGTTTATGTTTCTTAAATTAAGTTGCTTTGAAAACAACTACATATTTAGAGCCTAGGAGTGGGCTGATGATGTCGTCATTTATGAACTGCCCTTGAACATTGGTCTGTTATCCCCACACTCTCCTCCAGTTTTTCCTTCCTGCCTTGATGGGACTAGTCCTAGAAAAAGGCTTTTTTAAGCCATAGTCCTAGACATATCAGTCCATGTTCCTCTTTGGGGATCTCCCACCTCAAAATATGAACCCTTAAATACTAGTTTCTTAACCTTTTATTTATAGTTTGTGTGAGAGTTGAATAGTTTCCCATATCCTGGGCTAAAAGCATACACTTTGAAATGTGTTTTCTCCCATGATATCCACAAAATATAATTAAACTTGTGTGTTAACTCATGGAATGGGAGACAAATTGGAATTTTAGGATATACTTCTTTCTCCTTTAATGCAGATATTGTGCTTGCCTTACACTATCTAGTTAAAGTGACATTAAGACAAAGTGTTTTATATAATTAGCTCTTTTTATTCATTTAGGATATTTTAAGAGGAATAGGCTTTGAAAATTATAGATATTAAATAATAACCACAAAAGACTTCAGCATGAGGGATGATTAATGCTTGAGAGATTCCAAGACAGGTAAGTATATTATCCCATGGATAACTAACTTTTATTTCTTAATATAACAGTAACATTTCTTAATGATGCTACATGTTCATTTTTAGTTACATAAAAGTCTAGTCACACTTGCTTTAAATCAGAAAGAAATATATTCCAGATAGTCTCCTTAAGGGAAAATATGGTTTCATTCAGTTAAATACTATAAATATAGTCAAGAATTACAGAAAAGTCAATACTATTTAATGTTATTTGAAATAAAAGTCATATTATGGAACTAGACTTAAATAAGAAGCACTATACAAAATATAATTTTAGATATTTACTATAAAATATATATTTACTATATTTACTATAAAATATAGTATTTACTATAAAATATTATTTTTACTATATTTACTATAAAATATTTACTATATTTACTATAAAATATATAAAAAATTGAAAGGAAATATATCAAAATATTGAAAGATTTTATCTTTGAAAAACATGCTGATTTTTTTTTCTGCTTAATCTTAAAATAACTAATAGTAGAATTAGTTTAATTTCTGGTTTATCACTTACAGTCTTAAGTGAAAGTAAAGTTAATAAAATACTGACCTATGAAGAATATTAAAATTTAACTTTTAGTTGCTTTTAGATGATTCATTAGAAAAACCTATAGAGCAAACAGTCTCTAAGAGACAAATATTTTTAAAGCTTCTCAGTTACCTAGGGACAAAACTGGGGCTTTACTTCAGTTCCCTTGATTAATACATTTATAATTAAATTAAGCTTTCTTCTTAAAAATATACATGGTATGTTCAGGCAGGATGCATACAGAGACATACAGAATCTGAGTAATTCTACAGGATAAATAAATAATTCAGTCTTTTCATCACAGGAAAAGCAAAGAAAAGGGGAGTGGCTATTATAGATTTTAAAAGGATTAAATTATATTTCAGTTAGTACTCTGTAAGATACTTATTTGGATTCTAATAAAAAGTCAAAGCCAGAGATTTGGGTCAGACAGGTACATTGGACATGGATGTTTCCATGTGCCATTAGGGAATAATTGTAATTTTTGTTAGTTATTAATATAATGGTGATTTTGGTTATTTTTTAAGGCCCTATTTGTTATAGTTTATTGTATATTATTGTGTGTGTGGAGGAAGTAACTTCCTTGGGTTTATGCATGACGTTGTACGGTATCTATAATACAGTTTGACTGCAAAAAAATGAAAAAATGTGAGCAAATATGAGAGAAGAAAACAATTTATCAATTGTCAATTATTTCTGATTTCTCAAACCATCTTCAGTTTATAGTGAGGATCATTTTCTGATGCTGCAGCTTATTCCAAAGGATAATTCTAAAATAGGACTCATACCTCGCTTTTCTCCTTGCTGAAGTTACTGAGGGAACAGGCTGATGTCCAAAGTGGGCCACCGTGAGGGAGTAACTGAATTTTAGCTGCTCTTGAAGAGAGGTTTCCACTAATCTCAGTGAAGGTGCTGCTACTTGAAGGTAGACCTTACCTCCAGAAATGATCAATGACACTTCTTATGGTGACATACTTATTAACTAGTCATTTGTTTGCCTTTAATCAGCCCCACAGGAAATGGTCTAATATGGTTGAACCCAGAATGTAGTTTATACCAGCCTTTATAAGGCATTTCTTTAACCAAATGGTAAACTATTCCCTTAATAGGCATTCCATCTAAAATTATAGATTTGTTTTCCATGGACTTCCGAGCCCTACATTCCAAGACCGTGGCCGTGGACTCCAGGCATGACTACTCCATTCTTTTATTATTGTTATGTTGTCTTGTGGACAGATCTGTTGGACTCACTGTGAAGCAGATTATTAGTTTTTATTTTTCTGATTTTTTTTGATCTTTCATCAGCCTTTGACTCCTGGGGTGGGAATCAGTTATGAGATAAAATGCAGCGCCTGTTACAGATGTTTGTGCGGAAACAGGGGTTGAGCAGTGGAAATAGTCTCTTGTGGCCTAAGAAAAAATTTAGGACTGCATAGGAAATAGGAATGTGTTCCAGACTTTTCTGGATAAATGGGTTACATTTTTTTCTCAGCCTCAAAAAAAAAAAGACCTCTTCAGATGATATATTGAGTTTGTTATCAGGAACCAGGAGTGACCTTAGAAGACTCTTGGTTCTACTCTCTGATCTCTTTCAGAAAAAAAAAGAAAATGACTTCAGATCAATGATTCCAAAACTAAAGTCATTAACCTAGTTGGTAGCTGAAATGAAGTCGCTCAGTCGTGTCCGACTCTTCACCACCCCATGGACTGCAGCCTACCAGGCTCCTCCATCCATGGGATTTCCCAGGCAGGAGTACTGGAGTGGGGTGCCATTGCCTTCTCCACGAGTTGGTAGCTGACAGCCCTGTAATCAGCTTTCCTCAAATGCATTGCTGCCTAGGATGCTCCCTTCTGGTACAGAGGATGTGAGATTTACGCCCAGAGACTCTTCAGATCAGGATGGTTAACTGAGCACACATGGCTACTCCCCAAAGCCCCACCTTCACCTCCAGGATGCTCCCTGGTGGGGTGGAGATTGATTGGGACAGGTTGTAGGAAATAGAGAACTTATGTTCTTTGAAAATCTGAGTAGTAATATGAGTTAATTTTTATTCTAATACAATAACTTTTTAGCAATTTGGTTATGCATATACTGGTCCTAGCAAAGTAATGCTCAAAATTCTCCAAGTCAGGCTTCAACAGTATGTGAACTGTGAACTTCTACATGCTCAAGTTGGATTTAGAAAAGGCAGAGGAACCAGATATCAAATTGCCAACATCTGCTGGATCATCAAAAAAGCAAGAGAGTTCCAGAGAAACATCTATTTCTGCTTTATTGACTATGCCAAAGCCTTTGACTGTGTGGAACACAACAAACTGGAAAATTCTTCAAGAGATAGGAATACCAGACCACCTTACCTGCCTCCTGAGAAATCTGTATGCAGATCAGGAAGCAACAGTTAGAACTGGACATAGAAAACAGACTGGTTCCAAATGGGAAAGGAGTATGTCAAGGCTGTATATTGTCACCCTGCTTATTTAAATTATATGCAGAGTGCATCATGAGAAATTCTGGGCTGGATGAAGCACAAGCTGGAATCAAGATTGCTGGGACAAATATCAATAACCTCAGATATGCAGATGACACCACCCTTATGGCAGAACTAAAGAGCCTCTTGATGAAAGTGAAAGAGGAGAGTGAAAAAGTTGGCTTAAAACTCAACATTCAGAAAACAAAGATCATGGCATCTGGTCCCATCACTTCATGGCAAATAGATGGAGAAATACTGGAAAAAGTGACAGACTTTATTTTGGGGGGTTCCAAAATCACTGCAGATAGCAACTTCAGCCATGAAATTAAAAGACGCTTGCTCCTTGGAAGAAGAGCTATGACCAACCTAGACAGCATATTAAAATCAGAGATATTACTTTGCCAACAAAGGTCCATCTAGTCAAAGATATGGTTTTTCCAGTAGTCATTTATGAGAGTTGGACTATAAAGAAAGCTGAGCACAGAAGAATTGATGATTTTGAACTGTGGTGTTGGAGAAGACTCTTGAGAGTCCCTTGGACTGCAAAGAGATCCAACCAGTCCATCCTAAAGGAAATCAGTCCTGAATATACATTGGAAGGACTGATGCTGAAGCTGAAACTCCAGTACTTTGGCCACCTCATGCGAAGAGTTGACTCATTGGAAAAGACTCTGATGCTGGGAGGGATTGAAGGTGGGAGAAGAAAGGGATGACCGAGGATAAGATGTTTGGATGGCATCACCGACTCAACAGACATGAGTTTGAGTGATCTCCAAGAGTTGGTGATGGACAGGAAGGCCTGGCGTGCTATAGTCCATGGGGTTGCAAAGAGTCAGACATGACTGAGCAATTGAACTGAACTGAACAGAACCGATGTTGGTCCCATGATAGCTTTCTGTTTAAGCAGAATATTCTTCTCAACCACCCTAGGCAATGAATTAGTTGGGAAAAAATGGAGTGAAAGTCTTGTGAAGAAAAAGAAGCCATAAATGTGGAATATATACAGAAGAAACAATTATAATTTAAACTTTATGAATCTTTATGAATTAAACTTTATGAATAAAGTTTAAATCTTTATGAACTAAACTTTATGAATAAAGAAGCCTTGGAAAAGAAAATAGAATTGCTAATAGAGCCACAAAGGCAACACCTGAGAGAAACATGTTGGACAGTAATCTCTCTCCCATTTAGAACTGCAGTAAGGCAGGAGGGCTTTATGCGTTTTGATTTCTCCATCAGTAAAATTGAAAGGATCATGTCCCCATGATCACTTAACAAAATACCAGGGAAATAATTATTTAAGTCTTGTTTAAGGTTTATTGGTAATAAACACAATCCAAACTTAAATTCTGATGGACATATCTGAGGAATGCTATGGATTTTTCTTGCTTAAGATGTTGGGCTCATGGGAGCAATTTCTAAGGAAACATTTTAATGAAAATTTCTTATCTGGAATACAATGATGATAGATTTATCATTTTAAGTAGTCACCTATTTATCTAGATATTTGAGAGTAAATTTTTCTATTTCACTAGAAATAAAAGAATAAAAGTTCTTAGACAAGCAAATAGAACGTAAGCAGAAGAGTGCATTATATTAAATATGAGCCAGACTGTCCCAATGTTGAAACAGATTACTGTATCATGTTGAGATAGACATCATCCAACTGCTGTGTTTTTTAACTTTAGGATTTGGTTCCTGTTAGGTCACCCAGGGGATATCAAGTTCTACAAAGTTTTGCCTTGCCCTGTGATTTACAAATCTGAGACCTTGACTAGAGAGAATTCACAATTGTCTCTAGTGTATTTATAACTTCCTTTGGTTTTCATCCATTTGGCACATCTTAAGTTCCCATTAGGCACTAGGTACTCAGCTAGGAATTGGGCATGCTAATGAAAAGACATCATTTTTTTTTTTAACTTTTCTATTGGAGTACAGTAAATTAACAATATGGTGTTCATTTCAGATGTACAGCAAATTAAGTCAGTATACATATAAATGTTTCTATTTTTCAAATTCTTTTCCCAAGTATGTTGTTACATTGAGCAGAATTACCTGTGCTATACAGCACATCCTTGTTGGTTATCTATTTTATATATAGCAGTGTGTACATGTCCATCTCAAACTTGCTAACTAAAACATCACTTCTGTCATTTGAGTGAGAATACATAAATGCAAACCATTCATTACAACTAAGTGTATCTTATTAGGGACACATACATAAAATGTAATGGGAGGATAGGGGAAAGTGCTCCTAAATCAGTCATGTAGATTATGACTAGTTCCTTGGCCACTAATTGTGTATCCTTGGTTTTGCATTTTCAGAAAGAATATGTAGGAATTTTAACAAATCATATTTACCAAGCTCCAGTATGTGTGTCTGGAGAAGGCAACGGCACCCCACTCCAGTACCCTTGCCTGGAAAATCCTATGGATGGAGGAGCCTGGTGGGCTGCAGTCCATGGGGTCGCTAGGAGTCGGACATGACTGAACGACTTCACTTTCACTTTTCACTTTCATGCATTGGAGAAGGAAATGGCAACCCACTCCAGTGTTCTTGCCTGGAGAATCCCAGGGACGGAGGAGCCTGGTGGGCTGCCATCTATGGGGTCGCACAGAGTCGGACACGACTGAAATGACTTAGCAGTATGTGTGTGTATATATTTTGTGTGTGTGTATATTTTTTAAACCAATCATTCTTAGGATTAGGATTGCACCTTGTAAATCTTTTTCAGCCATCATTTAGAAAAGGTAGCATGAGAGGTCTTGAAAAAACAAGACTCTAGTATCTACGGAGGAACCATTCAGTTGGGCTCACAGCTACTGACGGAGACTGGTAATAGTTTAGTGAACCTGATAACTTCAGGTTATTTTTTCCTGAATAAAAAACCCTGAAGTTATCTGATTCACTTGGCCACAGTTAGTAGCCAAGATGTTAACTAATGATTTATAGTGAAGTAACAATTTTTTTCTTTTCTTTGCAAGATATTTACTTTAAAAACTTAGTTCTGCATTTCAACAGAGAGATGAATCTTTGTTCCAGTGTCATAAGAGGATGCCTCTTAAATTGAATCTAATTTATGCCTTATGTTGGAATTCTGGTACTTGAAAGAAAAAAACTCAATGATTAAATTTATTATAAATTTTAACACTTCTTGAGGTAGTAATTATTTTATTTAGGTACTTCCAATTACTATATTTCATTAGATATTTCTGAGCAGATGTTTTTGGTTCTCAGCTAGACAGATTTTTTAGAATGTACAATATAATGGAAAGACTTTCATAGGCTAAAAAGATAATAAAACTTATATTCATTGAGTGCACACCAATTAACAGATGTGGTTCTAATAGTGATGAGCATTTCTAGTTTTGGAGCTATCATAAATAGTGATGCTGTAAATATTCTTGTCTCTTGGTACACATGCACATAAATTTTTGTTATGAATGTGATTTCCATATCTTATGATAGGAAAATATTTAGCTCTAGGTAATAGCACCTAACATCTTTCTAAATGATTGCACCAATTTTCCTCCCACTTGTAGCATATGAGAGTTCCAGTTGTGCATTATCCTAACCAATATTTGGTGTTCTCCCAAGTCTGGTGGGTGTCTAGTGGTATCTTATTTTGATCTTAATTTGCACTTCATAGTGACTGGTAATGATGAGCATATTTGCATATATTTATAAATCCTCTTTTGTAAAAGGCCCACTTAGATATCCTCTTTTGTAAATTGCCCATTAAAATTTTTAGCATTTTAAAAATTGGGTTATCTTTTTCTTACGGAAGTTATGTTTATGTGTGAGTCCTGTTTAAGATATATGTATTGCAATTACCTTTTCCTATGATATGTTTCACATCTTCATTCTTAGTATCATTTCATGAAAAGAAGGTCTTTCTTTTAATTTGATACTATTACTTAGTCTTGTTTATGGATATCCTTTTTGTGTTCTGTTTAAGAAATATTTGCCTATGCAGGGTTATGAAAACATACAAATATTGGCAGGTTTTATTAAATACTTTGATGTTGTTTCTATTGCCTTTTAGCTTTCATCAATTCTTTTCAAAGGCAGTTGTAAATACGATTGATCTTTTGAGGATGATTTATAATCTCTTTTCCTCTGCTGTTCTGAGATCTTCTGTTTGGTTTTCAGCAGTTTTACCAATAGGTGCTTAGATGTGATTTTATTGGGCTTTATCTAGCTTGGTATTCATGGAGGATCTTGAATCTGTGGCTTGATGATTTTCATCAGTTTTGGAAAATCCTCTATTATCTATTCAAATATCACTTATGCCCTATTGTCTATATCTTCTCCTGAAACTCTTAATTTCACCTATAATAGATATTTTCCTCTTATAAGTCTGTTACATTTTTCATCTTTTTAAGATTTGAAGATTTAGTCTGGATATTTTTTGTGGTCCAATCTTTCTCTTCACTATTCCTCTATTTGTTGTTGTGGTTTAGTTGCTAAATTGTATCTCTTTTGCAACCCCATGGACTAGACCCCACCAGGCTCGTCTGTCCACAGGATTTCCCGGGCAAGAATTACTGGAGTGGGTTGCCATTCCCTTCTCCAGGGGATCTTCCTGGACCAAGGATCAAACCCACATCTCCTGCATTGGCAGGCAGACTACCATTGAGCCACCAGGGAAGCCATTCCTCTTATTATTTGTGTCTAATCTGCATTCAGTCTATCTGAGTTCTTAATTTTAGTTATTGCCTTTTTCAGTTCTAAAGTTTCTATATGATTTAAAACAAAGATTCTGTGTGGATTTCTATTTTTTACCTTATTAATCAGAGTTATTTTATAATCTGTGTCTGGAACTCTTGTAGATCAACTTATTTTTCCCATTTTTCTCTTAGTCTTTGGTCTTTGTCTTCAGAATATGTGTGGCAGTAATTAATCGAATCTCTGACATTGTGATTTGAAAATTTTAGGAGTAATTCGAGACTCTAGATGGTGCTTTTGCAGTCTGCTAGACTAGGCAATGGCACCCCAATCCAGTACTCTTGCCTGGAAAATCCTATGGATGGAGGAGCCTGGTGGGCTGCAGTCCATGGAGTCGCTAAGAGTCGGACACAACTGAGCGACTTCACTTTCACTTTTCACTTTCATGCATTGGAGAAGGAAATGGCAACCCACTCCAGTATTCTTGCCTGGAGAATCCCAGGGACGGGGGAGCCTGGTGGGCTGCCGTCTATGGGGTCGCACAGAGTCAGACACGACTGAAGCGACTTAGCAACAGCAGCAGCAGCAGACTAGGAAAGACTACATAATGTTTTGAGCTAATCAAGACTAGGTTTAGTCTTTGTGAGAGCTGATTTACTTTCACTTTATTTATGATTTATTCTGGTTATTCCTGCAATGTAGCACTTCAGCAGTTCCAACTCCCAAACTCTGTGAAATGAATGAAAGCTTCTCAGCCTCTTGGCTGTTGCTTACAAACTGGCAAAAGCCTCAAAGTGGACATGCTGCACAAAACATGGGGTTCACTTTTTAGCATTTATATTCAAATAAGGATCTTGGTCCCTTGAGTCTTGACTGCCTTGATAGTTTTTGGATACTTCTGGTCAATTTTTTAAGATTTTATCCAAATTTTATACTTATTTTCATGGGGAAAGTTGATGTAATGTAAATTAGTCTCCTATAATTGGAAGTGGAAATAGCTTGTTGTTATTTGCTCAAGAAGTATTAATATTTTTAGTGCCTACTGTATCCCAGGTACTATTATCCTAGGCACTGGTAAATAATGGGGGTTTTCTTTGTTTTTTTTTTAAGTTATTTATTTATTTTGGCTGCACTGGGCCTTTCTCACTGTGCATGGGCTTTCTCTAGTCATGGCCAGTAGGACGGTATGCGGGCTTCTCATTGTGGTGGCTTCTCTTGTTTGCGAGCACAGGCTCTAGGGACACAGGCTCAGTAGTTGTGCACATGGGCTTAGCTGCTCTGTGTCATATGGATCTTCCTGGACCAGGGATCAAATACGTGTCCCCTGAGTTGGCAGGCGGATTCTTTTCCACTGTACCATCAGGGAAGTCCAATAATGTTTAAGTGCTATTAAAAGTTACTCTTTTCATGGATCTCAAATTCTAGAGAAGACAGATAAAATCAAAACAAATAAGGTAATTTCAAGTAGTGATACAGGCTATGAAGGAAATACACAGTGTGATGTATAAAAGAGTGGCTGGTTATAGAGAGAAGGCTGCTTTAGGAGACAGTCATGAGAGTCATCTCCAAAGAGGGGACACTTGAACTGAGACGTGCAAGATGTGAAGGAGACAGCCAAGTGAAAAAGTGGGAAAAGCAGAGGAGATGGGAGGTGAGAGGGGTCCTGAAGTGCACAGGTAAGTGTGACTAGGACTTAGTGAGAAAAGGAATCACCTGTGCAAGGTAAAATTGAAGAGGAGGTAATCTAAGTAACAGCTAGCAAACTGTATATAATGGGAGGAGAGAGAATACAAGTAGGAGAACTGAAAATGACTCCTAAGTGTGATTTTATTAACAGCCACTAGTTCTGAAGTGACTTAGCATAGCATAGCATAGTTACCATTTACTGAGTTGGAGAAGACCAGAGGAGGAACTTATTTGGAGAATAGGTGTCAAGAGTCCTGTTGTTGACATGTTAAAGTTGAGGTGCCTGTTAGGCCTCCAAGGCAGAGCATGTACATTTGGGATACTGGCAGGAGGATGATATGAGAGCAGTGCAAATGGATAAGCTCCTCTGAAGAATGAGTGCAGAGAAAGAAAAGAAGCTGCATCAGACCCTGGGTGACAACAGTATTTAGATTCATCAGAAGACTAGGAGCAGTTAGAGACACAGGAGGGAAACCAGCGTCATACAATAGTGTTTCAGTTCTTATGAATGCACTAAAAATTAAGGCCTAAGAAATGTCCCTTGAATTTGACGATGCAGGAACATTGGTGACTGGCAGGAACAGGCATCTTAAGAGTGGCAGGAATATCCCTGTAATAGAAGCCAGGCTGGAGTTATGCTGAAGAGCAAAGGGGGCCTCCAATTCTAGCAAAAGGAGGACTGAACTGATACGTGACTCATCACTCTCTAAACACACAGCCATGAAAAAAAAACCAAAACTGCCGTATACTAATGCAGAGGTGGACCACCAATGACCCAAAGGCCAAATCTGGCTAGTGACCTATTTAGTGTGTTTCAGGAGATAGCAATGTTTGCTACATTAAACACACACACACACACACACACACACACACACACACACAGCCATGCTAAATTCAAATAACAAATTGAAATGTAGAGTGGCCTCACAAGAAAGGTACCTCACCTGGTATCTCCCTCCAAAGAAGCAACTGAAAGCTAGAGTTGTATGCAGAGCGGCTGACATCAAGAAGGGGTGGGTACAAGTGGGGCAAGAAGGGTGGGGTCATCTCAGCCAGAAAGAGACCCTAAGCTTAGTAGCTCAGGCTGTGATTCACTCACATTAATAGGAGGGGTGGTGTTGGTCTTATGCACTGGAGGAAATGGGAGCTGAGATCCATGCATAAAACTGAGATAATGCAGTTGTTGTATCTATGTTCTGTTGTACTTTACCCTAGGTAGATTCACTCTTTTCTGGTCTCTTTAGACTTGTAGAGTCGATCTCAGTTGTTAGATCAGGCTGGAATCAGGTTAGGAATCTGTAATGTTGACTGTAGATTATGTGTGTTGAACTTCCCTGTCCATAAAGACTGAGTAATCCTACATCTGAATAAGTAGTAATGTCCCAGAAATTGAACTCTTTCTGGAACTGAGCTAGGCATTCTCCTGGGAAATAATTGATGGGCCCCCAGTAACTGCTTTTAATTAGAAGCTGATCCTTTAAAAGGAGATGATCAATTTAGCTCAATTGCAAGTAGTACATTAGGTGGAGGAGGGATCATAGGAGGAACTCTCGGAAGCCAATGATATGATTTAAAGCATCTAGCTCCTTTGGTTTACGTCATAGGTTATCCATAAATTGCCTCTTGCATGAATAATTCTAATTCTCTATTACAACATGTAAATTAAAAAAATTTTAAAGGTAAACAGTGAAAATACTGTCCAAAATATTTTACTCAAGGTCAAGCAAGGCCTGATAAAGAAGCTAAAACTGTACTAGCTAAAACTTTATTAAAACTAGTAGCTAATTCCTAAACAAGGACCCCGTAACATAATCATGGTTTCTTCAGATCAGATCAGATCAGTCACTCAGTCGTGTCCGACTCTGCAACTCCATGAATCGCAGCACGCCAGGCCTCCCTGTCCATCACCAACTCCCGGAGTTCACTCAGGCTCACGTCCATTGAGTCAGTGATGCCATCCAGCCATCTCATCCTCTGTTGTCCCCTTCTCCTCCTGCCCCCAATCCCTCCCAGCATCAGACTCTTTTCCAATGAGTCAACTCTTCGCATGAGGTGGCCAAAGTACTGGAGTTTCAGCTTCAGCATCATTCCTTCCAAAGAAATCCCAGGGCTGATTTCCTTCAGAATGGACTGGTTGGATCTCCTTGCAGTCCAAGGGACTCTCAAGAGTCTTCTCCAACACCACAGTTTAAGAGCATCAATTCTTCGGCACTCAGCCTTCTTCACAGTCCAACTCTCACATCCATACATGACCACAGGAAAAACCATAGCCTTGACTAGACCAACCTTTGTTGGCAAAGTAATGTCTCTGCTTTTGAATATGCTATCTAGATTGGTCATAACTTTCCTTCCAAGGAGTAAGCGTCTTTTAATTTCATGGCTGCAGTCACCATCTGCAGTGATTTTGGAGCCCAGAAAAATAAAGTCTGACACTGTTTCCACTGTTTCCCCATCTATTTCCCATGAAGTGGTGGGACCAGATGCCATGATCTTTGTTTTCTGAATGCTGAGCTTTAAGCCCACTTTTTCACTCTCCACTTTCACTTTCATCAAGAGGCTTTTGAGTTCCTCTTTACTTTCTGCCATAAGGGTGGTGTCATCTGCATATCTGAGGTGATTGATATTTCTCCTGGCAATCTTGATTCCAGCTTGTGTTTCTTCCAGTTTCTCATGATGTACTCTGCATATAAGTTAAATAAACAGGGTGACAATATACAGCCTTGACGAATTCCTTTTCTTATTTGGAACCAGTCTGTTGTTCCATGTCCAGTTCTAACTGTTGCTTCCTGACCTGCATACAAATTTCTCAATACCAGATCAGGTGGTCTGGTATTCCCATCTCTTAAAGAATTTTCCATAGTTTATTGTGATCCACACAGTCAAAGGCTTTGGCATAGTCAATAAAGCAGAAATAGATGTTTTTCTGGAACTCTCTTGCTTTTTCTACGATCCAGCATATGTTGGAAATTTGATCTCTGGTTCCTCTACCTTTTCTAAAACCAGCTTGAACATCAAGAAGTTCACGGTTCACATATTGCTGAAGCCTGGCTTGGAGAATTTTGAGCATTAGAGGTGGCCTAAAACTATTCAACTTTTCTTTTCAAAATGTAAACTGTCTTACTGGGTTTTTTTCTGACTCCAAATGTAATCAGTGTTCATTACAAAAAGGTTAAGTTCTCAAAACAAAAGCCTTTCTCAAATTCCAGCAATTTCAGACTAAGCTAATAACTGTCTTATTTTTACTGAGCAAATGAGTGATTTCTTCAACTCCACTCTAGAAATATGTACTTGGTAGATACTTTTTATTGCCTGAGCAAATTTCTTATAACTTGAAATATTTAAAACTCAGTGTATACTTAAGTAATACTTAAACTCCAGTAAGCTTTAAGTGTTTCAGATCTCGGTAGTTCAGATCTTGTCAAGAATAACCACAGATAAAGTTTATGAAGGGAACATAACAAAGCATCTTCTATGAGTATTTTTTCATTCTCAGGCATTATAGTAGGCCAGATCATGATATTTTTCCATCTGGATTTCTGCAGAATGATTGGCTTGTGCTACAAATCTCTACCTAATTCCTTAGAGTTGCCAAATTAATCCTAAATCTATTCTAGTCGAGGACAATTTTTATTACATCACTTTATAATTTAAGAACTTTCAGTGGCTGATTTATTTCTCTAAACAAATCACCCTAGTTTGACATCAGTGGCCCCCGGGCCTTGCTGTTTCTCATGGATTCATTTTCTTCCCATTCATATGTGTTCCAGGCTCATTGCCACCCCTGTGGATATAGCATCAACTACACATCTTCTGGCAACAATTAAAATTCTATGCTGGTCTCATGACCCTAATCAAAACTTACTCACTTTTCGCTGACCTCTTATGATTTACATTTTACAGTATATTCTGTCTTCTATCCACTGGTATATACTTACTGGCTGGTTTGCTTATATCTCTTCTTTAGTTGGAGAAGACTCTTGAGAGTCCCTTGGACTGCAAGGAAATCCAACCAGTCCATCCTAAAGGAGATCAGTCCTGGGTGTTCATTGGAAGGACTGATGTTGAAGCTGAAACTCCAATACTTTGGCCACCTGGTGCAAAGAGCTGACTCATTTGAAAAGACCCTGATGCTGGGAAAGATTGAAAGTGCGAGGAGGAGAAGGGGACAACAGAGGATGAGATGGCTGGATGGCATCACCAACTCAATGAACATGGGTTTGGGTAAACTCCAGGAGTTGGTGATGGACAGGGAGGCCTGGCGTGCTGCGGTTCATGGGGTCGCAAAGAGTCGGACATGACTGAGCGACTGAACTGAACTGAACTTCTGTAGTTATTTCATGACTATTGTATCTCTGTGGCTGGCTTTATGGAGGTATTGTGTGCACCTTCAGCACATCATGAACTAACACTGATCTCTCAGTGTGGAACCCAGACGTCTCTTACGGATCCCTGCAGCACAAAGTTGGTAAAGGCTTTGGTGAAGAGGGAGGGCAAACAGTGACACCTTCAGGGAAGAATTAGGCCTAATTGTGGAACCTTGCATTTGATCCTAATTATTTAGCATGATATGCTTTAAATATATAGAACTAAATACTTGTTTCATCTTAGTGTAGTCAACTGGTATACATTAGAAATTAATACTGAGCAGACAAATCAATTAATATAAGTATTTCATATTCTAAAATTGTCAGAATGTGACTACTCCAATTCCATCAATATTATGCTGAAGGAAAATTGTATTCCTGAGCTACTGTCTTTGTGTATAAAAGTTACTTTAGTTAATTTAAGCATTATAATAAGTAGGAATGTTTGATTCATTTAAAGTCTAAAAAAGTCTGAACTATTTAGATTTTGTATGATTTATGCTTCTCCACTACTCTGCAATCTAGGCATGTTCTTTACTATACCCCTAGAGAGCTAACCTTCATGTTAATCTACAGATTGTGAGCTGTGTAGGTTCCAGCCTTTCTTTTTCACATTTAGTTTTGCCACTGGACTCGGGGCCTCTGTCCTCACCTGTTATGTAAAGAAGTCAGGTGAAGTTATCACCAAAGCCTCTTCAAGCGTTAGTTTTGCATGATTAATCTGTTGTAGAACATAACTAAAATAATGGTTCTTCTGTAATTCTTTTGGGACTTTTATTGTTGCTAGGAATCACGCTGGAAAGATAAAGGCATCACAGCGAATGTGCACAGAAACACCACTGAATTATGTCCATGTTTTGAGATAGAGACTTAAGCACCAAAAAGAGCTAGTAAAGGATGTTTTGTTCAGTTCAGTTCAGTTCAGTTCAGTCGCTCAGTCCTGTCCGACTCTTTGCGACCCCGTGAATCACAGCACGCCAGGCCTCCCTGTCCATCACCAACTCCCGGAGTTCACTCAGACTCACGTCCATTGAGTAGGTCATGCCATCCAGCCATCTCATCCTCTGTCGTCCCCTTCTCCTCCTGCCCCCAATCCCTCCCAGCATCAGAGTCTTTTCCAGTGAGTCAACTCTTCGCATGAGGTGGCCAAAGTACTGGACTTTCAGCTTTAGCATCATTCCTTCCAAAGAAATCCCAGGGCTGATATCTTTTAGAATGGACTGGTTGGCTCTCCTTGCAGTCCAAGGGACTCTAGAGAGTCTTCTCCACCACCACAGTTCAAAAGCATCAATTCTTCGGCGCTCAGCTTTCTTCACAGTCCAACTCTCACATCCATACATGACCGCTGAAAAAACCATAGCCTTGACTAGACGGACCTTTGTTGGCAAAGTAATTTCTCTGCTTTTCAATATGCTATCTAGATTGGTCATAACTTTTCTTCCAAGGAGTAAGCATCTTTTAATTTCATGGCTGCAATCACTATCTTCAGTGATGTTTTGTTAGTAGTGTTTTAAGGAGAAACATGCTTGGAAAATGTTGAGTATTTCTGGATAGAGAAGTACCAGATGGATGTGTCCTTTTAAATGTTTAATGACATCAAGCACTTTTGCTCCGTATACTCAGTGTGCACGCTAGTTAGGAAGGGCAGAGTCCCCGACCTAGGCTTGCAGGGTGTGAGGGTCTGAGGTCAAAGTGGGTTTGGCTTCTCAGCCTGGACCGGGGCGCCGGAACCCTTAGCTGGGAAGACCTCGGTGAGGCTGCTGCGTTTGTGCACGTGGGCTCCTGTTCTCCCCACAGCCCCACAAGGGACCAACCCCTCTTCTCATCTTGGCAGAGCAGAGTGTTAGCAGCCCTGGTGGCTCGAATCAGGGGCCAGGCAGTAAAGTGACTTGCTCGTTTATGTTGTCTTTGAAATTTGGGGCTCTCATTCCTGCTGGGGTCGGGGACAGCTGCAGTCCGGATAGTGTATAGAGGGTGGGCGCAAGGGCGGTGGCCGGAGCCGCTAGCCTCACGGCCCAACTCCGCCCTTGCCGCCACCAGCGCCTGAGGACGCGATCCCGGCTGCCCAGGCCGCCCCGCCGGGCGCTGGAGTGCCGCCCGCAGAGGGCGTGCCCTGGAGCCGAGCGCGCCCCTCCGCCGCCACCTGCGGGGCCGGCCAGACGGGTGCTGGGCGCAAACCCTTCTGGAGCGCGCGGCGGGCGCGGCGGCGGCGGCGGCGGCGGCGGCAGCGAGAGGAGGAGCCCGGAGCGTGGCCGAAGGGCACCCCGTCCTCCAAACGCTGCCACTTGACTGAGCCGGCCGCTGGCGAGAAGGCGGCGCCACTGCCCGCACAGCTGGCCCGCACTTCGCTCCGGGCCGG
This sequence comes from Bos taurus, assembly GCF_002263795.3. Lineage (NCBI taxonomy): Eukaryota > Metazoa > Chordata > Mammalia > Artiodactyla > Bovidae > Bos > Bos taurus. The sequence continues at coordinate 6,137,138 of NC_037329.1, read as the reverse complement.
GCCTCAGCTCCCCCCGCCCTGACGCCCACCCGCCTCGGATGCCTGCTCCCTCCCCGCCGCCAGCCAGACGCCTCAGAGGCGAGCGCCTGCCCGCGGTCCTGTCGTGTAAGTGAACTCCTGGGACGACCTGTCCGTCGGCCTCTGCTCCTCCGTTTTGCCTTTTTGATTTTGAGTGACAGAAATCTGAGTTCCAGGAGGCTTTGATTAAACCGGACCTTTCTGGGCCAGCTGCTTGCTAGAGCCTCGTGTCTCCGGCTCCTAATTAAGAACTTAGCCCCCGCCCCATCCCCCTTGTTCTCAGCCCCCAAATTTAAAGCTTTGCATTAATGAATTGCAGTTTCACCTTCTTCCCTCCTTCTTACCTGAAGAGTGAAGAAGATTTTCAGGTAAAAGATTTGCCTATGAACGTTTAATTTGTATGCCAAGCTGTGAGGCTTGTGCTCCGAATGGCATGTCAAGAGCAAAACGTGAGCTCCCGTTGGAGCTGTGGGAGGCTGAATCTGGAGGTGAATTATATTGCAAATGGGAAATGAAGCAGAGCTGACGGTAAGATCCTTTGGCTGTTAGCGAAGGGGTCTGGGAAGCAGAGCGGAACAATTAGAATTTGTTTCTCTCCTGTGTCCCGTCTGCCCGCTCCCCATCTCTTATGGAAATAGTAAACATTTTCATCAAAGACCCCATCGTTTTCGGATCGGAGATTTACGGTGTTTATCGTAGGGAATATTTTAGTTAAGAATTCAGAGGAATAAAGGGTGTATTTTTATTATGACAGTGTATAAATCACATCAGGATCAACAGTTGAATATACCTTTAATATTTGGATGAGGTAGTTTTCAAATACTTGATACAGATACCATATATAAGTGGGAAATAACTAATGTTTAGGTATTCAGCAGAATAGTCTGTTAAAACCATAACTTCAGTTTTTAACTTCTTTGTTTTGCCATCAAACAAAAATTACTCATTAGGCCCACGGTCTTACAACAAAAGGATACTTTAAAATCATTGACCAACGTCCGGTCCATTTTAACATTCCCTCTATTGCTCTCCTGACAGACTGGCCACACTCTGCGGGGGGCACTTCAGTGACAGGAAGCTCACTGCGTTGTGAGTGTCCCTCCTTTCTGTTATTGTCAGCAAGGCCTTGTTGACACTGAGCTGACAACTGCTTCCTTGGACCAGCTTCTCATTAATCCTGCTTTTGCCAGTAGCCCTCTAGCTTGTGAAATTATATGTAGAATTTTTCAGCAGAGATCTAAGACTTTAATCCATCTGAAAAAGTTTGTGACCAAAAAATTGTTAAGAAATGGAAAGTCTAAAACGGTTTAGAGTAAGCCTTTTGTCTCCTTTACTTGACAGCTTTGGCTTCCTCATCTGTAAAATAGGAATGATAATATACTCTGTTTACCTATAGGGTTTTTGTGAGAATTAAATTAGATAATATTCATAAAGTACCTATCAAAGTTGCCTAGAAGTTAGTAAATGTTTGTTATCGTCACTAAATAATATTCATTTTGTTTCCCCTTACTTAAGACCTTTCTCTGTGCTAAAGATCCTTAGTCCCAAATTGAATTCAAAAATGCAGTCTAGTCTGAACAGTACAGACTGCAAAAAGTTCCTATCTTCAAACAAAATCATTGGATTTTTAATCAGCTTTTGTAGCAAATACAACAAAGTTGACTAAAAAACTTACCACCACCACTATCCACCCCACCCCGCCCCACCCCCCCAACACACACACTTTGCTGTCTAGGTAGGCTTTATTCATTTTTAAATTATGCAATTAATGTCTTGAATATGAACACTTTTTCTCTTATCGTCTATTACTTTAAGTCTCCAATTTCCAGCTTGTTGTTGTTGTGATTCAGTTATTAAGCCCTGTCTGACTTTTTGGAACCACATGAACTGCAGCACACCAGGCTTCTCTGTCCTTCACCATCTCCCAGAGCTTGCTCAGACTCATGTCCATTGAGTTGGTGATACCATCCAACCATCTCATCCTCTGTCGCCTCCTTCTCCTCTTGCCCTCAATCTTTCGCAGCATCAGGGTCTTTTCCAATGATGTGTTTTAATCCTGATTGTGGCTTTCATCATATTCATTCTGCCTCTGGTTTTGTGTTACCTGCACATGTGGTGAGTTTGTTCACTAGACATTTATATCACTAATAATACATGGGACAGGTCCTTTTGGCATGTGGCCTCTATAGAAGCCTGTGGCACATAGAAAGATGGGGACTTTTGGATCCTGGTTTTGGAGCCTGGCTACTAGCTTTGTGACCATGAGAAACTTCTTTTCCATATCAATAAATTGAGGTTAGGCATTTCTGCCTTTCAGGTAATTATTAGAACTCAAAGTAATGTGCTGAAAGTGACAACTACAGTACTGGTTGGGAAGATGTATTTGGCCCTCACTAGGTATTGTTGAGACTAATTAATCCGCTGAACTTAGCACTGCCCTTCAGATTAAACTCTTCTAGCCCACAGATCAGTCTTCTTCATACAGACATTATGAGAATAGTTTTAATCAAATGCTTTGCTAGAATTAAAGATCCTGCATATTCTCTTACCTATCACAAAAGTAAATGATGTTAGCTTAAAAATGATTGATTCTCAGTAAAGTCCTACTTCTTTGAAACCCTCAGTATTTTTCCTCCTGTTTTCTGATTAAATCTTGAATTTTGCTGGAGATTGGTATTAAATTAACTGGTTTGCCTAGGAATTCTAATTCTTTCCTTCAGTTTTGAATTCTTTTTTAATTAGGGGAGAAAAAGTGTGTTTCAATCTCTAGTCTCTTGAGACTTCCTTCCTTCTCCATGTTTTTCTGAGGTTATCAGAATATTTTTGTGCTTACATCTGCCAATTCTCTCTGGAATGTGATTCACCAGATTTTGAAGACATGAATTCTTTTAAAGTGACCTCTTCTGCTTGTGCGTTTGTTCTCTCTTAATGAGGTTTCTTCTGTACTTTGCAGCTTAAAGATCATTTGCTTTTAAGAAAGCAAAACAATTGCTGAGCAGTTCTGTTTCCTTTCCCTAATTAGTTAATATACCATCTGCCTTGGATTGGGGATTTCTTTTTTTTATTAAACTGGAGCCTATTTTCCATAGTAAGACTGATACGAACAGAATGGTGGTGGAGAAATATTACATTATCATGTTGAAAGTTTAGGGGGTAATAAATTACTAGTCAATATATGATATAGAAAGAGCTTGTACTTTAAGAATTTATTACTTATAAATTAAGAGCTGTGAAATAAAGGATGTTTCACAAGGGGCTTTGAGGGTAACATAAACGAGTGAAGCTGGATGGGTTCCAGACATGAGAGAGTGACGAGAGTCCTGCAAACTGGAGAGTGAACGCCCAGCTTAGAGCTATTCTAATTCAGAGCTGTTGGAACATTACACTGCTCAAAGGAAACACTGGCTGTGAGTGTGTGGCTTCTGCTCGCTGCAAGTGTCCTGAAAGAGGTAGAACTACATGGAGTTTCACTGTTTTATCCCCAGTATCTAACACTCCGTGAAGCACATGGGTGTTTGATAAGCAGCCAAACTTTAATTAGCATTAAGTGCCTCTAGGGAGAGAACTGTTCTCTGCCAAATAACAAAAGGAGAAGTTGCTCCTGCCCTTGAGGAATGTTTGGTCTCATTTGAAGAGGCAGCACTTATAAATTAATAGTCTGGACACAAGTTCAAGAAGAATTCTGGGTAATGGTCTGAGGAATTCCAGGAGGTCTGCATGAAGGAGATGGCGTTTCCTCTGGCGTTAAAGATGGCACAGATTTGGTTTACGCGGGGAAGAGGGAAAGGGTGCTGGAGATACAGGGCAGGTGGTGTTTTTCAACCTAAGAGAAAGTCAGAAGGAGAAAATGAGGATATGTGTGTGTTTGTGGTAAAGATAATATCTTGATGGGGGAGGACGTGTCCTTGGATTAGTGAGGAATTAAATCCAATAGGTAAAAAGAAGATTTTTTAGAAATGTTTAAATGTACCTCTGCCGTACCTTACCTCCACCCCCCATCCTGAAATACTGTACCATCAGCTACAGAGACTAGGGTATAATCACTCTATAATCACACTTCTCAGTAGTGTGGTATATGTATCATGAGAACATTATAAAAATTTAAATAGCAAAGCTTTCAGAATTCTTGGTCATTTGACCTAGAGTCCAGGTGGATTTGAATACCATGTTTTTCTCATGTCTCTACCCAAGAATAATGGTTCTTTTAGTTATTCAAAATTATGTGTACTGCTGCCTGGAATTTAATTCCGTGCTTAGCACTTAACACTCATTATTTATGCCTCCTACTTGTTCTAAAATATTTGAGGTGGCTTCACTACATAACATAAGGACTAACTTATTTTGACGATGTAGGGAAGAAAAAAGATCATATACTCTCTTAGGGTCATTGGCTGGGCCTGCAAATCAGAATGGTTAACAGGAGAAAGGAATTAATTGCCTCTGTATGCATGGGAGTTCACAAAAAAACATGTTTCAAGGGGATGGTTAAAATTGCAGACTTACATACCATCTTAACAAAGGATGATAAAGTGTGGAAAGAGGCTAGACTAAAGAAAAGGGCATGACAGTGGGTTCTGTGAAGGTGGCTAGGAAATATATGATAAATAGGGTTGTTTGTTCTGCAGAGAATTGTCTCCAGAGTGGCACTCTTCTTGATCAAGGAGAGTGAGACACCTTTACAAAGGTGCTTTTGCCCTGCTTTTGGACAAAAAGTTGGAGGGCAGAGGCCTAATTGGCTTTGGCTCAAAACAAGGCTTGGGCAGTGTGCATATTTTGGGGTGACAAACTCTAATCCCTCTCAAATTCCTTAATGACAATTGAGATAAATAAAATGTAATGGCTCCGAAAAAAATGTCAGTTAAGATTATTTGATCAATTAAAATGATTAAGATTTAGGTATTTTGGACCAGCCTTGATGAGACACTACATATTAGGGTTCAGGCTTGACTAAGGAGAAGTGTTTACCCTCCGTAAATTCATAGATTTGTGAAAGAGACTGACAGACCCACCATCCATCCCACTAGAATGGGATATGCAGTCACAGTGAAATGTAATTCCACAAGGATCAACATTTTACAATTGTTTTGGAGTATATGGCTTCCACCTTTAAGGGAAGTTTTGAGGTTGAGGTATCTGATGTGTTTCTTATGGGTAGATTTTTGTGGAGATTGGAAGAACTGTTCAGGACCAGGAAATGTGAGTTACTCAACATAATCTACTCAACAGTCATCTTTCCCTTCCTTTTCACAGTGTTTTCCTCCTTCTTTTTACCTCCTTATCAGTTTAGTAATAATAATAGCAAAATAACTGCTGCATTTCTATGGTACTTTCTGTTTTTCCTTATCACTATTCCCGATGAATTTGGTGCAGGCATTATTACATTTAGTATAAAGATGAGGAAGCAGAGTCTCAAAGAAGAAAAGAAAAATTCCTGTGGTTGCACTGCTAATTAAATTCCTCTACCTTTTTTTAGGCAGAAGTCATGTCAAGAGCTCTCTAGTTAGAATCTATTGGTTTTTCTGACTTTTCTGAGTACGGAATGACACATGTTTGCTGTGCATGAAAAACTTCTCTCCTTAAGCTCATGATGTTCAAAGAAAACTGTGAGAAAAAGATTTTATGCATTGATTTTGAGGGTAAAGTCATTTTGTTTAGTGGAGCCTTTTAGGTTTGCTATTTTGTAATATCAAGGTGTCATTTTTCAAAAGAACTTCGTCTGGGTCTTGGATGAATGACCTGTCTGCACTCAGAGAAGTGAGAAATGGCTCGACAAAAAATTTATTTTACCAAGTCCTAAAATCTGAAACAACTTTCCCCTTCTCCCTATAGGTAAAGCTTTAATAGAAAACACACTTTATACTGTACATAGAAAAAATCCTCAAAGTTGATATGGGCTAGAATGTAAGATTCAAGCATATTTGGGTAAATCATGCTGCTGCTGCTAAGTCGATTCAGTCGTGTCTGACTGTGTGAGACCCCATAGACAGCAGCCCACCAGGCTCCTCTGTCCCTGGGATTCTCCAGGCCAGAATACTGGAGTGGGTTGCCATTTCCTTCTCCAATGCGTGCGTGCATGCTAAGTCGCTTCAGTTGTGTCCGACTCTGTATGACCCCATGGAGAGCAGCCACCAGGCTTCTCTGTCCACAGGATTCTCTAGGCTGGAGTGGGTTGCCATGTCCTTCTCCGAGTAAATCATAGGTGATAAATATTGAGTTTATAGGAGATACAGGAGTTGCTCGGCTCTCTGATGTTCTAATTTATTAGTAAACCCTGAACTTCTGGACCAGTACCATGGAGCACATCTGTCAAATCCCCTCACAAACTCATTCCTGCTTCTGAACCCTGCATTAATTTAACTCTCATCTGATTCTCAGCATCAAAGCTACTTACTCATCTTTTTTTTAAAAAAGAAATTTAGATATACTATATTATTAACTTTTTACCTGCTAATTGCGTGCTATCCCCTAAATCTTGATATGTAGTGTAGTGAAGCTGCCCAATTGTGTCCAACTCTTTGCGACCCCACGGGCTGTGGCCTACCAGGCCCCTTCGTCCATGGGATTTTCCAGGCAAGAGTACTGGAGTAGGGTGCCATTTCCTTCTCCAGGGGATCTTCCCAACCCAGGGAATGAACCCAGCTCTCCTGCGTTATAGGCAGACACTTAACCATCTGAGCTACTAGGGAAGTCACATCTTGTATGGGTTCAGTGCTATTATTATTCTCTCTCTTCACAAAATGATTGAGTCTTTTATTCACATTAAATCTTGGTTTGAAGCAGCTAAAATGTGTTGCATCAAATTATCAGTTTGACTTTCTTAAAAAAGATATATTTGATGATAAAAAATAATATATGCATTTGAAAAATTGAGGAGCAGAAAAAAATGCAAAGAAGAAATTTAAATTACCTATAATTCCACCATCCAAAGAGAAACACTTGTTGTTTTCTATTTTTTAAAAAATCCTTCATGGAATTGAGTCCATCTTTTAAAATTTTATTTATTTACTGGCTGTGCTGGTCTTTGTTGCTACATGGGCTTTTCTTTAGTTGTGGCAAGTGGGCCCTGCTCTCCAGGTGCAGTGCTCAGGCTTCTCACTGCTGTGGCTTCTTGGTTGTGGAACACAGGCTCTAGGGCACAGGCTTGGCAGTAGTTGTGGCACATGGGCTTCGCTGCCCCACAGCATGTGGGATCTTCCTGGACCAGGAATCCAACCCACATCTCCTGCATTGGCAGATGGATTCTCTACCACTGAGCCACCAGGGAAGGCCTGTTTTCTATTCTTTTAAAACCATATATATTTAAAAAATTAGAATCATACATGTATATTATAGTCTTCTGCTTTTAAAAATTAACTATGAATTCTAGAGACTTGGAAGAATCTTCTAATCTCTGCAAATTTTTTATTTATTTTAGACTGTAATATCTTAAATGTTTGGTGTCATTTCTTTAGCTAAATGCTAATTACAGGTAAGATTATATGATATTACAAGGTCGACTTATAACAGTCTTGAAAATATTTTCAATAAATAGAAATATTGTAGGAAATTATTAGTTCAAATAACAAATATGTGAGTGCACAGTCTGTTTTTAAGCAATATTTTTGTTATTTACAGCCTGAGTTTTTTCATTGTTTTGCTATGGATATATAACCATTTGACCAGTAATTTAAAAAATGAACATATGAACATTTTCTCATGTTACTAAATATTTTTAAAGTTATTTTCATATAATGAATTACCCTATAACTTAATTGCTTAAAATGGCAAACATATATTTATTTCACAGTTTCTGTGGATCAGGAATCTGGATACAGCTTAGATGAGTACCTCTGCTTCAAAGTCTCTCAAAATCAAGTTGTCGGTTGGGGCTATAGTCTTATCTGAAGGCTTACCTGGGGGAGAGTTCTTTAGAAGAATAGGTTTATAAAATAAATTGTTCCATAATTAGGCAATTTATTTGAATTAGCACGTCATGAAATGTGAAAGGAAAGCACTGTCATATAGCAAGATCCCTGAAATTAGAATCAAAAGATATGGATGTTACAACAGGCATTGCATTTGATTTATCATACAGTATCATCAAGGTCACATGCTTCCCAAGGTAGGATAGTTAAGCTGCTTACTTACAGAGTTATACATCAATGTGTTTTGTAAAATGAGGAAAAACAATCCCTTTCTGTTGTATAAATTCACTTATAAGATACCAGGAAAAAAAGAAAAGAGAAAATGCAAGTGAAATAATGCTCAACAGAAATAGTAGAGATAGATGGGTAATTTACTCTGAAAAGCTCCAGATACTTGGTTATCATTTGTAACTTAGGACTATACATACTCTGTTGCTAAGAGTATTGGACTTTTATTTAAAATATCTAAACTTAAATTATTTACATCAATTATGGACGCCCCTCACTGTGCTAGGCATATTAAGAGTGAGATACAGAGATGAACAATTACTTATTGCCCATCTTATTTCACAGAGAATTTAAGAAGGCTGTTTGTCTGCCTTCAAGAGTCTAGCACACTTATAAACAAGCAGAATGAGAAAAGTACAGTGACAAAGATAACTATGTTATGGAAACTACCTGATAGAGTACTATCAGGTAGTGAGAAGGCCTTTACACTAGAAGTGTACTTGGGATGGACACTTAAGAATGGGTCTATCTGGAGGATTTCCCTGGCTGTCCAGTGGTTTGGACTCTGTGCTGTCACTGCCAAAGGTGCAGGTTCAGTCTGTGGGTGGGGAACTAAGATCCCACAAGCCACAAAAGACCTATATATAGAAAACTATAAAACACTGATGAAAGAAATCAAAGGTGACACAAATAGATGGAGAAATATACCATGTCCATGGATTGGAAGAATCAATATAGTGAAAATGAGTATACTACCCAAAGCAATCTATAGAGTCAATGCAATCCCTATCAAGCTACCAACGGCATTTTTCACAGAGCTAGAACAAATAATTTCACAATTTGTATGGAAATACAAAAAACCTCGAATAGCCAAAGCAATCTTGAGAAAGAAGAATGGAACTGGAGGAATCAACCTACCTGACTTCAGGCTCTACTACAAAGCCACAGTCATCAAGACAGTATGGTACTGGCACAAAGACATAAATATAGATCAATGGAACAAAATAGAAAGCCCAGAAATAAATCCACACACCTATGGACACCTTATCTTTGACAAAGGAGGCAAGAATATACAATGGAGAAAAGACAACCTCTTTAACAAGTGGTGCTGGGAAAATTGGTCAGCCACCTGTAAAAGAATGAAACTAGAACACTTTCTAACACCATACACAAAAATAAACTCAAAATGGATTAAAGATCTAAACATAAGACCAGAAACTATAAAAATCCTAGAGGAAAACGCAGGCAAAACACTCTCCGACATAAATCACAGCAGGATCCTCTATACCCACCTCCCAGAGTAATGGAAATAAAAGCAAAAATAAACAAATGGGACCTAATTAAACTTAAATGCTTTTGCACAATGAAGGAAACTATAAGCAAGGTGAAAAGACAGCCTTCAGAATGGGGGGGAAATAATAGCAAATGAAGCAACTGACAAAGAATTAATCTAAAAAATATACAAGCAGCTCCTGCAGCTCAATTCCAGAAAAATAAACGACCCAATTTTTGGCCCCCAAAAATGGGCCAAAGAACTAAATAGACATTTCTCCAAAGAAGACTTACAGATGGCTAACAAACACATGAAAAAGATGCTCAATATCACTCATTATCAGAGAAATGCAAATCAAAACCACAATGAGGTACCATCTCATGCTGGTCAGAATGGCTGCTATCTAAAAGTCTACAAGGATAAATGCTGGAGAGGGTGCATAGAAAAGGAAACCCTCTTAACATTGTTGGTGGGAATGAAAACTAGTACAGCCATTATGGAGAACAGTGTGGAGATTCCTTAAAAAACTGGAAATAGGACTGCCATACAACCCAGCAATCCCACTGCTGGGCATACACACTGAGGAAACCAGAATTGAAAGAGACACATGTACCCCAATGTTCATCACAGCGCTGTTTATAATAGCCAGGACATGGAAGCAACCTAGATGTCCACAGGCAGATGAATGGATAAGAAAGCTGTGGTACATATACACAATGGAATACTACTCAGCTATTAAAAAGAATGCATTTGAATCAGTTCTAATGAGGTGGATGAAACTGGAGCCTATTATAGAGAGTGAAGTAAGTCAGGAAGAAAAACACCAATACAGAATATTAATGCATATCCATGGAATTTAGAAAGATGGTAATGAGGACCCTATATGCAAGATAGCAAAAGAGTCACAGATGTAAAGAACAGACTTTTGGACTCTGTGGGAAATGGCAAGGGTGGGATGATTTGAGAGAATAGCATTGAAACATGTATATTATCATATGTGAAACAGATTGCCAGTCCAGGTTCGATGCATGAGACAGGGTGCTCAGGGCTGGTGCACTGGGATGACCCTAAGGGATGAGATGGGGAGGGAGGTGGAGGGGGGTTCAGGATGGGGAACACATGTACACCCATGGCTGATTCATGTGAATGTATGGCAAAAACCACCACAATATTGTAAAGTAATTAGCCTCCAATTAAAATAAATAAATTAAAAAAAAGAAAGTTGTGGTACATATACACAATAGAATATTACTCAGCTATTTAAAAGAATGCATTTGAATCAGTTCTAATGAGGTGGATGAAACTGGAACCTATTATACAGAGTGAAGTAAGTCAGAAAGAAAAACACCAATACAGTATATTAATGTATATATATGGAATTTAGAAAGATGGTAACAATGACCCTGTATGTGAGATAGCAAAAGAGACACAGATATAAAGAATGGACTTTTGGACTCTGTGGGAGAAGGTAAGGGTGGGATGATTTGAGAGAATAGCATTGAAACATATGTATTACCATATATGAAATAGATGACCAGTCCCAGTTCAGTGCATGAAATAAGGCACTCAAAGCCGGTGCACTGGGACAACCCTGGGGGATGGGATGGGGAGGGAGGGGAGAGGGGGTTCAGGATGGGGGACACATGTATACCCGTGGCTGATTCATGTCAATATATGGCAAAAACCACTACAATATTGTAATTAGCCTGCAATTAAAATATTAATTTTTTAAAAAATCAGTCACTCTGTAAAGAGAAAAGATCCATGTGAATTAGAAGAGGAAAAAATAAGAAAGCCCTTTTAGAACAGAAAACATTTTACAAATGTGATATAGGAGTCTATGGAGTCAGTAATTGGCTTAGTACATAAGAATGAGTGGATCATGATTTTCAGATTGCAGTTTATTGAGGACTGAACATTCATTTTTGTGTTTTGTGTTTTATTAGTTTCATGTTCTGATTTGGGCTCAGATTCTTAATTTCAATTACAAGGTCTAAATAATAATCCAGTTGTAACAAACAACAATATTCTGACATTGTTACCTAGTACCCACCACTCCCCACCTCCATTTAGCAACAGTTGCTTAAGGAACTGGCTTAAGAATTTTACAGAACTTAATTCATGTGTCATTAGTACAGTTGTGCCATTGAGTTAGAACATGATATGCCTGAGAAATGAGTACAGAATATAAAGTTTAAATGTTTTACCATCTTGGTGATTATCTAGATCAGGTATTCTTCAACTAGTTGATCGGGAGCTACCTGTCATTTTCTACAGGGGTTTAGATTATAGGGCTGGAGACTGAAGTTCAATATTTATAGTCGTAAATAGGCATGGTGAGGTGAAGCAGACTTGTACCCAGAACAAAGCCTGTTTCCTGTCGTCACCTGGAGGACCTGGTAATTGACACCTGACATAGTTCGGTCACCTGATAACTCTTTTAATATCCCAAAGGACTGTCAGCATTCTTGGGTTATAATTCTCTTTCCTAATTGTAATTCTGAAAACATGACCCTATATGTGAGACAGCAAAAGAGACACAGATATTGTCTTTCTTATCCATTTGTCTAAAGCACTTAAAATAGTTAATAATTTGATTTTAGTAGATTTAGGAGACAATCTAAGAGAGAGAAGGGAAAGAAATCTTACTGAACACCTTCCCTATTCCAAGGCAGTTCTAGATGCTTTAAGTGTAGAAGCGCACGTAATTTTTATGAAGAACATCCGAGGGAGATTCCCACTTTACAGAAAAAGACACCACACGGCTCTACTCAGGTTTATTAGACTCTCAGATATCATCCTTCCACTTCTCAATGTTGTTTTTTCTGCCTCCCCATTGAGAAGAGTTGGCCCCACGTGTGACGTCATGAAGAGCCCCTGTGACAGCCTGCTCAAGACCAGCTGCACACAGCCTGTGTTCTGTGTGTCTGAGGACGAAACCAGCTACTCAGTATCCAAGACTGTACGGTAGTGCCCTCTAGGTGACCTTGAGACAGACCAAAATCACATCTGCTAGCTTTTCTAGCCTTTACTTTTTCATGAGAGTATTACATCTGAGTTCGTGTCTGTTTGCCAGTTTAGCTGGTGTCATTGGATCCGGTTAAGAATTTACAGTCAGATTTACCAATACAGAGTCCTCTGCTAACTCTCTGATTTTCATGGACCTCTACAAGAAGGGAAATATACTCTTAGTGTCCATTATTACAGAACAAACAATGACAAACGTGCTGCTAGGAACTTTGTTATTTTTTTAATGAACTTTATATTTTTAAAGAATTGGCATTTCAATTAACTGCATTAAACTTTGTTTTTATTTATTTTTTTTTTAATTTTATTTTATTTTTAAACTTTATAATATTGTATTAGTTTTGCCAAATATCGAAATGAATCCGCCACAGGTATACCCGCGTTCCCCATCCTGAACCCTCCACCCTTCTCCCTCCCCTCCCCTCCCTCTGGGTCGTCCCAGTGCACCAGCCCCAAGCATCCAGTACCGTGCATTGAACCTGGACTGGTGACTCGTTTCATACATGATATTATACATGTTTCAATGCTATTTTCCCAAATCTCCCCACCCTCTCCCTCTCCCACAGAGTCCATAAGACTGATCTATATATCGGTGTCTCTTTTGCTGTCTTGTACACAGGGCTATTGTTTCCATCTTTCTAAAGTCCATATATATGCGTTAGTATACTGCATTGGTGTTTTTCTTTCTGGCTTACTTCACTCTGTATAATAGGTTCCAGTTTCATCCATCTCATTAGAACTGATTCAAATGTATTCTTTTTAATGGCTGAGTAATACTCCATTGTGTATATGTACCACAGCTTTCTTATCCATTCATCTGCTGATGGGCATCTAGGTTGCTTCCATGTCCTGGCTGAAAGACAGTATATTCATTCAGCTTTTAAAGACTACAGTGTGGTTTTTATTATATAGATATTTGCATTAATTCAGGGCTAGGGCCCATTTAAAGCTATAGCTTGAGATATGAAACCTTAAAACCTGTTTAAAGGCTTAGAATATGAAATAAACTCGACAACAGTAATAACCATTTCTGTTAATCTAGTATTTAAGAAAGACTCTCAAGGATTTAGCAGCCTGTTCATTCCCAGAGCAGATTTTGGAAGTTTTTGTGTTTTTTCTTTGATAGAGCTGTGTGTATTGGCTCCACTCATGTTCAAGTTGGGGATTCCCAGGTGGCTCAGACAGTAAAGAGTCTGCCTGCAGTGACCTGCAAGACCTGGGTTCAACCCCTGGGTCAGGAAGATCCCCTGGAGAAGGAAACGGCAACCCACTCCAGTATTCTTGCTGGAAAAATTCCATGAATGGAGGAGCCTGGCAGGCTACAGTCCGTGGGGTCACAAAGAGTTGGACATGACTGAGTGACTTCACTTTCACTTCACTTTCATATTCAAGTTATAGCTTTTTGGTGAACCTTCCCTGACATATTCCCAAGGAGCTTACTCACCAGGCTCAATCTGATGACATTGAATCCAGGATGGAGGGCCACAGCTTCAGGATGAAATATACAGAATGAGCTGCTGTAAACTACATCTTCTATTTGAAGGATGTAAGATCCTCTAGAGAAGAGCAGTGTTCTTGCCTGGAGAATCCCATGGGCAGAGGAGCCTGGTGGGCTACAGTCCATAGGGTTTCAAACAGTAGGACATGACTGAACGACTAACATTACATTACATTAGCATGGAGGGAACCAAGTAAAAGGGGCTTTCTTTTCTTTACATGTGACTCTGATGTATGTGTGTGTGTATATGTATAAGTGTTGGGATTTGGGGAAGGAATGGTGGGGGAAAAGACATCTTTGTATTTTATTTTTGCTGGCAGTGGCATGAATAAATGGCCACTTCACATATTGGGACAAAGATAATGCTAAAGATCCTTTCTGGGCATTTGCACTAATTATAGCCTGAATGAGCTGTCATCTCATTCTCACTCTATCTCCCTTTGATTTTATTTTGTTAAGTACATTTTGAAAGCACTTATATTGATGGATATTGGTCCTGAAGACACAGAAACTCATTAAATACTGGCTAGATGGTTGAAGAATGTTCTCATTGACAACTCTTTATGTATCTTAAAATGTTAAACTATAGTATAAAAGAAATTGATATTCAGTATTTTTGAAAAGTGTATTTTAAAAAACATTTCATACTTATACTTCTATATCAGCCAGTGACAAGACAGCCAAAAAACTTTTCTTTGCTAACATCCAGCATTAAATATATCATACCTTTAACTGATAGCTGTGGTAACTTTCTAACCTGCCAGATGAATAATACAGTCTAAGAATTAACTTAGGAGAGCTCATCCTAAGGCCAATCCTTAGAAGGCCAATCATATCTGCCCAACTATTGGCATGCATTAATAGTGAACACTGTTGAAACTATTGCTTCATTATGAATCAACTGTCTTATTAGAGGAGACTGAAATTATATAAAGCTTATTCTTCAGTGACATACAGGTTGGGATTTCATTGCCTTTAAGGTAATTTTATTCACATTTCTTTATTCACATCTGTAATTTTATTTATTTTTGTTCATGACACACAGCTTGGGGGATCTCAGTTCCCCAACCAGGGACTGAATCCAGGCCACAGTGGTGAAAGCACCAAATCTTAGCACTACCAGAGACCAACAGAGAGGGCTTCCCTGGTGGCTCAGTGATAAAGAATCCACCTGCAATGCAGGAGACAAGAGTTCGATCCCTGGGTTGGGAAGATCCCCTGGAGAAGGAAATGGCAGCCTATTCCAGTATTCTTGCCTGGGAAATCTCATGGATAGAGGAGCCGGGAGGGCCACAGTACACAGTCACAGAGTTGGACGTGACTTAGCAACCAAACAACAGCAAGACCACCAGGAAACTCTCTGTTTTTGCCTTTTCTCATGTCTGTCAAGTGTTTGAACAGCTGTTACCATGAACAGAAGTAGCATAAACTTTTTGTTTTCAGCTCCAATTTTCCTTTCAGGATCACTCTTCCAGAAAACCACAGAATTACAATCTGATGAACAAAGATATGGGATTACCAATCCTGTTCTATCAGGGCAAGTACATCTTTTCTAAGCATGTGACGATAAGAAATTCCATTATACAGTTACTGGACCAGTTGATTAACCAATGACATGAATGTATCAGTGTCATTTTATCCAAGAGAGGCCCTGAAGACCAGAGTTGACGGCTAGTCCTACATAGTGGTCTCTGGGAGCCTGGGAAGCTCTGAGTTATAATGTCCCTGCTGCTGGAGACCAGATCAGACACTAGGCCAGTGACCAGAGAGTAACAGGAGAGCCTCGGAAGGAGCTGTATTGGTCTTTGTCAGAATTAACTTCAAAGCTAGAGGTGGGGAGGGAGGCTCTGTAAATTCAAGAGGGGGAGGATGTTTAACACTTAAAACCTATAAGTGTTAAACACTAAAAAATTATAAGATAAAGTATTATTGGAGCAACTGTTATTCTCAGAAGAACCTGTAATTAGGAATGGGAGCTCACACTGGCAACTGTGACCTCTCTGGGTCAGTTTCCTCTGCAAGTGGAAATATCCAGGCCTGTCTGCTTTTTGGTGCTATTAGTTGGAAAGAAGCAGATGGTAAACATGATATAAATTAATAAACTGAAGTGATAACTATAGAATATTCTATCCATGATAGAAGCAGTGTCGCGAAACCTAGTTGGTGGCATAAATATTTTATCACTTAGATATTTTGCAGTCCTGTAGATAATCAAGATAATGTACTCAAACTAAAGACTGTACTGTAGGGAATGGTGTATCACTAATCCATTTCTTTAGAAAGGCTGTCTATCCCTCTTCCCACTCCACTCCCATTAGCTACAAGTTCAGGAACAATACTGTTTAGGACAAAGGACCATCATATCCAATTTGTAAACTGATTTCTCTTTTATCGACATGATTTCAAATCAAAGCGTTTGACATTTCCATCAAGATATAAAACATTTCCGTAACCTATACATTTCTTTCATGCCTCCTTCCAAGCAGTCCTTACCAACTCCCACTCAAAAGAACTGCTCTTATGATTTCCATTCATAGGATTAGTACTGTTCATTCATATAAATATGACCAATCTTTTGTATCTGACCCAACATATTTCTGAGATTCATCCATGTTGCTGCATGGATTGTACTGACAAGTGGTATTCCATTTTATGGATATCCCAGTTTACTCATCCATTCACCTATTGATAGACATTTGTTTTCAGCTTTCAGTATTATGAATAAAGCTGCTATGAACATTGGAATAAAGGTTTTTTGCAGACATGTTTGCATTTGTCATAAATAAATGCCTAGAAATAAAATGGTGAGTTCAGTTCTTTCAAGTGGTTGTACTGTTTTCCACTCACACCACAATATATGCATTCCACATCCTCACCAGCACTAGGCATTGCTAGGTTTTTAAATTTTAGAAGTCCTAATGAGTGTATAATGGTGGTATTGTTCTGAAAACAGCTTTTTAATTTTTACTTTACATACAGCAAAGCTGACATTATTTTGGTGAGCAGTTCTATGAGTTTTGATATATGTATAGATTCATATACCACTATGACAATCAGGATACTTAACAGTTCTCAGTTCAGTTGCTCAGTTATGTCTGACTCTTTGCGACTGCATGCACTGCAGCATGCTAGGCTTCCCTGTCCATCACCAACTCCTGGAGCCTGCCCAAACTCATGTCTATCGAGTTGGTGATGCCATCCAACCATCTCATCCTCTGTCATCCCCTTCTCTTCCCGCCTTCAATCTTTCCCAGCATCAGGGTCTTTTCAGAGGAGTCAGTTCTTTGCATCAGGTGGCCATAGTATTGGAGTTTCAGCTTCAGCATCAGTCCTTCCAATGAATTTTTAGGACTGATTTCCTTTAAGATGGACTGGATGGATCTTCTTGCTGTCCAACAGACTCTGTAGTGTTCTCCAACACCACAGTTCAAAAGCATCAATTCAACTCTCAGCTTTCTATATGGTCCAACTCTCACATCCATACATGACTACTGGAAAACCATAACTTTGACTAGATGGACCTTTGTTGGCAAAGTAATGTCTCTTCTCTTTAATACACTATCTAGGTTTGTCACAGCTTTTCTTCCAAGGAGCAAGTGTTTTAATTTCATGCCGGCAGTCACCATCTGCAGTGATTTTGGAGCCCAAGAAAATAAAGTCTGTCACTGTTTCCATTGTTTCCCCATCTATTTGCCATGAAGTGACGGGACCAGATACCATGATCTTCATTGTTTGAATGTTGAGTTTTAAGCCAGCTTTTTCACTCTCCTCTTTCACTTTCATCTTTGCTTTCTGCCATAAGGTGGTGTCATCTGCATATCTGAGGTTATTGATCTTCCAGCATCTTGTTTCCAGCTTGTGCTTCATCTAGCCCAGCATTTCTCATGATGTACTCTGCATATAAGTTAAGTAAGCATAACAGTTCTAACACCCCCAAAAAGTTCCCTTTTGCTGCCTCTTTGTAGTCACATTCTCCTCTTACCCTGACCCCCAAAGACCACATCTGTTGTCTGTTCCTATAGTTTTGCCTTTTCCAGAATCATGCACTATGCAATAAATAAAATCATGCAACATAAAACCTTTTAAGACTGGGATCTTTCAATCAGCATAATGCCTTTAAGAGTCATCCATATTGGTATCAGTACCTTTGCTACTTTCAATTTTTGGCAGTCGTGGATAAAGTGTGATAAATAACTACATAAAGCCCTTTATGTGAACACAAATTTCATTTCTCTAAATACCTAGGTGTGTTGAAATCCCTTATGATTATACAGTGGAAGTGAGAATAGATTTAAGGGCCTAGATCTGATAGATAGAGTGCCTGATGAACTATGGATGAGGTTCGTGACATTGTACAGGAGACAGGGATCAAGACCATCCCCATGGAAAAGAAATGCAAAAAAGCAAAATGGCTGTCTGGGGAGGCCTTACAAATAGCTGTGAAAAGAAGAGAAGCAAAAAGCAAAGGAGAAAAGGAAAGATATAAACATCTGAATGCAGAGTTCCAAAGAATAGCAAGAAAAGATAAGAAAGCCTTCTTCAGTGATCAATGCAAAGAAATAGAGGAAAACAACAGAATGGGAAAGACTAGGGATCTCTTCAAGAAAATGAGATACCAAATGAATATTTCATGCAAAGATGGGCTCGATAAAGGACAGAAATGGTATGGACCTAACAGAAGCAGAAGATATTAAGAAGAGATGGCAAGAATACACAGAAGAACTGTACAAAAAAGATCTTCATGACCCAGATAATCATGATGGTGTGATCACTGACCTAGAGCCAGACATCCTGGAATATGAAGTCAAGTGGGCCTTAGAAAGCATCACTATGAACAAAGCTAGTGGAGGTGATGGAATTCCAGTTGAGCTGTTCCAAATCCTAAAAGATGATGCTGTGAAAGTGCTGCACTCAACATGCCAGCAAATTTGGAAAACTCAGCAGTGGCCAAAGGACTGGAAAAGGTCAGTTTTCATTCCAATCCCAAAGAAAGGCAATGCCAAAGAATGCTCAAACTACTGCACAATTGCACTCATCTCACACGCTAGTAAAGTAATGCTCAAAATTCTCCAAGCCAGGCTTCAGCAATATGTGAACCGTGAACTTCCTGATGTTCAAGCTGGTGTTAGAAAAGGCAGAGGAACCAGAGATCAAATTGCCAACATCTGCTGGATCATGGAAAAAGCAAGAGAATTCCAGAAGAACATCTATTTCTGCTTTATTGACTATGCCAAAGCCTTTGACTGTGTGGATCACAATAAACTGTGGGAAATTCTGAAAGAGATGGGAATACCAGACCACCTGATCTGGTATTAAAAAATTTGTACGCAGGTCAGGAAGCAACAGTTATAACTGGACATAACAACAGACTGGTTCCAAATAGGAAAATGAGTTCGTCAAGTCTGTATATTGTCACCCTGTTTATTTAACTTACATGCAGAGTACATCATGAGAAATGCTGGACTGGAAGAAACACAAGCTGGAATCAAGATTTCCGGGAGAAATATCAATAACCTCAGATATGCAGATGACACCACCCTTATGGCAGAAAGTGAAGAGGAACTAAAGAGCCTCTTGATGAAAGTGAAAGTGGAGAGTGAAAAAGTGGGCTTAAAGCTCAACATTCAGAAAACGAAGATCATGGCATCCGGTCCCATCGCTTCATGGGAAATAGATGGGAAAACAGTGGAAACAGTGTCAGACTTTATTTTTGGGGGGCCCCAAAATCACTACAGATGGTGACTGCAGCCATGAAATTAAAAGACGCTTACTTCTTGGAAGGAAAGTTATGACCAACCTAGATAGCGTATTCAAAAGCAGAGACATGGTCCCGGGTGGGTCCGCGCGTAAGCAAGACCCGAGCAGCAGGCGGCGCCGACACCCAGGTATCCCACAAGTTAATAAAAAAAAAAAAAAAAACGAAAAAACAAAAGCAGAGACATTACTTTGCCAACAAAGGTCCATCTAGTCAAGGCTATGGTTTTTCCTGTGGTCATGTATGGATGTGAGAGTTGGACTGTGAAGAAGGCTGAGCGCCGAAGAATTGATGCTTTTGAACTGTGGTGTTGGAGAAGACTCTTGAGAGTCCCTTGGACTGCAAGGAGATCCAACCAGTCCATTCTGAAGGAGATCAGCCCTGGGATTTCTTTGGAAGGAATGATGCTAAAGCTGAAACTCCAGTACTTTGGCCACCTCATGCGAAGAGTTGACTCATTGGAAAAGACTCTGATGCTGGGAGGGATTGGGGGCAAGAAGAGAAGGTGACGACAGGATGAGATGGCTGGATGGCATCACTGACTCAATGGACGTGAGTTTCAGTGAACTCCGGGAGTTGGTGATGGACAGGGAGGCCTGGCGTGCTGCGATTCATGGGGTCGCAAAGAGTTGGACACGACTGAGCAACTGATCTGATCTGTTACATGATAAGTAGTTGTTCCAACTTTATAAGAAAATGCTAAGCTGTTTCCCAGAGTAGCTGTGCCATTTTGCATTCCCACTAGCAATTATGAAAGTTTCAATTGCTCTGCATACTTACCAGCAGTTGGTATTGCATATTTTTAATTTTACCCATTTTAATAGATGTACAGATGTATCATACCATGGTTTTCATTCTTCAAATGGCCAGTATTGTTGAGCATGTACTGGTAGGCTGCAGTCCATGGGGTCGCAAAGAGTCGGACACGACTGAGCAACTTCACTTTCATTTCATGTACTTACTTGCCATCCATAGATGATGTCTTGCATGAAAATTCTGTTACACATCCTTTAAAAATTGGATTGTTTTCTTACTGTTGACTTTTGGTATTTGACCATTCTAGATTGAATTCATTTGTTGGGCAAATGACGTGCAAATATTTTTTTCTCCATCTGGGGCTCATCTTTTTACTTCCTTAACTGTGTTCTACTCAGAACAAAAGTTTTCAATTTTTCTTTAGTCAAGTTTATCAGTTTTTTTTATGGTTCATGCTTTCGGTGTCATATCTAGAAGCTCTTTGTCAAACCCAAGATCATGAATGTTTTCTGTAATGTCTTGTGAAAGTCTTATATTTTACATTTAGATTTATGACTCCCTTTGAGTTAATTTTCTATATAAAGGGTAAGGTATAGATCTCTGAGGGGGTGGATATGACTGTCCAGTTGTTCTAGTTCCAGTCATTGAAAAAATGAGCCTTTTTGCACTGAATTATTTTTGCACAGTTGTCAAAACTCAATTGACCATACTCCTGTGGGTTTATTTCTGGACTCTTCTGTTCCAAAAATTTGTGTGTCTGGCCTTTCATCAATATAGAACTGTCTTGATTATTGTAGCCTTTTAATCATTCTTAAAAGTGGGTAATGTGAGCTGCTCGGACCTGGGAAGAGCACAAAACTCAGGCCCAACTGAGTCTGCGCCTCTGAGGACTACCCGAGTGCCTGAACCTGAGCGGCTTGGACCTGGGAGGTACATGCAACCCAGGGCCAGCCTCGGATTGTTCCAGGCGGAACAACCTAGAGCCCGAGCAGTGTGGACAGGGAGGCTACACGCGCCGTGAGCGGGGGCAGACCCAGTGTGGCTGAGGCACTGCGAGCGCACGCCAGTGTTATTTGTTTGCAGCATCCCTCCCTCCCTCCCCATAGCGCGACTGAACAAAGAGAAGAAATACAGCTCCACCCATCAGAACACCGACACAAGCTTCCCTAACCAGGAAACCTTGACAAGCCACCTGTACAAACCCACACACAGCGAGGAAAAGCCACAATAAAGAGAACTCCACAAACTGCCAGAATACAGAAAGGACACCCCAAACTCAGCAATTTAAACAAAATGAAGAAACAGAGGAATAGCCAGCAGATAAAGGAACAGGATAAATGCCCACCAAACCAAACAAAAGAGGAAGAGATAGGGAATCTACCTGATAAAGAATTCCAAATAATGATAGTGAAATTGATCCAAAATCTTGAAATTAAAATGGAATCACAGATAAATAGCTTGGAGACAAGGATTGAGAAGATGCAAGAAAGGTTTAACAAGGACCTAGAAGAAATAAAAAAGAGTCAATATATAATGAATAATGCAATAAATGAAATCAAAAACACTCTGGAGGCAACAAATAGTAGAATAACAGAGGCAGAAGATAGGATTAGTGAATTAGAAGATAGAATGGTAGAAATAAATGAATCAGAGAGAATAAAAGAAAAACGAATTAAAAGAAATGAGGACAATCTCAGAGACCTCCAGGACAATATTAAACGCTACAACATTCGAATCATAGGGGTTCCAGAAGAAGAAAACAAAAAGAAAGACCATGAGAAAATACTTGAGGAGATAATAGTTGAAAACTTCCCTAAACTGGGAAAGGAAATAATCACCCAAGTCCAAGAAACCTAGAGAATCCCAAACAGGATAAACCCAAGGCGAAACACCCCAAGACACATATTAATCAAATTAACAAAGATCAAACACAAAGAACAAATATTAAAAGCAGCAAGGGAAAAACAACAAATAACACACAAGGGAATTCCCATAAGGATAACAGCTGATCTTTCAATAGAAACTCTTCAAGCCAGGAGGGAATGGCAAGACATACTTAAAATGATGAAAGAAAATAACCTACAGCCCAGATTATTGTACCCAGCAAGGATTTCATTCAAGTATGAAGGAGAAATCAAAAGCTTCTCAGACAAGCAAAAGCTGAGAGAATTCTGCACCACCAAACCAGCTCTCCAACAAATACTAAAGGATATTCTCTAGACAGGAAACACAAAAATGGTGTATAAATTCGAACCCCAAACAATAAAGTAAATGGCAATGGGATCATACTTATCAGTAATTACCTTAAACGTAAATGGGTTGAATGCCCCAACCAAAAGACAAAGACTGGCTGAATGGATACAAAAACAAGACCCCTACATATGTTGTCTACAGGAGACCCACCTCAAAACAGGGGACACATACAGACTGAAAGTGAAGGGCTGGAAAAAGATTTTCCATGCAAATAGGGACCAAAAGAAAGCAGGAGTAGCAATACTCATATCAGATAAAATAGACTTTAAAACAAAGGCTGTGAAAAGAGACAAAGAAGGTCACTACATAATGATCAAAGGATCAATCCAAGAAGAAGATATAACAATTATAAATATATATGCACCCAACACGGGAGCACCGCAGTATGTAAGACAAATACTAACAAGTATGAAAGGAGAAATTAACAATAACACAATAATAGTGGGAGACTTTAATACCCCAATCACACCTATGGGAAAAAAAAAAAAGTGGGTAATGTGAGTATTCCAAATTTGATCTTTCTCAAAATTGTTTTGGCTATTCTAGTTTCTTTCTTTGCATTTCCATAGTGAGCTTAGACTTGGTGTGTTTATAACAAATCCTGCTGGGATTTTGAATGGAATTTTAGAATCAGTTTGTCAGTGTCTACAAAATAGCCTCCTGGAATAGTGCTTATATGTAAATTTATATATATATAAATTGGGGGAGAACTGACATCTTAACAATATTATCTTTGAGATCATGAACACTTTATCTATTTAGTTTACAATTTATATTATTTACATATGGCATATACAGTGTAGTTTTTCATATATTTTGTTAAATATACCCCTAGCTGTTCAGTTTTTATATATTGCAAATGGCACTAATTTCATCTTTCAATTACTAAGTATACTGAAGTACAGTTAATTTTTCTATAACTTTGTACCATGAGACTTTGCTAAAATCATTTATTCTATTAATTTTTTCATATATATTCCTTTGGATTTTTTACATACATATACAAGTCATGTCATCTGCAATTAAAGGCAGGTTTTTTTTCTGACAAACTGTATGCTTTGTATTTCTTCCCTCTAGTACAATATTAAGTAAAAATTGCAAAATAAATAGAAATTGTGAGAATAAACACTGTTGCCTTGTTCCCATCATGGCTAAAGTTATTCAGTCTTTTCACTGTTATATATTTGTTTGAGGAAGACTCTCCTATTTCTAGTTTGCTAAGAATTTTTATCGTGAATGGTTGTTTTATCAAATGCTTTTACTGCATCTATTGAGATCATCTGGCTGTTTTCTATATTAACACAATGAATTATGTTCATTGACTTTTGAATGTTACAATCAAAATTTACATCGTGTTCTGGTATAAATCCCACTTGGGTCATGATGTAGCAACCATACTCTATGCTGGATTCAATTTGCCATTAAAAAAGTGTTATGTGAGTCTGTATTCATGAGGGATATTGACTTGCAGAGTGTTCTTTTCTTGAACTGTCTTTACTTGTGGTAGCAGGGGGATCCTGACTTCTTACAGAATGCATATGGAATCCTCTCTCTCTATTTTCTGGAGTTTGGGCAAGATTGGTATTATTTCTTTCTGAAACATTTGAAAGAATTTAGAACTTCAGAGTTGCCATTTGAGCCCAGAGATTTCTTCCCGGGAAGGTTTAAGTTATAAATATGATTTCTTTCATTTATATAGGGATGTCAGACTTTCTGTTTTCTCTTGTGCCAGTTTTGGTGGTTTGGTGTGTTCAGAGTTGCTCATAATATTCCCTTCTTCGTCTTTTAATGAGTAAGGAGTATACAGTAATGTCCTTTCCCCATCGCTTCTTGGTTATGTGTGTCCTCTCACTTTCTTGATCAGACTAGATACAGACTTAGCTATTTTATGAGATGTTCTTTTAAGCACTACTATTGGTTCCATTTCCTTTCCTTTTTTTCTGCTCTCATCTATACTATTTCCTTCCTTCTGTTTACTTTGGGTTTAATTTACTTTTCCTTTTCTAGCTTTTTAAGGTGAAAACTTAGATCACTGACTTAATGCTTTCTTTTCTGTTAAAAGGATTCAAGTCTATCAGTTTCCCTTTAAACTTTCAAAAGTGCATTTAAAAATTTTTGATATGTTGTGGCTATTACTTGGTTGAAAATATGTTAATTTCCTTATGATTTCTTCTTTGTCCCATGGGTTTTTGTTTAGTTTTCAAGTATCTGGGACTTTCCTGGATATTTTATTATTTATTAATTCTATGATGGTTGGAAAATATACTCTATTTTCCAAGAATACTCTATATTCCAAGCTTTTGAAATCTGTAGAGACTATCATGTAGTCTCTCTCGGTGATTGTTCTATATTCATCTTATAAGAGTGTATCCTACCGTTGTTGGGTATAATTTTCTATAAATGTCAGTTAAGTCCAGCAGAATTATAGTGTTGTTAAAAAACTGAATTCCTTATTTTTTTCCTTTGGGTATTCTTATCAGTTACTGAGAGAATACTGTTTCTGCCTTTAATTATCAGTTTTTCTTAATGTGTTTTGAAGCTTTGTTATTAGTTACCTATACACTTATGATTATAATGTCTTCTCCTCATTGACACATAAAATGTCCCTCTTAATTTCTGTAATACTACTGGTTCTTTGAGGTCTGATTTGTCTGATATTCATATAGCCACAGCAGCTTTTTTATACTTCTTGTTTGCATTGTATATCCTTTCTCACCTTCTCGTTGCAACCAGTATATTTGTATGTAAGGTGTATCTCTTATAATTAGCATATAGTTGGAGTTTTTAAATAGACTTCCTTTTTTAGAGCAGTTTTAGGTTCACAGCAAAGTTGAGCAGGAAATAGTTACCTTCTTCCCATTCCCCTCACCCGCTCCAACACACACAGCCTCACCCACTGTCAACACTCCAATCTGAGAGTTACAGTGAATCTACATTGACGTATGACCTCTCCAAGTCTTTACCGGACGTTAGGTTTCATTCTTGGTGCTGTACATTATGTGGGCTTGACAACTGGCACATTATCCATCATTATAGTAGCACACAGAGAACTACCCTAAAAATTCTCTGTGCTCCACCTAGTCAATCTTCCCTCCTCTCTCCGTGCTGTCAACCCCTGGGCTTTTTACTGTCTCCATAATTTTCACTTTTTCAGACTGTCATACAGTTGGAAAGATTGTCTTCTTTAGAGCTTAGTAATACACATTTAAGGTTTTTCAGCTACTTTTCATGACTTAATAACATAACTTCTTTTTAACACTGAATAATACTCCATTGTCTGGATATACCACTGTTCACCCATTCACCTACTGAAGGACATCTTGGTTGCTTCCAGTTTCTGCAATTTTAAATGAAACCGCTATAAACATCCATGTATGAGGTTTTGTGTCAACATAATTTTTCAACTCATTTGGGTAAATTCCAAAGAGTGTAATTGATGGATCATATGGAAAGAATATATTTAATTTTGTAAGAAACTGCCAAACTGTTTTCCGCAGAGGCTGTGCAACTTTGCTTTCTGTTTCTCCACATCTTCAATAGTGTTTTGTGCTGTCAGTGTTCTGGATTTTTGCCATTCATATAGATTGTACTGATATCACAATGTTTTAAAATGCAACTCCCTAATGATATATGATGTTAAATACTCCTTCACATGCTTATTTCCCTTTTGTCTTCTCTGGGAAGGTATGTTTGTTCAGATCTAGTGTCCATTTTTAAGTCAACCTGTTTTCTTATTAAGTTTTAAAGAGTTCTTGTATATTTTGGATAAACAATCCTTTATCAGATATGTTTTTGCAAATACTTTCCCCCAGTCTGTGGCTTGTCTCCTCATTTTCTGGGCAGTGTGTTGCACAGAAATCTTTACTTTTAACAAAGTCCAACTTATCACTCCTTTCTTTCATGAATTATGCCTCTGATATTGTATCTGAAAGGTCATTGCCAAACCCAAGGTCATTTAGATTTCTCTACATTTAACTCCTGGATTTTATCTTTTAAGTTTTACAGTTTGCTTTATATTTAGACCGTGGCTCACTTTGAGTTAACTTTTGTGAAAGGTGTTAGGTCTAAACTTTTTTTTTTTTTTTTTACAATGAATGTCCAGTTGTTTCAGTACATATTGAAAAGACTGTCTTTGCTCTATTACCTTTGCTCCTTTGTCAAAGATTAGTTGATTACATGTGGATCTTATTTACCTAGTCTGCCTTTTAATTCAAATTTTTAGTTCATTAAGTAATTTCTGATATCTATGGTCAGCAACTTTGCTGTTTGTTTTCTATTTGTCCCATTATTTTTTTCCTCCTATATTCATCCTTTCCTGCCTTCTTCTAGGTTAAATATATCTAATGTCTCATTGTTTTTAAGCCATATTTACGTTATCTTTTTAGTGGTTTCTCTGTTCAGTTTTTTAAAATCTTCCCTCCCCCCCCACCTTTTCAGATTGGCTGTATCTCTGGATTTATATTCAAGCTTACTAATCTTTCTTCTCCGATGCCCAATAGCCCATATAATGAGTTTTTCATTTGCTCTTGAATTTACTTCTTGTGTGTTTTGTTACAATTCCTATTTCTCTGCTGAGATACTCTATTTGCTCACTCAATGATCATTTTTCCTTTATGTCCTTGTGTGTGTATGTTAGTTGCTCAGTTGTGTCTGACTATTTGTGATCCCATGGCTTGGCTCCTCTGCCCATGGAATTCTCCAGGAAATGATACTGCAGTGAGTTGCCATTCCCTTCTCCAGGGTATCTTCCCACCCCAGGGATTGAACCTGGGTCTTCTGCATTGCAGGCAGGTTCTTTACCATCTGAGCCTTGAAATTATTTACATTGCTGTTTAAAGTTCTATTAAGTTCTGTTAATTACCAAGTGCTTGGTCATCTGTGGATCTGTTTCTAGTAAATTTTATTTCTTGAATAGGCACATTTTCCTGCTTATTTGCATTATTAGTAATATTTTATTATGTGGTAGACATTGTGGATAATTTGTAGGAATTTGGATTATGCCATCTTCCTTTCAACAGTATTGAATTTTATCCTTTGTTCAAATGGAACTGTTTGTGCAAACTTAGTCCAGTACAGCCCATTGGACTGGCTGCCTGTTTTAAAAAAATTAAGTTTTATTGGAACTTACTCCTTGCCCGTCTGTTTACAAATTATCTATGGCTGCCTCTGCACTACAATAGTAGGCCTGAGTAGGGTAACATGGGCCATGTGGCTCACAAAACTAAATTATACACAGTAAGTCCCCTATATGTGAACATTCAAGTTGCGAACTTTCAAAGATACAAACGTGTCTTGTCACTTAAGTTAGTTCCCATATCTGGCCTACATGTGTAATCCTCTGCAAGTGATTCTGCTTTTGCATATTTTACTGCACAGTACAGTATCTTTATTTCAAGTTTAGGATGTCCAGAAGCAAGCATAAAAGCAGCAGTGATGCAGCTGGTACAGTTAAGAAGCACCAGCTATTGTTACTGTAGTATTGTACTTTTCAAGTAAAAATGTTTTATTAAAAAAAAAATATATATATATTTTATTGAAGTATAGTTGACTCATAATGTTTCAGGTTCACAGCAAAGTGATTCAGTTATACAAATACACATATATTATTTTGAAATTATTTTCTATCATAAGTTATTATAAGATATGGATATAGTTCCCTATGCTCTACTGTAAATCTTTGTTGCTTGTTGTATATCTATTTTTAATTAGAAATCAAAATTATATTCATATTAAATAAAACAGAATCAAAATGTCATAATTAGGCAAAAATTCATAAGTTTTCTAATATATATTTTACACATTTGTGTATATATATACATATATATATACACACGTGTATATATATATACGTATATATACACACACACACATATATATATATATACACACACACACAAAAGCTTTCCTACTACACTTGTTAAAGGCTTGAGAAAGAACATCAAATAAAAAGAGAAGGAGAAATTGGAGAACATAAACTAAATGAAATGGGAATACTGAATATGAAATAGGAAAAGTAAAACAAACTAGATAAAAATAAAAGATCATCATATAGTCCAGTTGTTTTTAAACATGACTGCTCTTTACAAACATAATATCTGGAGCTCTGGAGAAAAGCAATACCTGAGCATTTGTATTTTTCAAAAAATTTCAAGATAATTATGATATGCATCTGGATTTTAAAAACTGACTACAGGTTTTTCTATTAGATCCCAGCTTTGGTAATATAAAGCTCTATTATTTTTCTGTTGACCAATCATGATACAGTGGTATTAAGTGAGTAACAGTTACATAATCACAATAGTAAAAGATGTTTATCAGTTTTCACAATCAATAGCCAGACAAAAAATAGAAGATAATTATAACTAAGTCATAGTGGGAACATGATTAAGTTAACAATATAAAATAATTACATACAATTGGGGGGGGTCAAGCAGAGTGATGTGGTAAGTTGAACTGCATACATGCACATGTTTTCATCGACTAGTCAAAGTCTTTTGCTTGGTGCATTTAATCCATTTATTTTAAGGTAATTACCGATATGTATGATCCTATTCAGAGAAGGCAATGGAACCCCACTCCAGTACTCTTACCTGGAAAATCCCATGGACGGCAGAACCTGGTAGGCTGCAGTCCATGGGGTCGCTAAGAGTCAGACACGACTGAGTGACTTCCCTTTCACTTTTCACTTTCATGCACTGGAGAAGGAAATGGCAACCCACTCCAGTGTTCTTGCCTGGAGAATCCCAGGGACGGTGGAGCCTGGTGGGCTGCCGTCTGTGGGGTCGCACAGGGTCGGACACAACTGAAGCGACTTAGCAGCAGTAGCAGCATTATCCTATTACCATTTTCTTAATTGTTTTGGGTTTATTTTCGTAGGTCTCTTCCTTCTCTTGGGTTTTTTGCCTAGATAAGTTCCTTTAGCTTTGATTGTAAAGCTGGTTTGGTGGTGCTGAATTCTCTTAACTTTTGCTTGTCTGGAAAGCTTTTGATTTCTCCATCAAATCTGAAGGAGTCTTGCTGGGTAGAGTATTCTTGGTTCTAGGTTCTTCCCTTTCATCACTTTAAATATGCCATGCCATTCCCTTCTGGCTTGTATCATTTCTGTTGAGAATCAGCTGATAGCTTGATGGGAGTTCCCTTGTTGCTTTTAATATTTTATCCCTGTCTTTAGTCTTTGTCAGTTTGATTACTGTGTGTCTCAGTATGTTCTTCCTTGGGTTTATCCTTCCTGGGACTCTCTGTGCTACCTGGACTTGGCTGACTATTTCCTTTCCCATGTTAGGGAAGTCTTCAGCCATTATCTATTCAAATATTTTCTCAGGTCCTCTCTTTTCCTTTTGGGACCCTTATAATGTGAATGTTGATGTGTTTAATGTTGTCCCAGAGGTCTCTTAGGCTGTATTCATTTCTTTTCATTCTTTTTTCTATGTTCTGTCCTGTGGCAGTGATTCTCACCATTCTGTCCTCCCAGTCATTTATCTTTTCTTCTGCCTCAGTTATTCTGCTGTTGATTCCTTCTAGTGTATTATTCATCTGTTTATGTGTTCTTTAGTTCTTCTAGGTCTTTGGTAAACATTTCTTGCATCTTCTCAATCTTTGCCTCCGTTCTTTTCCTGAGATCCTGGATCATCTTTACTATCATTATTCTGAATTCTTTTTCTGTAAGATTGCCTATCTCCACTTCATTTAGTTGTTTTCCTGGGATTTTATCTTGTCCATTCATCTAGGACATAACTTTCTGCTTTTTCATCGTGATTAACTTTCTGTAATATGGTTTTTGTTTCAGCAGCTGTGAGACTGTGCTTCTTGCTTCTTCTCTCTGTCCTCTGATGGATAAGGCTAAGAGGTTTGTGTAAGCTTCTTGATTGGAAGGACTGGCATGGGAAAACTAGGTCTTGCTCTGGTGGCCAGGGCCTTGCTCAGTAAAGCTTTTATCTAATTGTCTGCTGATGGGTGGGGTTGCACTCCCTCCCTGGTAGTTGTTTGGCCTGAGGGGTCTACAGGCTCTATGGTAGGGTTAATGGTGAATTCCAAGAGGGTTTACACCCAGGGGGACCTTCCAGTGCCCCGTCCCTGTGGTGAGCCCCTGCCAACCCATGCTCCACAGGAGGCCCTCCAACACTGGCAGGTGGTGTTCAGTCTCCTGTGGGGTCACTGCTCCTCTCCTGTGGGTCTTGGTGCATGCAAAATTTTGTTTGTGCCCTCCAAGACTAGAGTGTCTGTTCCCCTCAGTCCTCTGGAAGGCCTATAATCAAATCCCGCTGGCCCTGAAGGCCAGATTCCCTGAGGAATCCCAGTCCCTTTGTTGGATGCCCAGGCTGGGAAGCTTGACTTGGGGTTCAGAACCTTCACAATAGTGCAAGAACTTGTTTGGTATTATTGTTCTCCAGTCTGTAGGTCACCCACCTAGCAGGTATGAGATTTAATTTTATTGTGATTGCATCCCTCCTACCAACTTGCTGCAGCTTCTTAGTCTTTGGACGTGGGGTTTCTTTTTGTGGTAGGTTTCAGCGTCCTCCTATCAATGGTTGTTCAACAGCTATTTGCAATTTTGGTGCTCTCACAAGAGGAGATGAGTACATGTCCTTCTACTCTGCCATTTTCAAAAATGTTTTATTTTTATACACTATTTGTGTGAAAAGTATTATAAACGTTTATTACATACAGTACTACATAGCTGATTGTGTTAATTGGGTACCTAGGCTAACTTTGTTGGGCTTAGGAACAAACTGGACTTACAAATGTGCTCTCAGAATGGAATCTGTTGGTATGCAGGGGACTTACTATATTATCTAGCCCTTTAGTGAAAAGTTTCATTAAACTCTGCTCTAGGGTTCACTCCTAAAGTGTCACATAAAGTAGTAGCTAAATGCCTCAAGTGTTCAGTGAGGTTTCTTCACTTTGGCTGGTGTGGAACTTCAGGAATTCCCTAGCACTATTGAAATTATAGCATCACTGTTCAATTCTAAGTCCCAGAGCAGGTATTCATTTGCTAAGTCTTGCAAATGTTTTCTGTATATACACACCCCAGCCCTCAACCAAACCAGATTTAGGTCTGCTTTTCTGATGCACATCAAAGCTAAGCAACTGACACCAGGTTGTGGTGAAGGACAGCAGTTTTATTGCAAGATGCCTAGTGTGGGGCCAAGCAAGGAGAATAAACAGATCATGGTCAAAATCCCTGAACTCCTTGATGGCTTTAGTCAAGGGGTTTTTGTTTTTAAGAAGCTTTATTACCCATGTTCAGATTAATTAAGGATGCTGTAGTGACAAACATACAGAAACACTGTTTAAAACATAGTCATTAAATAGAAAAGTATCAAATTTATTTTTTATCATTGGACATTTTGTCTTTAAGTTTTTATTTTACATTGGGGTAAAGTTAATTAACAATATGTTATTTTCAGGTTATAGTGAAGTGACAAAGTGATTCAGTTATACATATACAGGTATATATTTTTTAAGTTTTTTTTTTTTTTTTTTAAGGCAGGGTGAGGGAGACGGTCTCGGGATGTGTGATCACCTCATGGACATCCTTCTAATTGGTTAGTGGTGAGGTAACTAGGTGGCACTTTGGAGTTAATATCATCAACCTTCTGGTTCCACCCAGTCTGGGGTCTGCATGCTGGTGGTCAGCAGACAGTTAACGTCCTTCACCTGGTGGTTTTAGTATCTGCAAAGCAAGAATATGGCTCAAGGTATTATCTATAGCACTTGAAGAGGAACTAAAGATCCTTGACTTTTTTTCACGGCCATTATTATTTTGTCTTGCTTGACTGTTTTCCTTTGTTTCTGCATTTGTTCTTTGGAACTCAGAGAAGGGCTTAGAAAAGGCAGAGGACCCACAGGTCTCTCCCAAGGAAGGCCCTGCAGGGTCCTGCTTGGTTTTAGTGAGACCTCATGCAAATTTCTTCCTCCCTCCAAACTCCTTTTTCTCTTGAATTCTCTTGTAATTTCATCTACTTCAGTAATTCAGTCTCTGCCTCTGTAACACAGCAGAATTGCCACTCTGCTTGGACTCAACCTTCTAGTGTTAAATGCTGGAAGATGCCCCAGGCAGAATCTCAAGATGATCCCTTTTTTTCTTGGTGAACCTGGCTGAAGGTTTATCAATTTTATATTTTCAGGAAGCCAGCTTTTTTTTTGATTGATTTTTTCTTTTTTTTTTTTTTTTGGTCTCTTTCATTTATCTCTGCTCTGGTTTTTATGATTTCTACTAACTGGGTTTTGTTTGTTCTTTCTCTAGTTGCTCTAGGTGTAAGGTTAGGTTTGTTTCCTGATGTAAAATTGTATGGCTATAAACTTCCTCTTAGAACTGCTTTTCCTGCATCCCATAGGCTTTGGGTCATTGTGGCTTTTGTTTTCATTTGTCTCTAGGTATTTTCTCTGATTTCTTCAGTGATCTATTGATTTTTTAGTAGCATACTGTTTAGCCTCCACGTGTTTGTGTTTTTTACAAGTTTTTTCTTGTAGTTGATTTCTAATCTCATAGTGTTGTGGTCAGAAAAGCTGCTTAATATGATTTCCATTTTCCTAAACAAGTTTGCTTTGTGGCCCAGCATGTGATCAATCCTGGAGAATGCTCCATGTGCACTTAAAAAGAGTGTGTATTCTGCTTTTGAATAGAATGCTCTTTAAATATCAATGATCTCCATCTAGTCTGATATGTCACTTAAGGCCTGTGTTTCCCTATTGATTTTCTGTCTGGTCTGTTGATGAAAGTGGGCCATTAAAACCTCCCACTATTATTGTTACTGGCAATTTCTACTTTTATAGCTGTTAGGAGCACCTGAATATATAAGGCAAATACTATTTTGGGTGCATATGTGTTTATACTTATTATATCTCCTTTGATTGATCCCTTTATCATTATGTAGTGTCCTTTGTCTCTTGTAACAGTCTTTCTAGTCTATTTTATCTGACAAGTATTGCTCCTTCAGCTTTCTTTTGATTTCTATTTGCATGGAATATCTTTTTCCCTCCCCTCACTTACAGACTGTATGTGTCCCTAAATCTGAAGTGAGATTCCTGTAGACAGCATATATAAAGGTCCTGCTTTTTTTAATCCACTCAGCCAATATAGTTCTTTTAGTTGGAATGTTTGATCCATTTACATTTAGGTAATTATCAATATATATGGTTCTTATGGCTATTTTGTTAATTGTGGTGGATTTTTTTTTTTCCCTCCCCTTCCTCTTGTTCTTTTCTCTTGTGACTTTTAGTACTGTATTTGGATTCCTTTGTGTGTGTGAGAGTGAATTTATTGTAGATATTTGGTTTGCAGTTATCATGAGGTTTTGATATAGCACTCTATATATAAACAAGATTGTCTTAAGTTACTGGTCTTTTAATTTCAAATACATTTCCAGTATCCTGCATTTGTACCCTCTTCACAATTGCTAGTTGTGATACTGTATTTGTGTCAGATGATTTCCTACCTTTACTGTATGTTCGCCTTTACCAATGAGCTTTTCCATCTTTCCTGCTTAAAGAAGTTCCTTTAGTGTGTTACAAATCTGGTTTGATAGTGTCAAATTCTTTTTGCTTTTGTTTGTCCGTAAAACTTTTTTGATTTCTCTGTCAAATCTGAATGGAGAGACTTTCTGGGTAGAATATTCTTGGTTGAAGGTTCTTCCCTTTCATCACTGTAAATCTATCGTGCCATGCCCTTCTGGCCTGCAAGGTTTCTGCTGAAAAACTTTATGGGAATTGCCTTGTATATTATTTGTTGCTTTTCCCTTGTTTTAGTATTTTCTTTCTTTGATTCCCACCATTCTGTCTTCCAACTCACACTTATCCATTTTTCTGCCCATTTATTCTGATGATTTATTCTCATGTATTTTCAGTTATTGTCATTGTTCATCTCTTTAGATCTTCTAGCTCTTTATTAAACATGTATGTATCTTCTTGTACTGTGCCTCCATTCTTTTCCTGAGACTTCGGATCATCTGTACTGTCATTACTCTGAATTCTTTATTTGCGGGTAGACTACCTAGCTTTACTTCCCTTGGTTGTTATTTAGGGCTTTTATCTTGTTCATTGTCTGTGACGTATTCCTGTGCCATCTCCATTGTGTCTGACTTTCTGCGATTGCCCTTTCCATTTCACAAGCTGCAGGGCTGTAGTTCCTCTTGCTCCTGCTGTCTGCCTCCTGGGGCACGAAGCCAGTCTAAGAGCTTGTGCAGGATTCCTGGTGGGAGGGACTAGTTCCTGTCCATTGGTGGGCAGGGCTATTTCCAAGGATGTGTTTAGCTGGCAGTTATGGGCTCATGAAGACTTTAGGCAGCCTGTCTGCTGATGAGTGGGTCTGTGTTCCCACCCTGTTGGTTGTCTGCCTTGAGGGTTCCCAGTACTGGAGCCTGTAGGGTCTGGGGTGGGGCCAGGTTTTGGGGAGAAAATGGCCACCTCTGAACTTCCCTCATGGCTCAGCCAGTAAGGAGTCTGTCTGCAATGCAGGAGACCTGGGTTCGATCCCTGGGTTGGGATGATTCCCTGGAGAAGGAAATGGCAACCCACTCTAGTATTCTTGCCTGGAAAATCCCATGGACAGAGGAGTCTGGCAGGCAGCAGTTCATTGGGTCACAAAGAGTCAGACACGACTGAACAACTTCACTTCTCTTCTTCACTTCTCTCTATGGCCACCTCCAGGAGAGCTCATTGTTGTTCTTCAGTCATTCAGTTGTGTCCAACTCTTTGCGACCCCATGGACTGCAGCATTCCAGGCTTCCCTGTCCTTCACTATCTTCTGGAGTTTGCTAAAACTCATACGCATTGAGTCGGTGATGCCATCCAAACATCTCATCCTCTGTTGTCTCCTTCTCCTCTTGCCTTCAATCTTTCTCAGCATCTCACCTGGCCAAAGGAGCTCATACCAGTGAGTTTTCCCCAGGATTATGCCCACCAGTGTTCTTGTCCCTGCGGTGAACTACAACCAAAGGCTATATATCGTTTGCTGAACCCTGGTGTACATAAAAAAAAAAATCTAAGGTAACAACAGTTTGACTCTTTTCAGTTTTATAAAAGTTTCATGATCTTGAAAAAATGTTTCCTATTTCTTAATTGCCAGTTTTGAATGATTATCTTTTCTATTGATAAGATAAAGCTGTTGATACCTTAGTAAAGTAGTAAAGATTTGTTTCTACTTGCTACCTAATTGGGCACAATTTGCATTATATGACTTCAAAATGAAATTTACCTTCTCTTGACAGATAAAACACTACATGTGAAGATTGGTGAAAGTGAATATTGATTTCTGAAGTGTCCTGGAGAGGAAAAACACTGGTCAGTATCAAGTGGACAATGCTTGGTGTTTTCCAAAGATGCTATTGAAGTAGTCTTTGCTACTGCTTCCCTTCACTCAGTCAGAGCTCTTCATAACATGGGCTGCATGAAATCAAAACAAACTTTTCCATTTCCCACCACACTTGAGAGTGAGAAGAGGCATGTGAGTGAAGAAAACTTTATGCCTGAAGAGAAATTTCTACCCAGGATACCTTCTCTAGTTAATGTCAAAGAGGAAGTGAAGGAACCCCCAGGGCCTCAAATTGTGGTCTTCGAATTTGCACAGCACCTGTCCCAGGAAATCTTGAGTGATGCCTTGCAGCAGTGGGCAGGCAACAACCTCAAGTACTATGACATCCCATATATTGAGAGTGAAGGGCCTTGATTCTATGTGTAGGATGACAACACTTTCTTGAACTGTGGATAAAGTTGGTGCTAGTTTAAATACATGAAACAATAGCAGAAACTGGTGTGAATAAATACAAATAACTTCATCTGGGTGTAAAGAAAAATATTACAATAGCTTCAAGAGTCTAATACCTAAAATGAAGTGTTTTAAGCAGTTCTACATTAACAGCAGTTTCTCTCTGCTTGGTCTTGGATTTGAGTCATTAAAGGTTTAAATGTAAGTCCTCTGGAGCCACAGGAATCAATCAGCTGTGTGTCACACCACTTCCTTCCAGAGGCAGTAATGCCATCACCAAAGAAGTAAGAATTTTAAAAGCACCTTGGGTTTACAAAATAACTGTCAATTTAAACAAAACCCGCAAGGTACAAAAGGATTTTTCTTGAAATGCCTGGGTAAGGGAATGGCACTCAAGCCAGAGTGGTTAACGATGGGTTTGTTTGTCAAAACCTTTTGGGTCAAGGTTTGGATCCCTCCTTAACACAAATGGTCAAACATAAGAAAGCAACCCATGTGGAAGAGGTCTACCATGAACCCTGTCCTTAATTAAATATTTACTTTTGTAGATGAAAGCATAACTATCACCTGGATAGTTAGTCAGGGCCCTAACTAATCACAGCTGTTATTGGATGATTCAGACTTTGCATATAAGCATCTTAATGAGATACAATTTATAGAAGTCATGACAATGTTTACTGCACTGAATTAGGTAGCCCAGTGATATTACTATATAAGAAAACAAGCATGCATAGCTTTTATAAACAGCAATCCAAAAAACTAAAGTAACAGAAACCCTAGCTGGTGAGGTAGGAAGAAGAACCCGGTCTCAGTGCTGCATGTGTGTTAAGTTTTACTGTCTCACAGATATAAGGGATTGGTACATGGACAGGCACCATTCAGATTACTATTCGGATTATGCATGAGATTTATAGTTATTACAAAAGATCAAATACTCCTCTAAAGGAAATATTCACATGTATATTTTTACTGGTAAAAAAGCCCATGGGGGCATTTACAGCCATATACTATACTATTTTCATAAATTTGGCTTTTTGGGGAAGTTTTCTGAAAAAAAAAATTAGTTTAAGATAGTGACAGAAAATTCAGGAAAGCAGAAAGAAGATACCAAGAAGACATAACCTGCAAGAAAACTGATACATTATAAGATCCTTTTACTAAGATACAGTAGACCCTTATAATCAAAAATAAATAAAGGCAGAAAAAAGCTTGTGACCTCTAATGACATAAATGTATATGACCTTATGAGCAAGCAGAATTGTGACCTCTAGTTTTAGCATTATACTTTGAAGCCCACAGTCAAACAGACTAAATTCTCCAAGGTAAATGGGCAAAGAAAATTTTTCAAAGTGACAGGCGTGTCATCTTTCGTTGCATTTGTACAACTGGTCATTTAACCTTCACCTGCTCCCAGGGTTTGTACTGTACTGTTGTACTTATAATCTAGCAACAGAAACAGAAGAACCACCACCCTGTTCTTACAAAGATCTGAAGTCACAAGGCTAAGAATAGAAAGTTCCCAAAACATGCAAAACATTTCCAGCTCATGAAGAAAAATTTAGTTTTATGAGTGTTTATACTAATAACTCAGACAAAAGCCTAGATGTCATTTTTCATTCATTTTATATCTCACATCATATACTTTCACTACAAGGTCATTGCTGTTTAAAAGATATAATTAAGTATATAAGATAATACATATTATGGTGAGAACACAAAGCCATATGAAAGTGCATTACACTAGATTTTTCAGCATACATAGGGATATAGACTAGTAGGCTTTGATTACATCTAAATATTTTAACCTCAGGTTCCTCCTTTGCCCTGGCCTTTACTTTCTAGGGGAGTAATACAACGATGTCTGCCAGATCGTAATCTAGCTAGAAGCCTAATCTCTGTTGCCACCCTCTCTGATTCTATGGCTTTGTCACTGAGCACCACCTCCTCACTCCCAACTCATTTTAACAGAGTTATAGTAGCTTGTGACACAGAGACTTAAAGC
Organism: Bos taurus; assembly: GCF_002263795.3. NCBI lineage: Eukaryota > Metazoa > Chordata > Mammalia > Artiodactyla > Bovidae > Bos > Bos taurus. The sequence goes on along the minus strand of NC_037329.1, from coordinate 6,098,719 downwards.
TTGTATAGTCAGTGAGTTAGTGGATAAACCATATTGGGGGCAGGCAGGAAACAGCTAGATCAAATGTACTGCATATGACTGTTATCAAGATATTGTTTGGTGTGATGGCAAAATAAACGAGAACATCTTTGACAGGATAATTCCATTTCTAACCTGCCTTAATATTTAAATATCAGATTTCCTCCATTTGAAGGTCTTTCATGAACAAAGTAGAAAGGCTGTTTGAGAAGGAAGGAGACAGACATTAAGAAGACAAGACTGAAAGAATTATTAGCTACTGGACCTGAAAACATTTGTTCAAACTTAGATCACAAACACGAAGAAATAAGAACAGTGACCAAACTATAAGGGAAAGAAAAGCGGGGGAAAGAGGGACCAAGAAACAACACTCCCATCAGGCTCTAAAAACAAGCTTCCAGTATTGCTATTTGAGGGCAAGACCTGCCCCCGCTCCCACACCACTCCATTGGTTACCACATGACACGTGCAAAACCATTCAATCTTTTACCTCAAAAACACCCGGTGGAGGGGGAGATGAATGCCAGCAGATGACAGAGTACCTGCAGGGGCAGCTGTAGAAGCAGCAGATGAGCGGAGAAGAGGCACCAGTTCCTCACTTAAAGCCCACACACCCACAGACGCACTCTCACCGCTCCCTTCCCCATGCAGCCTCTCTTCAGTGCTAGTCACCACCTTTTATGCCCAGGCCTTTGATCCGAGACCTCTCCACTTTGTTGCCTTATCAGTTCTTTGCAAACCACCTATGGTTATTAGCACTTAAAGCACAATTTTGAAGGGGATAAATGTGATCTTAGTCCCAAAGGAATCGTTTGTGTCAAACTGCCTTATTAGTATTAAAGAGAGACATGCTGAATGAATCAAGTAGCATGACACGTGTATAGCCCACTCGGTATCATTGGCATTTTATGAGATAGGGGAACTATACTTTTGTAATTAAATATTTTTAGAAATCAGAAGTTAAAAGACAAATTATAATATCAATGAACAGTAATTTAAAAACAAAGTTCTAACAAATAAATGGCTTGCTTAATCATAATTCCCTCATCCTGTATCTTTGTGACCAAACTGGACATGTCTTCCCTGCAGCAGTGGACACGAGCTCAAACATACTCCCTACATCTTGAAATGACATTTGTTAGCAAATTCTCTTCACTGTAAGACTTACCTATGAAATGGTATATTTTTTCCAATTATTTTTGTGAAAACACTTTTCCTAACTGTACAATAAAAGTCCAGTTGCAATTAACTAGTTATGAGTTCTTGTTTAATTGATGCAAGCAAGTGCTTTTTCCCATTGTGTGATTTAAAACTTTTTTAACATAAAGGACTTAACATTTTTTGCATTTCTAGCAAATACAAAGAAAATAAAGATCCATTTATACAAAATATTTTCCTAGATCATTTGCATCCATATTTAGGAGCTTTAAAAATATAAATGTAGGACTTCCCTTGTGGTCCAGTGGCTAAGAATCCATGCGTCAAATGCAGAGGGCATGGGTTTGATCCCTGGTGGGGGAAGAGCCCTCATGCAGTGGTGGGCAGCCAAAACAAACAAAAAGAATATAAATGTAAACATGTTCATTCATTACTATGGCATCTTTTTTCCAAGTATGTTCCTAATTTTGGGGGAGGGGAGTGATGATTCATGTTAAATATATTGAGAACAGAAAATGTAAGGCAAATCCTTCTGGACTGCAATTTTCTCATCTATGAAAAGAGTGCTGGATATAATCTTTGTCTTTTTCAGTTCTGCCTGCTTTTCAGTTTTCAAAACTAAAGTTCTCTTAGTTTCTGAGGGGTTTGGAATGAAGGAAAAACTGAACCAAGTTATAAAATAAATTATAAGCTAATCTTTAAAAATGATTCTTACCTAGACATTAACGTCCCAAGTCTGGGACATCCACAATTGTGTTGTTCACTCAGTCGTGTCCAATTCTTTGTGACCCCATGGACAGCAGCACGCCAGGCTTCCCTGTCCTTCACCATATCCTGGAGTCTTCTCAAACTCAGGACCATTGAGTCAATGATGCCATCTGACCATCGCACCCTCCATCGCCCCCTTTTCCTCCTGTCCTCAGTCTTTCCAAGCATCAGGGTCTTTTCATATAAGTCGGCTTTTCACAACAGGTGGCCAAAGTATTGGAGCTTTAGCTTCAGCATCAGTCCTTCCAATGAATATTCAGGGTTGATTTCGTTTAGACTGACTGGTTTGATCTCCTTACTGTCCAAGGGACTCTCAAGAGTCTTTTCCAGCACCACAGTTCAAAAGCATTAGTTCTTTGGCACTCAGCCTTCTTTATGGTCCAACTCTCACATCCATACATAACTACTGAAAAAACCTTAGCTTTGACAGTTGTGTACCTTAAACTCATTTTGTCAACAGTAGCAATTACTGAAGGTATTTCACAGAACAAAAGGGTTTCAAGTATTTTCTTGAAACCAGAAGGTTTTCAAGTTTTTTCTCCTGATTTGAACTACTGTAAGGATAAATTACTGTTATCACACCAAAGTCTGATGTAAATTGCACAGTGTCTATCTTAAGAGATAAGAATTTTCTAATACCTCATTCTGCCAGATTAGCAAATATTGCAAGCAACAAGAAATAATGCTTTTACTTTCACCATAGGAAGGGATTCTGATTAACTTCAGGGAAGGCCAAGGCTGAGTTAATAATGAAGAGACAATCTCATAATAACCTTTTTCTCTCTGCTTGAGATTTCTAATGTTATAAAAGGAACACTTTAGCTACAGTAACTCGGAATTCTTTAAAATAGATTTTTATACTATGAAATTCTATGAAGTGTTAACAAAGTATCCAAAAAACATTTTATAACCTACATATAAGTTTACTTAACATTAAACTTAACATTAAAAGCTTACTCCTTGGAAGGAAAGTTATGACCAACCTAGACAGTATATTAAAAAGCAGAGACATTACTTTGCCAACAAAGGTCCGTCTAGTCAAGTCTATGGTTTTCCTAGTGGTCATGTATGGATGTGAGAGTTGGACTATAAAGAAACCTGAGCGCCGAAGAATTGATGCTTTTGAACTGTGGTGTTGGAGAAGACTCTTGAGAGTCCCTTGGACTGCAAGGAGATCCAGCCAGTCCATCCTAAAGGAAATCAGTCCTGAATATTCATTGGAAGGACTGATGCTGAAGCTGAAAACTCCAATACTTTGGCCACTTGATGCGAAGAGCTGACTCATTGGAAAAGACCCTGATGCTGGGAAAGACTGAGGGCAGGAGGAGAAGGGGATGACAGAGGATGAGATGGCTGGATGGCATCACCGACAATGGACGTGAGTATGGCTAAACTCTGGGAGTTGGTGATGGACAGGGAGGCCTGCCGTGTCCAGTCCATGGGGTCGCAAAGAGTCAGATGCAACTGAACGACTGAACTGAACATTAAAAACCAATATCCAGAGCCAAAACATAAAATTCCCATTTCAGTTAGATATGCTAACTCAGGAATCTCTAAAGACCTTCAAATTTTTCCATCTTTTAAAATAGAGGTTGGCAAACTTCTTGTGAAAAGGACGAGACTTAAGTAAATATTTTAGGCTTTGCAGGCCTTACAATCTCTACTGCAACTACTCAAAACAGCCATAGATATGTAAACAGATGAGTAAAACCATGTTCCAATAAAGTTTTATTTATAGACAATGATATTTGAATTTCATGTAATTTTCACATGCCATGCTATATTGGTCTTTGATTTCTTTTCTCCCAAATTTAAAAATGCAAAAACCATTCTTAGCTGAGCGATATATAAAAAAACAGGCAGGAGGTTGGCTTTGGCCCATGTGCCCTAGTTTGGCAACCTCTGCTCCAAAATAATATTTTAAAAATCCAATCATTTCAAAATTTCAAATCATTACTTCCCAGAGATTTGAAGTAATCATTCAAATCTTCATCAGTAACTTCTTTTAGGTCAGCTGGTTTCCACTTTGGACTCTGGTCTTTATCTATTAAAACTGTCAAGTAGAGACATAACAAATGTTAATATTTATTTTTTTCTGGTATTACCAGAATTTAATTACTGAATTGACACAAACTACCTTGGACTAGGCATATTTTTCTACAGCACTTCTTTTTCTGCAAAGCTGAAATTTTTGTATATGTTCCTTCCCCTACTCCCCTTAAATTAAGCCCCCACAGAGTGTGGATGATGACCTAACATGCTAAGCCTGATGCTTCTAACTTGAATACAGCCTACTGAACTAATCCAGTGATTTAAGCCTTCAAACTTTTTCTAATAAAATCATAAATGAAATCTCTGCTGTAAAAGAGCTAAAACCAGAGTTGGTGTGGTTTGAAGGGAAGGCAGGGGAGGGTGGAGGGCCCAGATCTGTCTTCTAACCTCTACACTGAACTGAGAAGAAAATTACTTAAGGTACAGGGAAAGAGACTTTATGCATAATTAATATGCATACTGCTGTTTTGCTGAATCATCTAGCTCACACTGAATTAAAACACCAGACCACCTCAGGTTATCACGAGAAGCTCTACTTCTCTTATTTCAAGTATAGTCATCACTTAGCATAGCCACACAGAATCCCCACAGGATTTTAAGTATGAAGCAATCCATAACCTCCTTCTAAAAGGGAGGAAAATGTCAGTTTCCTGGTTGTGATCACATACTACAGTTATACAAATGTTACCATTTGGGAAACTGGGTGGAGGGTATGGAGGACCTCTCCATATTATTTCTCACAACTACATGTAAATCTACAATTATCTCAAATATTAAAAAAAAGAGAATGAGCTGTGGTAGGGAATTTCAACCACGCTTAGATTGTGCATAATTCTTGTGAGGAATGAAAATTAAATTTAAACATACAAGGCCAACCAGCCAACATTAAAAAATGAGTTTATCACTAAAAGGCTAAATAATTAAAGAAGCAATCTGTGGCGGATTCATTTTGATATCTGGCAAAACTAATACAATTATGTAAAGTTTAAAAATAAAATAAAATTAGAAAAAAAAAAAAAGAAGAAGCAATCTGGGAACCAAAGGCAGCAGGCTGCCCCAGGAGATAGAGGGAAGGGGGATTTATGCATAATTAAATGTGGATACTGGAGGGTTCCAAGGTTTGGCTGCCTGACTACAGGATTCCAGTATCTGATCAGTGGTGATACTGAACACTGATGCTTATGATCCCAGCCAATTTGAAAGTTTTACATTCCCTGGACAGAGTAAATAAAAACAATCCTGGAACATTCTTTCTACAACAATCTCTTTTAAGCTCTCAAGTCAATGCTATATACCTTCTTAACAGTCTACTGAAGGACAAAAGCAGAGAGAATATTAATCAAATCTTCAATGTTACTTAATTTTAAACTAACAACATTTTTAATCCAGCACAGATAAAACATTCTTGCCATGTAGGAAACAGGTTTTTCAGAAGGTTTCATGAGGTACCCACTCAAAACTCTAGTTGGTAACTCCAGCAAATCTGAGTTAATCCTTTTAAAATTCTTTTCTGTAAGTTCTAAAGGAAGAAGTTTATTCTAGATGTTAAGAGCATTTCTGACAACCATTCCTCTAATTTGGTAGTTTAATTAATCTGCTAACATACTTTATAATTAGCAAATTGTAACAAACATTTGGTTATGCAAGAACATTTTAACAGTTTTACTCAGAATAGATACTGCTTTCTGAATAAAGAGGTTATGCTGAAAGATGAGGGTGCATACTTACTCTTCATTAAAAAGTAGCTTGATAAGCCCCTACCCTGTGAATTAGAACTTTGAGGTCACTTGGTTTCAGTCCTTTTTCCTTAAAATATCTAACGGTATACCTAAAAATAATACCTTTCTTTTTTAAGTTAAGAAGGGCTTCTATTAACATACATTGAATACTTTAGCAGCATAACCCAAGTAGCACACTGCTGCTGCTGCTGCTGCTAAGTCGCTTCAGTTGTGTCCGACTCTGTGTGACGCCACAGACGGCAGGCCACCAGGCTCCCCCGTCCCTGAGATTCTCCAGGCAAGAACACTGGGGTGGATTGCCATTTCCTTCTCCAATGCAGGAAAGTCAAAAGTGAAAGGGAAGTCGCTCAGTCGTGTCCGACTCTTCGTGACCCCATGGACTGCAGCCCACCAGGCTCCTCTGCCCTTGGGATTTTCCAGGCAAGAGTACTGGAGTGGGGTGCCATTGCCTTCTCCGAAGTAGCACACAGGTCCTCCTCAAATCAGAGGTCTAAGCTCTGATCCACATGCAGCAAGAATTTGCAGGGAATCAGTGGAATGAATGTATGTTTTCTATAAAACATATAACCATCTCCTCTGATTCAGCTCCATGTGTTCTCTAAAAGGATTTTTTATTTCTTATACTATATCATGCCAGAAATGAAGAGAATTCTACCATAGTGACCAGTGTTTACTGAAGCTTACTGCTCAAAGAATATAACCTTTTATTCAGATAAAGTATATCCAGAGTCTGTACTATATTAAAGTGATAAATAAAAACACAAGAAAGGTAGATATGTGAAATACATGCAGAGGGAAATAACTCATTTTATACAACATAAATGACAGCTATTATTTATAGGGATATGAGCTCATACATTAAAAAATGATTGCAAATTTGCTAGAACAAAAATCAATTGCTTGTTTTTTCTTAATATTCTGATTGAAGATGACAAGCAAAAATAGGAATTAATACCATTTGCAGATGCTGTGAATTATGTCATGCAGTTTTTTCTCAAGGCCATGTTGAGCTGCTAGGTACAGGCAAAGTGGTAGATGGCAGGGTTCACCATGGCCGGGGTTTCACCAAGGCGGGACAAAAGAAGAGCAGGGACCTCAGGGCTTTTTGCAAGAGAACAAAGGCACCTTTCAAAGGCTTCAGCTGCAGAATGAGTTGACAAACCCACACTGCACTCAGCCAAGGTAGTCCGTGTGACTGCTAGGAGCAGGATTACTTCTTACATATAAATTAGGGAGCAGTGACAAGGCTACTGGAAATTTTAAAACAATTTTGGTTTCAAAGATTGATCTTCCCTCATATGCCAGTTGGTAAAATTAAATTTTTTTTTCAATCTTTACAAAAGTTTGATTTTCACTAATAAAACAACTGTCTTTTTTAAACAATATATGCTCAAAAATCCCGTTTCCATAATAGCCAGGAAGGAAACAAGTGTCACTTACCTGCCCTAACGCCTTCATGAAAGTCATGGCCTTTCTGAAAGAAAATCAAGATTCAAAGAGGAATTTCTGGGCATCCTCCTTCCTGATGAGCCCTGCTCTTCCACCCTCTTTAGTCCCCTCTCTCGTGGCCACACCCTGAGCCACGACATTCAGAGACTGGACCACCTCTGATCACCTCCTCCTATTCTTATTTGCTAAGTATCTCCACTGCTTCAAATCCCCGATCTTACTGAGCTCCAGTGACCTATGACTTTCTTACCATTTGTTCTGGCTTCACTTTGCTCTTCATCCAGCCCGGTTTCCCCAGTTATTTAATGCAGTCATTTTTTTCTTGAAAATGCCCTCATCTCCCTCAAGCCCTTTTCTCCCATTTAGTCTATCCTGCCAAAATCTCCACACCAGCTAAACCCTACCATTTATCTCTGCCTGCATTCACACAGCTAAATCTCACTGCAGAAGAACCATACAGCTGTGACTGGCTGCGTAAAAGTCATGATCACAAATCTCAAAGGCACAGAAAACTGCCTCACAATCCATGCTCTCTTTCCCACTGCTGGATATGACTTCCACTGTCTTCGTCCTCTCAACGTCTACCCCTAGGCAAGTTCTACTCTCTACACTAGATTCTCAACTAATGATTTAACCGCCTATATTCTCAGCTAATGACTTAACCTTTATTTTTAAAAAAGAAAGAGAAGCCCTAAGACATGAACATTCTCTTCTTCCCACTATCGAAAAACCTGCAGTCCAACTACAGCCATCTGCACCATGCCTTCCAAGTCCCAACTAAGGCAGAAGGGACCCTCCCCTGCCAAAGGCCAGTCCTCCCCTGCCTTCCCATTCATCTGCCCTCTTCTCAAGGGCTATGCCTGAGAAGGTCTCTCTCTCTCTTTTCCTGGCGTGGTCAAGGTACACAGTATAACTCAGTGGTTAAGTACATACACTTCAAATATCTGGGCTCATCTCCTGGTAACTACGTGACCCTGGGCCAGTAATTTCTCTACTTCCCAGTTTCCTTATATGAAATGATAATACCTCCATCCTGCTGCTAAGCTGCTAAGTCACTTCAGTTGTGTCCGACTCTGTGCGACCTCATAGATGGCAGCCCACGAGGCTCCCCCATCCCTGGGATTCTCCAGGCAAGAACACTGGAGTGGGTTACCATTTCCTTCTCCAATCCATGAGAGTGAAAAGTTAAAGTGAAGTCGCTCAGTCGTGTCAGACTCCCAGCGACCCCACGGACTGCAGACTACCAGGCTCCTCCGCCCATGGGATTCTCCAGGCAAGAGTACTGGAGTGGGGTGCCATTGCCTTCTCCGTGATTATTTTAATCAACATCTCAACACAACGTCTGACAGACAGTAAGTGCTCAGTAAATGTTAACTATTATTAGTAGCATCAACATAATCCTTTTCCCCTGTTGGATCATTCCCAATCATTTACAAACATGTTCTAGTAACTTCCACCTTTCAAAATAAAAAAGGAATCTCACTTGATTTCACAGCCTCAGCTTCTACCCTGTTTCTCTTTCAAGAAGAAAAGGCTGTGAACACAGTCTTTGCTTCTTCGCATCCCATTTACTCATTTCCCCTCTTCTCCCCAACTTAGCACCCTGTAACTTTTGCTTCAACACACCCCTGAAACGGCTTGCCAAAATCACCTGTATCTTCAGTGCTGCCATTGCACAGTATGCCTTTATTCTTGTCTACCAGAGGCTTCGGCAGCACTCCTCCTCCTTGGGGCACTCCTCTCCTGCTTTCGTGACACCATGCTCTCCTGGTCCTCCCACCTCTGTCCTCCTCCTCTTCCACTGCTCATTTTCCTTCTATACGATCTTGTTGTCATTCAGTCGCTAAGTCATGTCTGACTCTTTGTGACCTCAGGGACTGCAGCACGCCAGGCTCCTCTGTCCTACACTCTCTCCTGGAGTTGGCTCAAATTCATGTCCATTGAATCAGTGATGCTATCTAACCATCTCATCCTCTGTTGCCCCCTTCTCCTTTGACCTTCAGTCTTTCCCAGCATCAGGATATGATCTTATCCACTCTAAACTCAACACAGCAGCGCCTAAGTAATCAATTCTGTTAAAATATAAGATTCTGGCCCTCCACTGCTCCAAGAACATCCAGTGCCTTCCCATTTTACTCAGAACAAAGCAAGCAGTTGCCAGAGCTAAAACAGATGACTACTGTACAGGAAATGTTCAGGAAGGATTACTACCCTACCTACAGCCACATGTTGAAAAGTGAAAAGGAGAGAAAACCGATTAAGTCTTTTACGAATTTAACTTCAGCTTTGTAGGAACTCATTCTTCTGCCCTGGGTACTGTATGGACATGATCCCATAAAATGCCATGACAGCAATCCTACTCCACATTCCTGCCTTTCTGGTTGCACGCCATGAGAATTACAGCACCCCTGCAGCAATCTTAGAAAGTCTAATAAAGACCTCCCAGGCTCCTATGCTCTGCACTGCCACTCCCTACCCTGTCAGCTCTGATCTTTCTCTCTCACCCACTGACCACCCCGCCCCACTCTATCCACAAGGCCTACCTGCTTTCCCAGAACAGGAAGGCCGCCCTCACCCAGCTCAGAGCCCTGTGCTCAGGTGCCGTCCAGGTGTGCGCTTGACTCACTAGCACACTTCTGGGTTTTCACTCAAAGATCACCATCTCAGTGAGGTCTTCTCTGTCATCCTATCTACAAGTTCAACTTCTATCCTCCTTATTCCACACCCTTCTTCCCAATTTACTTTTTCTCCTTAGTATTCATAATAATATACTACATATTTAACACATTTATCTATTTATAGTTTATCTGCCCCACTATAAAGTAAGTTCCACGAGAGGAGGGATATGTCTGTTTTGTTCACCTATGTATTCATGCCAAGCACATGGTAATAAGCACTCTTATTTGTTAAGTAAATAAGCAAATCTCCAAAGTTTTGTTTGTTTGTTTTTAAACTGGTGCTGTCTTTCAGACTTAAATTTCTAACCCACACCTGTAAACTCCAGCTCCTAAATGTGTTCTGTCCTTCATACCCATCAAGGCCTATCTATCTCCTACATCTGTCTCAAATCCAATTACTCCTCACCACTGTGACCTCTTGGGTCTAAGCCACTACTATTCTGCACCTGGATTACTGCAGTAAACTCATATCTGATCTTCACCCCCGCTCTGAAACCCCTCCAACCCCGTCATCACTCAGCAGGAATAATTACCTTCTTGAAACAAATCAAACCAAATCACCCCCTGCTGAAACCCACAAGGCTTTTCAACACGCTCATGTCTCACCCTTCAGGTCACAGGTGAGCTAACATCTCAAGATGTTTTCCTGGACCTACTTATCTAAAGGTTCCCCCATTCCCTCTTTTCCCCACATCATTCTATCACCAACCTTATAGGTTGGTGATTATTTTACTTATTTTGTTTTTTATAGTCTCAGGAAACAATAAATTACACGAGAACAAGGACATACCACAACGTAATACCCAGCACAGTGCCTGGCATATGGCTAGTGTATTTGCTGGGAGAATGAAGGCAGGAAGGAACCAATCCATCCAGCCAGGGCGCTAAATGTACGGAGGAGAACAGGGCCTGGGTGAGATATACTGGGTGGTGGTCAAGACTTTGGCCACCGGGCTTCACCTGCCATCTCTGTGCCACTTAATAGCTGTATCACCTGAGGCAGGTTACTCTTCTATGCCACTGTTTCCTCATCTGCAAAGTGGAAACAATAACAATACCTGCTTTCTAGAGACGGTGTAATATTTAATGGAGAGAATACATATAAAGTACAAACACAGTACTGACTTATAATAAAAGACCTCATTGCAATTTACATACTATGGAATAACCTCAAGATATGACTAATAGAGCTTAATTTATAGTTATATGAACTATTTTGAGTATCTTCACAATAATATTCCAGGACATGGAAGTCCATTAGGTATATCTGCTTTCTAGATATTAAACATAATATTTCCTTTAGGCGATGAGTTTATTAATGCAAAGGTTCTCTACACATAACACAAAAGAGATAATTTTGCTTTAAAAGAATTTATCTGGAAGAAGAAATCACTATGACTAAAATATTTCATGAAATCAATAATATTCTATGTGATTATTGCCTATTTTAAGTGTATCCATAATGGTATTTTAATGCTAGTCTATTAACTGAAACATGTAACTGACTAATAACTTCCCTTTGTGCATTTTATATATATTTAGATTTAGAGAATTTATGCTTCTTGCCTATGCCTGAAAGTGGCATATAATTTCTGAAAATGGTTATAATTTCTATTTGAATTTCAAGAAAGGTCAGAGTCCTTCTTACAATTACATGCAAATGTAACTGCTATTTCATAAAGGCTTAACAATCTAGTATTTCCACACACCTTAAGCTAACTGGCCCACTGTATTTTCACAGAGTAAATTTACAGACAGTTTCAATTTTCTTGTTTATAAATTTTCTATATTTATCATGTTCTATAATGAACATATATGACTTTCACAACTAGAAAATGAAAATACTTTAAAGAAAAATTCTTACCATACAAGCTTGACTCAGCCGATATTCCATAATTAATACTTCTGGCAAGGTCTTTGAAGACCCCTCCATGAGTTGCCTTAGTGTGATCTTTAGTGAAGTTGGAGACATTTTTTTAATTACCTATTAAAGAAAAAAAATTTTTTTTACTAGCTTTAGCCCAATACTTCCTTTACTTTTAAATAATAAACTAGCTGAGCTTTGATATAAATCACATTAAAATTTGCTCCTTAACAATACCTTCATACAACAAAATCTCACAAAAGTAAGATTATGCCTTAGCATAATCGTGGCAAAGCACCAAACAAAAGTTTTTAGTCCAGTACCAGGAAGATCATTTTTTCTTTACTAAAAAAAAATGTATAACGTTCTCTAAAGTTTAAATTCTGTCAGATTTAATCTCAAAAGAAGGAACACTAACAGAAAGAAATTCAAGTAAATTTAGATCATTTTACTCTTTAAAAATGCATTAAAAAATGGAGCTGATACTGACATTAAATAGAGGGTAAAGACAATGAACAGGAACTGAGAGCTTAAGAAGCTAATTAAAGGCAACAAATTGGCTTATTCTTCATCTAACTCAAAAGAATATATAAAGGTATAGGAAAAAATATAAATGCATATAATTCTGCTCTCTTCTAATGAAAGACTACAGAATATTCCCAATCTATTTGTATACTATGAGATGAACTTTCTAATCCTTCCATTAAAAAACCACAATCACTACTTTTTAAAGACTGTCTTTGGGGCCTCCCTAGTGGCTCAGTGCTAAAGAATCTGCCTGCCAATGCAGGAGACACAGGGTTGATCCCTGATCCGGGAAGATCCCACGTGCCGCGGAGCAGCTAAGTCCGTCTGCCACAAATGCTGAGCCTGTGCTCTGAAGGCCGGAAGCCACAACTGCGGAGCCCACGCGCAGCATCTACGGAGCCTGCGCACCCTGGAGCCTGCGCACCCTGGAGCCCACGCTCTGCAACGAGAACAGGCGCCGCTACGAGACGCCCGCGCACCACAATCAGAGCAGTCCCTGTTTGCCACAGAGAAAAGCCCCTGTGGCAACGAAGACCTAGCACGGCCAAAAATAATAAATAAAAAATAAATAATTATACAAAAGAAGAAAATTAGCTTAAAAATAAATTAATTAAAAAAATAAAAACTTTCTTTGAACTGTTAAAAATGGCACGGAGAAAAGTTTCCGTAAGTCACAGGCAATATTCACTTAAGAACTATTCAATGTAGTTTTCAAATTACAGAGGTCAGAGAAGAAGAAGAAATCATTTGTTCATACAATAGAAATTATTTAATTATTTAATTTGAATAGCAGATATTTTAAAATACTTGCAAGGCACAAGACAAATAAATCAGTGCTAAACAGGTCAAAACAAATTATTTGAAAAAGTATAGAAACCATTTTGAGTAGAAGTAATGTTTTCTACAAGGGGAAATGACACTTAGAAAATAAAAAAGTAAGGAATACTAATTAGAGACACTGTATACAGTTGGATTTTTAATTTTTTTAAAACCACAAAATAACAAACTCCTATCCTACATTACAGTTGATCAATGTAAAGAGTCTTTAATGAAATCTCCCATTTATGGGTCTGCCCCAAATCTTCAGGAAACCTTCTTCACACATTTTGAACAGAAATAAATGCCACCATTAAGAGAGAAAAAAGGCAAGTAACAGATAGGAGAAAGATGTATGTAGCTTATGTACTGGATAAAGGACTTAATATGGATAGAAATATCCACATACATAGAAATAACTCCTATATATTAACAGTAATAATAAAAGATTTAACGGACACCTTACAAGAAAAGATACCACACTGTCAATAAAGGTATGAATTAATACTCAACCTCATTAGTCATCATGGGAAATGCAAATTAAAATCATTATGCAATGCTATTTTACATATACCAAAGTGACTAAAATGAAAAACATAAGTAATCTCAGGCATTGGTGAGAATGTAGAGCAACTTACTATGCAATGTAAATTGGTACAACCATATTGGAAAACTTCCTGACAGTAACCAACATAAATGTACATACTGTTAAATTAAAGAGGCCATCCAACTGAAGTGCCCTTAATGCTTTAGTAGCCTGTAAGCAAACCAAAATCTAAGCCTGTAATGCCTCAAGTTTAAAAGTCAAAACTTAAGGACAACCAATCATAAACAGCCAATTTAGGCTTTCCCAAATAAAGCTACTGCTTAAGCTATAGCCAAACAAATAAGCTTTGCTTCCACCTCCTTTCCATAAAAGACTTTGCCCAATTTGGATCAATTTTTGCTCAAATAAACTCTTAAAAATTTTAATATGCCTCAGTGTATCTTTTAACAACACACATGATTTTGCAGAACTCCTTCTAGGTGTATACAGAAATGTGTATCTTTGTTACCCAAAGACATAGACCAAATTGTTCATAGCAGCATTATTTCTAACAGTAAAAAACTACAAATAACCTCAAATGTCCTAGAAAAAGCAAAACTGCAGCAAATTTAATGCCCACTTCTATAGCACAAACTTTAAAACATAATTTGGCATATCATTTTATTTTTTAAATAATTAGCTTTACTGAAGTATAATTTACATATAAAATTCACTCATTTTACGTGAATTTAGGTCTACAAATTTTGATGTATACAGTTGTACAACTACCTCCACAATAAGGATGTAGAACACTTCCATCACCCCAAAGAGTTCTACTTCCCTCAATTCTACCATGGAGAAACAGTTTTCTGTGCCTACAGTTCTGGCTTTTCTAGAATTTCATAAAAATACAGTCATACATTAAGTAATCCTCTGTGTCTGCCTTCTTTCACTTGGCATAATGCTTCTGAAATTCATCCAAGCTTTTGATGTACCAACTCATCCCTTCTTATAGTTGAGTATAATATTCCACTGTATGAATTTATTACAATCTGTTTACTCATTCAACACCGCCAGGTATTGGATTGTTTCCAGTTTGGGGCAACTATAAAGTTACTATGAACATGTAAGTACAAGCACCTGTGTAGACATATGTTTATATTTTTCTTTGGTAAATCCTTAGAAGCAGGATTGTTGGATTTTCCCAGTAAATGTACATTTAACTCCATCAGAAACTGCCAAACTGCTTTCCTGCCGGAAATATGTGAGAGATAGGTGCTCCACATCTTTACCAACACTAAGTGTTGGTACTATCAACCTTTTAAATCTTAGCCATTCTAACAGATGCTCAGCTGCATCTCGTCATGGCTTTAATCTGCATATTCCTAAAGATTAAAGATCTTGAGTGACTACCCTCATGGCTCAGTGGCTAAGGTTCCATGCTCCCAATGCAGGGGGCCTGGGTTCAATCCCTGGTCAGGGAACTAAGAATCCATCAAGCTGAAACTAAAACCTGGCACAGATATATTTTTTAAATAACAACAATAATAATAAAGATGCCGAGCATTTTTTCATGTGCTTCCTATCCATTTGAGTATCTTCTTTGGTGAAATGTCCACATTTCCCATTTTTAGTTGTGTTTACATTCTTATGTCATGAGTTCTTCATATATGGTGGATTTAAGTCTTGTTATCAGATACATGTCTTACAAATATTTCCTCCCAAAGAGGAAAAGTGTTTGACTGTAATAAAGATTTATAATTCTTTTTCTTTTGCAATTCCAGCTTTTCACATTAAAAGAAAATCTTATCTAACCCAAAGTCACCAAGATTTTCTCCTACACTTTCCTTTAGAGTGGTACAGTTTTAGCACTTACATTTAGGTTTGTAATCCAACATTTTGAACTGCATCTGGTGTGAAGGAGCTCAAAGCATGTTACCCCAAGATATGCTACCTTGGCATACTGATTATTTTGAGTTTGAGGCTTTGGGAAACAATAGGTATAAGAAGGGCACTCTGACCCTCCTTTTCTTTTGAAAGCAGGAGCTGCAATCCCTATGTAAAAGGTACCCTCCCTGTGCCAGGAGGAAGGAAGACATCCTGATCACCAGAAACAGGGAATCTGGGGCCAACGTGTGTGTGCTAAGTCGCTTCAGTCATATCTGACTATTTGCGACCCCATGGACTATAGCCCGTTAGGCACTTCTGTCCATGGGATTCTCCAGGCATGAATACTGGAGTGGGTTGCCATTTTCTTCTACACTGGGGCCAATAAAACCGTACAAATAAGCATTGTTTACTTCTTTACCATGTACTACTCCTAACCAAAAGTTCTTTGTCTTGTCAATTCTTCACAAATTTATTGTCTGTTTTATCTAAAAGTTATGAAAGCTTCCTGCTCTGGTCATCCTTCACATCTTCATTCTCTTGTACAGACATCCATGTACCTGTAAAAATTTAATAAAATCTGTATATTCTTTTCCCATTGATCTGTCTTATGTGATTCTCATAAGTGTGATTCTCAGACCAGCCAGAGAACCTAAGAGGATAGAGAATTTTTTCCTCCCTACAAGAGCAAAGTAAGAGCCAGTAACCGTTTTTCCCCTGCATATGGATATCCATTTGTTTCAGAGCCATCTGTTGAAAAGGCTTTCTTCTCCCCACTGAATTATCCTGGGAGTTCAGAGCAAGTTTCAATCTAGTATTAATTTATCCCCACTGCTCAAGTGTAAACTTTCTGGCTCATGGCAGGTGAACACTTCCCAGACCTGTGTGAGCCTTGCTAACTATTCAAACTACTGTTTTCCTGTGACTCTTTCCCTGGTCTTGTGTAGTTTTACCCATAACGTTTACAGATCAATATCCTGGAAATTCCTCTGAGAAGAAAGCTGAATCAATCTTAGGGCTCTCTTGTTTGTTTCTCTTCTCTCAGGAACCATACGTGCTGCCTGCTGTGTCCAATGTTTATAAACACTTGTTTCATACATTTTGTCCAGGTCTCTAGTCGTTTACAGGAGAACAATTCCTATAACAAATTTTCTGAATACAGGTCATTTTATTCTTATATAGTACAGTGTACAGGTAATTCTCAAAGCTTACAGAAAGATTAGTAACCTTTTCAGTTCAGTTCAGTCGCTCAGTCGTGTCTGACTCTTTGCGACCCCATGAATCGCAGCACGCCAGGCCTCCCCGTCCATCACCAACCCCCAGGGTTCATTCAGACTCACGTCCATTGAGTCAGTGATGCCATCCAGCCATCTCATCCTCTGTCGTCCCCTTCTCCTCCTGCCCCCAACCCCTCCCAGCATCAGAGTCTTTTCCAATGAGTCAACTCTTCGCATGAGGTGGCCAAAGTACTGGAGTTTCAGCTTTAGCATCATTCCATCCAAAGAAATCCCAGGGCTGATCTCCTTCAGAATGGACTGACTGGATCTCCTTTCAGTCCAAGGGACTCTCAAGAGTCTTCTCCAACACCACAGTTCAAAAGCATCAATTCTTCCGTGCTCAGCTTTCTTCACAGTCCAACTCTCACATCCATACATGACCACAGGAAAAACCACAGCCTTGACTAGATGGACCTTTGTTGGCAAAGTAATGTTTCTGCTTTTGAATATGCTATCTAGGTTGGTCATAACTTTCCTTCCAAGGAGTAAGCGTCTTTTAATTTCATGGCTGCAGTCACCATCTGTAGTGATTTTGGAGCCCAGAAAAATAAAGTCTGCCACTGTGTCCACTGTTTCCCCATCTATTTCCCATGAAGTGATGGGACCAGATGCCATGATCTTTGTTTTCTGAATGCTGAGCTTTAAGCCAACTTTTTCACTCTCCTCTTTCACCTTCATCAAGAGGCTCTTTAGTTCCTCTTCACTTTCTGCCATAAGGGTGGTGTCATCTGCATATTTGAGTAATCTTTTAAGTTTCTCTTTTTAATACTTTGCTACTACTCTTTCTTAAAATCTATACCCTGGTTAATGTTCTCAGTTTTCCTATTTTTCCTCCAATTTTTCAGTGCACAAATTATATACAGAGGCTTGTCATATTGGTGTATGTTATCTTCTTCAAGTAAAAACAGTTTCATTTCATTCTTCATGAAATGAGCATTGTAAAATAAAAACACACATAAATCTCACATTGGTGATTAAAGAAAGAAATACCTAAGAATCTAATAAATTTTGTAGTACTGGAAAAAGAAAGTACATGCCCTCTCTAGGCCTGTAACACAGCAGGCTGTCCTACATCAATAACCAGAAAACACCCAAAGGACAAGTCAAAAGCAACACTGGATTCCCTGGTCCTTTGCTCAGGACCACCTTCCTGGACACTAATCTGACTCACTGCTCCCTGCTCTTGTCTCTCTGCCTCTCTTGGCCGTTAGTATGTCATTCCTCAGTGCTCCTAAGGGCTGGTGACTCATTTAAATTCCTTCCTTGGCTTAGTGTTCTTGCTGAGAATTGAGGTGAGGCAGGTAGTCTCAACCTCTTCTACTTATGATTCCTTTGATTCCTGACATCACTTGTAATCCTGGAAAAGAAATACTTCTCTGATTGGCCCCCAAGAACCTTCTTTACTTTGGCAAGCCTGCATGTCTCGTTAACAGAAAAGGGAGATTGAAACAGGAGAGCACAACCTACAACTGAACACCAAGAAAACAAATAGCTGATTTTAAAATGACCAAAGAACATAAACATTTCACCAAAGAAAATACAAATGGTCAATATGCATAGGAAAAGATGTTCCATATCACCAACCACAATGATACATCACCGCCCAGTCATTAGGATGGTTATGAGGGGAAAAAAAGGACAAAATAACAAGTGTTGGCAAGGATGCAGAAAAATTGAAACCTCTGTGTACTGTTGTCTGTGGGGCACCTGCTATGGGAAGGAGTACAGAGGTCCTCAACACATTAAAACAGAATTACCATGTGATGCAGCAATTCTACTTCTGGGTATGTCTGCAAACAATTAAAAGCAGATATTTGTACACCCACGTTCATAGCAGCATTATTCACAAGAACTAAAAGGCAGAAGTAACTCAAATGCTTCCAGATGGATGGATAAATAAACTGTGGCATAAACATATAAGAGAATATTATTAAGCCTTAAAAAGGAATGAAATTCTGGTACCAGCTACAACATGGATGAACCTTGCTTTTTCATCAAGGTAAGTGACATAAGTGAATTATTTCATCATGGTAAGTGAAATAAACTAGTCACAAAAGGAAAAAACGCTGCATGATTCCACTTACGCAAGGTGTCCAGTGTAGTCGAATTCACAGAAAAGGAAAGTAGAACGGTTGTTGCCAGGGACTGGGAGGAGAGGGAAATGAGGAGTTATGGTTTAATGGGTATAATGCTTCAGTTTTGCAAGCTGAAAATATTCTGGAGGTTGGCGGCACGACACCGTGAATATACTCAATGCTAAACTGTACACTCAAAAGCGGCTCAGAAGGCACTTCCCTGGCAGTCCAGGGAGTCGGCCTTGCAATGCAGGGCTCACCGGTTCGACCCCTGGTGGGGGAACTAGGATCCCATATACTGTGGAGTAACGGGGCCGTTATGCTACAACTACTGAGCCCGTGCACTCTAGAGCCTGTGCGGCACAACCAGAGAGTCCACAAAAAAATCTCACGTGATGCAGTAAGGATCCCGCATGTCACAACTAAGACCGACACAGCCAAAGAAGTTTGCTTGGCACCGTGAACAATGTACCCCATAAGCAGGACAGGAGATTTGATGAATTCCAACCTTAAGCATTATTTAAATAATGGAAAATGGTATACTGGAACTTAAGAGGAAAGTCTAAAAAAGCACATTAGAAGCCATAAAATAGGTACGATAAAAATTCCATCAGCTGTAAAGAATTTACAACTTCCCTATTTATCGTTTTTGAAGTCCACATGTTATCCTATAGTGAAAGTGAAAGTCGCTCAGTTGTGTCCGACTCTTTGCAACCCCATGGACTATACTGTCCGTGGAATTCTCCAGGCCAGAATACTGCAGTGGGTAGCCTTGCCCTTCTCCAGAGGATCTTCCCAACCCAGGGAGTGAACCCATGTCTCCCTCATTGCAGGTGGATTCTTTACCAGCTGAGCCACAAGGGAAGCCCAACAGTGATCAGTAGTCAAAAATCTAAAGAAAGGATTAAAGAAAAACCTTATGTTACTTAATGATAAGCAAGTATGTTGAAAAGAATCCTGTCCTTCCTCATGGACAGTCCTGGAGAGAAAAGAACCCCTAAGACAGAGCAGATGTTTGCAACTTCCAACATCAACACAGACTAGATCACTAGGGCTTGCAGAAGAAAGACAGGAATCCCTGAAGAGCCCACAGGGTTAGGAGCAATCTTTGAGGTTTAATGACACAGAGGTAGAATCTTCTTTAAAATTTGTTCAAATACATGCTCTGCAAACCTGTCACTGAAGCACTAACAACTATCTCCTCCCTCGGGGTTGTTCTCTGGTGTGTGTCCCGGTTGACATAATTAAAAGGAGCCCTATATCTAAACTCTGTCAGGGAAGCCTCAGTGGGAATTTTTGATCCCTATAGCATGTTATGCCCAGCAGATACTAATATGTGGAGCCACATTCATTCACCAGAGCAGGTCAACTGAATAAAAATGAACATCAGTCTTTCCAGTGAGAGTGGTCAGTGCTGACCCTAGCTGTGAAAGGTGACTTGCCAAGTAGCCTCCTCTGAATGCAGAATAAACATACTGCCAGAGGAATGGGAGGAAAACTGATCTGAGTTCCATTCTTCAGTTTTGGGGTAGGCCAATGGTTTTAAAATAATATGGCTAGCTGCTTTTCTGTACTGCCTTAAAGTGATGCTATATAGCCTATGAGAGAATATGCTGCCTGGTAACTGCTTTCAAATGAAACTGCCGAGTACATACTTAACGCTATTGCAGGGGGGCAGGGGAAGGCAGGGCCAGGAAGGCTGGCTTCTGTGTTGCTCTGAAACCAAGAGAATCAAATTCCAAGTCAGAATCCTTGAAATATAAAATGATTACCTACATTTATGCAAACATTCCTGAGAGTTGTTAATGGTAACATTACTTTTGTGAATTGGGGAGAAGGCAATGGCACCCCACTCCAGTACTCTTGCCTGGAAAATCCCATGGATGGAGGAGCCTGGTAGGCTGCAGTCCATGGGGTCGCAAAGAGTCGGACATGACTGAGCGACTTCACTTTCACTTTTCACTTTCATGCATTGGAGAAGGAAATGGCAACCCACTCCAGTGTTCTTGCCTGGAGAACCCCAGGGACGGGGGAGCCTGGTGGGCTGCCGTCTGTGGGGCCGCACAGAGTCGGACACAACTGAAGTGACTTAGCATGGCTGTTTTGGGCTTCCCTTGTGGTTCAGCTGATAAAGAATCCACCTGTAATGTGGGAGACCTGGGTTCAACCCCTGGGTTGGGAAGATCCCCTGGAGAAGGGAAAGGCTACCCACTCCAGTACTCTGGCCTGGAAAATTCCATGGATGGAGGAGCCTGCTGGGCTACAGTCCATGGGGTCACAAAGAGTCTCACACGACTGAGCAACTTCACTTTGAAAGTTAATAAAATCCCCATAATAAATAAGATCCTAAGTGACAAATTAACATTCCCTCAAGAATGAGGCAATGTTTTCATCTTTACAGGTAAGACTTAACTTAAATTTTTGTCAATACGTTATCTGACAACTGAAATGCTATACCTATATATTGAAAAATACTATCAGATAATGAGAAACCACCATTTCTTTTCAGGGTAAGGAAACATACTTTTTCTTTCCTTTGTCTGGAAGTCTAAAATAAACCAAGTTTAACAGTCACATGACGGTTCCACAAATGTCAGTATCCAATGTGCACTCATTTACACAGAAACATGCTGTCATGAGGTGAGTCATGTTGAAGAAAGACCAAAGCGTACTAACACTGGGGAACACCACTTAGAGCTCAGCTATGGCTGAAGATGGAGCCTCTTGCTGGTTTAAAAGGGATCACTTTCTTATTAAACTTCCTGCTAAAAAGACCATATCCTCCCCAATACAATATTGTAAAGTTAAAAAACAAAAGAAAAGAAAAAGAAAAGACCATATCCTGACGCGCTGCAAGTTTAACAGAACTTACATTTTAATGTCACAACTGCAATAAATTATAAGGTGACTGTTGTCCATCAATCTAGCCCTTCTAATAAAAATGTCCCTGAACATTTCTCCCTCAAGACAAAAAGGACTACTGGAGATGAAGCATGCTTATGAAGTCCTTCTCTGTTCCATTCAAAGAACCTAAAAACAGCTTAGCTTTGCTGTCACTATCCAGTGGGTAGACAGGGCATCTGAGTTTAGGTAAAGGCTCTGTGGAACTACTCTCTGATGCTCAATGGAGCTCAGAAAGAATGCTGTGCAGTGGGCCACGCCCCCAGCACAGAGCTCTGACACCCCCAGAGGCTGCTCTGTCACGAGTTCACCACACTCCAGGCAGAGACAGTCTATTACCTTCAGCTGCTCCAGGGCAAAAGACGAGCCGTCTTGCTGTAAATTGTCAACAATCTGTTCCACAGTATTAGTTGAGAACCAACTATTAAAAAAAGGAAACATATGACTTCAACAATATGCAAGCGATTTCTTCTTTCCATGATAGCAACGAATCTAAACATAGATTTCCCTTAAACCTTATTTCAAAAATGAAAAAATTTCCAACCTATACCACAGGATGATGAAATAAAATACTGCCTCTCTGGGTATGTGTTTGCAATCTACCTTCACTAATATGAATATAGCCTAAATTTTCTCTTCTGCTTTCTTGAATCTGTTATATACACATAAATGATGTCTGAACTATTAAAAAAACTCATGCTTCTAAAGCATAAAGATAGTTGCCTTCTATTCCAGTGGTGTTTTCCTCGTCTTACGTTTCAGTCAGTCAGTCTCTCAAACACTGCACAAAACTTTTTGCTGAACAGCTTGATAAGACCTTCAGAAAAGATGACTTCACGAAGATAAAAGATAAGTTGTTATTTTCTAGCCTCTCTTCCCCATTAAAGAAAAAGAAAGATGTTTTGTGATAAAATGAAACAACGTGATAGATTACTTAAATATAATGAATTTATTTCCCCCTGAAAGAGTGGGCACAAAGCCACTTTCAAAGGTAAGTGAAAATAAAAACACTATGTTACCTGATCTCAGAATTCGGTGCATTGTCAAACAGCACAATTACAGTGTCAGTAAATTCAATTTAATATAGTCTTTCCAAAGGAACAGATATAATTGAGATCTCTAAGTACCTGTTTATTTTGTCCATGTGTTCCTCGAGTATAAAAGGCTTGTCTTGATCAGTCTTTGACTGTTTGAAAAGAAAACCTTTAATTAATTTGAAGTAATACAAATCTTTGTAAAACCTTTAAAATTTTCACCATATTTAATGATATATTTTGAGGGAAATTATAACTTTCGGTCAAAATTACATCCAGTCTCATAAATAACTACCACCGTATGTTCAAAAGTCAGACTAGGTATTATTCTGGACTAATACTTGATAAAAGTATCAACAGCAAAAATAATGTTCTTGTATTTTTATTTGTAGGCATTATACACGATGATGTCATCATCAAAGTGTGTCAGTGAATTTAAGGACTGCAAGGGACCTGAGAAGTCATCCTGCCCCAATTTCTGATACAGAAATTCCTACCACATCTCTGATATCCCCACAGCATTGACCGCCAGGGGAAAAAACACTACCTCAGAAAGGAACTCAGGAGTGCGTGAAAAACTATAATTAGCATTAAAAAAAAATTCTGGACCAAAAATCCACCCTCTCCTGTTTATAGTTCTAGTTAATGCCCCTGAGTTGCTCTTCTTGCACAGTGCAGTTTTGAGTCCCTTACACTCCAGAGCTGCCTATGTCCAAGTCCCAGTTTGTTCTCCAAGTGTGGTCCAGCGCCTTAGCTGCAGGTGTGGCTGAATCATAGCGCAGTGCAACAAGGCTCTGCACACCTTGCTTGTTTTGCAAACAACGCTTTATGTAACAGGACTAACTGTTAGGGGGAGCGCGCTGACTGGGACCGCCCACCCTGCCTAGGCGCCATAGTAACCATGTGCGTGAGATGTTTTAGGACAGGAGGTCCTAGCAAGGAACACAGAACTAGTAAGTTACTACCAACCAGAAGAGTTCAGAAGAGATCACAAGGAGATGCCACGTGTCCTACCATCCCCCAGAAGCCTGCTCACTGGCATCCACCTTGGCTGAGCGATGTGCACACCACCAGGAAGGACTCTGAATCAGAGAGTCTGACCAAAGACAACCCAGAAACTAGTCCCATACCATAAAGCCACGAGGCAGAGCCGTTCTGGGTTCCTTTACCCTACTGCTCTCTGTCCGGGCACCCCTTGCCAGTAAAATCTCTTGCTTTGTCAGCACGTGCGTCTCCTCAGAAATTCATTTCTGAGTGTTAGACAAGAGCCCACTCTCAGGCCCTGGAAGGGGTCCCCCTTCCTGCAACAACTCTGGCTTAGTTTAGGGGCAGTCTTATTACGCTACTGGTTTCCACTGAACAGTTAAGACTTTTTTTAAACTGGTGCTGTTGTAGGCTACATTTCTTCCATCCTGTACTTATGAATTTGGTACCCTGGACTGAAATTCAATTAACTCTATTGTGACATTGTGATTTAAAATAAAAAACATGTATCTGGTCTTCACCCATATATTTGGGCATTTGTTCCAGGCTCACAGTTCCCAAAACCCATGGAAATCCCTAAGTGGAGAATCTTTTGTTATAATATGTGGTCTTTTGTCCTCCGTTCCTGACATGAAGGTGAAACGGGTGTCTTCTGTTATTCACAAGCCCTCTTCAATCATACCTCTGTTTATGTTCCTGAGGAAAGCCCCCAGGTGCCAGGGAAACCGACCAAGGGAACTCTGAGTCTCATCGCTCACTGTCCACTCTCTCCCACACCTCCCCCTTCTCCATCGCCAGTGAAGGGAAAGGGACTGGAAATTGAGTCTGATCACTAGTGGGCAATGATTTAATCAACTGTCTGTACATAGGGAAGCCTCCGAAAAACTCCAAAGGACGGGGTCTGGAAAGCTTCCACGGTGATGAACACGCAGGGAGAGTGGTTCACCCCAGCTTCATGGGGACAGAGCTCCTGGGCGTGGGGCCCTTCTGGATCTCACCCAATGCATATGTCCACTGAGCTGTGCATTCATACCCTTCACTGTGTGCTTTATAATAAACCAAAAAATGTTATGTGTGTCCCTGAATTCTATGAGTCACTCTAGCAAATTCTCAAAGCCGAGGAGGGGATCATGAGCACCCCAGTTTGCTGCCAGTCAGTGACAGGTACAGGTGACAACCTGAGATTTGTAACTGGAGTCTGAAGGACGGCCCATCGTGTGGGTCCGGGCCCGTGAGTTGTGTGATCTGACAGTAATCTCAGGTGGGTAGCATTGGCACTGCAATGAGTCATAAGATGCCCCGCTGGTGTTGTGGAGGACCGCCTAATATGTGGAAAGCAAACACATCTGCGTCAGCGTGTCGTGAACACGCGGTGGTGAGAGAATAGAGGGAACACACGGGATGTTCCCCACCCACTGATCAAATTTCATATTTTTACTATTAAACATATTACTCTGAACTGGAAGTATTTTTTTTTCCGCCCACATGTTTACCTAACTTATTTTCTTAGTTTCAAATCAATCTGATCAAAATGCCATCAACATTCTTATCCAAATAACTGAAAAAAAAACAAAAAACAAAACAAAACACTGAATAAGGCCAAGATGACTTTACTTACAGACCAACAGCTACACACTTATCAGAACTCTCTGGTAAGGCCCTTCAGCCTCCACACACTATGATCCATCCCTCATTTATCCAACTTGACAACATAAGAGACTGTCAAATGCTTTGACAAACTCCGATGAAACCCTCACATGCTTGCATTCATATTCACAGCATTAAGTGTTCAAGGCCCTGAATCTCTACTCATGTTTTTCAGTTCTGGGTAATTTTAGGGTGCTGCTGCTGCTGCTAAGTCACTTCAGTCGTGTCTGACTCTGTGCGACCCCACAGACGGCAGCCCACCAGGTTCCCCCGTCCCTGGGATTCTCCAGGCAAGTACACTGGAGTGGGTTGCCATTTCCTTCTCCAATGCATGAAAGTGAAAAGTGAAAGTGAAGTCGCTCAGTCGTGCTGGACTCTTCACGACCCCATAGACTGCAGCCCACCAGGCTCCTCTGCCCATGGGATTTTCCAGGCAAGAGTACTGGAGTGGGGTGCCATTGCCTTCTATTTCTCTAAATATTTCCTATCCTCTATAACAAATTCCTGACAGTTAAGATATTGGACCTCCTGGAATAATTTTCCTTTCTCTTCATTTTTCATCTTATTATCCTCTTAGAGTTTTCCTCATCTACCAATTTTAGTCTAATCGATTGTGGGTTTTTTTTCTCCCTTTCACTGTCATATTTTAAATATCTTTTTTATTCTTTAACTATTTCTCTTAGTAACAACTGTTCTTATTTCACAGATAAAATATTTTCCTCTTATCTGAAGATCAAAAAAAAAAAAACAAACACAGCCAAATCTATAATTGTTTAGTTTCCTTCTCCTTGCACTGTCTACTCCCTTCGAGTACCTTTTTTGGCCAATCTCTGGTTTTTAATGCCTGACAATCCTTGTTTTTCTGTGTGAAGTACTAAAATTTAGAAGCTCTGTAATGTCAATTGCAATTATAGAAGTGTCAATTATCTATACATTATGAGATGATCACACAAAGGCCTGAATGTTTCTTTCATTAGAGGGGTCCTCGAATGTCAATAGCCACACGTTTTCTTTTCCTTCTAATGAAATGCTTGGGAGTGGGATGGTGCTATGGACTAAATGTTTGTGTCCCCACTAAATTCACATTGAAACCCTAACTCCAATGTGATGGTATTTGGGGGGTGAGGCCTATGGGAGGTATCTAAGTCAAGAGGATGGAGCCCTCGGGATGGGATTAGTGCCCTTATACACAGAGCCCTCAGAGAGCTCACTTTCTCTCTGCTGTGTGAGGATACAGCAGGAAGGCGTTCATCTGCAGAACAGGAAGAGGGCCCTCACCAGGAACCTGATCAGCTGGCACCTTGATCATGGACTTGCCAACCCCCAAAACCCTGAGAAACTTCTGTTGTTTAAGCCACAGGTCTACAGCAATTTTGTTATGGCTGCCCAAACTAAGATAGATGGTATGTAAGAATTCTAGGAGCCAACCAGGAAAAAAAGGCCAGCATTCTTCCCATTTAATATGTTCTTCATCTTTTCAGTAGAATACCTCATCTACCCTGCCCTTAGCCAGCGAGGCCCTGTCAGAGGCCCTGATACCTACAAAGAGTCTACAGCAAGAACTGGTTTGCTTATTGGCTTCCCGCATTGAAGGATAAGTAGCTGCCCTCATCCTTCCACTTTCAAGCTTCCAGAATAGTGACATCTCATACCTGCCACTGTCTCCTCTTCTGTTCTCCTTCTCTTTGTGGATTCCTGCCTTTTCTATTCCTTTATTATAATTTTAGTGGGGTTCAGGAGAGAGCATATATTCAATCTTTTGATATCATTTTTAACTAGAAGTCATGTAGCACGTTTATAGATTCTGAGCACTCAAAAGAAAACTTAAGGTAGACTACATAAGCAATTAAAAGAAAACACTGCAATGTACTGCATTATTATATTCAGACGGATACCAGAGTTTCACTTTAGCAGCTCCACAAGTAGTATCTACATTGAACCTACATTATAGAAAAGTCACAGTATGTTGTAAAAAGCCCTTCCTTGCAAGGGCCAGTCACGAGGCTATGCCCCGAAATTCACCAGCAACGAGAAAACAAGCCATGTAGCTGCAGGTAAAGAAGTCATCTTCTCAGATGGCCATCCTAACAACTGTGAAACACTGACACTCCCATCAGGTTTTACAGTAAATAAATCCCAATGTGTTTATTTATATTCACAAACTATAATATTCATCAACTTCTAATTTTTCAGTCACTTCCCCTTTCCCATGAATTAAAATCTGAGGTTAGAATACTGTTAAGATTACCTTTGCATGGTAAGTTTCTAAGACATCTGCAATATTTTCTTTTGAAGGAGATTTCAGGGCTAACAAATCTTCTTCTAGCATGCCCAACTACAGGTGGAAAAAAAGGAAAACATTTAAAAACCCATAGAAACACCATTTTTTTTAAGAAATCTTATTCTTTAATAAAAATCCTTGTCTTAAAATTATGACACTCGCTTTTCCACTGAGTCAATGAAGGCAATTTTCATTGAAGTTGCATGCACACACATTCCCACAAAGCAAATGCTGCCTTGCAAGGAATGGATAAAGATGAACAAAACTGAAGAGGAGAAATAGAGACATTCATCTTTGTTTCCCTCTGGCTATTGAGCACTGCTACTGCAAACCAACGATCTGAACTATAAATTTTACTTTAACCAATTTTAATTAAAAACTGCCACTTGTGACTAACAGTTACTGTAGTCAATGCACAGCTCTATAATATAGCCACACTTAACTCTTGGACAGCTGTTAACATAACTGATGCCATCTTGTGCCCACACAGGTTCTTCTGCTCTTCCACTGACCCTACCAAGACTGTGCTATGCAGTAACCCTTCTCTATCAAGTGCTCTGTGGTTAACAGACCTCATTTAATAATCATTGAGGCCAGGTGGTCTCCATGCTCTGTTAAGTCCCCAGACGATGATAAAGACTCTGGCTAACATATCCCCAGTGCCCAAGAGATGCCATGGAATTCCTGTGTGTGTGCTAAGTTGCTCCAGTCGTGTCTGACTCTTTGTGACCCGATGGACTGTAGTCTTCCAGGTTCCTCTGTCCATGGAATTCTCCAGGCAAGAATACTGCAGTGGGCTGCCATGCCTTCCAAGGGATCTTCCCAACCCAGGGATGGAACCCACGTCTTACATCCCCTTCAATGGCAAGCAGGTGCTTTACCAGCAGCACCATCCGGGAAGCCCACCATGGAATTTCCCAGCAAGAATACTAGAGTGGGCAGATGTTTCCTTCTCCAAGGGATCTTTCCAACCCAAGGATAGGACCTGTGTCTCCTGCATGGCAGGCAGATTCTTTAACATCTAAGCCACCAGGGAAGCCCAGAAATGAGTTAACCATTCATAAATCCTGATTTAGGAATGCACGTCCTGTTCCAAGCACACACCCCCATACCCAGAGGTCAACTATAAAACTGTCCCAGTGGCCCCTCAGCTGTGAATGCTGCCAGATCACTGTCTGCCCAATCCCACCCTGAGAATACATTACCCTATATAAACTGATCCAGTGATTATATGGAGACACCTGCCTCATTTTTTTGGTCTCAAGATACTGTCCCAGTTTGGTGGGTACTTTTGTTCCCTCTATCTTCCAACAGCTCTCCATCTATATCCCTCACATACCTATTCCTAAGCTCAGCCAAATGGACTTTTTCAGATCAGATCAGATCAGATCAGTCGCTCAGTCGTGTCTGACTCTTTGCGACCCCATGAATCGCATCACCCCAGGGCTCCCTGTCCATCACCAACTCCCGGAGTTACTGAGACTCACGTCCATCGAGTCAGTGATGCCATCCAGCCATCTCATCCTCTGTCGTCCCCTTCTCCTCCTGCCCCCAATCCCTCCCAGCATCACAGTCTTTTCCAATGAGTCAACTCTTCGCATGAGGTGGCCAAAGGACTGGAGTTTCAGCTTCAGCATCATTCCTTCCAAAGAAATCCCAGGGCTGATCTCCTTCAGAATGGACTGGTTGGATCTCCTTGCAGTCCAAGGGACTCTCAAGTGTCTTCTCCAACACTACAGTTCAAAAGCATCAATTCTTCGGCGCTCAGCCTTCTTCACAGTCCAACTCTCACATCCATACATGACCACAGGAAAAACCATAGCCTTGACTAGACGAACCTTTGTTGACAAAGTAATGTCTCTGCTTTTGAATATGCTATCTAGGTTGGTCATAACTTTCCTTCCAAGGAGTAAGCGTCTTTTAATTTCATGGCTGCAGTCACCATCTGCAGTGATTTTGGAGCCCCCCAAAATGAAGTCTGACATTGTTTCCACTGTTTCCCCATCTATTTCCCATGAAGCGATGGGACCGGATGCCATGATCTTCATTTTCTGAATGTTAAGCTTTAAGCCAACTTTTTCACTCTCCACTTTCACTTTCATCAAGAGGCTCTTTAGTTCCTCTTCACTTTCTGCCATAAGGGTGGTGTCATCTGCATATCTGAGGTTATTGATATTTCTCCCGGCAATCTTGATTCCAGCTTGTGTTTCTTCCAGTCCAGCGTTTCTCTTGATGTACTCTGCATATAAGTTAAATAAGCAGGGTGACAATATACAGCCTTGACGAACTCCTTTTCCTATTTGGAACCAGTCTGTTGTTTCATGTCCAGTTCTAACTGTTGCTTCCTGACCTGCATACAGGTTTCTCAAGAGGCAGGTCAGGTGGTCTGGTATTCCCATCTCTTTCAGAATTTTCCACAGCTTACTGTGATCCACACAGTC
The DNA here is from genome assembly GCF_002263795.3 of Bos taurus. NCBI lineage: Eukaryota > Metazoa > Chordata > Mammalia > Artiodactyla > Bovidae > Bos > Bos taurus. Next base: position 6,068,596 of record NC_037329.1, on the reverse strand, counting down.
AAAGGCTTTGGCATAGTCAATAAAGCAGAAATAGATGTTTTTCTGGAACTCTCTTGCTTTTTCCATGATCCAGTGGATGTTGGCAATTTGATCTCTGGTTCCTCTGCCTTTTCTAACACCAGCTTGAACATCAGGAAGTTCACAGTTCACATATTGCTGAAGCCTGGCTTGGAGAATTTTGAGCATTACTTTACTAGCGTGTGAGATGAGTGCAATCGTGTGGTAGTTTGAGCATTCTTTGGCATTGCCTTTCTTTGGGATTGGAATGAAAACTGACCTTGTCCAGTCCTGTGGCCACTGCTGAATTTTCCAAATTTGCTGGCATATTGAGTGCAGCACTTTCACAGCATCATCTTTCAGGATTTGAAAGAGCTCCACTGGAATTCCATCACCTCCACTTGCTTTGTTCGTAGTGATGCTTTCTAAGGCCCACTTGACTTCACATTCCAGGATGTCTGGCTCTAGGTCAGTGATCACACCATTGTGATTATCTGGGTCGTGAAGATCTTCTTTGTACAGTTCTTCTGTGTATTCTTGCCATCTCTTCTTAATATCTTCTGCTTCTGTTAGGTCCATACCATTTCTGTCCTTTATCGAGCCCATCTTTGCATGAAATGTTCCTTTGGTATCTCTGATTTTCTTGAAGAGATCTCTAGTCTTTCCCATTCTGTTGTTTTCCTCTATTTCTTTGCATTGATCACTGAAGAAGGCTTTCTTATCTCTTCTTGCTATTCTTTGGAACTCTGCATTCAGATGTTTATATCTTTCCTTTTCTCCTTTGCTTTTTGCTTCTCTTCTTTTCACAGCTATTTGCAAGGCCTTCCCAGACAGCCACTTTGCTTTTTTGCATTTCTTTTCCATGGGGATGGTCTTGATCCCTGTCTCCTGTACAATGTCACGAACCTCATTCCATAGTTCATCAGGCCCTCTATCTATCAGATCCAGGCCCTTAAATCTATTTCTCACTTCCATTGTATAATCATAAGGGATTTGATTTAGGTCATACCTGAATGGTCTAGTGGTTTTCCCTACTTTCTTCAATTTAAGTCTGAATTTGGCAATAAGGAGTTCATGATCTGAGCCACAGTCAGCTCCTGGTCTTGTTTTTGCTGACTGTATAGAGCTTCTCCATCTTTGGCTGCAAAGAATATAATCAATCTGATTTCTGTGTTGACCATCTGATGATGTCCATGTATAGAGTCTTCTCTTGTGTTGTTGGAAGAGAGTGTTTGTTATCACCAGTGCATTTTCTTGGCAAAACTCTATTAGTCTTTACCCTGCTTCATTCCATATTCCAAGGTTTCTAAAACAAAGCTAATGCTTTTCTACCCTACAGGCTTGCTCACTACAGCTTCCTCTATCCAGAAAACCTTCTCCTGTCTTAAGGCCCAGTTGACCTGTTAAGATTCAAGTTGAACTGCAACCTATAGGAGAAAACTTTCAGTCCTTTTTTATAAAGCTTTTGATTTCTCCTTCATATTTGAATGAGATCCTTGCTGGGTACAATAATCTGGGCTGTAGGTTATTTTCTTTCATCACTTTAAGTATGTCTTGCCATTCCCTCCTGGCTTGAAGAGTTTCTATTGAAAGATCAGCTGTTATCCTTATGGGAATTCCCTTGTGTGTTATTTGTTGTTTTTCCCTTGCTGCTTTTAATATTTGTTCTTTGTGTTTGATCTTTGTTAATTTGATTAATATGTGTCTTGGAGCGTTTCGCTTTGGGTTTATCCTGTTTGGGACTCTCTGGGTTTCTTGGACTTGAGTGATTATTTCCTTCCCCATTTTAGGGAAGTTTTGAACTATTATCTCCTCAAGTATTTTCTTGCGGTCTTTTTTTTTTTGTCTTCTTCTTCTGGGACTCCTATGATTCGAATGTTGGAGCGTTTAATATTGTCCTGGAGGTCTCTGAGATTGTCCTCATTTCTTTTAATTCATTTTTCTTTTTTCCTCTCTGATTCCTTTATTTCTACCATTCTATCTTCTAATTCACTAATCCTATTGTCTGCCTCTGTTATTCTACTATTTGTTGCCTCCAGAATGTTTCTGATCTCGTTTATTGCATTATTCATTATATATTGACTCTTTTTTATTTCTTCTAGGTCCTTGTTAAACCTTTCTTGCATCTTCTCAATCCTTTTTTGTAAGTAAGCTCTTCCTCCTTTCAGTCCATTGAATCCTTTCTTTGTATTCTGTTTGTAGACTTATCATACTTTACTCTGTCAGATGATACAGGTGGTTTTTTCTCTCTTTTACCTCTAGCTCCATTCTCAATGGGTACTACTCATTTCTATTAACTGTTTCAGGCCCCGTAAATGGTAGCCTATGCACTGCAGAGATTACTGGGCAGACTGACAAAAAAAGGAAGGGTTGTGGATCAGTTGCCCCCACCAGCCTTAACCAAATGCCACTATAGTCAAGAGTGTCCCTCCAGAGTAGGTAACAGAGTGCCCCTGTTTGCTCCCTGTTATAGCTCAGGGAAGAATGCGACAGCCACCTACTCAATGTGACTGAAGATGCCCGTAAAGATCTGAAAATTCAGGCAAATGTGATGAAAGGCCCTCATGTCAGTGTTACAGGGACAACCTTCAACTTTGTATACTTTCATACATTTTAATAACATTCCCTCCCCTATCCCCTAACATCCTGCCCTCAAGATCAGAAATCCTTTTCCTCCTGCCCTCAATCTTTCCCAGCATCAGGATCTTTTCCAATGAGTTGGCTCTTCATATCAGGTGGCCAAAGTATTGGAGCTTCAGCTTTAGCATCAATCCTTCCAATGAATATTCAGGGTTGATTTCCTTTAGGACTGCCTTGTTTGATCTCCTTGTTATCCAAGGAACTCTCAAGAGTCTTCTCCAGTATCACAGTTCAAAAGCATCAATTCTTCAGCATTTAGCCTTCTTCTTCTATAAATTCAGATTTTATATATTAGACTTTCTTAAAATATTACTTTTTTTTTTCACACAGACTATAATTATTCATTAAAAGATACTCACTGGAGGTACCAGGCAAAACAGCCCTGGATCTAGATATAATTATCTCTATTTTGCATATGAGAAAACTGAGGATTGAAGAGCTTAAGCACGTTCCCCAAGGTCACACAGCTTTAAGGGCAGATGCAGGATTCAGACCCACATTTGCCAAAAGCCTGTTATCCCAAACACTTATACCCCATGGAATATGAGTTATTCCGACAACACAAAGTGCAGCCATCCAAGTAAATACCTTTTCAAAATCTACGAAGTGTGTAGCAATTCCTGCTGTGTACACATCTCTTCCTTTCAGCCTGAATCCTGTTAATGCAAGGAAGTACCCAAGTTTTCCTTGAAGTCGTGGCAAGAAATAACCTCCACCCACATCAGGGAATAGCCCTGTAATTAAAAACAAGAAGAGATAATGATTCAAATGAAAGAGATAACTGCAGCTCTCTTACTTTATATCAAAGAGCCATTCTTCTCTGGAGTCTGAATCTATATTTAAAAATATTATTACTATACCATGGTACTATAACGTAACACATACAACACAACCAATATCACAAAAGACTTGCTATAAATTGTGCTAACTTAATTGGGATATCTTTCAAAATTTTCATGTTTCATTTCTATAGAAGACAATAAAGGGTTTGATGACACAGTATTTACATGTAAGTACTTGATAACTATTACCTAAATTTCTTATCTCAACTACTACTTTTTAAGAATCTCCAATATAGGTAAACACTGAAAACAAATATTTCCTGTCCAAATGATTTAGCACAGAAAAAAATGTAATCTGTGGCTATTATGTGATAAATTATTATTACCATTAAATCAATTTCTAAACAGTCAAATATCTAATATTCAAGATACTTAAAGTGATGTGATAACCATTAGTTCTAATAAATGAACAAGTTTATACCTAATCAACAGAAATTGCACCTATTCTTTTCTTAACCATGAGTATTTTAAAAATTCCCTTATTCTCTCTACTGGCAACAACTAAAAAGAGCAGATATGCAAATATTTGTCAATGTACTACTTTTTGGTGTTTAAGAGCTTCCTAAACAAGTTTGACTCTCTAGGTTTAAAAGCTATTTCAAAATCGCTTCAATTAGTTAAGTTGAGATAAAAATACAAGCATTCAAATTCCTTTCAGGTCCACTTGCCAAAAAGTTCCTAGACTTGAAAGAATCAGTGGCATGTTACTGTAAATAGAAATATCTCTTAACATCTCAAACAACATAGGTCTAAAGTTGAATTCATAACCCCTGCCTACCCCCACCAACACCGTCATCCAGTATCACCCACCCCAATAAAGGGTACAACTACCCAGACACAGATCTCCCCCTGTACCACCCCCTCAACCCTCCACCAACAACTATGATCTGTTGTTTCCTCCTCTAGACAGTTCTCTGCACAACAGCCAGTGATCTTTTTAATAACACAAATCTTTTTTTAATGCTCTTGTCTGATTGAATTTTTTAAATTATCTTAATAACACAAATTTTGATGAGTCTTGTATTCTATTGCTTAAAAGTCTTCCATGACTGCCCATTTATTTTAGATTAAAACTAACACCTTTATCAGTCTTCAACACCCCTTATCACTTTCTCAGTTACATCTCTTACCACTCACTCACTAACCCCCAGGCACTTTGGTCATCTTTCTGTTCCTCAGTGTTCATTCCTACTTACCCCCAAACTTCAGGAGCACTCTGTCCAAGCAAAAACACCTCTATCCTGAAGCACTTTCATCTGGTCCAGAGCCCACGTACTCCCCACCCCTTGCCTCAGTGGCTGCTTCCTTCTAGTGCCTCTGCTGGCTTTCCTTCCCTTGGGCCTGCACATGCTGCTGTACCTCGGCCTCATCTTAGACTATCCGCTCCCCACTACAAATGTTTCCTTAGCTCTGACAGCTTTAGACAACATTGATGTGATGGACTGAATTGTATCCCAAACTGTGTCCCATAATCTTAAGCTGACGTCCTAGCACCACAATGTGACAATATGGAGAAGGGGACTCTAAAGAGGTAACTAAGATTAAAGAATGCTCAAACTACCGCACAATTGCACTCATCTCACACGCTAGTAAAGTAATGCTTAAAACTCTCCAAGCCAGGCTTCAGCAATACGTGAACCGTGAACTTCCAGATGTTCAAGCTGGTTTTAGAAAAGG